>NC_044301.2:26062628-26662628 GCF_004027225.2 Strigops habroptila
TCATTATTATTATTAGTGGTCGAAATAGTAGTTTTGTATTGTACCTTAGTTACTGGACTGTTCTTATCTCAACCCGTGGGAGTTTTACATTCTTTCGATTCTTCTCCCCATCCCTCCGGGAGCGGGGGGAGGAAGAAGGGGGGAGTGAGCAAGTGGCTGCGTGGTTCTGAGTTACCAGCTGGGCTTAAACCAGCTCAGTTGCATTCTTCTCCAGATCCACTGTGAGTCGCTGTATCTTGATGCAAAAATATAAACTACAATGTACATTTATACGAAGACAGGGGAGCTCGTTAGAACTAGCCATTTCTGAAAATGCAGTGCTTCATCAATGCTGCACAACATCCACCAGTAACTCAAGCTATCCTCCCTGCCCTGCACTTTGCTAAAACAGTCAAAAGTGTGTGCTTGAGGGCAGATATGCTTGACAGAGAGGGCTAAGGGAGATGTAACTCCCGTTAGCATTGGCTAGCATGGCATGAGGCTCATGCCACACAAGGAGCCCAGGCTAGTGTCACTGTGGCTGTCCCTGCCTGGCTGCCAGACAAAGCAAACCCAGAGTCCTCTGCAGCCAGCAACAAATATGAAAGGAATTTTCGTTCCGTTTGCCTATGACTGTCTTTAAAGTACAAATAGCTTCTGCTTGCACAGCACTTCTAGGTGTGGAGTTGCTGCAGGTATTACCTTCCAGGCATTACAGAACCTTCCAGGCTTTTCTATGCTCAGAACTTCCTGTAGGACGAGCAAGCCTAAGAGTGAGCTAAACCAGATGCTGGGAAATTCAGTGGACTCGAGGACTGAACATTGCAGCCTCCTTCTTGGCCTTTCCTCTCATGCAATCCTTTTAAAAAGAGACTGCTTGTGACTTGCTAATATCATCTAATCCAGACACTCTCCTTTCTAACACTCAAGAAGTGGAATTACCTAGTAAATTCAAAATGATTAAACCAAAACCTAAAAAGGACAGTGATATAATGATGCAGGCTTAGAGACCTTTTGCACTTCATTAGAATAGATTACACTTTGCTTGCATGTCTCTAGGGATGGCAGAACCATCCAACCTGGCTGGCAGTAAGGGCTCTGAAAATTCACCCTCCATTGAGCAGGAAAAAGAACCCAGCCACGAAACACACATTTCCTTCACTGCTTATTAAATCACCATATGCATTTCAGAAATGTCTGTGTCAATGTCAATCCCAACCAATTTCTCCTTGTTTCTTCTGTAGGGGTATCCATGAATCTCTATTCTAATTGCATGTGGTTTTACTGCTCCTGAAATGTACAGGGATGGCTGCACTTTATAAAGGCATATTTTATAAAGACCTTTGGCACAAAGACACTTTATGAATCTTTGGTATTAGCAGGATGTGACATTCATGCTAAGAGAAAGTTCAGAGTGGCCAGTTTCAATTAAAGACTCCAGGACACCAACGTGTCTCTAAACAAGCTCTGGATTAGTGGGAAAGGCAGCTCAAGAGTATAAGGTAGCACTCTCAGCCTAGCCTCAGGAGATGTGTACTTGCTGTGCTTTACCACTCTCCCCTTCTGGCTATAAAATAACTCAGCATTCTTCAGTTATGCACAAGCCTTGCATTATTATTATTATCATCATATCTCAGAAACACACATCACTTACCAGGGACAGAATGGCTTCCATTTCAGTCAAATTCCACTCACTCAAAAGATAAATTGGGGTTAAAGACCTGTTGGAAGAAAAATACAATGAGGGCTCTGAAAGATGTCATGGCTTAAGATACTCCTATCCTCAGCTGCCTGCCTTGGCTGTCTGCTGGGGTCACAGCCCTGCTGGCAGAGATACCAGAAAGCAATTCCTGCCTGTGCCTCAGCTGCTCCAGCATACTGACTGAAGCTACAGGCTTCATGAGTGTTGATCTGTAGCACAGCCAGAACAGCAAGGGTCCAGTGGTGGGCACTTGTGCTGAGCCACAAGCCTTGCTGCTGCCAGTGATGGGGACAGCACAAACACCTGGTGCCACAGTTATGTTGTAAACCAGGGCAGCTCTTTGTGTCACTGCACATGCAAAGTCAAAGCCCTTTCTTGCTGCTCTTGGGTCCTAGGACACTTCCAGATTCATCTATTTTTTAAAAAGCATTCCAAAACACAGCAGCAGAGGGCAGATTACTGCTGCATCAATGCCAAGAAATGGCCATTTCTTGAGAAGTCCAAGCAACCTGGGAAAAGGAGCTGTTGATCTGGAGTTACAGTTTTATGATTCATTCTCACTCTTGTGACATTGAGCGGCACAGAGAGAAAAGTGTGTCAGTAACAGGAAAACATCTCTTAATGAGAAATAAGAAACAGAAACCAACAGTCAATGATAAAGCAGGCCATTAGAAAAGCTTTCCGTAAAGTCAAAATCAATCATCACAGACACTTGGGAATTGGCTTTAAGAGAGCAAGATTGATTTTTTAAAATTATTTTTCATTCCTGTTTATCCATGCAAGCTTACCATGTGCCTGTATCTGAAGCACCTCCTCAGGGGAGCATATCTTTGACATATAGATTCTTATGTACAGTTATTTGTTTATTGACAAAAACCTTTCATATACTAACTATATGTACAAGGGGAGAGAGAGGGAAATAAACAAACCTTCATATTGCTGCATATGTAGTTAAGAAAAAAGGCACCATCCATTTCTAAAGAAAAAAGTGACCCGAAAACTGCAGACATAAATATCTCATCAGAGAGAGAATTTGACATCAGCTACACTTCCCAGAATGTGAAGAAGAGGGGAAGGTAGTAGAGCTAAACACAGTCTAGGAGTATCTAAGATGCAGAATATGCAGAAATAAACTAACCCACCCAAAGCAATTACCAAACTAGCTAGAGAGTTGTATTGAACCTATTTTACATAAATGTGTTAGGTCTCATGTTGATGTCTTCACCAAATGCACTGTTTTGTGCTCCTAGAAGTTCAAACATATATTTTCAGAAGAAATATAAAAAAGCATCATTTAAGGTCTGAAATCTTGCCAGTTCTTTTGAGCAGGTCAAAACAGGGCTGTGGCTCTGCTGGCAGCATGTGACAGATAAAGTGCCACATCAGGACAAGCAGCATGGTCTGTCTGTCTGATTTACAGACCAAAGTGCCACTGTGAACCCGGCAACTGTTCCCCACAGCCAGCCAATGGAGGGCCTGACACTCACATCCAAGAGGCTGGCGTGCTCCAGGCCATACTGCTGGCTCCTCAGCAGCAGCTGCAGCCCTTCCAAAGCTCCAGTCAGAGCCCTCCAAGGGGTCTGAAATATCTGTTACGAGAAAAGACAAGGGGAAATATTGCCACAAATGAGACTTGCATAGATACATATAGAAAGCAGGACTGAGCAGCCTTCCAATCTGAGGTTTATGCTTAAATCTCATTTTGAAAACCAGAGCCCACTGTCAGCCTGGGTTTATGCCATATAACTTGGTTTAATTCCAGAAGCACAACCCAGCAGAGCACACAGGGAGATGGGCTGATGGTAAAAACAAGTGAGACTACTCTCCTGGGTGACATGCGGTTTGGGGATGGAGAGTCTGTGCACATCTCCTCAAGACTGGGAAAAGTAAAGCTCTCCTTAGAAGAAATCATAGAGAGGCACTTGACATCCAGAACAGGCTGTATTCCCATCCTCCTGGGTCCAAGATGGCTGAATTACTACTAACTAATGGTTTTCAAGGGAGCCTGCAGGCTGCGTTTACCTGAGACATTCATCTAAAGGAGCTGATGTATTTAATCCCCCTGAAAGCTATTAAAAATTCTCCTTAAAATCCAGAGTCTTTAAAAAAGGATGATTTTTCTTTTAATAAAATGGCTTTAAATACTCAGTGGGTTCAGAAGGAGGAATTTGGTTCTCTGTAAGGACCCAAAGAGAAATAGAAGCCTTTCTGATAACCTTATAGAGTGTTATGGTGTTTTTTCCCCCAGTTCTCCTTACATTGCTGCAGTTGCTATCAAGAATGAATTCTGCAGTTAACTTCCACATCATCCACCAAGCTGCAACCATGCTCTCCTCCTGCTGAAGTCTGCTATGCACTCACCCATGACACCGGTGCTGCTGGGATTTCAGCCTCAGACCATGGCAGACCCCAGCTCCAGAAGTGGCTCACCCCAATTGCCCTGTGGCTGAGCCTAATGGCACTGTGCCAATCCCTTTTGAAAGAGGACATCATCCTCTGGGTGACTGTCACATGCAGGATACCTGCATGCCCTGGCTTCAAAATAATAAAACCTCCATCCCTTTGTACCAGACTCCTGCACTCAGTGAACATAAACTCCCAACTCTCCACCCCTGTGAGTTGCCTCACCTGCTATTTCATAATTTTAAGGCATGATTTTATACCCTTTTATAAAGCCTTGCTTTGGACTGCTTAGCATTTTATTGAGCCCCTCCAAGGAGGCAAGCATGGCAATGCAGCTGAGTTCTGTGGGGTTTCACTCTTAGTCAGCGATGGGGAAGCCAGATCTCTTGTGGTATCAGCTCCACGGTGTCTTCCCAAAGCATGCTGCCCACATTGTGGCTGCCTCCTAGAGACAGATCTAGCACTGAAAGAGGAAAGTCACCTTGGAAAGGGGATAGGGGGAGAATGCACAGGGAGAACAGACTAAGGAGAAGTCTCTTTGACTTCACAGCACAGGAGAGGAAAAGACAGGGGGCAAATTATTTCCTTCTCAAGCCCAAGCCTGGGCCTGATAAATGCTTTGATGGCTTATCAAATATATGCCCTACTTAGTGCAGAGGTTATGACAACGATTGATTGTCATCTTCCATCACTGTCTGCATACTGGCACACAAGTGACACCTCATTCACTGCACAGAAGCACCACTGACAAATATTTCCTTATGACTTTATGTAATGACTCAACAAAACAAGTGGCAGAGGGCACACAAGCTGCTGGAGGTGTAGTGTGGTCCAGTGGCCTGCAAGTCTGTAGATATGGACACTGGTCTGGGCTCCAGCTTTCACTTGGACCTTGGGCAAATCCCTCTCACTGCAAAAAGCCTCTTCCTGCTCCCATGGCTGAAGCACATGCTCTGACAGCTCTTCCTCTGTTGGGTCCTTCAAGCAAACTCACCCACAGACCCCCCTACCCCTGTGAACTGTCCCCTGGGCTTCAAGCATCCTCTAAGCAGGTGTCACAGGTACAGGGTGGAGCTCATGAGGCTGCATTAGATGACAAATTCAGCCTCCCTTTCCCCACTGTGAATGGGAAAAGAGGGCCATGAACACGCAGGGCCACAGCTCCCCCTCGCTCCCCTCACCTGTCCAGCAGTGCTCTTCTGCCTCTTCTCTTGGATGGTTATGAGGTCCCCAGTGGGGCTGTGCCACAGCCCCCTTTGCCTTCCAAAACAGACTGAACCATGGCCACCGGCAGCACGGGGGGCTCAGAGCAAGCCCAGCAGCCTGGCAGGGGGACATGAGGCTTGGCGGTGGCTTTCACTCCAGGGCTAACTGGCTCTTCCTTGATCAGCATGAGGCACTTCCCTGTATCAGAGACAAGACTTAGCACCACACACACATCTGTTCCACAAAGGCCTTGTGCTACTGAGAAGGTCAATAGCACAAGGGCTTGCTTCCACTTCCCATCAAACTGCCCCATGGTGTCTTTCCACTCCCCTAGATGGGTAAAAGAAACCAGCAACCTTTCACCAAGTTCCAGAAACACGCTCAGCTGGAATACCTTCGGTAACTTCATCATTCAGAGTTATACTGAATTTGCCCCATTCCGTTGTTTGTAAATATGGAAAATACACTTCCATGTGTAAATCATTCCTAAGATGAGCATTAGACTTGGGACAGGTTAAAGGGTCACTAGGCTAGAGAGATTCCCCTGAAAAAGAAAAGTCTCCACCCTAGAGACAGGAAAGGGATCAGTAAGACCTTTTCCATGCAGGAGTTAGAATTCAACCAGCAAGCACGGTAGAGATGCAATGACGCAGGTCGGGACCTTGAGCCCTGTGCAGGATTTGGAACAGAAGCTGTCAAGATCTGACAGTCCCAGTCAGATGTTTTACTGGTTTGGAATCAGAGGTTTGCCTTTTTCCAGTGGGAGAGGCACTCCATGTTATTCCTGGTGTCGTGGTTTAAGCCCAGCAGGTAACTCAGAACCACACAGCCACTCACTCAGTCCCCAGCCTTCTTCCCCTACCCACCCCCCACTCCGAGCAGGATGGGAAGGAAAATTGAAAGAATGTAACCCCCACGGGTTGAGATAAGAACAGTCCAGTAACTAAGGCATAATACAAAACCACTATTACTGCTAACACCAATAATAATAATGATAAGGGAAATAACAAGGGGAGAGGATACAATTGCTCACCACCCGCCGACTGTTACCAAGCCCGACCTGAGCAGCTATCTGGCCTTCCGGGTAACTCCCCCCAGTTTACATAATGGGCATGAAGTGCTAGGGTACGGAATACCCCTTTGACTAGTTTGGGTCAGGTGTCCTGTCTCTGCTTCCTCCCGGCTTCTTGTGCCCCTCCTCACTGGCAGAGCACAAGAAACTGAAAAGTCCTTGATTGGGGAAAGCATTACTTAACAAGAACTAAAACATCGGTGTGTTATCAGCACTGTTCTCACACTGAAATCAAAAACACAGTGCTGTACCAGCTACTAGGAAGGAGAAAAATAACTGTTACAGCTGAACCCAGGACAGTATCCACCCCTTATTCCATACCATTCATGTCATGCTCAGATCCCACATTTTTCAATATACCATCGCTTTTTGTCTTGTGTATATATATACATACACATACACACACACTCACAAAGAAACAGATATCATTCCTTAGTCCATGGACGATCCCTATAAAATTTGCTGAATTCATTCAGTCCATGATGTCAGGCTCCACCTCTTGTAAGTCTTTCAGGGCAAGAGAGACAGTGTGTAGTGTTGGATTGTTGCCTGCTGATGTCACCTCTGAACTCGTCTGGTCACTGCTGAGCTCGTCTGGTTTCATCAAAGTTCATTCTTTGTTGGGGTGATGATTGGAGGGAAGTCAGGGTCAGTCGATGGTGACCTAAGGACAGTTCTGGAAGAATCCCACTGCTGCTGCTGGCTTTTCCCATGACTTTATTCTCTGATGATGATCAAGACAGCACTTATCTTCTTTTCAAAGCCCAGAGTTGTGGAGATGGGCATCTAGCTGACAGGCTATAGAAGTGTTATATAGCAGTCAACAGCATATAATTGAGTTCATTGGCTGTTTTCCCCCAAAATTACATGCCCTTGGGGTACACAATGGACTTCCCTATCTTCCCACATTACCCACCAACTATACACAGGTCCCTGAGTGAAAGCAACCCCACGAGTGGGTTTGCCTTTACCTGAAGCAGGAATAACCCAGACTGTCTTCCCCGACAAATTCTTTATGTGCACCCAGGAACTTTATCCCCCTCTACAGTACGAAAAAGTTCTGATTGGGCTGGGCCAGCCCTGTTGGCAGATCCCCTAGTGTTGACCAACCAGGTGGCTATTGGTAAATGTGCATCCCAGTGTTTGAAAGTCCCACCACCCATTGCTCTCAGGGTAGTTTTTAACAGCCCGTTGTACCGCTCAATTTTCCCAGAGGCTGGTGCATGGTAGGGGATGTGATATACCCACTCAATGCCATGCTCTTTGGCCCAAGTGTCTATAAGGTTGTTCCGGAAATGAGTCCCGTTGTCTGACTCAATTCTCTCTGGGGTGCTGTGTCACCACAAGACTTGTTTCTCAAGGCCCAGGATAGTGTTCCGGGCAGTGGCGTGGGGCACAGCATATGTTTCCAGCCATCCGGTGGTTGCTTCCACCATGGTAAGCACATGGCGCTTGCCTTGGCGGGTCGGTGGGAGTGTGGTATAGTCAATCTGCCAGGCCTCCCCATACTTGTACTTCAGCCATCGTCCTCCATCCCAGAGAGGCTTTAACCACTTGGCTTGCTTAATTGCAGCACGTTTAATATTCATGACTAACCTGGGCAATAGTGTCCATTGTTAAGTCCACCCCTTGATCACGAGCCCATCTATATGTTACATCTGTGCCTTGATGGCCTGAGGTGTCATGGGCTCACCGGGCTAAAGATAATTCACCCTTATGTTGCCAATCTAAATCCATCTGAGCCAATTCAATCTTAGAAGCTTTATCCACCTGCTGGTTGTTCCAACGTTCCTCAGAAGCCCAACTCTTGGGTACATGAGCATCTACATCGAATACCTTCACCACCAGGTTCTGCACCTGGGCAGCAATATCTTGCCACAATGCAGCAGCCCAGATGGGTTTACTTCTGCGTTGCCAGTTGCTCTGCTTCCATTGCTGCAACCACCCCCACAGGGCATTTGCCATTATCCATGAGTCAGTGTAGAGATAAAGTACTGGCCATTTTTCTCGTTCAGCAATGTCCAAGGGCAGCTGGATGGCTTTCACCTCTGCAAACTGACTCGATTCACCCTCTCCCTCAGCAGTTTCTGCAACTTGTCGCGGGGGACTCCATACAGCTGCCTTCCATCTCCAATGCTTTCCCACTATATGGCAGGACCCATCAGTAAACAAGGCATACTGCTTTTCACTCTCTGACAGTTCATTATATGGTAGGGACTCTTCAGCACGCGTCACCTCCTGCTCCGGCGACACTGAAAAATCTTTGCCCTCTGGCCAGTCCATGATGACTTCTAGAATTCCTGGATGACTGGGATTTCCTATTCGAGCTCGTTGTGTAATTGGTGTGGCCCACTTACTCCATGTAGCATCGGTTGCATGATGTGTAGAGGAGACCCTGCCTTTGAATATCCAGCCCAACATGGGCAACCAGGGTGCCAGGAGGAGCTGTGCTTCAATGCCGATCACTTCTGAAGCAGCTCGAACCCCTTCATAGGTTGCCAGTATCTCTTTTCCAACTGGAGTATGGCTGGCCTCAGATCCTCTGTATCCCTGTCCTGGGTTCAGCTATAACAGTCATTTTTCTCCTTCTTAGTAGCTGGTGCAGTGCTGTGTTTTTTAACTTTCAGCCTGGGAACAACGCTGATAACACCAATGTTTTTAGTCGTTGCTAAGTAATGTTTACTCCGACCAAGGACTTTCTCAGTCTCATACTTTGCCAGGGAGGAGGGGAAGCCGGGAGGAAGCAGAGACAGGACACCTGACCCATACTGGCCAAAGGGGTATTCCATACCATGGCACGTCATGCCCAGTATATAAACCGGGGGGAGCTACCCGGAAGGCCCAGATCACTGCTCGGGTCGGGCTGGGTATCGGTCGGCGGGTGGTGAGCAATTGTATCCTCTCCCCTTGTTATTTCACTAATCATTACTATCATTGGTGGTAGCAGTAGTGGTTTTGTATTATACCTTAGTCACTGGAGTGCTCTTATCTCAACCGGTGGGAGCTACATTCTTCCGATTCTCCTCCCCATCCCTCCGGGAGCGGGGGGAGGAAGAAGGGGGGGAGTGAGCGAGCGAGCGGTTGCGTGGTTCCGAGTTACTGGCTGGGCTCAAACCACGACAATCCCCAACTCCAAAAGCCGAGGGGTCGACCTCCAGTCTCCCCTGGACCTTTCTGCCAGAGGCTCCAAGTAGGACCATTCTCCCCGGCCGCGGGCATAAAGCACATTCTTGCCCTGTTCAGATTGGTCCAAGGGCTACTGCATGAACTATCTCTCGTTTAATTTGTTCAAAGGCTTGTTGGTAATCAGGGCCCCATTTGAAATCATTCTTCTGCCGGGTCACGTGACAGAGAGGGCTTACAATCAGACTGTAATTTGGGATGTGCATTCTCCAGAACCCCACAACACCTAAGAAAGCTTGTGTTTCTTTCTTGTTAGTTGGTGGAGACATTGCTGTTATCTTGTTGATCACGTCTGTGGGGATCTGGCGACGTCCATCTTGCCATTTTATTCCCAAAAATTGAATCTCCTGTGCAGGTCCCTTGACCTTACTCCGTTTTATGGCAAAACCGGCCTTCAGCAGGATTTGGATTATCTTCCTCCCTTTCTCAAAAACTTCTTCTGCTGTATCACCCCACACGATGATGTCATCAATGTATTGCAGGTGTTCTGGAGCTTGCCCCTGTTCCAGTGCAGTCTGGATCAATCCATGGCAGGTGGTAGGGCTGTGTTTCCACCCCTGGGGCGGTTGGTTCCAAGTGTACTGCACACCCCTCCAAGTAAAAGCAAAATGTGGCCTGCACTCTGCTGCCAAAGGGATTGAGAAAAATGCTTTGTCAATATAAGTTTTGGCATCCCACTTGGCTGCCTTTGACTCCAGTTCATAGTGAAGTTCTAGCATGTCCGGTATGGCAGCACTCAATGGTGGTGTGACTTCGTTCAGGCCACGATAGTCTACTGTTAGTCTCCACTCTCCATGAGACTTTGGCACTGGCCATATGGGGCTATTAAAGGGTGAGCGGGTCCTGCTGATCACTCCTTGGCTCTCCAGTCTACGGATCAGCTTATGGATGGGAATCAGGGAGTCTCGGTTGGTGCGATATTGCCGCCGGTGCACTGTTTTGGTTGCCATTGGCACTTGTTGTTCTTCGACCTTCAGCAACCCCACAACGGAAGGATCCTCTGAGAGACCGGGCAAGGTGGACATCTGCTTCTTTTCCTTCATCTCCAAGGCAGCAATACCAAAAGCCCGTCTATACCCTTTTGGGTCTTTGAAGTACCCTCTCCTGAGATAGTCTATGCCAAGGATGCATGGAGCCCCTCGACCGGTCACAGTGGCCTTCTTTTGCCACTCCTTACCAGTCAGGCTGATGTCAGCCTCCAGTACAGTCAACTCTTGGGATCCTCCTGTCACTCCAGAAATATAAATGGGTTCCGCCCCTGTCAGGGTCCATTGGAGAAAACCCCAGTGTCAGACTCTGTTTCCGTTCATGATCTCAAGAGTGATATTAAGACACAAACGAGGTCAAGTACCGTAACTGATCAGTTGGTGTATCACGAAAAGACAATTATGATAAAAAATGGAAATTATTGTAATAAAGGGGATAGCGATTGGACAGATTGGAAATGAAGCAAGGATTCAGGGTGCAGAGAGAGAGAGAGTCACTACCGTGGATCCAGCGGTGTCCCAGGGATATGTCGTCATCATTGTCGTCGGTGGTGGGAGTCGAATTCCATCTCAGCTTCTCGTACCAATCTTTGAGACAATGGATTGGTAGAATCCCACCTCAGCTTCTCATACCAATCTTTGAGACAATGGACAGTGGAGTCTGATTTCAGATCAGTCTCTCACAGTCCCTTGATAGCTTGATGGCATCAGGGTGCACTGTGCACCGGTATCTACTAGAGCCTTATACTCCTGTGGGACTGATGTGCCAGGCCATCTGATCCACACAGTCCAGTAAACCTGATTGTCCCTCTCCTCCACCTGGCTGGAGGCAGGGCCCCCCTAATAGTGATCGTAAGAGTCTCCGCTTAGTTCTTGTACAAAGGAGTTAGCCTTCCTATTCATAGGAGTAGGAGTACAATCAGCTCTTCCACTCCATCTGGGAAGCTGCTCACCAGAGACTGGAGCAGCAACTTTCTTGGGAGGATCGGCCTTGACCTTTGTTTTCCTCTTCAATTCACACACCCGTTCCTCCAGAACTGAGGCAGGTTTTCCATCCCACTTTCTCATGTCTTCTCCGTGATCCCGCAGGTTAAACCATAGGGTGGCCCGTGGCATTTACCTCCTGTATCTTCACTCTCGGGCAATAGGGCGCCTTCTGTTAATAGCTGAGATGTGGGTCTGTACACGTGGGGAGCTGGATAGATCATCTCTCAGTTGTTTGACCTCCTGGGACATTTTTTCCACAGCTGAAATGATGGAAGGGGTGAGATTGTCTTCGAACTCTCGGAGTTGATGACTCACTTCATCCAGTGTTGGTGCTCCTGCTTCTGTCCAGCTCATCAATGCCAATGAGTGGGCACATGATGATGGAGCACTCCGTGTAAATTTCTGCCACATGGGTCATGTGCATTCAACTTCATCTGGATCTACGGGTGCATTCCCAGCATCCGGCCTACAATAGATGGCTGATTCCCTCAGGGACTGGATGCCTCTCTCTATTGTGGTCCACTTGGCTGGGCGACATATAACATCGTCCTTCTAGGGATTCCTTTCCTTCACAGCTGCCAGGAGCCGCCTCCAGAGGCTGAGGTCTCGTTTCTCTTTTGCAATCACTTTGTCAATTTCCCCTTCCCTCACAAGAGATCCCAGCTGCTTGGCTTCCCTACCTTCTAGTTCGTGACTGTCGGCCCCATTGTCCCAGCATTGGAGCAACCAGGTGACACTGTGCTCCCCTGGAAGACAGCTGAAATCTTTTTGCATATTTTGCAGCTCGGTCGAGGTCAGGGATCGAAAAGTTACCTCCTCCTCTTCCTCTGATTCCTGTACTAATTCCTTTTATTCAGATGTCACCCCCTCTAGTATGCTCATTGGGTTTTCATCTTTCTTCACTGCACGAGTTGCTCTTCGTGGCTCGCATTTGCTTTTCCCCTTGCTTATAGGGGCAACTGATATTGCACCAGCCACTAAGAAGGAGAAAAATAACTGTTACAGCTGAACCCAGGACACAGTGACGTAGTTGTAGCTGTTCTGCTACTAGCCCTAAATTCTCTGCATGTCTGTGGCAGGAAGAGATAAGCATTAAAATACCTCTGCCTTCAGTTCTTAAGTTACTAGGGCCTTTTCACAGAAAAGCTGTCAAATATCAGAAGTTGTTGTGATGCAACCCTCCATTCTCATTAGCAGAAAAATGAAGACATTTGATTGTTTCTTCTTTGTCAAAGCCAAAAAGGAAACTTCTTTCTCTGTCTCAACAAGCCCAACAAGCGTTAGTACCTCATTATTTGATAAAGTCTGAGAGTGCCCCTGTCCTGAGAACAAAATATAAACAAACATGGAATACGTCTCAAAGAGGTGAGTGTAAGTTCTCAGCATGAAAGTCACGACTTTGTTTTGAAAGTTATGCTGTTATTATCCCTCCCTAATTCTGAAAATCTGACTCACATTGCAAACTGGGAAAAAATATTCCAGCCCACCATCTCTATTGAGATTTGTGAATCAGACAGAAACTTTGGTAGAGTTACAGCCAGGAAAAACTCTTTTAAAGTTATGGATTTCCAGATGTGACTCACCCTGGTTTTAATCACAAACATGTTTACCTGTCATTTTCAGGAGGGGATTGCATATTTATTATGTTGGATGGTGACACCTCGGTAACATCAGATATGATGGGTCCTCCAGCAATTGCAGGGCTGTTTAAGCAAGAGGCAGGTTCTGTCGATGGCTAAGAGGAAAGCAAAAATCATATTTATCCTTCTAAGGCCCAGAACAAGTCCAAGGCCCTATCTGAGATGAGATAGATAGGGTTTGCTCACCATGCCCTTGAGTCCTCCTTGTATGGAAACCAAGGAAGCTTTTACGTACTATGCAACATTATAATTTCTTCTGGTCTTTCCTCCAACCACACAGAGGTGCAGGTGTAAAGTAAGCACTGTGACTGAAGTGTCAGCTACTGAGAGGTTTTACCATGGCTGATATTTTGCCTAGACTGCTTAGCTTCCTCTGGAGGGAAAGACCCAACACAGCCCAATGGGAGTATGGGTCTCCCATAACAGCTCAAGTATTTTAAGTGTGGTGCGTGTGATGTCTGCTTTGGTGGGTTAGGGTGGCGGGGATCTCTCAGCAACTGCAACAATCTGGCTCTGGTCAGAAAGATCATAGTACTCCTTGCTAGAACATACTTCTTCCTCTCTGCTTTCAAGGTGAGCCAGGCTGGGGTAACACCATGGAGAGTTTGGTGTGCAGGGGCTGCCTTTCCCTCCCACAGCAGCACGAGGGCATGCAAGCGTGTGCCCCTCTTGAAACAGGGGAGCTGAAGAAATAACGAATGTCACTCAGCTTAGCAAACCTCTTCTTCTCTGCCAAGCTCTTGCCAAACTACTTGCTGTGTAATCCGTATTATTGCTTCAAACATTTTCCCACTCTGGCCAAAGAAATCCCAGAAAGCTCAGAGGCTGGTGTAAACCTACCGACTGTATGAAATAGGGGTCACGGAGGGGGTCTGTAGACAAATGCCAGCTGAACTTAGACACTTGTGGGGCTGAGATCCTGTTGTCAAGCATCAGAGGTCTGTGAAGAGAAACAGGTTTGTTTTCCCAGCACATAACTGACTGGTTCCTGGTTGCTCATACAAGAAACGTCTCAGCCTAGGGTTATTTTCCCTGGGTACTCTTGTTTTTCTTCAGCTGTAAGGTACTTTCTTGTCCAGTGTTATGGACAGGGAAGGGAAACAACAGTTTTGGAGGAGGTCACCATTTAAAAAGGGCATTAGCCATACAGAGAAGAGATGATTTAGTTTTTCTAGCTCTCATTTGAAAGATGCAAGTAAAAAACCAAATTCAATTCATATTTTGAACAAACTCAAGTCATACTTTCTTCTAGTTGCTGGTGGTTTCAAGCTCTAGGCTTAATCTTCAGTTGTTTAACCGGAGGTAGCTACACTAGAATTATTAGGACAATACTGGGAATCTGGCCTTGTTACCAGCGCTCAGGGCCTCTTTGGCAAAACTACATCTCCGTACATGAAAGGAACCTGTGCCAACCACTAAGTAAGTAACAAAGCAGAGGGAGACACAAAGCAGAGCAGAGCCTAAACCCATTGCATACAGGCTTTTAATAAATGATTGACAGGCTTTTACAGATGGTCACTGACAATAAGAAGTGGGTCTGTGTGCTGGGTCCTGTACAGGAGTGCTTTATGTTTAGTAAATGATTGAAACCAAGAGTAAATGAGAAGGAGCCTCAAACTGGCACTACCTTTCCATAATGAAACTTCCTGGGTGGCAGTCCTTGGATTTGTGATATAGTCCCAGAGAAGATGGGAACTGGTATATTTTCCTGTGGTGTATTGAAGTCATGGACTCAGGTTGGTGAGGATACTGAGACAAACTTTATTACAATCAATCAAACCCCTTTTATACCCTCATTTGGTACTTTCCTAACATGCCTGGGCATGCCACGCTTAATCCCATTGGATTCTGTGAAAATCCCGTAGGTTAAACACGCGTACAATAGTCCAATCACAATGCTGATCACGCGCTGTTCATGCGGCAACAGTTCAGTCTTCTTTCTTCACATCTGGCCTTCAATTAAAATTCCTTGTTACACTCCCTGTTTTTCAACATCCTGGCTTATCTGTTTCCCAAGGCTTATTTGGTATCAGGGCCTCATAGCTTGTATTCAGAGTGTTGCTCAAGCTCATCATGCAGACCCCGTTGCCTTCACCTCCCACATCTCCTCCTTTTTTGTTTTGTACATCTACTATCAATACCTGTTTGAGGGCTTGATCAATAAGAGATTGCATAAGTTTCATTAAACAAGGAATACAAATTAACAAGCTAATAAACACTAAGAAAACAAGAGCTCCTAATACAATCAATTTTTTACCCATGCTCTTATTCCAGCAAATAAACCTGAAAATGGGTTCCAGTCATCCTCAACCTGAAGTTTTCCTGTAAGTTCTTTAAGAGTTTGTATACTTTTGTGAACCGATTCAGAGTGGTCTGAAAGGTTCATGCAACATAGACCTTCAAAGTCCTCACACCCATGACCATGGGCAAGGAGAAGAAAATCTGCGGCAGCCCGATTTTGTAAGGTTGCATGTCTTACGGAATCTGTAGCAAGGAGGAGACTGGAAAGAGCATTAGATGTGGCCTTTGCTTTGCAACCCAACATCCTAATTTGTTTTAGAGTTGCAAGAGCTTGTGCAGCGGCTACTCCTGGTGCAAAAAAGGACACTGAGATTATCTCTGCAGGACTCCACAATGTAGCCATGTCTTTGCAGTCGGGAGTAAAAGCATGAGCAAATATTTTGAACCTGCGGAGATGGTGGAATTTAGTATAATTCAGTATTATAGAAATATTTGGGGTTAACATTGTTAATCTGCCTAGACTACAAGGGCCTCCTCGTAGGTGAGAAGGGATACCAGGCCATGCTTGATCGCCGCAGATTAGAAAGACGCCTCAGGGAAGCGATAAAGGACTTTTAGAGGAGCGAGAAATGTTAACAGATGTATGATTACACCATATAGAAGCATTTCAATAGACAGACAAAGAAGAGTTAACAATTTGAATTAATGATTGATTCTGACCTGTATAATTAAAATACAAACATTCATCCATTTCAACAGAACCTAACAAATCAATTTTTTGAGGTTCAAAAAATTAAGAACATTCATAGGGTGTGTATCCCCCACTCCCCCTTTTTTGTTTTGTTAGCATAGTCTTGAGGGTGCCATGCGCACGCTCAACAATTGCTTGGCCCATGGGAGAGTGTGGGATATCTGTTGTTGGAAAAGTGTTAAGGTAGTTTTGGCTGTATATCCAGGTCCATTATCAGTTTTTACTCTTTTTTTTTCCCTTTTTTTTTCATGCGGCGAATCACTTTATTGCCTATTGCTCTAGCTTTTATACCATTCTAGCAAAAGCTATCTTTAGCCTATTGCTCTAACTCTTATATAGCAAGCTATTTTATCACATCATGTTTAGTTCTTGGTTTACAGTTTTGTTTTTTCAACATTCTTCATCGTTTCACAAACAGTCCCAAAATAACCAGTTCTTTATCTTTCTGTTCTCTGGCTCCTGTCCAGCTGGGTTGCTCTGCTTAATCACACAGTGTACTTTGCTGCTTCTTTAACTCTTTCTTCTCCAGCCGAGTAGTTATTTCTCTTTGGCAATAATCAAATAGTTTCTATCCTCTCCCACATAGTGTATCGCATGTCCGTCATTATCAAATGAAACAACGTTTTAAAAACATTTGGGGTAAATACACAAGTATCACAGAGAGACTGTATCAAATGGGTTGTATACGGAGCCCCAAGTCCATGGTCCGTCACTGTTCATCTGATATCTTTGATAAGAGCATACAAGATACCTTCCCATCGCGGATCTTGATCAGGCATATACACCACAGGGAAAGCACACAGTACATCCGCATCGCCCGCTCGTCTCGCTTTACAGCTGCCCATTTATCATGACGGTCTGGGGGATATAAATCAGGCTCCTTTTCCGGATCAATAATCCCTGGGTCAAAAGGGTCATCCAGGTCGTTATAGGAATTATCAGGAGGCAGAACCGCAGGAGCAGCAGCAGCAGGCTGAGTTTTTGGTCTTATGGCAGAGTCCACCAAACAGGGGGGCGGAGGGGGAGCTGAAAGTGCCGCTTCTACTTCCTTTGACTGTGAGCCAACATGAGCTTTTAAAGTTTCAAAAACAATTTGCCAAGGGGTCAGTAAAGTGGTGGCAACCTTATCATTTTTTGTGGTGCAGTCCCACAGATTAACACCAATTTTATCCCAAATCTCCGAGGTATAAATATTAGTGGAATTAATAGATGGGTCAGCTTTTGATGCCCATAGAAGAACACATTTCAATTCTTCCTCATCTGTTTTCTTCCCATACTTCTTAAGAATATTAGTAAAGACTTGTAAAACATTTCTTTGCTCTTTTGTTAAATCAGTCCCCATAGTTCTCAGCCACTTACCCTCATCCTGCGATAGGTAATTGAGCGCGCTGGATACGCTTCCTTTCAGTGTGTAGTCCCGTAGTTCGGCTGAGCTACGCCACCGGATCGACAGCTAGTCGTTAAGCCCCACGTTGGGCGCCATTTGTGGCATATTGAAGGCACGGACTCAGGTCAGTTAGGATACTGAGACAAGCTTTATTACAATCAAGCCCCTTTTATTCCCTCATTCGGTACTTTCCCAACAAGCATGAGCATGCCACGCTCAATCTCATTGGGTTCTGTGAAAATCCCATAGGTTAAACATGCGCACAATAGTCCAATCGCAATGCTGATCACGCGCTGTTCACGCGACGACAGTTCAGTCTTCTTGCTTCACATTTTGCTACATTCCCTGACCTTCAACTGAAATTCTTTGTTACATTTTCTGTCTTTCAACATCCTGGTTTATCGGCCCAAGGCTTATTCGGTATCAAGGCCTCGGATCTTGCATTCTGAGTGTTGCTCAAGCTCATCATGCAGACCCTGTCGCCTTCACCTCCCACAGACTAGGAGACTACTTTCCTTCCAGCTGTTTTGCTTTTCACAGATGCAGGCTCCCTCTGGTTGGTGGGAAAGAGCTAAGCACAAAGTAGTTGGTATGTTATTGTCCACCACAGTCCAGAAAAAGTTGGGAATAATTCTCTGAATTTGTGTTTGTCCATATTGCTTGTTCAGTGCCTGAAACTTGTTCTACAGCAGCAATCTTGTGCCCTGTGGAAGATTATGACTGTCCCAGGTAAAAGGAAAACTTTCAGGTGGTGAGAGGTGGGAAGGAGCTGTACTAGAGCAGGGCAGGACAAATGCACTTGCCACAGATGTTCCTCGTTTGAAGAACAAAGAAGGAAAACAATATAAAATTGACTTGTCCTTCCCCTCTGTCTTTGCTTGATGTCATGTCTGAGGGTATAAATGTTTTCAATATAAAAAAATATATTGCAGCTTTCCAGGTGATGGCCCTGAGACACAGCCTGAGAAACAGTGGCACTGTCTGCTTCCCAGAAAAATTCTCCAAGATGCCTTCCTTGCTTTTTCCCTCTCCCCCACTCTCCCCTAGGATCTCTAACTGTCTGGCTGCTTCCCTGTGACATTTCAGTCCTGAAAGAAGCCAGGCTGAAAGCCTCTCTCATCAGTTCACGGGAAAGTAACGTTGACTTCTGGAAACAGAATGAAATAAGGAACGTCAGAGGTCCGTGCTGGCTTCTGTGAGCACATAACCTCTCCCCTACATGGAAACCTGTGGTGATTTTCAGGACTTTACATTCCCAGACACTGGCAGCAGTCTCATACACTAGCTGAAGCAAGGAAGCCCTTAGCAATGCCGCTACCCTTTGGGCTCTAGGAGCAGTCCTCATTGGAAAGGAGGCCCAGGAGTTCCTCAGCCAAGCTGATGAGACCATTTTCTTCCAGGGCTGCAATGAGCTATGCTATTGTGGCCTTCTTCCCCTCTGACTGGATAAACCTGAGCAGCAGCTGGTAGGCTTGTTCATATAGTCCCTCTTGATCATACTCGAGAGCCAGGTTATCGATGAGAGGATCATGCAGGGCCTGGCAGTTCTTCTGCAAAGAGTGACCCACTTGCTTCCATTTCTTGGACATGAGCTTGGCAAACTTCTGGTGGTTGTCTGGTGTGAGCGTTCTGCTGGCTGAATGGGACAGAGGGCAGGTAAAACACAGAGGTTCCACAGCTGATGTGATGCAGCTTGAGCCAGTCCAAGGTTTGCTCAACATTCTGCGCAGCAGGGAGTCTGTTCAGTGTCCACAGCATGTCACTAAACTGCTGTGGAGCTGCTCTGCTTGTCCCCCGGTGGTTTAACACCAGGGCAGCACTGTGAGTTTGGAGCAGAAGTGCCAGAGCAGCAAAGCTAAAGGGATTGTCATGGGCAGGGTTCATGCATACATGTCTCTGTGCTCCAATGGCATTCCTCCTCCACTGCGAAGGGAAAATCAGCTGGAGTAAGCCTCACTGCTTAGTATCCCCCTGTTCTCTGTGTGTAAGCTGGGCAGCTCTGCTCTCCATGTAGTCTGCCATCCCCCAGGGCAGCACTGGTACCTCAGGTGGCAAACTGGAGCATGTGGTGACACACTTACCTGCTCACAGCCATCTGCCCTGGCACATCTGAGCTCCCTGCCTTGCTCAGGCCATTCCCTTACTGGGAAAATAGGTTGAGGCCTGATCTGAAGCAGTATAGCAATATCTTAGGACTACTGTAATCCCTTCCTTATGGGATACTGGGAAACCCTTGATTTATCTGAGGTAGACCCCAATATGTAGTCATGTTAATCCTCCCTCTTGGGCTTTGAGGTGAGGAAGACCCAAGGGTGCTCTTGGTCAGCTCTAGCTACTCACTGAACTCTTGTCCCTGAAAGGTGAAGATGACTTGTGGGGAAAGGGAGCTGCCTTGAGAAGGGTAAGGTAGAGGTGAGGAGTTGAGAGATGTGCAGTCTTTTACAGCTGTGTTGTTGTTGATGCTCTGGTGAACAATCAGGTTCTTGAGGCATTCCTCCAGCTTTGTGATCTCCTCATCCTGCAGGTGGTCAGGCTGCAATGCAAACAGCATCAGTGTCCACTGTCTGGCGAAGCTGTAGATGCTTAGCTGGAAGGTGCAGCTTAAGATGATAGTGCCAAGAGAGGAGCAATGAGATAGCTATAGTGCAGGTTGTAAACTGACCCAATGAGATACTCTAATGGAGTTCTGGCTATAATTTGAATCTGTAATGTGATATGAAATAGGCAATCTCACCCTCCTGGGTTTCTCACATGCAGCAGTGAGCACTTACAAGTTGCACAAAGCTGCTACGAGTCCATGTTTATTTTTAGCGGCCCTCTGCAAGAATTAGGGTGTACCAGAGGCAGCATGGTTTCTCTGACTTGTTCCACATGAGGGTCAGACCCACAGAATAGGGTGACCTGATCCAACAGCACATGGCCACCAAAGCAGGCAGCTCCTGCTGCCCCTTCTCTCCCTCTGTGCCTCCATTTCCTAAGTTTTGTTATTCCTGGATCCTCTCCAAGCCAGTTTTTCTCACTAACCAAAAGAGGCAATGAGAAAAGGAGTAAAGAAGGCAAAGCACATGGGAAGAGTCAAACCTGGTGACTGCTCTGACCCAATCTAGTGTTTAGCTCACATAGAGCAGGTACCCAGCACTGCCCTCAGCTGCTGATGGCTGTGCCCTAGTGTCATTTGTCTGACTGTTGCACTGTTAGACACAGGTCAGACTGAGTTCTCAGTTTGGGGGAACTGAGAATAAGCCCATCTCTTTTGTCCAGTCAGCTAGTTCAGCAGAGGAGGGAGCAGAAAGCAGAAGTTGGCAAGCTATGGGATATCGCATGTTTGGTCCAGGGCTGAAAGGTTTGCATTTCATTCTCTGTGCTTGCAGAGAAGCAACTTGACACAACATGCTCCTGTGCCTAATCTGCCCGAGCAGATGGTGACTACCTATTTCTCAGGACCATCTAGAAGGAACCAGAGCTATAAGGTGTTGCTAGCTCCAGGTGGAAAAAAAGAGGAGCAGAGAAAGGCAATGAGTTTAATGACATCAAGTGCCTTGGTTTTGTGGTGAGATGACAAGATCTCACTGTTCTTGCTAGTAGGATTAGAATGCCAGTGCCAAAGCGTGCAATGAGCTAGACTTTAGATGTTGCCACTGAGAGAGAGACTTTGCCTTCAGAAGGGCAGCCAATTCCTGCTCGCAGCAGATGCTGCGTGTCCCCACTCTGTCACAAGTTGTTGGTATAATGTGCAGTGTTTGCACTCAGGCTCATTTCTAGGTGCAGTTACCATCACTGCTCTGAGGAGGTGGTGTGTGAGGTGGGGAGGAAGATGCTGAGCAGTGATCATTCCACACAGGACTGTTGTCCTGTCTGCCTGCCTTGCAGGTGTATCGAGGCACACTTGCTTGTGCTCTCAACTGCACCTTCCGTAATACCTTGTCTCAGTGGTGATAACAGCCATGCTAATTGTTATACACAGAAACCACAGTGATTTAGTAGAATCTCTGTAGGCTGTTTTAGGCTCTTTTCTGGGGAAGGGCAGAGCTTTCTCCATATTATAGCTGAGAACTGAAGGGTGGAGAAGTCAACAACCCAGCATGCTGCAGCAGAGCAAGATTTGCACCCACCTTCCTGAGTCTTGTGCTACTGCTCCTCGTTGCTGTCTGGCCTCTCTCCCTCTCCCATTCACCTTTTCTCTGTAGATGTGTTCCAGGCAGCGATCCTCATCCTTCAGCATGTTGTCGAAGTGCTCGCTGCCAGCCTTCAGCTCCATTTCAAGAGGCACTGCACTCATGGCCAAGGAGAGCTGGAGGTGGTTCTGGAGGGACTCCTGGAGCACTCCTTCCTGGTGGCTCTGCAGGAACCAGCGGCAGTTCTCCTGCTTGCAGAACTTGAGTTGGACTATCAGGTGTGGGTGGTTGCAGTGCACTTTGAGCATATCCGCACCTATCATGCTGTCAGTGGAGTCTGGCAGGGAAAAGTGAGCAGAGTCACTATCCACACATGAGACAGACAACCCAGACCCACTCCCATCCACCATCAAGCCTGCAATGGAGCAGCTTTTGAATTGTCATCTCTCTGTGCTAAAGTTCTCTGGGATGAAAAACCTATATGTTTTCCAAGAGGAAAGGATTAAGTTGTTGCTGCCCTGCCTCCATCCATCCCCATGAAGTATGGTGTCCAGCTGAAGCCCTATGGTGCTACACCCCAGGTAATTATCTCAACACTGTTTATTAGGAGAGGTTTAAAGTTTGAAGTTCCATTTCCAGGACAGAAATGGTTACGCTAAAGTGGTAACACAGGATGAAAGTGCACAGTTCAGCTCAGTGCTCAGGCAGTCTTCGGTCCTTGTGACTGGAGTTTTATGCAATGTTTCCTCTCCACCCCATGCCTGGAGGTAATTTTTGGCTGGCTCTGAGCCTTCAACACCTCTCACAAATGGGGAATGATGGATCCTGCCACAGGAATTAGGCTACTTGAGATTGGGCCGTGATTTGTTAAGCTCTTTTGCACAGAGAATTAATTAATGGTTAAATCTAAGTAAGAAGCAGCCAGGGATATACTCTCTGACATTAGTCCGGGGGGAGCACAAGCAACATGGACAACAGAAATTGATCAGCCTTCAGTCTCCCTTCTCCCAGCAAAATTTAATTTTGATTAGCTGTGCACATTGACCTTGTCTCCACAGGGATTTTATATGCTGATGATGACAGTTTAGAGTATGTGTTTCTCTCTTTTTGTAGCAGAGGCCTGTGTGAGGCTGGCTATACTGCTTCCAGACCTAATTAACTTCTTGGCCTCTCGTTGCACAGAGCTGTACAGAGGTACCAGCTCAGACTGGCACTACATCAGGTATTTCTAAACCACGTGTCATGGCATTCTTTAGACATGCTTGGAGGACAATCCCAAGGCAGACTTTTGTGCTCCACATTAGGCAGGATAAGTGACCTGGCATTTAAAAGTATGTGATCTAACAGTAGCTTTTGTAGGGCTTACTGAGTCCTGGTTGCATCAGCAAGTCTAGTTTGGACCAGCTGTGTAACTGGGATGTGGGGTTAGGCACCTAGGAGAGGCATTTTAATTCACTGTGGCTGACCAGAAATGTCTTTTTATCCCTTTCTTCATGCTTTGTTTTTTGTGAGTGCTGGTTAAACAAAAGCTTCCATAACAGGGTAAGAGGGCTGGGAAGGGAAAAGCTGCACAGACATGGAAATCTTTATGAATGGTGTACAAGACAGCTGTGAAGCCACCTCAAGAGAGGACTTTGCATGCTTTTCTTCAGATTTCATGTCCTTTTTAGGTCTGAATAAGCATGGTAGGATTTAGTGGTTTCGTGGGCTTTCCTTTAAATATGTGAGCAGATTCACATTCCAATGACACAAAGCAGCCATAAATCGAGCCTAACAGGACAACTGCATCGGGCTTCCTGCTGCTTCCCATCTTTGGATCGAGCTGCAAGATGAGCAGGCCTGTACTGGATAAACTAGTGACTTGAACAGACTCGTGATTGCCAGAAGAAATTACAGAACAGTTACACAAGCCCCATTAAACAATATAGGCTCAGCTGTGTGACAGGTAAAGAATACCAGGAGAGTCTTTCTAGGCAAGTATGATAAACTCTTCAAATTACTATTATTCTGTGGTCAGCTTGGTGCAAGGGTGGACAGAGAAACATAGGTTTATGGTCATTTGCATCTCAAGTCCTTTTTTGATGTAGGGTTGTATACACTTGAAGCTAATGTAATTGTGCCTGTTTGGATCAAAAAAGAATTCATCTGAACTGGCTATCACTAAGTTTAAAAATCAGCTTCTCAAAGCAGCAATTCCTGTGGTGGTATAAAGACAGAAAATACATCTTCTTTCCTAGCAATTGCAACCTTTTTCCCTCTTACGTAAATGGGTTTAAACAAACATTCATAAATGTAGGATAACTCATAGGATAGTTCAAGTTGGAAGGAAGCCCAGGAAGTCTCTAGCCCAACCTCTCATGCAAAGCAGGGTCAGCTCTGAGGTCAGACCAAGTTGCTCAGGGCTTTATCTAGTCCCGTTTTGAAACCCCCCAAGGATAGAGAATACAGTCGCTCCAGGCAACTGCTTGGCTGTCCTCATGGGGAAAATGTTTGTCCTTCCTCTTGTTTCAATTTGTGCCTGTTGCCTCTCATTCCCTATGCACCACTGTGAAGAGTGTGGCTCCATCTCCCCCTCCCTGTAGGTATTGGCAGGGATCAACAGGTAGGTCCCCCAAAGCCATCTGTTCCCCAGGCTGAAATGGTCAACTCCCTCAGCCTCTCCTCACAGGACAAGTGCTCCAGCCCCCAACCATATTGGTGGACCTCTGCTGAACTTGCTCCACTTTATTGTCTTTCCTAAATACGGTGAGCACCAGCTTTCCTTACCCATGAGTGTGAGATTAAAGAAAGGTTTGGCATTGTGTGAAGAGATGAGATGGTGTGCCAAGGTATCAGAGAGAATGGGTACCTGCTAATGCCAGCTTCAGCGCCTTGAACACACTAGGTTTCTTCTGGGAGCTTTCGTAGAGAGATAGCAGAACGATGGTCTTGCACGTTGACTGGAGGAAGAGATAAATGCAGCCGATCCAAGGAGCAGAGCTGTTTGCCATCTTCAGCACCCTACAAAACACAGGTGAGCTGGGAGACCACAGGGAAAATGGACTGATGCTGGGTGAGTGCTTACAGCACAGATTATGGGGATTTACCCTTATTTCCTAAAGGAAGCGGTGATGTTAAAGCAAGTGTAACCTTTGAGGAGTTTACTGTTATTCTGTAAAGCACAGTACAGTGGGACATGGTGTCCCAAAGACTCAGCAGCTCACAAAGCTCTGCTTTCATTTTCCATTTTATAGTCCAAAGATACTCTGAAGCAAAAGGTTTCAGTCCTCGTGCCTCTGCCTGCCCAGCCAAGCTGGCAAAGTTTAAAGACGCATAGTTGGGATGCTCCAGGGGGCACCCAGCAGTCCTGGTTCTGGCATGTTCACACAGACTGAAGCCCTACTGCAGGCAAAGATGAACCAAAACACCTTTTGGCTCAGCCCCAGGCCCAAGTCCTGACCCCTCTCTGACTGCTTGTGCACACCTCTGTCACACCATCAGATGCTTTCCCATGGGCATCCCTTCCTTCCTGCTTTCTGCCCTGTTGTGCAACCCCAACAGACTTCCCTCAGCTGCCAAGCACTGGCCTGATAGTGTAACTGTTGGCCACGACAGTGTCCCTCTCTTCAGATGCCCTTTAGATTGTGGGTGTGAAGGTTTTTTGTCACCAGGGACTGCCAGGCCGAGAAGGATGAGCTCCCATGGACTGGCTGTCCTCCAGATGGTAGCTGAGGCTGGGAACTATTTCCATCCCTTGCAGCACATCCAACAGGGCACTGGAACATAAGACCCACTGTTTCCTTACTAGAACCTTGAACTGTGCCCAGCACAGGAGCCTTTTATTTGTTCAGAAAATACAGGAAATAACCAGCGAATCATAAAAGTCACACTGAACTTGGAGTGCCTGCAAGATGCAGGAGGGAGTGTTTCCAGGCTGCAGGCTCCCACATTGCACAGGCCTTTTAGAAAAGTATCTCATAAAGAAGAAAGAGGGGGATGCACTGCTGCTGCAATCCAGGTTTGGTCTGAGCTTCCAAACACCGTGAAGTTTGGGATCTAGGCACCCATCTCCTAGTGTCTCACAGAAGGAGGGTAACAAATCTGAATAACATCTTACAGATGTGGAATATTTAAAAGATTTAACCCACAGAACAATTTATTTTTTGCAGTGCAGATGCCCCAGAGCTCCCGACCAGCGCAGAGGCAAATGCAGTATGAGGACCCTGTTTCACCACTGCAGCGTGAACCCCACTGCCCCTGTGCCCCTTCCCCACACAGACCAGTCTCTTGCTCCTCAGCAGCTGCCTGGTTCCACTCGG
The DNA here is from genome assembly GCF_004027225.2 of Strigops habroptila. NCBI lineage: Eukaryota > Metazoa > Chordata > Aves > Psittaciformes > Psittacidae > Strigops > Strigops habroptila. Next base: position 26,088,579 of record NC_044301.2, read on the forward strand.
CAATGCTGGGGAACCTAGAAATTACACCCAAAAACTCAGGTAAAGATCCCTTTGCTGTTGTGCCTTGGCAGTGCTATCCCAGAGGGTGAGTTTTTCAGCCCATTCCCAGCTGGCAGTGGGGACCCTCACTGTGGGTTTGAACAGCAGCAACGGTCAAACCGTTGTGGGGTGCTCTAGAAAAAACAACCTCAGGTAATAAGTAACGTACGTGCTCACCGCTGCCTGCTGTCCTTTGCTGTCAGGCCGCTGCTTAATTCCTGTAACAAACTAACTAGGAGGGGAAGGAAGAGGACCTAGGGCTGGAGTCGGGACAGCCACCGGCCCGTGATGACAGTCTGTTCTCCCCGGTGCCCGCCTGTCCTTCCCCAGTCCGCTGCCGGGACCCCGCTGATCCGACCCGCGAAAGCCCCAACCCCACCGTGTGCCAGCGGGGCAGCACCGGGGGAGGGGAGGGGAGGGGAGGGGAGGGGAGCCCCGCCCCGCCCCGCCGAGACACGCCCCGGGACGGCCCGAGCCACTCGGCTCCGAGCTCCCCAGCCCCTCCCCGGCTTCCTGTGGCAGCTCCGGGTGCTTTTGCCTTCAGCCACCGCGCGGCCTAGGGGGTGGGTTTGGGTTGTGGTATTTCCTGCTGCTCCTCCTCACGTGGGCCGCATGGGGTAATGGAGCGGGGGGAACCCAGCTAAAGCCGCTGCGGTGTGAGTGGGATGTCGCTCCCCTGGGTACCTCTCGTTTTTCTCGTGCTGCCTCAAACCCAGCTTCCGTGCAGGGCCGGCCCGGCGGGAGGGATGCTGATTGCTGAGGAGGCCTGAACTGTTCCTGCTGTGCCTTGACACCTCCGGGTCTCCGTGCACAAGGCAGCTGGTAGCTCCGGCAGCAGGTGAATGCCCACCTGGTTTTGGTCGCTTGGTCACCCTGTAGGTGAGGATATGTAAGATGGTCAGAAAGGACTCTGCTCAGATAGCTGAGTCTGAGTGGGGCTGGGTGTCCCGGGTCCTTAGTGATGGAGGAAAGCTTGATTCTGGGACACCATGTGTAGCTTGTGGCTGATGGCACTGCAAGGCTGGTGGGTCCTGGCTGGCTCTCGTCTGCTTTTCCCTGTGGAGCTGCTAATGAGAGTGAATGGTGAAAATGAAGATTGGTTGGGTTAATTACTGAGCATGGGAGGAAGTTCAGCTCTTACACCATCCCTTCCCTGGAGCTCACTTTGAAAAGGTGTCCTTGGATAATCTGGGGAATGAAGTAACTGCAGCAGCTGTAACAGCATCCAGGGGTGTGTCTGCTTGCTCAGGAGGGGAGAGGGATTAATGATGTGGAGTTTCCTTCTCCAGACAAATCCATCAGGCTTGATGGGATGCTGCTGTCTTAAAGTGCAGTGGGCAAAGGAGGAAAGCTCCCAAAAGAAATGAGCAGGGAGTCTGGCATTGTTTGTGGGAGCAGTGCTGATGGAGGGGACCTCTGGGACTCTGCTGAGCAAAAGCAGAGCTGATGCTGAGCTATGCAAGCAGGTAGGGACATGGGGCTGGCCCTTGTGTCTCCTGCAGGAGCCATGAGGTGATGGTGTCAATGTGGCTGCTGAATTCTGCTGGGTGTTCTGGTTTAGTCCTTCCCGCAGTGATACCTGAATGATCTCCCACCTCTTTCTAAGCTAGCTGAGGCTGTTAACTCCACAGTGCTCCTCTGACAAATTGAATGGACAGGTAGAGAGTAAAGTAGCTTTTCCTGAGTCCATGGGAGGTTCTGTGATGAGCAAAGCAAGGAGCTGGATTTGGGTCTCCATTGCTGAACCTCAGGTAGCAGCTTTCTGCCCAGGCTGTGTTTGTCTTTCCTAGATGTCCTCCCGTGAGCAGAGGGGTAATAGCAGCACCTCCCTTGTTTGTCCTTAGCTGGTGAGAAGCTGGTATGGGCCTGGGGCCAGTTATGTGCCCGCATGCTTGCTGCTGTCACTCTGGCTTGGTAGCTGGTTTGTGTGCAAGCTCTCTGGAGACCTGAACTTCAAACAAAAGTGGAAAGCATTCTAAATTTTTTTTATATATATATATATATATATCAAAAATGCATCTAGATTTAATGCTATTTTACCACAACAGTATTTTAACAATATAAACTCTTTTGTTTGCCAAAGGAAAAATACCACTGAAAGGAGTTAATCCAGGCTGGGTCTCCTGGGTGCTGTGGTTTGCAGGGAGAGGGGCAGGCAGCACCCACCAGCCCCTTCAGCACTAGCACTCCTGGTGCTGCCAGTGCTTCTGGGAATGTCCTGGGTTCAGCTATAGCAGTCATTTTTCTCCTCCTTAGTAGCTGGTGCAATGCTGTGTTTTCAACTTTAGTCTGAGAACAGTGCTAATAACACACCGATGTTTTTAGTTGTTGCTAAGTAATGTTTACTCTGATCAAGGACTTTTTCAGTCTCATGCTCTGCCAGTGAGGGGGGGCACAGGAAGCTGGGAGGAAACAGAGGCAGGACACCTGACCCAAACTAGCTGAAGGGGTATTCCATACCACAGCATGTCATGGCCAGTATATAAACTGGGGGGAGTTACTCGGAAGGCCCAGATCGCTGCTTGGGTCGGGCTAGGTATCAGTCAGTGGGTGGTGAGCAATTGCATTGTGCATCACTTGGGTTTATTGTTTTCTCTTCCTTTTCCCCTTTTAGTTTTATATTCTCTCCCCTTGTTATTTCCCTTATCATTATTATTATTGGTGGTAGCAGTAGTAGTTTTGTATTATACCTTAGTTACTGGGCTGTTCTTATCTCAACCTGTGGGATTTACATTCTTTCGATTCTCCTCCCCATCCCTCTGGGAGTGGGGGGGAAGAAGAGGGGGAGTGAGTGAGCAGCTGTGTGGTTCTGAGTTACCAGCTGGGCTTAAACCACGACTGGGAAACAGATGTTTGCTTGCTGGCAGTTTAAGCAGCAAGTGAGTTCATGCATTTAAGCGTTAATGGGGTTAAATGAGCCCAGACATCCCAACCTTCCCCTACAAAAACCAAGCCTGAAGCAGCTCCCAGAGCCATGTGGGAACCGCAGGGTGAGTTGCTGCAGAGACCATCACCCATCCCATCCCCCATCCCATCCCCCAAGCATTTTCTCCTTGAAGCTAATCTGTTCCCTGTATATTGAGGTGGTAAAAAAGAAAGGGTGGCTGAGACCTGAGTTTCTCTTCTGCTAACCCTTGCTGAGTGAAGGCTTTCAGGGAGCAACCCATGGGGTGAAGTCCAAGTGCTTGATAACCACTTGGAGTTTCATCCTGTTTCCCACTTGGGAAGGAAAGATTCCAGGGAGAGGAGCAGCTGGGCTCAGCAGGGCTTGGGTGTTGGGATGCAGCAGCGTGTCTGCATGGGGAATGTGTGGCTGGGGCAGGACAGGCTCCCCCATGAGCTGGGTGGCTGCAGCATGGAAGGGTCAGTGCTGGGACCCTTCAGGGAAGGCGAGGTGTTTAAGTAACTGGTGGGTATGGGTGCTGGGGGAGAAAGGTGGGGCTATTCACCTGTGCACTCCCATCAAGGATAGCGCAGCATCCTGGCTCCCACCCCGTGGGCAAGGAAGGGGCCTCTCTCCCTGCTGTTATTTTTAGCATCTCCTCCTCTGCTCCTCCTTCTGGGGTGCAGCTAGTGCTGGGAGCTGCAGGCAGCCAGTGCAAAGGATGAAGGGCTCTGCTCCAAGAGGTATAAGAGGTACGAGAGCTGTGCCCCTTCTCGCAGGTACTGGCAGGGATGCCGTGGCGGAGGCTTCATTGTGCTGCCTGCTCGCAGCATTGGATGTCTTGCCTGAGCACAGCACTGCCTGTTCCTGTTTGGACTGCGGCCACTCACTCCCAGCCAGCTTCCTTGTGCTGAGAGCTGACAAAACTTGGCGCAGCGGCTGGCAGCACCTCTCTGTCCTGTGGGTGATGTGGAGATCCTCGATAGATCGCAAGAGATGGTCTGAACCCAGCCGTCCTCACCAGGGCAGGCACCCAAGGTGGAACCAAGCCAACCCACAGCACTTGCTGACCATGAACTGTGCTCCTCTGACTCAAAGTCATTTGGTTCATTAAAGTAACACTAATAATTGTGCCTTTCTGTCTGCCTTCCTGCTCTCAGGCCATGTTTTTAAGCTTTTCCAAGCAATCACTACAGCTAGAAATGCACTCTTGCTTTCTAAGAGATGCAAGGTCTTTTATACGTGGCTCTGAGGGCTCAGGCTTTAAGGAAAAATATCATAATGAAAATGAAAGGAGCTGAGCATGTGAGATTTCACGTAGGGCAAAGAGCAGTTTAACATTTAGTGACATGGTTTAGTGGTGGACTTGGCAGTCCTGGGGTGACAGTTGGACTTGATCTTAAAGGTCTTTTCCAACCTAGTTGATTCTATGATTTTGGCAAACATGTATTAGAGACGGTGTTAAAAGCAGGGTCCGAGGTGACTGTCAGAGAAATTGCTAAAAGCAAGTTCCTAGGAAGGAAGCAGGACTTGTAGCACTTGGTTGTTGTAGCTCTCACTGGGTAGAAAGGGGGTTGTCACTGATATGATGTCACCTGATAAGATAGCAGAGCTGTTATGCTCCTGCCATCTTGCACTCAAGAGAATGAGTCATGCTTCAAAACTATTCTAGAAAAATGTGCAGTTGTGTTCCTCTCTGCATTATGCTTTCTGCATTGCTACTCCCTACTTGCTTCATGGTTTTCAACTCTTTTCCTACTTCAAGGATATCTAGAAGCGCAGGTTCAACTGAACCATTCAACTGAAACCTGTGATGCAGAGATAATGCTGTGATGCCAGGGCCTGAGGCTTCAAAAGTAGGAGGGCATGCCATGAAACTGAGATTGAGATCCACACTCCAGTGCTAGCCTAGGAAGGGGAGTGTTTGCATTCAAAAATCCCTCACTTGTTTATGAGAGGGTTAAAAAAATATATGTCATGTTGGTCATTTTATTTGTGCAGGGATCTAGAAGATGGGTACAACACACTTTGGAAGAAGATGAATGAAGAAGTTAGGTAATGGTCTGATGCTACGAGCCTCAGCCTTCTTCCCAGGCACTTATTCTTTTGCATTACATGCCACATGAAAGGTGAATTTCTGAGGGTGGGGGTCACAGTAATAATTTTCAGAATTTCACATCTCATCACAGGCAAGGACCACTGTAATTAAGCTACCGGTTCCTACTTCAGGCCTTCTACTTCACTCTCAGTAAAAAATAGATTTGTGAGGCTGTTTTCTCCTGTAAAGTATCACCCAGCTTCTTAGGACTGATTGAAAAAACTGCAAAACAACTGGCCAACAGATTTTCCTCATTTTTGTGTTCAGTTTCAAAATTCAGTTAGATTTCAAGATGGAAAAAATTTTGACCTCTTGTGTGAGCCAGCTGCATTGGTTTGGTTTGATAAATAATTACTAATGTATGTCTGTCTTTTTGTTTTGCTTTTCTGAATAGGGACTTTTTGAGAATTAATTGCAGTTGTGGAAGTTTCTCCCACTTTTAATCCTGACTGAATCAGCACCTGACTGAATCAGAGCCTGTTCCAGCTCCAGAACTGTGGAACTACATCCTGGAAGAAATCCTCATCTAGATTTTCTGTTATCTTTCTCTTCAAGATAGATACAGAGTCTTCCAGGTGTGCAGACAATGGGTTGCAGCTGTATCTTCTAGCTCTGTGTCGTGGTTTGAGCCCAGCTGGTAACTCGGAACCACACAGCCGCTCGCTCACTCTGCCCCTTCTTCCTCCCCCAGCTGCCGGAGGGATGGGGAGGAGAATTCGAAGAACGTAACGCCACGGGTTGAGATAAGAACAGTCCAGTAACGAAAGGTATAAGACAAAACCACTACTGCTACCACCAATGATAATAATGATTAGTGAAATAACAAGGGGAGAGGATACAATTGCTCACCACCTGCCGACTGATACCCAGCCTGACCCAAGCAGTGATCTGGGCCTTCCAGGTAACTCCCCCCAGTTTATATAGTGGGCATGATGTGCCATAGTATGGAATACCCCTTTGGCTAGTTTGGGTCAGGTGTCCTGTCTCTGCTTCCTCCTGGCTTCCCCTCCTCCCTGGCAAAACATGAGACTGAGAAAGTCCTTGGTCAGGGTAAACATTACTTAGCAACAACTAAAAACATCAGTGTTATCAGCGTTGTTCCCAGGCTGAAAGTTTAAAAAACACAGCACTGCACCAGCTACTAAGAAGGAGAAAAATGACTGCTATAGCTGAACCCAGGACAGTATCCACCCCTTATTCCATACCATTCAGGTCATGCTCAGATCCCACATCTCTCAAAACACCATCGCCCCTGTCCCATATATACACATATATATACACCCACACACAATGAGAAAGATATCATTCCTAGTCCATGGACCAATCCCTATAAAATTGCTGAATTCATCCAGTGCATGATGTCAGGCTCCATCTCTTGTAATAGTCTTTCAGGGCAGGAGGGATGGTGTGTAGTGTTGGGTTGTTGCCTGCTGATGATACCGCCAAACTCGTCTGGTCACTGCTGAGCTCATCTGGTTTCCTCAAAATTCATTCTTTGTTGAGGTGATGATTGAAGGGAAGTCAGGGTCAGTTGCTGGTGACCTGAAGATATCTAGCTAGTGGGCTATAGAAGTGTTACATAGCAGGCAACAGCGTACAATTGAGTTCATTGGCTGTTTTCCCCCACAATGAAATCCCCTTAAGGTACATATCGGACTTCTCTGTCTTCCCGCATTACCCACCAAGTATATCCAGGTCCCTGAGCAAAAGCAACCCCACGAGTGGGTTTGCCTTTACCTGAAGCAGGAATAACCCAGACTGTCTTCCCCAACAAATTCTTTATGTGCACCCAGGAACTTTATCCCCCTCTACAGTAGGTAAAAGTTCTGGTTGGGCTGGGCCAGCCCTGTTGGCAGATCCCCTACTGTTGACCAACCAGGTGGCTTTTGGTAAATGTGTATCCCAGTGTTTGAAAGTCGCACCACCCTTTGCTCTCAGTGTAGTTTATAACAGCCCACTGTACCATTGGATTTTCTCAGAGGCTGGTGCATGGTAGGAGATGTGATATACCCACTCAATGCCATGCTCTTTGGCCCAAGTGTCTATGAGGTTGTTCCGCAAATGAGTCCCATTGTCTGACTCAATTCTCTCTGGGGTGCCATGTCGCCACAAGACACGTTTCTCAAGGCCCAGGATAGTGTTCCGGGCAGTGGCGTGGGGCACAGCATATGTTTCCAGCCATCCGGTGGTTGCTTCCACCATGGTAAGCACATAGCGCTTGCCTTGGGGGGTCGCTGGGAGTGTAATATAGTCAATCTGCTAGGCCTCCCCATACTTGTACTTCAGCCGTCGTCCTCCATACCAGATAGGCTTTACCATTTGGCTTGCTTAATTGCAGCACGTTTCACATTCGTAAATAACCTGGGCAATAGTGTCCATTGTTAAGTCCGCCCCTCGATCACGAGCCCATCTATATGTTGTATCTCTGCCTTGGTGGCCTGAGGTGTCATGGGCCCACCGGGCTAAAAATAATTCACCCTTATGTTGCCAATCTAAATCCATCTGAGCCACTTCAATCTTAGCAGCTTTATCCACCTGCTGGTTGTTCCAACATTCCTCAGAAGCCCAACTCTTGGGTACATGAGCATCTACATCGAATACCTTCACCACCAGGTTCTGCACCTGGGCAGCAATATCTTGCACAAAGCAGCAGCCCAGATGGTTTACTTCTGCGTTGCCAGTTGCTCTGCTTCCATTGCTGCAACCACCCCCACAGGGCATTTGCCACCATCCATGAGTCAGTAGAGTGATAAAGGACTGGCCATTTTTCTCATTCAGCAATGTCCAAGACCAGCTGGATGGCTTTCACCTCTGCAAACTGACTCGATTCACCCTCTCCTTCAGCAGTTTATGCAACTTGTCACGGGGGACTCCATACAGCTGCCTTCCATCTCCAATGCTTTCCCACAATATGGCAGGACCCATCAGTAAACAAGGCATATTGCTTTTCACTCTCTGATAGTTCATTATATGGTGGGGCCTCTTCAGCACGCATCACCTCCTCTTCTGGTGACATCCCAAAATCTTTGCCCTCTGGCCAGTCCATGATGACTTCTAGAATTCCTGGGAGACTGGGATTTCTTATTAGGGCTTGATGTGTAATTAGTGTGGCCCACTTACTCCATGTAGCATCGGTTGCATGATGTGTAGAGGAGACCCTGCCTTTGAACATCCAGCCCAGCATAGGCAACCGGGGTGCCAGGAGGAGCTGTGCTTTGGTTCCAATCACTTCTGAGGCAGCTCGAATCCCTTCATAGGCTGCCAGTGTCTCTTTTTCAGTGGGAGTGTAGCTGGCCTTGGATCCTTTATATCCCAGATTCCAAAAGCAGAGGGGTAGACCTCCAGTCTCCCCTGGACCTTTCTGCCAGAGGCTCCAGGTAGGACCATTCTCCCTGGCTGCGGTATAGAGCATATTTTTCACATCTGGCCCGGCCCGGACTGGTCCAAGGGCTACTGCATGAACTATTTCTCGTTTAATTTGTTCAAAGGCTTGTTTTTGCTCAGGGCCCCATTTGAAATCATTCTTCTTCCAGGTCACGTGACAGAGGGGGCTTACAATCAGACTGTAATTTCATGATGTGCATTCTCCAGAACCCCACAACACCTAAGAAAGCTTGTGTTTCTTTCTTGTTAGTTGGTGGAGACATTGCTGTTATTGTTGATCACGTCTGTGGGGATCTGGCGACATCCATCTTGCCATTTTATTCCCAAAAATTGAATCTCCTGTGCGGGTCCCTTGACCTTACTCTGTTTTACGGCAAAACCGACCTTCAGCAGGATTTGGATGATCTTCCTCCCTTTCTCAAAAACTTCTTCCACTGTATCACCCCACACGATGATGTCATCAATGTATTGCAGGTGTTCTGGAGTTTGCCCCTGTTCCAGTGCAGTCTGGATCAATCCATGGCAGATGGTAGGGCTGTGTTTCCACCCCTGGGGCAGTCGGTTCCAAGTGTACCGGATGCCCCTCCAAGTAAAAGCAAAATGTGGCCTGCACTCTGCTGCCAAAGGGATTGAGAAAAATGCATTGTCAATATCACTTGTGGCATCCCACTTGGCTGCCTTTGACTCCAGTTCATATTGAAGTTCTAGCATGTCCGGTACAGCAGCACTCAATGGTGGTGTGACTTCGTTCAGGCCACGATAGTCTACTGTTAGTCTCCAGTCTCCATTATGTCCCCTGAGATACCAGGCAAGGTGGACAGCTGCTTAATTTCCTCTCTTTCCAAGGCAGCGATACCAAAAGCCCATCTATACCCTTTTGGGTCTTTGAAGCAGCCTCTCCTGAGATAGTCTGTGCCAAGGATGCATGGAGCCCCTGGACCAGTCACAATGGGGTGCTTTTGCCACTTCCTCCCAGTCAGGCTGATTTCAGCTTCCAGTACAGTTAACGCTTGGGATCCTCCTGTCACTCCAGAAGTATAAATGGGTTTCACCCCTTGATACCTTGATGGCATCAGGTCACACTGTGCACCGGTATCTACTAGAGCCTTATACTTCTGTGGGACTGATGTGCCAGGCCATCTGATCCACACAGTCCAGTAAACAAACACAATTGTCCCTCTCCTCCATGTGGCTGGAGGCAGGGCCCCTCTAATAGTGATCACAAAATTCTCCACTTCTGTCTTGTAGAAAGGGATTAGTATTCCTTATCACAGGAGCTGGAGTAAAATCAGCTCTTCCACTCCATCTGGGAAACTGCTCACCAGAGACTGGAGCAGCAGCTTTCCTGGGAGGATCATCCTTGACCATTGTTCTCCTCTTCAGTTCACGCACCCGTTGCTCCAGAACTGAGGCAGGTTTTCCATCCCACTTTCTCATGTCTTCTCCGTGATCCCACAGGTAAAACCATAGGGTGGCCCATGGCATGTACCTCCTCTATTTTCTCGCTCAAGCAGTAGGGCACCTTCCGTTAATAGCTGAGACATGGGTTAGTACACGTGGGGAGCTGGATAGATCGAATAAATCGTCTCTCAATTGTTTGAACTCCTGGGACAGTTTTTCCACAGCTGAAGTGAAGGAAGGGGTGAGATTGTCTTTGAACTCTTGGATTTGACGAATCAGGTAATCCACTGTTGGTGATACTCCGTCATTCCAGGTCATTGATGCCAATGTGTGTCATATGATGATGGTGCACTGTGTGTAAGTTTCCGCCACATGGGTCGTGTACATTCGACTTCATCTGGATCTACGGATGTGTTCCTGGCATCCGGCCTACGATAGATCATCTCTATAATGGCTGATTCCCTCAGGGACTGGATGCCTTTCTCTATTGTGGTCCAGTTGGCTGAGCGACACAAAACGTCACCCTTGTAGGGAAACCTTTCCTTCACAGCTGCCAAGAGCCACCTCCAAAGGCTGAGGGCTCGCTTCTCTCTTGCAATCGCTTTGTCAATTCCTCCTTCCCTAGCAAGTGATCCCAGCTGCTTGGCTTCCTTACCTTCTAGTTCGTGACCGTCGGCCCCATTGTCCCAGCATCGGAGCAACCAGGTGACGATGTGCTCCCCTGGAAGACGGGTGAAATCTTTTCGCATATTCCGTAGTTCGGTTGAGGTCCGGGGTCGAGAAGTCACCTCGTCTTCTTCTTCCTCTTCCTCTGATCCACGTAGTAGTAACTCTTGTTCAGATGCTGTTCCGTGTAGTAATGGCATTGGGTCTTCATCTTTCTTCACTGCAGGGGTTGCTCTTTGTGCCTCTCATTTGCTTTTGCTTACAGGGGCAACAGACATTGTCACAAACTGGACATTTGGTTTAGCTGCAGTGTTTGTCACTGTGGTTGGAGTGGCTGCAGTGTCTGCCACTAGGATTGGAGTGGCTGCAATGTCTGTTGCTGGGGTTTGTGTAGCTCTTGTGCTTGTCACTGGGCTTGATGTAGCTGCTGTACTTGGAGTAGCTGCGTTGTCTGTTGTGGTCAGGGTTTGAGTAGCTGCTGTGCTTGTAGTTGCTATAGCTGCATTGTCTTTTGCTTTGCCATCAGATTCAGAGACTTTTTTTTCCCTTTGAAGGTGCTGGATAGTGTTGAGCAGGGCTCTGTAGGCATAGGCCAAGCCCAGCACGTTGCAGTGTGTTGTCCCTCTCTGGTATAGCAGGACGACAGCACACGTCGTTTAAGTGTTTTACTAGTTTTTCCGGATGTTGCACTTGTTCAGGGTTGAAGTTCCAAAGCACTGGAGGGGCCCACTGGCCTAGATACTTGCCCATACTATCCCACACACCCTGCCACTCATGACTGTCCAGCCTCAGGGAAAATCTCTTGGTGGTCCTCCTATATCGTCATCTAAGCCTAGACCAGATTTGAACCCGATACTGCTTAGCTTTTGAGATTAAACAAAATAGGGTGTTCCCAGGGTGGGATGGCCGTGGGTAAAACACACTCCATATGTTTGCCAACATGCTGATCCCCAGCACAATCAGCAGGCAGGTCTCAAGGGTATTCAAAGGCCATCCAAAACCTTCAGAACTCTCAACTGCTGTTGCAAATAGCCTGGTGGGGGAACGGGGGGTGTAAGGGAATGCCTCCTTCGTAGGTTGACCCCCCGAGGAGAAAAAGAACATATGCAATTGCTAAAATATTCCATTATATACCTCCCAAAGTATAGAGGTGATGGCCGCACTGGAAGCACAAGCCAGACCAGTTTCATGATCAATGAGTCCATTGTATTACAAGTCATTACCATGAAGTACAGTGAAACAAGAACCTTAGCCCAGGCCCCCCAGCTGATAAACACTAAAACAGCAAATAGTGGCTGTAAGTAAGGTACAACATGCTGAAACTCTGAGATCAAGTGCAACAACTCTGAGAGCCAAATAATCACCATTGTGACGTGTAGTAACAATGAGTGCTTATCACAAATATGATTAGACACACTCTGGTCAGATCTGTCGTTATCTCAACCCTTCAAGCCCCCCGTTGGGCGCCACAAAGAACTGTCATGGTTTGAGCCCAGCCGGTAACTCGGAACCACACAGCCGCTCGCTCACTCCCCCCCTTTCTTCCTCCCCCCGCTCCCGGAGGCATGGGGAGGAGAATCAGAAGAACGTAACTCCCACGGGTTGAGATAAGAACAGTCCAGTAACTAAGGTATAATACAAAACCACTACTGCTACCACCAATGATAATAATGATTAGTGAAATAACAAGGGGAGAGGATACAATTGGTCACCACCCGTCAACCGATACCCAGCCCGACCCGAGCAGTGATCTGGGCCTTCCGGGTAACTCCCCCCGGTTTATATACTGGGCATGACGTGCCGTGGTATGGAATACCCCTTTGGCCAGTTTGGGTCAGGTGTCCTGTCTCTGCTTCCTCCCGGCTTCCCCTCCTCTCTGGCAAAGCATGAGACTGAGAAAGTCCTTGGTTGGAATAAACATTACTTAGCAACAACTAAAAACATTGGTGTTATCAGCTTTGTTCCCAGGCTGAAAGCTAAAATATACAGCACTGCACCAGCTGCTAAGAAGGAGAAAAATGACTGCTATAGCTGAACCCAGGACACTCTGTCTGGTACTTCACAGAGATCAGGTAAGAGGAATGGGGTTCTAATGTCCAAGCATCTTTGCAGGAATAACCAGATTGTTGTTTCCAGCGCATGTCAAACATTTCCACCGCTTTGCTATGACATGATTGACATTCTATGTGTGATGATTTTATTTTACATGACTAGCACCTGTTTATATAATAGAGAAAATTGTGTTATATGCTGTGTTTTTTCAGTTGCTGCTCACGATTTGGGTCTTATGGGAAATATTACATTCTTAGGTACATTTTTCCAAGTAGCTATTTGAAAATGGCAAGGGACAAAGTTACTAAATAGTTATCCTTCTTGTGACACTTCTCTGATGGGTCTTTCTGGGGATCGATGACTCTTGCCTCCTGACTCACTCTTTCAATGTTTGGCCTTACAGTGACTCTCCAGGCATCAAGTGAGAAGAAATGCCTGGGGGATCTGTTGATGTTTGCAGAAACACTAGTAAAGGAGAGTATCATCTGCTCTGTGGTCACCAAGCTCAGCAATCACCGTGACTGAGAGTTTGTTTTCCCCTTCCAGCTGGTATTCAGAGGATGAGGAAGGCATGCTGCAGAGCCTGCTCCAGTTCCTCAGCCAAATCAAGCACCTGAAGATTGTGTTTGACCAGTCCAAGGAGGGCAACCGGAAGAATGTGACGCACATCTTGGATGTGTTGGCAAAACAGAACCACAAACTGCATCAGCTGTGCATTGTGTGCCGCAAGGAGACCCCCAATTTCTACTCTGGCCAGGACATCCTACAGAGCATATGGAATATATGTGACACTAAAAACCAGATAGATCTTCAGCATATTGATTTTAGGAAAATGCCCTTCACTCTCAACGATGAGCTTGTTGAACTCTTAGCTACCACCAACCCAAACTTGCACAGTTTGTTCATCAACAACCACACCCTAGCATGCAACGTGGCTCCAGACACCATTAGGAAAGTTCTCTGAGCATGTCCCAAACTCTCAGCCTTGGGGGTTTACTATGCCAGTTTATCTGATGATGTATTTCAGGAACTGCTCAAGCCTGAAAGAGCAGCTTTCACCCATTTAAACATTTTCTGTGAGCATCTAGATAAATATATACCAGTGATCTCAGAAGAGCTCTGGGCTGCTGTAAGCCAAAAGGATCCTCAACTCTGTGTAGACCTAGAATTTGATCATACGGTCCCTGCCTGCAAAATACCGTGAATCCTAAAGCTGAATGTACCTGTGAGCACACTGCAACTTAACACCTAGAATTACATGGTAAATCAGATTAGGTTTGTCGCCCAGAGCTACAGAAGTACTTTAAAGAAGCTGGCGCTGCAAACCACATTCTCGGAGGACTTAAACTCCTCGCTAGTGGATCTGACTAAGGTAGTGCAGAAATCTGTTGGAGATCCACTGCTACTGCGTGGTCAGCCAGGAGGTGGTAGAAGCATTCCTCATGCACTGCCCCAGTCTGAAACAGTATACCCTGAAGGTCACCAAGGAATGGCACCCCTGGAAAACCAGTAATAGTTCAATGACCAGTCTTTATTCTTCTCTGCTTCTTTATGTAGCAGGGAAGCAGAGTTTACCCTTGGCAGGTTTGTACTGAGGACCTCAATGAAAGTTTATTTTGATTCTACATTTTAAAAGAACCTCAAAAAGTCAAGCACTTTGTGTCAGGCACCCAGCGACCACTTAAATAGACAGTAAATATCAATGCAGCCATTTTCTGCCTGGTGGGGTACTTAGCCATGTGGATTCAGTGAGCTATAGCAATGACCTGTGGTCATCTGATGGAAAATACACTCTAATCTTGATAATTCCTCTTTTGGCATTTCAGTGATGGTGAGCTCACCCGTTATCAGGTAACTTCCAGCTTGGAGGGATAGAACAGGAGCTGAATTATGTTAGAAAATTCAAGCACTTAAGGGAAAACATTCACAAGTTAGTAATAAAAGGCACATGGCCTGCAAATTATTCCCTTGTCTATCTTGTCTGTCTTTTGCTCAGAAATGCAGATTTCCAGGTTGTAATTTGAATGCCTTTTGCAAAGACCTTTGCTTTTATTACATTGTTAGTGTTTCTCAGGAGAATCAAGAGAACTGACAGGTTTTGCATCTGATGTCTGCATTCACACACAAGTTACCTTGCCTCTGAATTAGATGTGTGTGTTGGTCTGTTGTATCAAAGATTTTGGTGAATGTTATTTGAAAAGCAGTTTCTGAGTTGAAATGAGCCTTGGATAAAGCTACAATGGGAGCACCTATTTAGAGCTATCTAAAGCATTTATTGTTATAATAGTAGTAGTAATAAAAATAAAGCATATTGTCATCTAGATTCTGTGTGTAGCTGTTTCTATCAGCCTCTCTTCTCATCCAAGAGCCAAATCATTCTCTTGACAAATAACATGGGATCTGTAGACAAACTAGCTTGCAATTCTGACTTTTCAAAACCTTGCTGAAGACATAGAGCCCTGAGGTCTAGTCGGCCCTTGTTCATCTGTGCTGGCCAAAGTTTAGAACAAGGAAATTCCAAAATAACAATTCCTGTGTCTTCACCAACTAGGTATTGCTGTGCCTGGCTGCCCCAGAGACTCACGGCAGTGGATTTACCCCGGTGAGTTGCCAGGCTTCCAGCAGAAGGTGCTCAGCACATGTTCCCTGTGCATGATGCTGCGTGTTTATTCACAGTTGCAGTGCACTTTCATTCTGTGTACCGTTCTCCAGGGCTGGTGATGCCATCGTATTGTGCTGAGTTTTGAAGAGTGCAAGCAGCACTGCTGATGCGACTCCCTGGGAGCCTACTTTCTGCTGGCCCAGGATAAAATTGGGTGGTTGGTTCTCTGTTGGGTTCAGGGAGGCAGCATGCCGAGAGCAATGGAGCTGGTGTAGCTGGGACACTGGAAAACTAAGCAGGACACACCCAACTCTCTGGTGATGGATGGATACTCCAGCAATGTGCTAGCCTTCCTAACCAAACTCAATGCTGGTAGAAGATCCTGAAATGAACCATCTCATCTGCTGGAGTACTGTAAATACAGTGAGTATGAGGTGTCAGTGAGTGCCTGCAACACCAGAAAAAAACAGGTTTGAGGCCTGAGCACTGCATTGCTGTCATGATTTAAGCCCAGCCAGTAAATGGGAACAACGCAACCACTCGCTCACTCCCCGCCTTCTTCCTCCCCCTGCTCCCGGAGGGATGGGGAGGAGAATCAAAAGAATGTAAACCCCATGGGTTGAGATAAGAACAGTCCAGTAACTAAGGTAAAATACAAAGCCACTATTACTACCACCAATAATAATAATGATAAGGGAAGTAACAAGGGGAGAGGATACAATTGCTCACCACCTGCCGACCGATATCCAGCCCGACCTGAGCAGCGATCTGGGCCTTCCGGGTAACTCCCCCCAGTTTATATACTGGGCATGACATGATGTGGTATGGAATATCCCTTTGGCTAGTTTGGGTCAGGTGTCCTGTCTCTGCTTCCTCTCGGCTTCCCCTCCTCCCTGGCAGAGCATGAGACTGAGAAAGTCCTTGGTTGGAGTAAACATTACTTAGCAACAACTAAAAACATCGGTGTTATCAATCAGCGTTGTTCCCAGGCTGAAAGTTAAAAAACACAGCACTGCACCAGCTACTAAGGAGGAGAAAAAATGACTGCTGTAGATGAACCCAGGACAGTACCCATCCCTTATTCTATACCATTCACGTCAGGCTCGGATCCCACATTTTTCGATATACCATATCGCTTTTGTCTCATATATATATATATATGCACACACCCACACACCCACGCACAAAGAGAGAGATATCATTCCTTAGTCCATGGACAATCCCTACAAAGTTTGCTGAATTCACTCAGTTCATGATGTCAGGCTCCATCTCTTGTAACAGTCTTTCAGGGCAAGAGGGACGGTGTGTAGCGTTGGGTTGTTGCCTGCTGATGACACCGCCAAACTCGTCTGGTCACTGTTGAGCTCATCTGGTTTCATCAAAATTCATTCTTTGTTGGAGTGATGATTGGAGGGAAGTCGGGGTCAGTTGCTGGTGACCTGAAGACATCTAGCTGGTGGGCTATAAAAGTGTTATACAGCAGGCAACAGCATACAATTGAGTTCATTGGCTATTTTCCCCCAAAATCAAATCCCCTTGAGGTACACATCAGACTTCTTTGTCTTCCCGCATTACCCACCAAGTATATCCAGGTCCCTGAGCAAAAGCAACCCCACGAGTGGGTTTGCATTTACCTGAAGCATCTTGTGCGATCACGAGAAGGTCGAGTTCGATATCCTCAGGACAGTGAGAAGAGCATGCAGCAAGCTCACTGCCCTGGACTTCAAGAGAGCAGACTTTGGCCTCTTCAGGAACCTCCTTAGTAAGGTTCCATGGGATATGGTCCTAGAGGGCAGGGGGGCCCACGACTGCTGGTTGATATTCAAGGATCACCTGCTACATGCTGAGGAGTGCTGCGTCCCAACTCGAAGGAAGTGCAGCAGGAGGGCCAGGAGACCTCCATGGATGGATAAGGAACTGCTGAGGAAAGTTAGAGGGAAAAAAAAAGCTTATAGAAGGTGGAAGCGAGGACAGGCGGCCTGGGAAGAATACAGGAACTGTAGGAGAGGATGGAAATTATTTCATTATTGCCAGAGAGAGGTAGCTGCTTGGCTGGAGAAGAAAGAGTTAAAGAAGCAGCAAAGCACACTGTGTGATTAAGCAGAGCAACCCAGCTGGACAGGAGTAGGAGAACAGAAAGATAAGGAACTGGTTATTCTGGGACCGTTTGTGAAACGACGAAGAATGTTGAAAAAACCAAAACTGTAAACCAGGAACTAAACATGATGTGATAAAAAAGTTTGGCATAAGAGTTAAAGCAATAGGCTAAAGACAGCTTTGCTAGAATGGTATAAAACCTAGAGCAATAGGCAATAAAGTGATTTGCTGCATGAAGATGCTCTGAGTCTGTGCCTTACATACGCCACACAGGAACATTGTCCGGGAAGCTAGGAACCAGGTTAGGAAGGCTAAGGCCCAGCTATAATTAAATCTGGCAAGGGATGTGAAAGATAACAGGAAGGGCTTCTATAGGTACGTAGCAAAAAAAAGACAGACTAGGGACAATGTGGGCCCTCTCCGGAAGCTATCGGGAGAACTGGCTACCTTGGATTTGGAGAAGGCTGAGGTTCTTAATGACTTCTTTGCCTCAGTCTTCACTAACAAATGCTCTAACCACACCACCCAAGTCTTGGAAGGCAGATGCAGGGACTGTGAGAATGAAGACCTTAGGCCCACTGTAGGAGAGGATCAGGTTCGAGACCATCTTAAGAACCTGAACGTGCACAAGTCCATGGGACCTGATGAAATCCATCTGTGGGTCCTGAAGGAGCTGGCGAATGAAGTTGCTAAGCCACTGTCCATCATATTTGAAAAATCCTGGCAGTCAGGTGAAGTCCCCAATGACTGGAAGAAGGGTAATATAACCCCCATTTTCAAGAAGGGGAAGGTGGAAGACCCGGGGAACTACAGACCAATCAGTCTCACCTCTGTGCCTGGCAAAATCTTGGAGCAGATTCTCCTGGAAAACATGCTAAGACACATGAAAAACAACGAGGTGGTTGGTGACAGCAAACATGGTTTTACTAAGGAGAAATCCTGCCTGACCAATTTGGTGGCCTTCTATGATGGGGCCACAGAACTGATGGACAGGGGCAGAGCAGGTGATGTAATCTATGTGGACTTGTGCAAAGCGTTTGACACTGTCCCGCATGACATCCTTGTCTCTAAATTGGAGAGACATCAATTTGATAGATGGACCACTCGGCGGATAAAGAATTGGCTGGATGGCCGCACGCAAAGAGTTGTGGTAAACAGCTTGATGCCAAGTTGAAAAACAGTAACGAGTGGTGTCCCTCAGGGATCGGTGTTGGGACCTGTCTTGTTCAACATCTTTGTCGGCAACATGGACAGTGGGATTGAGTGTGCCCTCAGCAAGTTTGCTGAGGACACTAAGCTGTGTGGTTTGGTTGATACGCTGGAGGGGATGCCATCCAGAGGGACCTGGACACACTCATGAGGTGGGCTGATGCCAACCTTATGAAGTTTAACCAAGCCAAGTGCAAGGTCCTACACCTGGGTCGGGGCAATCCCAGGCACAGCTACAGGTTGGGCAGAGAAGAGATTCAGAGCAGCCCTGCTGAGAAGGACTTGGGGGTGTTGGTTGATGAGAAGCTTAACATGAGCCAGCAGTGTGCGCTTACAGCCCAGAAAGCCAACCGTATCCTGGGCTGCATCAAAAGAAGCGTGACCAGCAGGTCAAAGGAGGTGATCCTGCCCCTCTACTCTGCTCTCGTGAGACCTCACTTGGAGTACTGTGTACAGTTCTGGTGTCCTCAACATAAAAAGGACATGGAGCTGTTGGAGCGAGTCCAGAGGAGGGCCACAAGGATGATCAGGGGGGCTGGAGCACCTCCCATATGAAGACAGGCTGAGAGAGTTGGGGCTGTTCAGCCTGGAGAAGAGAAGGCTGTGTGGAGACCTCCTAGCAGCCTTCCAGGATCTGAAGGGGGCCTATAAGGATGCTGGGGAGGGACTCTTCATTAAGGACTGTAGTGGTAGGACAAGGGGTAATGGCTTCAAACTTAAACAGGGGAAGTTTAGATTAGATATAAGGAAGAAGTTCTTTACAGTGAGGGTGGTGAGGTACTGGAATGGGTTGCCCAAGGAAGTTGTGAATGCTCCATCCCTGGCAGTGTTCAAGGCCAGGTTGGACAGAGCCTTGGGCCACATGGTTTAGTGCGAGGTGTCCCTGCCCATGGCAGGGGGGTTGGAACTAGATGATCTTAAGGTCCTTTCCAACCCTAACTATTCTATGATTCTATGAATCTATGAAGCAGGAATAACCCAGACTGTCTTCCCCAACAAATTCTTTATGTGCACCACAGGAACTTTATCTCCCTCTACAGTACGTAAAAGTTCTGATTGGGCTGGGCCAGCCCTGTTGGCAGATCCCCTACTGTTGACCAACCAGGTGGCTTTTGGTAAATGTGTATCCCAGTGTTTGAAAGTCCCACCACCCATTGCTCTCAGTGTAGTTTTTAACAGCCCATTGTACCATTGGATTTTCCCAGAGGCTGGTGCATGGTAGGGGATGTGATATACCCACTCAATGCCATGCTCTTTGGCCCAAGTGTCTATAAGGTTGTTCCGCAAATGAGTCCCATTGTCTGACTCAATTCTCTCTGGGGTGCCATGTCACCACAAGACACGTTTCTCAAGGCCCAGGATAGTGTTCCGGGCAGTGGCATGGGGCTCAGCATATGTTTCCAGCCATCCAGTGGTTGCTTCCACCATGTTAAGCACATAGCGCTTGCCTTGGCAGGTCGGTGGCAGTGTGATATGGTCGGTCTGCTCTCCTTTGTGCTTGATTTCTTGTAGATGTGGCCCAAAAACATGCCCAGACCTAGAGAGGGGGCACTGCTTGAAAAGTGGGGGGAGTGAACAGAAACAGCCTCAAAAGTGCTGGGGTGGGAGGTGAGGAGGAAGGTCTGGGTCTGTCGGGCCTTCACCCACACCCTCTCCATGCAGACAGCTTCAGGAAGGTAGTGGACATCGAGCAGGGGAGTCTCGTCAAGCCCGAGCGGTATGACACTGAGTTCCAGCACCTCTGCATCCTGCAGGGCCACGAGAACCTCCTGGAGCACATCAAGAAGAAGGTGAGGGCCCGTGGGGTGGGGGGACCCCCAGTGAGCCCCTTGGCCGGGAAGGAAGGAAGGCTGAGGTGTGGCAGACCCCTGGTCCAGGAGGTTCCACACCACCCATGTGGAAAGGCTGCGTGGTGCTTCTTCAAAACATCCCTCAATGATATGCCCCAGAACTTAGTCTGTGCGGAGATTTAGCTCCCTTGGTTTGCTTTAAGCCTGTTGTCTCTTTATTTAATTTGTTTCTCCCAGGCCTTCTGTTAGGAGAGAAGTAATGAATACTTGTTTCCCATCCCTCAGGCATCTTGAGCAGGAATTGCCTTGTTTCTCCCTAAGCAGGAGCCTTGGGCCTTTCTAACCCTCTTAAGTCCCCTTTTTTGGGGTGGATTGACCAGAACAGCACTCCATGGTCATTGTGAGGGTTTCTACCACAGCTGCATTCCTTTCTTGATAACTCCCCAAATGCTTGTTTGCTTTCAGATCACAGGCCCCTGTGCTATGGACTGCTCAGCATGACTCCAAGATCACCCCATGGTCTGGTTTCTGTCCATCTCCATGTACAGTTGGGGCAGGGGTCCTCGGTGTGCAGGGCTGGGCTTTCATCAGAGTTTTATCTGTGGTTATTGGCTCTGTTGCTCAGTATCACAAGACCTTCATGTAGTGCTGCACGGCCAGGCTTGCTTCCACCGCTCTGCTTTTGAATCGTTATAAGTACGGCATAACTACTGTGCGGTCTTCCAACAGTCATCTCCTCTTATAGAAGAGAGAACCTACTCCTGCCCTCTGCTGTCTTTTAACCTGTTACCAATGCCCAGAAAGGGCTGTTCTCTTACTGAATTAGTGTAGCAACTTCAGAAAAGGGGCTTCAGCAAAAGCCTTCTGGAAATCCAAGTGTAATATGTCAATTTGACAGCCTCATCCATGTACAACACAAGGCTGGATTGGGTCTTTCTATAGTTAAAGTAGAAAGATTTAATCACACAACCTGGTTCAATTCCTCCCTGGTCCTCAAAATACTTTGTTTTTCTTTCCCCAAGCAGATTTGAAATAAGTCCCCTCTGCTGGGGAATATTCTGTTGCCAACACACCCTCTGTATGAAAGGATTTGTCCTGCTCTTTGCTCTATTTTATCCCTTTGGCCCTTGCAATAATACCTTAGGGATAGTTCAGACTCTTGTACACGTTGCCTGTCCTACTATTTCATCACATCAAAGCCCATCTGGTGGAAGTCCTGCACCCGAGCCACAGCAATGACTCTGCCCATGGCCCTTCTTGCATTGGTAAAATCCACCTTTGATTTTCCCTCCTCAAGTGTCAGTAGTGAAAAGTGAGGAGACCAAGATGCTCCAGGAGGGCCTCAGCAGGTTGCTATATGATGTACAGATACTGAGAAGTCAGCAGGAGAACATGCAATGTCATGCGCAGGACACGAAGCAGTGAGTTGAATCCTACTCAGGCTGTATTTGCTTCTCTAGAGTTGTTGGTCTTGGGGAATGTTTGAAAGAAGAAGCCATGTGGGATTTCTATGCAGACCTGATGATCTACAAAATATGAATTAATACTGAGCCTCTGTCTTCTGTGAAAGGTAGACGTTCTCTTCATCTATGTTTTCCCTTTACAGATGAGGAAAGCACAGAGGCAGCCATGTAGGAAATATGGGTATAACCTGGAGACTTAACTCAGATAACTATTTATTTCCTCCAGATAGAAATCTCTCTGTCATCCTCCACCTTCAAAATATATGACTAGCCTAAAATATATAAGAACACAAGAACTCCTGTAGTATTTAGTCCATGGGCCCATCTTTCTGAAGACTATGTCTTCTGACATGGCCAAAATTGTTGTATAAGAGCAAAACAAGCAATTGCAATGCTGCTTGCATGTGGCTGCCTGACCTCCAGCTGTCTGAGCCTCTGGGATTTTCTGAGTCAGACATGGTCCCTAGGAATTTAGTCAATTGATATGGTTTTATAAATCAGGTTGAGAGGTTTTTATTTACCTCCAGAATTTTAATCCTTACAAAGAACTTTATTTTAAAAGCACATGAATAATCAAAAAGACCCCCAAACTTTTTTTTTTTTTTATAATGATTGCTGGATATTCATGCATCACCAGATGACACTGGCATCCTGGGCTTTGAGAGAACGCCTTATACTGAGAAGCTTCATTCCAGCCCAGCACCTTATGTGCAGTGGATAAATACTTTTATCCTACCTCAATTTTTAATGAGTCCCACACTCAGCACATGCATGAAAACCACACCATGAGATCCAGGTGAAGTGGCAATGAAAGAGTTTCTAGGCTTGTATCTTATTTAATTTTTAAGGAAATTGATGATTTGGCCTTCCTTTTAGTTTATTTTCCCTTTTCATTTGCTCACTCTCTTCCTCCATCTGGCAAAAGGCAAAATTGCATTCAACTGAGGAAAATAATACAAATTTTATAAAGTAAGACAGACCAGAAATCCAAAGCTGAAACCATGGTGAAGAACCATAAGGATATAACTTCAGTACGAGCTGTCAGACTACAGAACCTGCTTTACTGAAAATCCTGTCAGTACGAGTTCAGAAAGTTCACTGCAGAGATTCTGGCTGTGGTACCAGGGCAGCTATTGTGCTATTTCAAGCCCTGGACCTTATCATCCCAGTTCTAGCATCAATCCACACTAGAAAAATTAAAAAAACCCAAAAGGATTTATAAATTTCACCTGTGTGATACGTTTTGCTTGCCTGACAGTTTTCATACATCCATATACTTGAGATAAACTGACTGACAAAACCATTTGCTCATGGATTTGGCTGACATATGGATTTGGAGGCAGCACAGTAAATAAACTTGGCATCTTCCCATTCCACTTAGTGGGCTGACTGTTCAAGGAAGCCTGTAAACGCCCTTGTGTGCTGCATCTGCAGACAGAAATGAAATATGCTCTATGCAGTTGCAAGCTGGATACAGGCCTGTGCTGGATGAAATCAGTGACTCCCACTAATAAAATCATTACAGTTCTCCTAGTTCAAGGCTATAAGATGCAGAAGCATCCCTCTAGCCATTCCAGTCGCTATGAAACATGCCTTTATACCACCACGTGTATGAGGTTTCAGCAGGCAGAATACGTAAGATCTCTATCCATAGGACCTCTTGGCCTTTGGGGGCACTGGGGGCAGTTGTGGAGAGGTTAAGCTTTCTTGGCTCCTTGTCCTGGGTTCAGCTATAACAGTCATTTTTCTCCTTCTTAGTAGCTGGTGCAGTGCTGTGTTTTCAACTTCAGTCTGAGAACAGTGCTAATAACACACCGATGTTTTTAGTTGTTGCTAAGTAATGTTTACCCTGACCAAGGACTTTCTCAGTCTCATACTCTGCCAGGGAGGAGGGGAAGCCGGGAGGAAGCAGAGACAGGACACCTGACCCAAACTGGCCAAAGGGGTATTCCATACCACGGCACGTCATGTCCAGCATATAAAATGGGGGGAGTTACCCAGAAGGCCCAGATCGCTGCTCAGGTCAAGCTGAGTATCGGTCGGCGGGTGGTGAGCAATTGTATCCTCTCCCCTTGTTATTTCCCTTATCATTATTGTTATTCGTGGTAGAAGTAGTGGTTTTGTATTATACCTTAGTTGCAGGACTGCTCTTATCTCAACTGGTGGGAGTTACATTCTTCCGATTCTCCTCCCCATCCCTCCGGGAGCGGGGGGGGGAAAAAGGGGGGGAGTGAGCGAGCGGCTGCATGGTTCCGAGTTACCGGCTGGGCTCAAACCACAACAGTTCTTTGTGGAGCCCAACGTGGGGCTTGAAGGGTTGAGATAACAACAGATCTGACCAGAGTGTGTCTAATCATATTTATGATAAGCATTCATTGTTTTGGATTAATAGTCACTCGTCACAATGCTGATTTATTTGCTCTCAGAGTTGTTGCACTTGATCTCAGAGTATCCGAATGTTGTACCTTACTTACAGCCACTATTTGCTATTTTAGTGTTTATTGGCTGGGGGGCCTGGGCTAAGGTTCTTGTTTCACTGTACTTCATGGTAATGACTTGTAATACAATAGACTCATTGATCATGAAACTGGTCTGGCTTGCATTCCCAGCGTGGCCATCACCTCTATATTTTGGGAGGTATATAATGGAATATTTTAGCAATTACACTTTTATTTATTTCTTTTTCTCCTCGGGGGGTCAACTTAGAAAGGAGGCATTCCCTTACACCCCCTGCTCCCCCACCAGCCTATTTACAACAGCATTTGAGAGTTCTGAAGGTTTTGGATGGCCTCTGAATACCCTCGAGACCTGCCTGCTGATTGTGCTGGGGATCAGCATGTTGGCAAACATACGGAGTGTGTTTTACCCACAGCCATCCCACCCTGGGAACACCCTATTTCATCTGATCTCAAAAGTCAAGCAGTATCGGGTTCAAATCTGGTCTAGGCTTAGACAACGATATAGGAGGACCACCAAGAGATTTTCCCTGAGGCTGGACAGTCATGAGTGGCAGGGTGTGTGGGATAGTATGGGCAAGTATCTAGGCCAGTGGGCCCCTCCAGTGCTTTGGATCTTCAACCCTGAACAAGTGCAACATCTGGAAAAACTAGTAAAACACTTAAACGAGGTGTGTTGTCATTCTGGTTATACCAGAGAGGGACAAATCATGGCAATGTGCTGGGGCTTGGCCTACACCTACAGAACCCTGCTCAACACGATCTAGCACCTTCAAAGGGAAAAAGATGTCTCTGGATGCTATGGCAAAGCAACAGACAACGCAGCTACTCCAACTCCAAGCACAGCAGCTACACCAACCCCAGTGACAAGCAGAGCAGCTACTCAAACCCCGACAGCAACAGACACTGCAGCCACTCCAACCACAGTGATAGACACTGCAGCTAAACCAAATGACCAATTTGTGACAATATCTGTTGCCCCTGTAAGCAAGGGGAAAAGCAAATGAGAGGCACAAAGAGCAAACTGTGAAGAAAGATGAAGTCCCAATGCCATTACTACACGGAACAGCATCTGAACAAGAGTTACTACTACGTGAATCAGAGGAAGAGGAAGAAGAAGAAGAGGTAACTTCTCGACCCTGGACCCAACCGAGCTGCGGAATATGCGAAAAGATTTCAGCCATCTTCCAGGGGAGCACATCGTCACCTGGTTGCTCCGATGCTGGGACAATGGGGCCGACGGTCACGAACTAGAAGGTAGGGAAGCCAAGCAGCTGGGATCACTTGCTAGGGAAGGAGGAATTGACAAAGCAATTGCAAAAGAGAAACGAGCCCTCAGCCTTTGGAGGTGGCTTTTGGCAGCTGTGAAGGAAAGGTTTCCCTACAAGGATGATTTTACGTGTTGCTCAGCCAAGTGGACCACAATAGAGAGAGGCATCCAGTCCCTGAGGGAATCAGCCATTCTAGAGATGATCTATCGTAGGCTGGATGCCAGGAATGCATCCGTAGATCCAGATGAAGTTGAATGTACACGACCCATGTGGCAGAAACTTACACAGGGCACACCATCGTCATATGCCCACTCATTGGCATCAATGACCTGGAATGACCTAGCACCACCAACAGCGGATGAACTGACTCGTCAATTCACTTGTATGGCATGGTTTATGTCCTCCTCTGATTTTTGTTTTTCTTGTCCCATAATCTTCTCCACACTGATATTGCAGTATATTTATTTTCCCTCTCAAATTGTGTGATGCTCTTACATGTCCTATGGAAATTGGTCATCAACAAAGCACAGATTATGCCTTCTAGCAAAAGATTTTCATTTCCCTGTCAGTCCTTGCTGATGGTGATGTTAGAAACCACTTTTCTGTCAAAGTCCTGAGTGAGAGAGCACAACTCTCACTAATTGCCCTGTATTGGCTGCGTTCTGGTTGTACAGATGCCTTTGGGCTTCCCAAATCTTTCTTTTGTACAGGAGAGGAGCCTCCTCCTCATGCCAGCACTGAAGCTGCAGGCAGCAGAATTGGTTAGCCATTCCCCCATTGGGGACCTCCAGCAACTGTTACAGTTGCAACTGTTACAGCAACTGTTGCTGGTGTTACTGGTATAGAATCATAGAATCAGAATGGTTTGGGTTGTAAAGGACCTTAAGATCATCTAGTTCCAACCCCCTGCCATGGGCAGGGATATCTCCCACTAGACCAGGTTGCCCAAGACTCTGTCCAACCTGGCCTTGAACATTGCCAGGGATGGAGCATCCACAATTTCCTTGGGCAGTTGTGGAATTACTAGTTGAGGAATTACTGTACAACCTTTTAGACGGAAGGAGCACTGCAGAACCATCTCCCATAACACCTAGCATGACCAGTACTAGAAAAGGCCTCTCCAGTGATTTCCAGATGGTGCTGACGTGACTGAGCACATCACATTGCCCAGTCTCCTTGAGAGCCACGTTCTGACCCTCACGTGGCATCACAGAGCCATAGGACTGGATAGAAATGCACGAGGCTATCAAGCCTTTCTCCAGCTCTGAGGCTAGACCAGCCACACTACTTGTTGTAGAGACATTTATGCAACTCCATTTTGTTATATTGAGCAATGAGTAAGAGACACGCTCTCTTTGTTTGGAGGTCAAAGCAGAGCATTAGGCTCAAGCTGACCTGGGAATATGTTGCCAAGTGATTCCTCTCCAAAGCCATTCTGCATCCTTTTTTAGAGTCCTCTTATATCAACACTGAATTTCACAGGGCTGAAAAACTCATCCGAAAGAGCTGAGAACTCCATCCAGTGTCTCCCCTAGGGGGTTGCTTCTTTCACTTGCAAAGTCTTTGTCAGACTTTATAGAGCCTCTTATAAAGATCTCTAAAGACTTTTATGGAGTCCAAGTCTAACTGCGGGCCTAGGAATGTTTGCATATGTACTTCACAGGCAGTTTCCCAGGTCTAATTGGGCTAGCTGGAGTTCTGTATGCACAGACGTGAAGAGAGAAAGTGCTCAGCACATGCATCTAGCAGCCTTCACCCAAAGCAGGCACCTGGCTGCGTTCCTTGAAAGCCAGGCAGGTCATTTGAGTTCTTAGAATGCTTAGTCCTGTTCTGGGCTCCAATGTCTCATGCAGTTTGGCTCCTACATTCCATGGCTGCTCCCAGCTTTGAGGTGGTTCGGGAGGGAGGAATGCATGAGATAAGAATGGCTGCAAGAGCAGGGAGTGCTGAATCACTCTGCTGATGAACACCGGATTTTGATCTCTCCTGATAGCTGATTCAGTTTCTGTTTGGCCAGCTCCAATCAAGCCCTAGCAGCGCTGGGATAAAGAGGAAGCTGTAAGTACCCTTGTGTGGTGCGCACATGCTCACGGGTGCATAATGCTGCCCCTCACTAAAAGCACAAGCTCAGCTTGCCTGGACAGGCAGTCACCAGACCAGGGCACCATGGTGATGGGAAATGAACTGCCAAGTCAGACCTGCTTACATGCCCCATTCAGTAGCCTTTAGAGAAGCACCATGTCAGCTCATGACCTTTATTTGGGGAACACAGTGTGTGGTGGGAGATGGGAACACTGACTAGTGGGAGGGTAAAGGGCAGGATCCCACTGCTGGTCCTATAGGTTCCAGTTTTGCCACTTGTCATCAGTAGGAGCAGGGACTGTACAAAGTAGGAGCAGAGCCCAGCTAGCCCACAAACA
The DNA here is from genome assembly GCF_004027225.2 of Strigops habroptila. Lineage (NCBI taxonomy): Eukaryota > Metazoa > Chordata > Aves > Psittaciformes > Psittacidae > Strigops > Strigops habroptila. The sequence goes on from NC_044301.2 coordinate 26,116,411, forward strand.
CCTTTAGTTTGACCCACAGTCACTGCATGGGGTGTGTATCAAACACAGGTTTGGTGGCAGGTAACCTGCAGGCCTTACAGAGAGGAAGGTGGAGAAAGCTAGGGGTATCTTTAGAGTCATAAATAAGCTCTTCAAGGCAAGTGAATAGAGGAGCTTGGCTTAGGAAGCTTAGTGCCTTCCAGGAGATCAGCCATGCATTTCTTGCTCTGTGGTACTTGTCATCTAAAGAGGGGAGAGGGGCTACTGAGAGGAATTTGTCTCTGTGGCTCAGGCTGAGGGCAGGGACCCACCTCCAGTTCCCACCTTTATTACCTTGTGGCCTTTGGCAACTCAGAAACTTCTTCATGCTTCAGAGAAGGGAGACAGACTTCCCAAGAATGGCTGCTCAAGGGAGTTGGTTTTCTTTAAGTCGGCATCCTTGTTCTTGGCTGACGACTCTTGTGAGGATTGTAAAGGAAACACAGATTGAATGAAGGAGCCCATAATCTGTACAAGCAGGCTGGGTACGTTTAAGCTCTGCCTACCCCCTCTACTGAGCCTCTTGGAAGGGGTAAACTGCAAGAAGAGTGGTAGCAAGGAAGAAGGCTCAAGGGGAGGGGATCAGCTGCTCTGAGTCACTGAGGTTCACAAGTGGGGAAGCAGAGAAATGAAATGCTAGATCTGATCTCTAATTTCCACGGTCAAGGCTGTGCCCTCCCTTTGGCTTTGCAGCCCAAGAAATGTCTTAGACCACTGCTTGTTAAAAAAACCCAAATTGTTAGTGAGAAACTGTACTGAAAGGGGCAGAAGAGCACAGAACTATCTGCACAGCAACTGTATTGACCTCCTTAAGAAGAGGGATCACATCGATAGAACCCAGCTGCAATTTGCATAGTGTTGTGCATGATAATCTGGGTTTCTGCTCCCTTGGAAACACAAAGGTCTGTCTTCAAGTAACCTCAGCTCTTGTGTCTATATCTCTACCTCTAACATTTCACCTTTCACAGTTTTGTTTCCCTGCCTCTCTTTTAAATGGCTGCAGGAAAGCATACTCTACAGCCTGGAGCAACTGTTGTCACAGAGCAGGGTGCTGACTGAAGGCTTGGGGTAGGTTTGGACAGGATGGGCACATCTGTAGGTCCCACAGGAATGTCTGACCTGGGAGGCTTTAGATAGGTTAAATGCCAAAGTTACTTTGATAAGAAGTGTTGGATGGGGAGGGTCATTTGTGGCTCCCGGAGCAGAGAGCTGGACACTTTTAGAAATTTATAATTGTCTCAGGCCTGACTACGATATCTCAGTGTATACTGAAAGGCAGATTATGCCATAACAATGTCCATGTCAGGGTGATTCAAATGTTCTTTTCTATTCTGTGTCTTTAGTTAATGTCATAGAATAGGAAAAGACTCTTAAAACAAGCTGTTAGACCACACTGAGATCTCAAGCACTGTGGTCACTTTGTCCTGCTGTATAATGCCCTTCACTGTGGGATCTAATTGGAGTCTGAGCAAACCCATAATTTCTCCCAGCATATCCAGCTCCAGTGTCTGTAGGATGAAGGGAGCTAGGAATTATCTTCTGTCAAGCCTGTTAGACATTACTGTGGAAAAAACTGTTAGCTTTCCCTGGTGCACTCCACCAAATCACTGTCTTCTAAAGGAACACTGAAGATGCTTTTCCTGGCTGTGGGCCAGTGGGAGGAGAAGAGGGATTTGCTAGGCAGTTTTATAGGATCATCACAGCAGTAACAATAGTGGGTGTGTAGGAATGGAGCCTGGTTTATATCCCCCAGACCCTCATGATAAATGGGCAGCTGTAAAGCGAGACGAGCGGGCGATGCGGATGTACTGTGTGCTTTCCCTGTGGTGTATATGCCTGATCAAGATCCGCGATGGGAAGGTATCTTGTATGCTCTTATCAAAGATATCAGATGAACAGTGACGGACCATGGACTTGGGGCTCTGTATACAACCCATTTGATACAGTCTCTCTGTGATACTTGTGTATTTACCCCAAATGTTTTTAAAACATTGTTTCATTTGATAATGACGGACATGCGATACACTATGTGGGAGAGGATAGAAACTATTTGATTATTGCCAAAGAGAAATAACTACTCGGCTGGAGAAGAAAGAGTTAAAGAAGCAGCAAAGTACACTGTGTGATTAAGCAGAGCAACCCAGCTGGACAGGAGCCAGAGAACAGAAAGATAAAGAACTGGTTATTTTGGGACTGTTTGTGAAACGACGAAGAACGTTGAAAAAACAAAACTGTAAACCAAGAACTAAACATGATGTGATAAAATAGCTTGCTATATAAGAGTCAGAGCAATAGGCTAAAGATAGCTTTTGCTAGAATGGTATAAAAGCTAGAGCAATAGGCAATAAAGTGATTCGCCGCATGAAAAAAAAAAGGGAAAAAAAAAAGAGTAAAAACTGATAATGGACCTGGATATACAGCCAAAACTACCTTAACACTTTTCCAACAACAGATATCCCACACTCTCCCATGGGCCAAGCAATTGTTGAGCGTGCGCATGGCACCCTCAAGACTATGCTAACAAAACAAAAAAGGGGGAGTGGGGGATACACACCCTATGAATGTTCTTAATTTTTTGAACCTCAAAAAATTAACTTGTTAGGTTCTGTTGAAATGGATGAATGTTTGTATTTTAATTATACAGGTCAGAATCAATCATTAATTCAAATTGTTAACTCTTCTTTGTCTGTCTATTGAAATGCTTCTATATGGTGTAATCATACATCTGTTAACATTTCTCGCTCCTCTAAAAGTCCTTTATCGCTTCCCTGAGGCGTCTTTCTAATCTGTGGCGATCGAGCATGGCCTGGTATCCCTTCTCACCTACGAGGAGGCCCTTGTAGTCTAGGCAGATTAACAATGTTAACCCCAAATATTTCTATAATACTGATGTGGGGTCGTATTTAGAGGACAATGGACATATGATGAACCAGCCATATGAGGGCCTCTTCTAAGCACGTAGCTGCATACCAAGAAGAAGATGATAAGAGGATGTGAACCAGCCATCAGAGAGCCTCTTCTAAACACGTAGCTGCATATCAAGAAGAAGATAAGAGGAAGAAAACATCTGCAGTCGGATACATGGGAAGAACACCAGGAACTAGATGAGCCAATAAGGACACTTATCAAGCCGCGTGATTGCCTTGTGCAAGAGGGCTTTTACCAATCAAAAGGCACGTGACCGCATGTAGGGATAGAAAACTTTGTATATAAAGGGATAGCCAAGAACAATAAAACGGCTTCTGCTTGATTCACATTGAATTGTGTAGAGTCCATTGTCGTCTCTCCTCAGCTGGTGACCCCGACGTGATCATCATACGATAGTACCGGGAGCAACCCCGAAGGAGAGGACCGGCTGGAGAGCCGAGCCAGCGGGACTGGAGTCGGGATGGATCGGAGGACGGTCCGTGAAGAAAAAGAATGTACATTGCAACGGGACACCCTTGGAGGTGAGCAGCCGGTAATAAGAGATGGGGCAGAGTGTAACAAAGGAAGAAAGTGCGATTGTGAAACTGCTCCTACATATACTCTCCAAGAGAGGAATTAAACATGATGAGCTTGTGCTCCGAAACTTATTAATATGGTGCCGAGAGAACGGGTTCCCCCCCGATCCACAGGCTGCTTTTAAGGTCGAAACTTGGGAAAAGTTTGGGGAACGGTTATGGGATGCCGTAAGCGACGGCAACAAAGAAGCTAAGGGACTAGCAACAACTTGGAAGCTGATTCTAATGACCCTTCAAGCGATGAGGGCAGTGTGATCAGCTGCTGCCAGAGCTTTTATAGCTTTACAGCCCCCATCATCTAAGATCAAAGTTTTCGATCGGCTCCCTGTCCCTTCCCCTGCTGCCCCGTCGGCACCTCCAATAGAGGACGAGGTGGATCCCCGGAAAGAGGAGGGGATGGAAGTGGATGAATCCTGGCCCGTACCGCTGCCTCCCGACCCTTGCATAGAAAAGCCACCCAGGGGAGAGCCACCACCCGTCCCGCCCGACCCATCTCACTCCAAGAGCCAGCCATCGCTTTTTCCACCTCTCCCTCCGTCCACGCCTCCCCCACCAATGTCTCCACGAAAATCATCCACGCTCGAGCCCCACAGGGAACCGGACTGGGTGCAGAAACTACTTCGAAAGTTGGAGGACTTGGAAAGAGATAAGATCACTCGAGAAGAACACAGTGGGGAGGAGGAGGGCGCGATAGCATGCTTGGGAAGCTCCAGGGGGTGGGGGGAGGCGAGAGGCAAAACTGCTAAAACTGACAGGGACCCAATACGTCAAAGGAGAGGGATTATTCAGAATGCGTTAGTGGAAGGAGAATTCCTTCCCACGGCATTCCCAGTAATTTTGAGCGGAACGACAGCGAGGGGGCCGTGGTGACCTAATCATTGGGAGAGCTTTCGTTGGGAAATCATAAAGGAGGCATTACTAATGTCGTTAGCTGTGCAAAATGCTAACGTGGCATGCAAGCGCATTCTAATGGCTTTACCAAAAAATTCTAGTATTGTGGAAATGGTGGAGGCATAACCAAAAAAAAAAAAAAAAAAAAAAAATCCCAACCAAAAGAACATAATAAGGGTCCTTGTATAAGATAAATCATTGTAGCTGACATGGTTTTAGGACCTTATGACCTTCATACAAAATTTATTGTAACCAAAACAGGACTGCAGCTAAGGAGTATCTGAAACTAAGCAGATGTTCAGGAGGTGATGTAGCGAAGTTAACTGATAAGTAGAAGGACAAGGAGAAATCACTCATTTATGTCAGCAGTGTTACCAAACTAATTAAGCTGGTGTGTTTGTCTAATTGGATTTTGTCTGTGTTTTAGGTATTGTAGTTGTGTGGAGTGTGTTTGTGGGATCCCTTGTGTGTGTGTGTAAAATTAATAATAGGATATCAACAGAGCAAAGTAATGTATGCAGATATGTTTTTCACGTTAAGAAGCCAGCAGGAGTGGCAGAAGGAATGTGGAATTAAGAGAGCTCTGCCAGATCCCTTAATTTTAGCTTTGGAAAGGGACAAAAAAGAAAAGAAAAGAAGCAACGGAAACCTAAGTTGGAGAAGTGTTGTTCGGGTTGTGATATTGGAGAAATGTGTTTAAAATTAAGGAAAAAGGAGGAAGATAGGGTAGAAGATTATGTATTACTGAGACCTCCGAGAGGAACATCCCCCGCCCCGAATCCTTCTGATACTGACAAGGAGGAGAGGGTTGCTGTTGCTGACAACTGAGCAGGAGGATCTGAAAGTGTTACCCCAATTGCTGCATGCATTCGTAGTAAAACAGGACTGGTAACTCAGGCACCTTTGAGACAGGCAATAGGACCAGAGGGTCGGACGAGAATAAAAGTGAATTTTTCAATGGGAAATTTAGATGCTTGGAAGTTAGCTGTGAAAGACTATCGAGATGATCCAATAGGAGTGGCAAAAAGGTTTGAGTTGATTGTTAAAAGCCAAGATCCTGACTGGGGTGATATAGACGTAATGCTGGATGCTTTAACTGAAAAACAGCTGGTGTTAAAAACTGCCTGCACTCATGTGAGTGCTCAGATTACTGCAGGAGCATTAGCAGGCAGAATGGAAGACCATATTCCCACCACAGCACCAGACTGGGATTATGATGAGCCTGAGGATTATGCCACTCTGAAAAGATATCAAAATTGGATAAAATTTTGATTGGAAAACGCAATTCCTAAAACAGTAAAGGAGTCAATCCTCGTGGTACTGGACCTTCGGAAATTTGGCAAATGGATGTTACGCATGTCCCAGAATTCGGTAAACAAAAAAATGTGCATGTCTGCTTGGATTGTTTTTCTCTTGCAGTTTGGGCTACAACTCAGACTGGCGAATCTAGCAAACATGTGCAGCATCACATGCATTCGGCTATAGCGGCCCTTGGCATGCCACGAGAAATCAAAACTGACAACGGCCTTGGCTATGTAGCTCATTCCACGCAAGCGTTTTTCCAGCTCTGGGGCATTACTCACGTGACGGGTACGCCCCATTCACCTACCAGTCAGGCTATGGTCAAACGTACGAATCAGACATTGAAGTGTTTGCTTCAAAAACAAAAAGGGGGAGAAAGTGCTATATCACCAACAGATAGATTAAACAAAGTCCTATATGTGTTAAATTTCTTACGATTGCCGCAAGATAGCTTGGTGCCACCAATGGTCTACAAGGAGGGTTGGAAGAAGTTAAGAGCAGACAATGTAAGGTAATGATTAAAAACGGATAACGGGCCTGGGAAGGACCAGTTAAGTTAATCACATGGGGAAGAGGATATGCATGCGTTGTTACAGATACAGGAACCAGATGGATACCAGCCAAGTGGGTAAAGCCATGGCAAGAAAAGTTGCATGACCCACCCGAAAACACCCCAGCACCTAAGGACTCCGTGCCATAACTGTGGAACTTGGGAGCCTTGGAGTTTGTGTGTTTGCAAGTATTGTGGGATCAGATGGTATTGTCGAAGTTCTAGGGCACGCGCGGGGTGCAGAAAGTGTTTTGAAAGTAAGTTGCGAGATTGTCATGATGCGATATGTGTGCTATTGATAACCGGACACGAGACAATACACAGCTCACGTCTCGATGGTCTATGGGCAGAGTGGGTAAAACACCTGTTTTTAGAAGCTAAGAAAGTGCACATCTGTAGTAGCAAGTGCGGGCGGGATAATTTAGTGCCGCACATTTGGGAAGTTTCGGAGGAAGAGTGGGAAGGCACAAAATGAAAGTGTAGGAAACGATACATGTGCAAAAGGGGAGGAAAAAACTGAGGGATATGAAGGGCATGCTTGTGCTGCTTGAGATAATTGTACAAGGACTTGCTCACCTTGCTGTCAAAATTGACCCATGGCAGAACATATGGGTCACTATAGCCAATGAAACAGGTCAGGACTCCCTCTGTTTGTCTCTAGCAACCCCAGGAGACCCATTTAGAACTTGTTTAATCGGGGTAGAAGGTTATCAGTCACAATGGTTCAAGGGATATGTGTCAAATGACACACTGTCTGCTTCCCAGAAAAATTCTCCAAGATGCCTTCCTTGCTTTTTCCCTCTCCCCCACTCTCCCCTAGGATCTCTAACTGTCTGGCTGCTTCCCTGTGACATTTCAGTCCTGAAAGAAGCCAGGCTGAAAGCCTCTCTCATCAGTTCACAGGAAAGTATTACTTGTCAACAAGGATACAACTGAGGCCCAATTGTAAAGATCAGGAACAATTTTGGGATGTGCCGTCTCGAGTTATCGCCTCCTCGTTTGCACCTGGAGTAGCTGCAGCAAAAGCATTAGGAGACGTGACCGAGTTAGGGTGTTGGGCCGCAAAGCAGATAAATTTAACGTCTGAAGTACTTACGCAAATGCTTAATGATGTAGATAGCATAAGACACGCTGTTTTGCAAAATAGAGCTGCAATTGATTTTTGCTTTTAGCACAGGGTCACGGGTGTGAGGATTTTGAAGGGATGTGTTGTATGAGTCTGTCTGACCATTCGGAGTCAATTCATAAAAGTCTCAAGGAGATAAAAGACAACATGAACAAACTAACGGTGGTCAATTCAGGTTTAGATAAGTGGTTAAGGGGTTGGGGCATAACGGGATGGCTTTTAGATCTTTGTAAACAAGGCATTGTAATTTTAAGTATAATTGTGATTGTATTGTTAATCGTTCCCTGTATCTTAAAGGGAGTGTCTAACATGATTACTAATTCCTTGAAGAAAGTTTGGCTGGTTCAAAGAGAAAAAGGGGGAATTGTGGGGTCATATTTAGAGGACAATGGACATATGATGAACCAGCCATATGAGGGCCTCTTCTAAGCACGTAGCTGCATACCAAGAAGAAGATAAGAGGAAGAAAACATCTGCAGTCGGATACATGGGAAGAACACCAGGAACTAGATGAGCTAATAAGGACACTTATCAAGCTGCATGATTGCCTTGTGCAAGAGGGCTTTTACCAATCAAAAGGCGCGTGACCGCATGTAGGGATAGAAAACTTTGTATATAAAGGGATAGCCAAGAACAATAAAACGGCTTCTGCTTGATTCACATTGAATTGTGTAGAGTCCATTGTCGTCTCTCCTCATACTGAATTATACTAAATTCCACCATCTCCGCAGGTTCAAAATATTTGCTCATGCTTTTACTCCTGACTGCAAAGACATGGCTACATTGTGGAGTCCTGCAGAGATAATCTCAGTGTCCTTTTTTGCACCAGGAGTAGCCGCTGCACAAGCTCTTGCAACTCTAAAACAAATTAGGATGTTGGGTTGCAAAGCAAACAAAGGCCACATCTAATGCTCTTTCCAGTCTCCTCCTTGCTACAGATTCCGTAAGACATGCAACCTTACAAAATCGGGCTGCCGCAGATTTTCTTCTCCTTGCCCATGGTCATGGGTGTGAGGACTTTGAAGGTCTATGTTGCATGAACCTTTCAGACCACTCTGAATCGGTTCACAAAAGTATACAAACTCTTAAAGAACTTACAGGAAAACTTCAGGTTGAGGATGACTGGAACCCATTTTCAGGTTTATTTGCTGGAATAAGAGCATGGGTAAAAAATTGATTGTATTAGGAGCTCTTGTTTTCTTAGTGTTTATTAGCTTGTTAATTTGTATTCCTTGTTTAATGAAACTTATGCAATCTCTTATTGATCAAGCCCTCAAACAGGTATTGATAGTAGATGTACAAAACAAAAAAGGAGGAGATGTGGGAGGTGAAGGCAACGGGGTCTGCATGATGAGCTTGAGCAACACTCTGAATACAAGCTATGAGGCCCTGATACCAAATAAGCCTTGGGAAACAGATAAGCCAGGATGTTGAAAAACAGGGAGTGTAACAAGGAATTTTAATTGAAGGCCAGATGTGAAGAAAGAAGACTGAACTGTTGCCGCATGAACAGCGCGTGATCAGCATTGTGATTGGACTATTGTACGTGTGTTTAACCTATGGGATTTTCACAGAATCCAATGGGATTAAGCGTGGCATGCCCAGGCATGTTAGGAAAGTACCAAATGAGGGTATAAAAGGGGTTTGATTGATTGTAATAAAGTTTGTCTCAGTATCCTCACCAACCTGAGTCCATGACTTCAATACACCACAGGAAAATATACCAGTTCCCATCTTCTCTGGGACTATATCACAAATCCAAGGACTGCCACCCAGGAAGTTTCATTATGGAAAGGTAGTGCCAGTTTGAGGCTCCTTCTCATTTACTCTTGGTTTCAATCATTTACTAAACATAAAGCACTCCTGTACAGGACCCAGCACACAGACCCACTTCTTATTGTCAGTGACCATCTGTAAAAGCCTGTCAATCATTTATTAAAAGCCTGTATGCAATGGGTTTAGGCTCTGCTCTGCTTTGTGTCTCCCTCTGCTTTGTTACTTACTTAGTGGTTGGCACAGGTTCCTTTCATGCAGTGCTATGTGGTTGGCACAGGTTCCTTTCATGTACGGAGATGTAGTTTTGCCAAAGAGGCCCTGAGCGCTGGTAACAAGGCCAGATTCCCAGTATTGTCCTAATAATTCTAGTGTAGCTACCTCCGGTTAAACAACTGAAGATTAAGCCTAGAGCTTGAAACCACCAGCAACTAGAAGAAAGTATGACTTGAGTTTGTTCAAAATATGAATTGAATTTGGTTTTTTACTTGCATCTTTCAAATGAGAGCTAGAAAAACTAAATCATCTCTTCTCTGTATGGCTAATGCCCTTTTTAAATGGTGACCTCCTCCAAAACTGTTGTTTCCCTTCCCTGTCCATAACACTGGACAAGAAAGTACCTTACAGCTGAAGAAAAACAAGAGTACCCAGGGAAAATAACCCTAGGCTGAGACGTTTCTTGTATGAGCAACCAGGAACCAGTCAGTTATGTGCTGGGAAAACAAACCTGTTTCTCTTCACAGACCTCTGATGCTTGACAACAGGATCTCAGCCCCACAAGTGTCTAAGTTCAGCTGGCATTTGTCTACAGACCCCCTCCGTGACCCCTATTTCATACAGTCGGTAGGTTTACACCAGCCTCTGAGCTTTCTGGGATTTCTTTGGCCAGAGTGGGAAAATGTTTGAAGCAATAATACGGATTACACAGCAAGTAGTTTGGCAAGAGCTTGGCAGAGAAGAAGAGGTTTGCTAAGCTGAGTGACATTCGTTATTTCTTCAGCTCCCCTGTTTCAAGAGGGGCACACGCTTGCATGCCCTCGTGCTGCTGTGGGAGGGAAAGGCAGCCCCTGCACACCAAACTCTCCATGGTGTTACCCCAGCCTGGCTCACCTTGAAAGCAGAGAGGAAGAAGTATGTTCTAGCAAGGAGTACTATGATCTTTCTGACCAGAGCCAGATTGTTGCAGTTGCTGAGAGATCCCCGCCACCCTAACCCACCAAAGCAGACATCACACGCACCACACTTAAAATACTTGAGCTGTTATGGGAGACCCATACTCCCATTGGGCTGTGTTGGGTCTTTCCCTCCAGAGGAAGCTAAGCAGTCTAGGCAAAATATCAGCCATGGTAAAACCTCTCAGTAGCTGACACTTCAGTCACAGTGCTTACTTTACACCTGCACCTCTGTGTGGTTGGAGGAAAGACCAGAAGAAATTATAATGTTGCATAGTACGTAAAAGCTTCCTTGGTTTCCATACAAGGAGGACTCAAGGGCATGGTGAGCAAACCCTATCTATCTCATCTCAGATAGGGCCTTGGACTTGTTCTGGGCCTTAGAAGGATAAATATGATTTTTGCTTTCCTCTTAGCCATCGACAGAACCTGCCTCTTGCTTAAACAGCCCTGCAATTGCTGGAGGACCCATCATATCTGATGTTACCGAGGTGTCACCATCCAACATAATAAATATGCAATCCCCTCCTGAAAATGACAGGTAAACATGTTTGTGATTAAAACCAGGGTGAGTCACATCTGGAAATCCATAACTTTAAAAGAGTTTTTCCTGGCTGTAACTCTACCAAAGTTTCTGTCTGATTCACAAATCTCAATAGAGATGGTGGGCTGGAATATTTTTTCCCAGTTTGCAATGTGAGTCAGATTTTCAGAATTAGGGAGGGATAATAACAGCATAACTTTCAAAACAAAGTCGTGACTTTCATGCTGAGAACTTACACTCACCTCTTTGAGACGTATTCCATGTTTGTTTATATTTTGTTCTCAGGACAGGGGCACTCTCAGACTTTATCAAATAATGAGGTACTAACGCTTGTTGGGCTTGTTGAGACAGAGAAAGAAGTTTCCTTTTTGGCTTTGACAAAGAAGAAACAATCAAATGTCTTCATTTTTCTGCTAATGAGAATGGAGGGTTGCATCACAACAACTTCTGATATTTGACAGCTTTTCTGTGAAAAGGCCCTAGTAACTTAAGAACTGAAGGCAGAGGTATTTTAATGCTTATCTCTTCCTGCCACAGACATGCAGAGAATTTAGGGCTAGTAGCAGAACAGCTACAACTACGTCACTGTGTCCTGGGTTCAGCTGTAACAGTTATTTTTCTCCTTCTTAGTGGCTGGTGCAATATCAGTTGCCCCTATAAGCAAGGGGAAAAGCAAATGCGAGCCACGAAGAGCAACTCGTGCAGTGAAGAAAGATGAAAACCCAATGAGCATACTAGAGGGGGTGACATCTGAATAAAAGGAATTAGTACAGGAATCAGAGGAAGAGGAGGAGGTAACTTTTCGATCCCTGACCTCGACCGAGCTGCAAAATATGCAAAAAGATTTCAGCTGTCTTCCAGGGGAGCACAGTGTCACCTGGTTGCTCCAATGCTGGGACAATGGGGCCGACAGTCACGAACTAGAAGGTAGGGAAGCCAAGCAGCTGGGATCTCTTGTGAGGGAAGGGGAAATTGACAAAGTGATTGCAAAAGAGAAACGAGACCTCAGCCTCTGGAGGCGGCTCCTGGCAGCTGTGAAGGAAAGGAATCCCTAGAAGGACGATGTTATATGTCGCCCAGCCAAGTGGACCACAATAGAGAGAGGCATCCAGTCCCTGAGGGAATCAGCCATCTATTGTAGGCCGGATGCTGGGAATGCACCCGTAGATCCAGATGAAGTTGAATGCACATGACCCATGTGGCAGAAATTTACACGGAGTGCTCCATCATCATGTGCCCACTCATTGGCATTGATGAGCTGGACAGAAGCAGGAGCACCAACACTGGATGAAGTGAGTCATCAACTCCGAGAGTTCGAAGACAATCTCACCCCTTCCATCATTTCAGCTGTGGAAAAAATGTCCCAGGAGGTCAAACAACTGAGAGATGATCTATCCAGCTCCCCACGTGTACAGACCCACATCTCAGCTATTAACAGAAGGCGCCCTATTGCCCGAGAGTGAAGATACAGGAGGTAAATGCCACGGGCCACCCTATGGTTTAACCTGCGGGATCACGGAGAAGACATGAGAAAGTGGGATGGAAAACCTGCCTCAGTTCTGGAGGAACGGGTGTGTGAATTGAAGAGGAAAACAAAGGTCAAGGCCGATCCTCCCAAGAAAGTTGCTGCTCCAGTCTCTGGTGAGCAGCTTCCCAGATGGAGTGGAAGAGCTGATTGTACTCCTACTCCTATGAATAGGAAGGCTAACTCCTTTGTACAAGAACTAAGCGGAGACTCTTACGATCACTATTAGGGGGGCCCTGCCTCCAGCCAGGTGGAGGAGAGGGACAATCAGGTTTACTGGACTGTGTGGATCAGATGGCCTGGCACATCAGTCCCACAGGAGTATAAGGCTCTAGTAGATACCGGTGCACAGTGCACCCTGATGCCATCAAGCTATCAAGGGACTGTGAGAGACTGATCTGAAATCAGACTCCACTGTCCATTGTCTCAAAGATTGGTATGAGAAGCTGAGGTGGGATTCTACCAATCCATTGTCTCAAAGATTGGTACGAGAAGCTGAGATGGAATTCGACTCCCACCACCGACGACAATGATGACGACATATCCCTGGGACACCGCTGGATCCACGGTAGTGACTCTCTCTCTCTCTGCACCCTGAATCCTTGCTTCATTTCCAATCTGTCCAATCGCTATCCCCTTTATTACAATAATTTCCATTTTTTATCATAATTGTCTTTTCGTGATACACCAACTGATCAGTTACGGTACTTGACCTCGTTTGTGTCTTAATATCACTCTTGAGATCATGAACGGAAACAGAGTCTGACACTGGGGTTTTCTCCAATGGACCCTGACAGGGGCGGAACCCATTTATATTTCTGGAGTGACAGGAGGATCCCAAGAGTTGACTGTACTGGAGGCTGACATCAGCCTGACTGGTAAGGAGTGGCAAAAGAAGGCCACTGTGACCGGTCGAGGGGCTCCATGCATCCTTGGCATAGACTATCTCAGGAGAGGGTACTTCAAAGACCCAAAAGGGTATAGACGGGCTTTTGGTATTGCTGCCTTGGAGATGAAGGAAAAGAAGCAGATGTCCACCTTGCCCGGTCTCTCAGAGGATCCTTCCGTTGTGGGGTTGCTGAAGGTCGAAGAACAACAAGTGCCAATGGCAACCAAAACAGTGCACCGGCGGCAATATCGCACCAACCGAGACTCCCTGATTCCCATCCATAAGCTGATCCGTAGACTGGAGAGCCAAGGAGTGATCAGCAGGACCCGCTCACCCTTTAATAGCCCCATATGGCCAGTGCCAAAGTCTCATGGAGAGTGGAGACTAACAGTAGACTATCGTGGCCTGAACGAAGTCACACCACCATTGAGTGCTGCCATACCGGACATGCTAGAACTTCACTATGAACTGGAGTCAAAGGCAGCCAAGTGGGATGCCAAAACTTATATTGACAAAGCATTTTTCTCAATCCCTTTGGCAGCAGAGTGCAGGCCACATTTTGCTTTTACTTGGAGGGGTGTGCAGTACACTTGGAACCAACCGCCCCAGGGGTGGAAACACAGCCCTACCACCTGCCATGGATTGATCCAGACTGCACTGGAACAGGGGCAAGCTCCAGAACACCTGCAATACATTGATGACATCATCGTGTGGGGTGATACAGCAGAAGAAGTTTTTGAGAAAGGGAGGAAGATAATCCAAATCCTGCTGAAGGCCGGTTTTGCCATAAAACGGAGTAAGGTCAAGGGACCTGCACAGGAGATTCAATTTTTGGGAATAAAATGGCAAGATGGACGTCGCCAGATCCCCACAGACGTGATCAACAAGATAACAGCAATGTCTCCACCAACTAACAAGAAAGAAACACAAGCTTTCTTAGGTGTTGTGGGGTTCTGGAGAATGCACATCCCAAATTACAGTCTGATTGTAAGCCCTCTCTGTCACGTGACCCGGCAGAAGAATGATTTCAAATGGGGCCCTGATTACCAACAAGCCTTTGAACAAATTAAACGAGAGATAGTTCATGCAGTAGCCCTTGGACCAATCTGAACAGGGCAAGAATGTGCTTTATGCCCGCGGCCGGGGAGAATGGTCCTACTTGGAGCCTCTGGCAGAAAGGTCCAGGGGAGACTGGAGGTCGACCCCTCGGCTTTTGGAGTTGGGGATTGTCGTGGTTTGAGCCCAGCCAGTAACTCGGAACCACGCAACCGCTCGCTCGCTCACTCCCCCCCTTCTTCCTCCCCCCGCTCCCGGAGGGATGGGGAGGAGAATCGGAAGAATGTAGCTCCCACCGGTTGAGATAAGAGCACTCCAGTGACTAAGGTATAATACAAAACCACTACTGCTACCACCAATGATAGTAATGATTAGTGAAATAACAAGGGGAGAGGATACAATTGCTCACCACCCGCCGACCGATACCCAGCCCGACCCGAGCAGTGATCTGGGCCTTCCGGGTAGCTCCCCCCGGTTTATATACTGGGCATGACGTGCCATGGTATGGAATACCCCTTTGGCCAGTATGGGTCAGGTGTCCTGTCTCTGCTTCCTCCCGGCTTCCCCTCCTCCCTGGCAAAGTATGAGACTGAGAAAGTCCTTGGTCGGAGTAAACATTACTTAGCAACGACTAAAAACATTGGTGTTATCAGCGTTGTTCCCAGGCTGAAAGTTAAAAAACACAGCACTGCACCAGCTACTAAGAAGGAGAAAAATGACTGTTATAGCTGAACCCAGGACAGGGATACAGAGGATCTGAGGCCAGCCATACTCCAGTTGGAAAAGAGATACTGGCAACCTATGAAGGGGTTCGAGCTGCTTCAGAAGTGATCGGCATTGAAGCACAGCTCCTCCTGGCACCCTGGTTGCCCATGTTGGGCTGGATATTCAAAGGCAGGGTCTCCTCTACACATCATGCAACCGATGCTACATGGAGTAAGTGGGCCACACCAATTACACAACGAGCTCGAATAGGAAATCCCAGTCGTCCAGGAATTCTAGAAGTCATCATGGACTGGCCAGAGGGCAAAGATTTTTCAGTGTCGCCGGAGCAGGAGGTGACGCGTGCTGAAGAGTCCCTACCATATAATGAACTGTCAGAGAGTGAAAAGCAGTATGCCTTGTTTACTGATGGGTCCTGCCATATAGTGGGAAAGCATTGGAGATGGAAGGCAGCTGTATGGAGTCCCCCGCGACAAGTTGCAGAAACTGCTGAGGGAGAGGGTGAATCGAGTCAGTTTGCAGAGGTGAAAGCCATCCAGCTGCCCTTGGACATTGCTGAACGAGAAAAATGGCCAGTACTTTATCTCTACACTGACTCATGGATAATGGCAAATGCCCTGTGGGGGTGGTTGCAGCAATGGAAGCAGAGCAACTGGCAACGCAGAAGTAAACCCATCTGGGCTGCTGCATTGTGGCAAGATATTGCTGCCCAGGTGCAGAACCTGGTGGTGAAGGTATTCGATGTAGATGCTCATGTACCCAAGAGTTGGGCTTCTGAGGAACGTTGGAACAACCAGCAGGTGGATAAAGCTTCTAAGATTGAATTGGCTCAGATGGATTTAGATTGGCAACATAAGGGTGAATTATCTTTAGCCCGGTGAGCCCATGACACCTCAGGCCATCAAGGCACAGATGTAACATATAGATGGGCTCGTGATCAAGGGGTGGACTTAACAATGGACACTATTGCCCAGGTTAGTCATGAATATTAAACGTGCTGCAATTAAGCAAGCCAAGTGGTTAAAGCCTCTCTGGGATGGAGGACGATGGCTGAAGTACAAGTATGGGGAGGCCTGGCAGATTGACTATACCACACTCCCACCGACCCGCCAAGGCAAGCGCCATGTGCTTACCATGGTGGAAGCAACCACCGGATGGCTGGAAACATATGCTGTGCCCCACGCCACTGCCCGGAACACTATCCTGGGCCTTGAGAAACAAGTCTTGTGGTGACACAGCACCCCAGAGAGAATTGAGTCAGACAACGGGACTCATTTCCGGAACAACCTTATAGACACTTGGGCCAAAGAGCATGGCATTGAGTGGGTATATCACATCCCCTACCATGCACCAGCCTCTGGGAAAATTGAGCGGTACAACGGGCTGTTAAAAACTACCCTGAGAGCAATGGGTGGTGGGACTTTCAAACACTGGGATGCACATTTACCAATAGCCACCTGGTTGGTCAACACTAGGGGATCTGCCAACAGGGCTGGCCCAGCCCAATCAGAACTTTTTCGTACTGTAGAGGGGGATAAAGTTCCTGTGGTGCACATAAAGAATTTGTCGGGGAAGACAGTCTGGGTTATTCCTGCTTCAGGTAAAGGCAAACCCACTCGTGGGGTTGCTTTCACTCAGGGACCTGTGTATAGTTGGTGGGTAATGTGGGAAGATAGGGAAGTCCATTGTGTACCCCAAGGGCATGTAATTTTGGGGGAAAACAGCCAATGAACTCAATTATATGCTGTTGACTGCTATATAACACTTCTATAGCCTGTCAGCTAGATGCCCATCTCCACAACTCTGGGCTTTGAAAAGAAGATAAGTGCTGTCTTGATCATCATCAGAGAATAAAGTCATGGGAAAAGCCAGCAGCAGCAGTGGGATTCTTCCAGAACTGTCCTTAGGTCACCATCGACTGACCCTGACTTCCCTCCAATCATCACCCCAACAAAGAATGAACTTTGATGAAACCAGACGAGCTCAGCAGTGACCAGACGAGTTCAGAGGTGACATCAGCAGGCAACAATCCAACACTACACACTGTCTCTCTTGCCCTGAAAGACTTACAAGAGGTGGAGCCTGACATCATGGACTGAATGAATTCAGCAAATTTTATAGGGATCGTCCATGGACTAAGGAATGATATCTGTTTCTTTGTGAGTGTGTGTGTATGTGTATGTATATATATACACAAGACAAAAAGCGATGGTATATTGAAAAATGTGGGATCTGAGCATGACATGAATGGTATGGAATAAGGGGTGGATACTGTCCTGGGTTCAGCTGTAACAGTTATTTTTCTCCTTCCTAGTAGCTGGTACAGCACTGTGTTTTTGATTTCAGTGTGAGAACAGTGCTGATAACACACCGATGTTTTAGTTCTTGTTAAGTAATGCTTTCCCCAATCAAGGACTTTTCAGTTTCTTGTGCTCTGCCAGTGAGGAGGGGCACAAGAAGCCGGGAGGAAGCAGAGACAGGACACCTGACCCAAACTAGTCAAAGGGGTATTCCGTACCCTAGCACTTCATGCCCATTATGTAAACTGGGGGGAGTTACCCGGAAGGCCAGATAGCTGCTCAGGTCGGGCTTGGTAACAGTCGGCGGGTGGTGAGCAATTGTATCCTCTCCCCTTGTTATTTCCCTTATCATTATTATTATTGGTGTTAGCAGTAATAGTGGTTTTGTATTATGCCTTAGTTACTGGACTGTTCTTATCTCAACCCGTGGGGTTTACATTCTTTCAATTTTCCTTCCCATCCTGCTCGGAGTGGGGGGGTGGGTAGGGGAAGAAGGCTGGGGACTGAGTGAGTGGCTGTGTGGTTCTGAGTTACCTGCTGGGCTTAAACCACGACACCAGGAATAACATGGAGTGCCTCTCCCACTGGAAAAAGGCAAACCTCTGATTCCAAACCAGTAAAACATCTGACTGGGACTGTCAGATCTTGACAGCTTCTGTTCCAAATCCTGCACAGGGCTCAAGGTCCCGACCTGCGTCATTGCATCTCTACCGTGCTTGCTGGTTGAATTCTAACTCCTGCATGGAAAAGGTCTTACTGATCCCTTTCCTGTCTCTAGGGTGGAGACTTTTCTTTTTCAGGGGAATCTCTCTAGCCTAGTGACCCTTTAACCTGTCCCAAGTCTAATGCTCATCTTAGGAATGATTTACACATGGAAGTGTATTTTCCATATTTACAAACAACGGAATGGGGCAAATTCAGTATAACTCTGAATGATGAAGTTACCGAAGGTATTCCAGCTGAGCGTGTTTCTGGAACTTGGTGAAAGGTTGCTGGTTTCTTTTACCCATCTAGGGGAGTGGAAAGACACCATGGGGCAGTTTGATGGGAAGTGGAAGCAAGCCCTTGTGCTATTGACCTTCTCAGTAGCACAAGGCCTTTGTGGAACAGATGTGTGTGTGGTGCTAAGTCTTGTCTCTGATACAGGGAAGTGCCTCATGCTGATCAAGGAAGAGCCAGTTAGCCCTGGAGTGAAAGCCACCGCCAAGCCTCATGTCCCCCTGCCAGGCTGCTGGGCTTGCTCTGAGCCCCCCGTGCTGCCGGTGGCCATGGTTCAGTCTGTTTTGGAAGGCAAAGGGGGCTGTGGCACAGCCCCACTGGGGACCTCATAACCATCCAAGAGAAGAGGCAGAAGAGCACTGCTGGACAGGTGAGGGGAGCGAGGGGGAGCTGTGGCCCTGCGTGTTCATGGCCCTCTTTTCCCATTCACAGTGGGGAAAGGGAGGCTGAATTTGTCATCTAATGCAGCCTCATGAGCTCCATCCTGTACCTGTGACACCTGCTTAGAGGATGCTTGAAGCCCAGGGGACAGTTCACAGGGGTAGGGGGGTCTGTGGGTGAGTTTGCTTGAAGGACCCAACAGAGGAAGAGCTGTCAGAGCATGTGCTTCAGCCATGGGAGCAGGAAGAGGCTTTTTGCAGTGAGAGGGATTTGCCCAAGGTCCAAGTGAAAGCTGGAGCCCAGACCAGTGTCCATATCTACAGACTTGCAGGCCACTGGACCACACTACACCTCCAGCAGCTTGTGTGCCCTCTGCCACTTGTTTTGTTGAGTCATTACATAAAGTCATAAGGAAATATTTGTCAGTGGTGCTTCTGTGCAGTGAATGAGGTGTCACTTGTGTGCCAGTATGCAGACAGTGATGGAAGATGACAATCAATCGTTGTCATAACCTCTGCACTAAGTAGGGCATATATTTGATAAGCCATCAAAGCATTTATCAGGCCCAGGCTTGGGCTTGAGAAGGAAATAATTTGCCCCCTGTCTTTTCCTCTCCTGTGCTGTGAAGTCAAAGAGACTTCTCCTTAGTCTGTTCTCCCTGTGCATCTCCCCCTATCCCCTTTCCAAGGTGACTTTCCTCTTTCAGTGCTAGATCTGTCTCTAGGAGGCAGCCACAATGTGGGCAGCATGCTTTGGGAAGACACCGTGGAGCTGATACCACAAGAGATCTGGCTTCCCCATCGCTGACTAAGAGTGAAACCCCACAGAACTCAGCTGCATTGCCATGCTTGCCTCCTTGGAGGGGCTCAATAAAATGCTAAGCAGTCCAAAGCAAGGCTTTATAAAAGGGTATAAAATCATGCCTTAAAATTATGAAATAGCAGGTGAGGCAACTCACAGGGGTGGAGAGTTGGGAGTTTATGTTCACTGAGTGCAGGAGTCTGGTACAAAGGGATGGAGGTTTTATTATTTTGAAGCCAGGGCATGCAGGTATCCTGCATGTGACAGTCACCCAGAGGATGATGTCCTCTTTCAAAAGGGATTGGCACAGTGCCATTAGGCTCAGCCACAGGGCAATTGGGGTGAGCCACTTCTGGAGCTGGGGTCTGCCATGGTCTGAGGCTGAAATCCCAGCAGCACCGGTGTCATGGGTGAGTGCATAGCAGACTTCAGCAGGAGGAGAGCATGGTTGCAGCTTGGTGGATGATGTGGAAGTTAACTGCAGAATTCATTCTTGATAGCAACTGCAGCAATGTAAGGAGAACTGGGGGAAAAAACACCATAACACTCTATAAGGTTATCAGAAAGGCTTCTATTTCTCTTTGGGTCCTTACAGAGAACCAAATTCCTCCTTCTGAACCCACTGAGTATTTAAAGCCATTTTATTAAAAGAAAAATCATCCTTTTTTAAAGACTCTGGATTTTAAGAGAATTTTTAATAGCTTTCAGGGGGATTAAATACATCAGCTCCTTTAGATGAATGTCTCAGGTAAACGCAGCCTGCAGGCTCCCTTGAAAACCATTAGTTAGTAGTAATTCAGCCATCTTGGACCCAGGAGGATGGGAATACAGCCTGTTCTGGATGTCAAGTGCCTCTCTATGATTTCTTCTAAGGAGAGCTTTACTTTTCCCAGTCTTGAGGAGATGTGCACAGACTCTCCATCCCCAAACCGCATGTCACCCAGGAGAGTAGTCTCACTTGTTTTACCATCAGCCCATCTCCCTGTGTGCTCTGCTGGGTTGTGCTTCTGGAATTAAACCAAGTTATATGGCATAAACCCAGGCTGACAGTGGGCTCTGGGTTTTCAAAATGAGATTTAAGCATAAACCTCAGATTGGAAGGCTGCTCAGTCCTGCTTTCTATATGTATCTATGCAAGTCTCATTTGTGGCAATATTTCCCCTTGTCTTTTCTCGTAACAGATATTTCAGACCCCTTGGAGGGCTCTGACTGGAGCTTGGAAGGGCTGCAGCTGCTGCTGAGGAGCCAGCAGTATGGCCTGGAGCACGCCAGCCTCTTGGATGTGAGTGTCAGGCCCTCCATTGGCTGGCTGTGGGGAACAGTTGCCGGGTTCACAGTGGCACTTTGGTCTGTAAATCAGACAGACAGACCATGCTGCTTGTCCTGATGTGGCACTTTATCTGTCACATGCTGCCAGCAGAGCCACAGCCCTGTTTTGACCTGCTCAAAAGAACTGGCAAGATTTCAGACCTTAAATGATGCTTTTTTATATTTCTTCTGAAAATATATGTTTGAACTTCTAGGAGCACAAAACAGTGCATTTGGTGAAGACATCAACATGAGACCTAACACATTTATGTAAAATAGGTTCAATACAACTCTCTAGCTAGTTTGGTAATTGCTTTGGGTGGGTTAGTTTATTTTCTGCATATTCTGCATCTTAGATACTCCTAGACTGTGTTTAGCTCTACTACCTTCCCCTCTTCTTCACATTCTGGGAAGTGTAGCTGATGTCAAATTCTCTCTCTGATGAGATATTTATGTCTGCAGTTTTCGGGTCACTTTTTTCTTTAGAAATGGATGGTGCCTTTTTTCTTAACTACATATGCAGCAATATGAAGGTTTGTTTATTTCCCTCTCTCTCCCCTTGTACATATAGTTAGTATATGAAAGGTTTTTGTCAATAAACAAATAACTGTACATAAGAATCTATATGTCAAAGATATGCTCCCCTGAGGAGGTGCTTCAGATACAGGCACATGGTAAGCTTGCATGGATAAACAGGAATGAAAAATAATTTTAAAAAATCAATCTTGCTCTCTTAAAGCCAATTCCCAAGTGTCTGTGATGATTGATTTTGACTTTACGGAAAGCTTTTCTAATGGCCTGCTTTATCATTGACTGTTGGTTTCTGTTTCTTATTTCTCATTAAGAGATGTTTTCCTGTTACTGACACACTTTTCTCTCTGTGCCGCTCAATGTCACAAGAGTGAGAATGAATCATAAAACTGTAACTCCAGATCAACAGCTCCTTTTCCCAGGTTGCTTGGACTTCTCAAGAAATGGCCATTTCTTGGCATTGATGCAGCAGTAATCTGCCCTCTGCTGCTGTGTTTTGGAATGCTTTTTAAAAAATAGATGAATCTGGAAGTGTCCTAGGACCCAAGAGCAGCAAGAAAGGGCTTTGACTTGCATGTGCAGTGACACAAAGAGCTGCCCTGGTTTACAACATAACTGTGGCACCAGGTGTTTGTGCTGTCCCATCACTGGCAGCAGCAAGGCTTGTGGCTCAGCACAAGTGCCCACCACTGGACCCTTGCTGTTCTGGCTGTGCTACAGATCAACACTCATGAAGCCTGTAGCTTCAGTCAGTATGCTGGAGCAGCTGAGGCACAGGCAGGAATTGCTTTCTGGTATCTCTGCCAGCAGGGCTGTGACCCCAGCAGACAGCCAAGGCAGGCAGCTGAGGATAGGAGTATCTTAAGCCATGACATCTTTCAGAGCCCTCATTGTATTTTTCTTCCAACAGGTCTTTAACCCCAATTTATCTTTGAGTGAGTGGAATTTGACTGAAATGGAAGCCATTCTGTCCCTGGTAAGTGATGTGTGTTTCTGAGATATGATGATAATAATAATAATGCAAGGCTTGTGCATAACTGAAGAATGCTGAGTTATTTTATAGCCAGAAGGGGAGAGTGGTAAAGCACAGCAAGTACACATCTCCTGAGGCTAGGCTGAGAGTGCTACCTTATACTCTTGAGCTGCCTTTCCCACTAATCCAGAGCTTGTTTAGAGACACGTTGGTGTCCTGGAGTCTTTAATTGAAACTGGCCACTCTGAACTTTCTCTTAGCATGAATGTCACATCCTGCTAATACCAAAGATTCATAAAGTGTCTTTGTGCCAAAGGTCTTTATAAAATATGCCTTTATAAAGTGCAGCCATCCCTGTACATTTCAGGAGCAGTAAAACCACATGCAATTAGAATAGAGATTCATGGATACCCCTACAGAAGAAACAAGGAGAAATTGGTTGGGATTGACATTGACACAGACATTTCTGAAATGCATATGGTGATTTAATAAGCAGTGAAGGAAATGTGTGTTTCGTGGCTGGGTTCTTTTTCCTGCTCAATGGAGGGTGAATTTTCAGAGCCCTTACTGCCAGCCAGGTTGGATGGTTCTGCCATCCCTAGAGACATGCAAGCAAAGTGTAATCTATTCTAATGAAGTGCAAAAGGTCTCTAAGCCTGCATCATTATATCACTGTCCTTTTTAGGTTTTGGTTTAATCATTTTGAATTTACTAGGTAATTCCACTTCTTGAGTGTTAGAAAGGAGAGTGTCTGGATAGATGATATTAGCAAGTCACAAGCAGTCTCTTTTTAAAAGGATTGCATGAGAGGAAAGGCCAAGAAGGAGGCTGCAATGTTCAGTCCTCGAGTCCACTGAATTTCCCAGCATCTGGTTTAGCTCACTCTTAGGCTTGCTCGTCCTACAGGAAGTTCTGAGCATAGAAAAGCCTGGAAGGTTCTGTAATGCCTGGAAGGTAATACCTGCAGCAACTCCACACCTAGAAGTGCTGTGCAAGCAGAAGCTATTTGTACTTTAAAGACAGTCATAGGCAAACGGAACGAAAATTCCTTTCATATTTGTTGCTGGCTGCAGAGGACTCTGGGTTTGCTTTGTCTGGCAGCCAGGCAGGGACAGCCACAGTGACACTAGCCTGGGCTCCTTGTGTGGCATGAGCCTCATGCCATGCTAGCCAATGCTAACGGAGTTACATCTCCCTTAGCCCTCTCTGTCAAGCATATCTGCCCTCAAGCACACACTTTTGACTGTTTTAGCAAAGTGCAGGGCAGGGAGGATAGCTTGAGTTACTGGTGGATGTTGTGCAGCATTGATGAAGCACTGATTTTCAGAAATGGCCTAGTTCTAACGAGCTCCCCTGTCTTCGTATAAATGTACATTGTAGTTTATATTTTTGCATCAAGATACAGCGACTCACAGTGGATCTGGAGAAGAATGCAACTGAGCTGGTTTAAGCCCAGCTGGTAACTCAGAACCACGCAGCCACTTGCTCACTCCCCCCCTTCTTCCTCCCCCCGCTCCCGGAGGGATGGGGAGAAGAATCGAAAGAATGTAAAACTCCCACGGGTTGAGATAAGAACAGTCCAGTAACTAAGGTACAATACAAAACTACTATTTCGACCACTAATAATAATAATGATAAAGGAAATAACAAGGAGAGAGAATACAATTGCTCACCACTCACTGACCGATACCCAGCCTGACCCGAGCAGTGATCTGGGCCTTCTGGGTAACTCCCCTCAGTTTCTATACTGGGCATGACGTGCAGTGGTATGGAATACCCCTTTAGCTACTTTGGGTCAGGTGTCCTGTCTCTGCTTCCTCCCGGCTTCCCCTCCTCCCTGGCAGAGCATGAGACTGAGAAAGTCCTTGATTGGAGTAAACATTACTTAGCAACAACTAAAACCACCGGTGTGTTATCAGTACTGTTCCCAGGCTGAAAGTCAAACACACAGCACTGCACCAGCTACTAAGGAGGAGAAAAATGACTGCTGTAGCTGAACCCAGGACAGTCCATGAGAGCCACTTCAATCGTAGCAGGTTTATCCGCTTGCTGGTTGTTCTGGTGTTCCTCAGTGGCCCGACTCTTGGGTACATGAGCATCTACACGGCGTACCTTCACCACCAGGTTCTGCACCCAGGCAGCGATATCTTGCCACAATGCAGCAGCCCAGATGGGTTTACTTCTGCGTTGCCAGTTGCTCTGCTTCCATTGCTGCAACTTGTAGTAGGGGACTCCACACAGCTGCCTTCCATCTCTGATGCTTTCCCACAATATGGCAGGACCCATCAGTAAACAAGGCATATAGCTTCTCACTTTCTGACAGTTCATTATATGGTGGGGCCTCTTCAGCACGCGTCACCTCCTCTTCTGGTGACATACCAAAATCTTTGCCCTCTGGCCAGTCCATGATGGCTTCTAGAATTCCTGGGAGACTGGGATTTCTTATTAGGGCTCGATGTGTAATTAGTGTGGCCCACTTACTCCATGTAGCATCAGTTGCATGATGCGGAGAGGAGACCCTGCCTTTGAACATCCAGCCCAGCACAGGCAACCGGGGTGCCAGGAGGAGCTGTGCTTCAGTTCCAATTACTTCTGAGGCAGCTTGAACCCGTTCATAGGCTGCCAGTATCTCTTTTTCAGTGGGAGTATAGCTGGCCTCGGATCCTTTATATCCCTGACTCCAAAAGCCGAGGGGTCGACCTCGAGTCTCCCCTGGAGCTTTCTTCCAGAGGCTCCAGGTAGAACCATTCTCCCTGGCTGCAGTATAGAGCAAATTTTTCACGTCTTGCCCGGTCCGGACTGGTCCAAGGGCTACTGCATGAACTATCTCTTGTTTCATTTGTTCAAAGGCTTGCTGGTGCTCAGGGCCAGGCACGTACACCAACCCCAGTGACAAGCACAGCAGCTACTCAAACCCCGACAGCAACAAACAATGCGGCTACTCCAAGCACCGCAGCTACACCAACCCCAGTGTCAAGCAGAGCAGCTACTCAAACCCCGACAGCAACAGACAATGCAGCTGTTGGTGTTACTCAACCCCCAAGCACAACAGCTGCACCAACCCCGGCAACAGACACTTCAGCCACTCCAACCCTAGTGGCAGACGCTGCAGCCACTCCAATCCTAGCGGCAGACACTGCAGCCACTCCAACCACAGTGACAAACACTGCAGCTAAACCAAATGTCCAGTTTGTGACAATGTCTGTTGCCCCTGTAAGCAAAAGCAAACGAGAGGCACAAAGAGCAACCCTTGCACTGAAGAAAGTTGAAGTCCCAATGCCATTACTACATGGAACAGGACCTGAACAAGAGTTACTACTACGTGGATCAGAGGAAAAGGAAGCAGAAGAAGAGGTGACTTTTTGACCCCGGACCTTGACCGAGCCATGGAATATGCAAAAAGATTTCACCCGTCTTCCAGGGGAGCACATTGTCACCTGGTTGCTCCGATGCTGGGACAATGGGGCCGACGGTCACGAACTAGAAGGTAGGGAAGCCAAGCAGCTGGGATCACTTGCTAGGGAAGGAGGAATTGACAAAGCGATTGCAAGAGAGAAGCGAGCCCTCAGCCTTTGGAGGCGGCTTTTGGCAGCTGTGAAGGAAAGATTTCCCTACAAGGATGATTTTACGTGTTGCTCAGTCAAGTGGACCACGATAGAGAGAAGCATCCAGTCCCTGAGGGAATCAGCCATTCTAGAGATGATCTATCGTAGGCCGGATGCCAGGAACACATCCGTAGATCCAGATGAAGTCGAATGTACATGACCCATGTGGCGGAAACTTACACGGAGTGCGCCATCATCATATGCCCACTCATTGGCATCAATGACCTGGAATGACCTAGCACCACCAACAGTGGATTACCTGATTCGTCAATTCTGAGAGTTCGAAGACTATCTCACCCCTTCCATCATTTCAGCTGTGGAAAAACTGTCCCAGGAGTTCAAACAATTGAGAGATGATTTATCCGATCTATCCAGCTCCACACGTATATCAACCCATGTCTCAACTATTAACAGAAGGCGCCCTACTGCTCGAGAGAGAAAATATTGGAGGTACACGCCATGGGCCACCCTATGGTTTTACCTGCGGGATCACGGAGAAGACATGAGAAAGTGGGATGGAAAACCTACCTCAGTTCTGGAGGAATGGGTGCGTGAACTGAAGAGGAGACAACGGTCCAGGATGATCCTCCCAGGAAAGCTGCTGCTCCAGTCTCTGGTGAGCAGTTTCCCAGATGGACTGAAAGAGCTGATTTTACTCCAGCTCCTGTGATAAGGAATACTAATCCCTTTCTACAAGACATAAGAGGACAATCTTATGATCACTATTAGAGGGGCCCTGCCTCCAGTCAGGTGGAGGAGAGGGACAATTGTGTTTGTTTACTGGACTGTGTGGATCAGATGGCCTGGCACATCAGTCCCACAGAAGTATAAAGCTCTAGTAGACACCGGTGCACAGTGTACCCTGATGCCATCAAGCTATTAAGGGGTGGAACCCATTTATATTTCTGGAGTGACAGGAGGATCCCAAGAGTTGACTATGCTGGAAGCTGAAATCAGCCTGACTGGGAGGAAGTGGCAAAAGCACCCCATTGTGACTGGTCCAGGGGCTCCATGCATCCTTGGCATAGACTGTCCCAGAAGAGAGTACTTGAAAGACCCAAAAGGGTACCGATGGGCTTTCGGTATAGCTGCCTTGGAGACAGAGGAAATGAAGCAGCTGTCCACTGTGGGAGAGGATGGAAACTATTTCATTATTGCCAGAGAGAAGTAACTGCTTGGCTGGAGAAGAAAGAGTTAAAGAAGAAGCAAAGCACACTGTGTGATTAAGCAGAGCAACCCAGCTGGACAGGAGTAGGAGAACAGAAAGATAAGGAACTGGTTATTCAGGGACTGTTTGTGAAACGACGAAGAATGTCAAAAAAACCAAAACTGTAAACCAGGAACTAAACATGATGTGATAAAATAGCTTGCTATATAAGAGTTAGAGCAATAGGCTAAAGATAGCTTTGCTAGAATGGTATAAAAGCTAGAGCAATAGGCAATAAAGTGATTCGCGGCATGAAGATGCTCTGAGTCCGTGCCTTACATACACCACAGTCCACCTTGTCCGGTCTCTCAGAGGATCCTTCTGTTGTGGGGTTGCTGAAGGTCGAAGAACAACAAGTGCCAATGGCAACCAAAACAGTGCACCAGTGGCAATAGGAACCGAGACTCCCTGATTCCCATCCATAAGCTGATCCGTAGACTGGAGAGCCAAGGAGTGATCAGCAGGACCCGCTCACCCTTTAATAACCCCATATGGCCAGTGCAAAAGTCTAATGGAGAGTGGAGACTAACAGTAGACTATCGTGGCCTGAACGAAGTCACACCACCATTGAGTGCTGCTGTACCGGACCTGCTAGAACTTCACTATGAACTGGAGTCAAAGGCAGCCAAGTGGGATGCCAAAACTTATATTGACAAAGCATTTTTCTCAATCCCTTTGGCAGCAGAGTGCAGGCCACATTTTGCTTTTACTTGGAGGGGTGTGCAGTACACTTGGAACCAACCGCCCCAGGGGTGGAAACACAGCCCTACCACCTGCCATGGATTGATCCAGACTGCACTGGAACAGGGGCAAGCTCCAGAACACCTGCAATACATTGATGACATCATCGTGTGGGGTGATACAGCGGAAGACGTTTTTGAGAAAGGGAGGAAGATAATCCAAATCCTGCTGAAGGCCAGTTTTGCAACAAAATGGAGTAAGGTCAAGGGACCTGCACAGGAGATTCAATTTTTGGGAATAAAATGGCAAGATGGATGTCGCCAGATCCCCATAGATGTGATCAATAAGATAACAGCAATGTCTCCACCAACTAACAAGAAAGAAACACAAGCTTTCTTAGGTGTTGTGGGGTTCTGGAGAATGCACATCCAAAATTACAGTTCGATTGTAAGCCCTCTCTATCACGTGACCCAGAATAAGAATGATTTCAAATGGGGCCCTGAGCACCAACAAGCCTTTGAACCAATTAAACGAGAAATAGTTCATGCAGTAGGCTTTGGACCAGTCCGGACCAGGTCAGATGTAAAAAATGTGCTCTATACCGCAGCCAGGGAGAATGGTCCTACCTGGAGCCTCTGACAGAAAGCTCCAGGGGAGACTTGATTCGACCCCTCGGCTTTTGGAGTCGGGGATATAGAGGATCCGAGGCCAACTATACTCCCACTGAAAAAGAGATACTGGCAGCCTATGAAGGGGTTCGAGCTGCCTCAGAAGTGATCGGAACTGAAGCACAGCTCCTCCTGGCACCCCGGTTGCCTGTGCTGGGCTGGATGTTCAAAGGCAGGGTCTCCTCTCCGCATCATGCAACTGATGCTACATGGAGTAAGTGGGCCACACTAATTACACATCGAGCTCTAATAAGAAATCCCAGTCATCCAGGAATTCTAGAAGCCATCATGGACTGGCCAGAGGGCAAAGATTTTGGGATGTCACCAGAAGAGGAGGTGATGTGTGCTGAAGAGGCCCCACCATATAATGAACTGCCAGAGAGTGAAAAGCAATATGCCTTGTTTACTGATGGGTCCTGCCATATTCTGGGAAAGCATCAGAGATGGTAGGCAGCTCTGTGGAGTCCCCTACTACAAGTTGCAGAAACTGCTGAGGGAGAGGGTGAATCGAGTCAGTTTGCAGAGGTGAAAGCCATCCAGCTGGCCTTGGACATTGCTGAATGAGAAAAATGGCCAGTACTTTATCTCTATACTGACTCATGGATGGTGGCAAATGCCCTGTGGGGGTGGTTGCAGCAATGGAAGCAGAGCAACTGGCAACGCAGAAGTAAACCCATCTGGGCTGCTGCATTGTGGCAAGATACCGCTGCCCGGTTGCAGAACCTGGTGGTGAAGGTACGCCACGTAGATGCTCATGTACCCAAGAGTCGGGCCACTGAGGAACACTGGAACAACCAGCAAGTGGATAAAGCTGCTAAGATTGAAGTGGCTAAGATGGACTTAGATTGGCAACATAAGGGTGAATTATTTTTAGCCCGGTGGGCCCATGACACCTCAGGCCACCAAGGCAGAGATACAACATATAGATGGGCTCGTGATCGAGGGGCGGACTTAACAATGGACACTATTGCCCAGGTTATTCATGAATGTGAAACCTGTGGCAATTAAGCAAGCCAAGCGGTTAAAGCCTCTCTGGTATGGAGGACGATGGCTGAAGTACAAGTATGGAGAGGCCTGGCAGATTGACTATATCACACTCCCAGCGACCCCCCAAGGCAAGCTCTATGTGCTTACCATGGTGGAAGCAACCACCGGCTGGCTGGAAACATACGCTGTGTCCCACGCCACTGCCCGGAACACTATCCTGGGCCTTGAGAAACAAGTCTTGTGGTGACACGGCACCTCAGAGAGAATTGAGTCAGACAATGGGACTCATTTCCGGAACAACCTTGTAGACACTTGGGCCAAAGAGCATGGCATTGAGTGGGTACATCACATCCCCTACCATGCACCAGCCTCTGGGAAAATCGAACAGTACAATGGGCTGTTAAAAACTACCCTGAGAGCAATGGGTGGTGGGACTTTCAAACACTGGGATACACATTTACCAAAAGCCACCTGGTTGGTCAACACTAGGGGATCTGCCAACAGGGCTGGCCCAGCCCAATCAGGACTTTTACCTACTGTAGAGGGGGATAAAGTTCCTGGGTGCACATAAAGAATTTGCAGGGGAAGACAGTCTGGGTTATTCCTGCTTCAGGTAAAGGCAAACCCACTTGTGGGATCGCTTTCACTCAGGGACCTGCATGTACTTGGTGGGTAATGTGGGAAGAAGGGGAAGTCCGATGTGTACCTCAAGGGGATTTGATTTTGGGGGAAAACAGCCAATGAACTCAATTGTATGCTGTTGCCTGCTATGTAACACTTTTATAGCCCACCAGCTAGATATCTTCAGGTCACCAGCAGCTGACCCTGACTTCCCTTCAATCATCACCTCAACAAAGAATGAATTTTGAGGAAACCAGACGAGCTCAGCAGTGACCAGACGAGTTTGGCGGTATCATCAGCAGGCAACAACCCAACACTACACACCATCCCTCCTGCCCTGAAAGACTATTACAAGAGATGGAGCCTGACATCATGCACTGGATGAATTCAGCAATTTTATAGGGATTGGTCCATGGACTAGGAATGATATCTTTCTCTTTGTGTGTGGGTGTGGGTGTATATATATGTGTATATATGGGACAGGGGCGATGGCGTGTTGAGAGATGTGGGATCTGAGCATGACGTGAATGGTATGGAATAAGGGGTGGATACTGTCCTGGGTTCAGCTATAGCAATCATTTTTCTCCTTCTTAGTAGCTGGTGCAGTGCTGTGTTTTTTAACTTTCAGCCTGGGAACAACACTGATAACACCGATGTTTTTAGTTGTTGCTAAGTAATGTTTACTCCGACCAAGGACTTTCTCAGTCTCATGCTTTGCCAGGGAGGAGGGGAAGCCGGGAGGAAGCAGAGACAGGACACCTGTTCCAAACTGGCCAAAGGGGTATTCCATACCATGGCACGTCATGCCCAGTATGTAAACCAGGGGGAGTTTACCGGAAGGCCCAGATCACTGCTTGGGTCGGGCTGGGTATCGGTCGGCGGGTGGTGAGCAATTGTATCCTCTCCCCTTGTTATTTTCCTTATCATTATTATCATTGGTGGTAGCAGTAGTGGTTTGTATTATACCTTAGTTACTGGACTGCTCTTATCTCAACCCGTGGGAGTTACATTCTTCCAATTCTCCTCCCCATCCCTCCGGGAGCGGCGGGAGGAAGAAGGGGGGGAGTGAGCAAGCGGCTGCATGGTTCCGATTTACCGGCTGGGCTCAAACCATGACACTAAGTAGAAGCCCCCACGGAGAAAACTCCGTCACCTCCCAATCTCCTTGCATGGCTCTCCAAGCCATGGCAGCCACAAAGGCACTGCACGGCAATGAGAGCCTCTGTTTTCACTGTCACTCCATGGGAGCAAGCAAAAAGTGTAGTAGGTGCAAAAAGCTGGGTGGGGGAACGCAGTAGAAATACCTGCTGTGAGTCCCTGATGGTTTCAGGGAGCAGGCCCCCTCACTCCACAGCCAGCCCCTGTGAGCAAAGGTGGACCCTATTCTGTTCTTCACCTCATGACCATCATCTGCCTCCTTATGGAGGAGGGATGAAAAACAGCCTGGGGCTGCTGATGTGGGGAAAGATAAAGGTACCTTGGCTTGGTGCAGGGAAAGCGTGAAGCTGAGTAGCATTTATGGCTGAGATTTCCAATCAGCTGCACGATTCAGCAAGGAACTGCTGTTTCAGCCAGTTGCAGATCACGAGGAAAAGGCTTTCCCAGACTGGAGCACCTGAACACAGGGCCTGAGGGTTGCTCATCAGGAACCCTTCCATATGACAGTTTTTCACAGTGACATTCTGTTCAATAAAACAAAACATTTGAGCTGAAATTAAAAATACATAAAAAAAGCACAGGCACTTAGGAAAAAATACAGTTTTACAGTATATTTAAAAAACAGTTGGGTCCTTGTGAAAACAACAGAGTGGATCAAAACCTGCTTTTGTGACAAGTTCACTGGAAATGAAAAACTTTGCATACTATGGGGCCGTGGTCTGGGCACTCCTCAGACCCTTGGCCTCTGTTAGAGGAATAAGGGTCGTTGTTTTCATTGCAGAGACAAAGAAACAGCCACAGAGATAAGGAAACACTATGGCTGCAGTCAGCTGGCCAGTCAGTAGCATTGGCAATTTAGGTTTGACTCCAAATAAAAATGTTTTGTTGTGAAATAATTCAAATTAAATGGGAAAAAAAGGTGGCTTGATGGGGGGAGGGACCCTCAAATCTGTCT
Source organism: Strigops habroptila (assembly GCF_004027225.2). NCBI lineage: Eukaryota > Metazoa > Chordata > Aves > Psittaciformes > Psittacidae > Strigops > Strigops habroptila. The sequence continues at coordinate 26,148,658 of NC_044301.2, forward strand.
TCAGGCTCTACATTGCCCAGCTCCTGCCTTCTTCCATCATTTCCCTACAAGAAAAAAAGAAACTAACCCCCAAGTGGATTTTCCTTCTGACCTGAACCCAACCTCATTTTCTCATTTTGAGCCTTTGCAGAGGTAAAGTCAATAATCGCAAGGGAATTAATAAAAAAATAAATAAAAAGGAAAATTGGGGGTGGAAGATGGAAAAATTAGTACATTTCCTATTGAAAAAGTTATAGAAAAAAATAGCCTTTTTTTGTGGTTGTTATTTGTAACTGGTCAAAAAGGCAGAACTGATGGCAGTCCCCACCCTGGCTCTGCATTCAATCCCTTGACACCCCTTCCCTGTCCCATGGATGACCATGCACAGAAGGAGCCAGGGAGGTGCTGGCACGGGACTATGTGGCGCTGGAGTCCATCTGTGCTCCAAGCCTGCCCATCATGTGTCTGCACTTGGAAGCCACCCCAGCTCCTTCCCCTGGTGCGGTTGCTACATCCACCACTACAGCGTGTGCGAGGAGGGAGCCCGGCCTCGCATCTCGGTCCTGCTGGCACACGCACCCATCCCGGCCAGCAATGGGGAGAACTTTGCTGGCTTTCAGCATGAAAACGGCCCAGAGAGCAGGAGACAGAGTGCTGCTTTGCTCAGTGAGGATTTCTTCGGTTTTGCTTAACGGCTGAGGAATGTCTAACACTACATCCAGATGTGCCGACTTGGCAGCCCACTGCTGAGCTGTTACCGAGGGGATGCCAGACCAGCGCTATCAAATGGGATGTAAGTATCTCTTATGTATGTTTGATCAGGGTGGGTTGGGGAGTTCTGCAGCAAGCAGTGTGAACTGGAGACTGTCCTTACTGCTTCACTTTTCCTCCAGCCTGCAGCTTTTCTCTCTGCCTTCTTGCTGTTGCAGTGTTGCTACGTGCAGCAACCCAAACTGTGATGGTTAACATGCAGCCAGGTTGGCTACGGGCTCTGAACATGCAGTCTCCAGCCTTGCTATTTCTGCTTTACACTTTACTTTTCAAAGAACTTTCTTTGGGTGTTTTAGGTTGTTTTTACAGGAGAAATTCTGTCTTCTTTAGACAATGTCTCCAGTGCTCCAAGCTGGGGTTTCCTCCCAGCTGCAAACGTTCTAGAAGCGGCACATTACGCTTACAAGCCATTCCTCATCACTAAAAGGACATGAATCTTCCCCGTGTTACACTATTGTATATTTTAAGTAAAACATGGGAAATTCTCAAGCTGTCTAGTGTCACAGAAAAAGAAAAAAATTCAGTCCCAGTGAAATGGGCAGTTCCTGATCACATTTTTAACAGCTTTTGGGCAGATTCTGATAAAATTATGTGATGGGTATCATCTTGAAATCAGTGGGGCAAGTCAGCACATAGTCCCTCTCCTGTTCATGCCTGGGTGTAACAATCCATACATGCTAATGCACTGTAACTGCTGGGGTTTGGGGCACATCAGGCAAGTTATTTGTCGGATCAGAAGGGGGTCGAGGTAGCTGAAGAGGCAGTGAGTGCTGCGAGAGCTGGGAAAGGAGAGCAGTTGTTTTGGTGGGGCTGTTCTTAACCCTTCATGAGCCTGCAAGGCTTTATCATCCTCCTGGTGTTACCGTAAAAGTCAGTTGGAGAAACTCTCTAAGACTCAATTTGGAGTTTTAGAAAGCAGACATTCTTTATTGCAGCACTGGGCGCACACACGAATAGCTTCGCAAAGGTGAGCGTGCCCGTTACTTGCTGGCAGCAGCTATATATTTAGCATACTCATGCATTTCATAGCTTTCCCAGGAACTATTTATAATATTTGCATCCTAATTAAGCATGCGCTTTCTTGCTGAGCGAGGGTCTCTTGTGGTCGCCGATAGTCTTCCTCACTGTGTTTACTGAATGACCTCAGTGCTTGCGCACGCTTGCAAGATCCTAGTGCTGTTAGCAGTTGGTATGTCCTTGCTTCTGTTCTGTTCCAGTTTTGTTCCACATTGGGCGCCACTCTGCTATCTTGAAGGCTGGCATCCTTGGTCTTATTTACTGTCTCCTTAGTTGTTATCAGTCCCATGATGTTCCTTCCCCCGTCAGCCAAACATTCCTTTCTCTCTACGTGTTAGTTAGAACAGTTTGCTGTATTTTACTATGTTAAAGACACACATACTATTGTTATTTTAAACCTACAATTTAAGCCTACACTGGGGGCAGGAGAAATGAATGTTTGCAAGAGAGAGGGCAGGTTTCTTGCCCTGCACTTGGCTGCTCCAGGAGGGACCTGTCTCCCCAAAGGACTCAGGGTGTGATTTTTACTGCTGAGTTCTCTGTAATTCTGACAATCAATCAGACCACCTACATGCAGGACTGCATCTGAATTTAGGGAAGTACCTCTTGAGGCTGCCAAGCCTGCAGAAGATGGGTTGTGCAGCCAGGCAGCGCTGCCCAAGGTCATCAGGACTCCCATGAACATTTGCCTTCTGCCATGGCAGCACATGATTCCCTGCTGGGGATGGTGCAAGTTCCTTTCTGGGACCCCTGTACATGAGAGCAGACATCTTAACATCCATCTCCAGCTTCTGCACAGTAGCTCTGCAGTTTCTACATTCAAGGTTGTATACTTCATAAAAACTTCACTGACTGGGGTGAAAGCTAAAAGGAGGCAACTGCAGCAGCTATTTGCAAGCAGTTATCTAACGTGTGACTGGCATTTCCAACATGAGATACTGTCATAAAATGGGACTGGCCAGTTGGGAAGCTGATGAAACCACTGATTTCAGGACTGGGGCAAGCAGAGAGATAAATCATAGAATTACAGACTGCTTTGGGTTGGAAGGGACCTTAAAGCTCATCTAGTTCCAACCCCCTGTCATGGGCAGGGACACCTTCCACTAGACCAGGTTGCTCCAAGCCCCATCCAACCTGGCATTGAACACTGCCAGGGATGGGGCAGCCACAGCTTCTCTGGGCAACCTGTGCCAGTGTCTCACTACCCTCACAGGGAAGAATTTCTTCCTAATTTCTAATCTCGATCTCCCCTCTTTCAGTTTAAAGCCATTTCCCCTTGTCCTGTCCCTACAGGCCCTTGTCAAAAGCCCCTCTCCAGCTTTCTTGTCAGCCCCGTTTAGGCACTGGAAGCTGCTTTAAGGTCTGCCTGGAGCCTTCTCTTCTCCAGGCTGAACAAGCCCAACTCCCTGTCCTGTAACATGGATCTCATCCATTCATTTGTGCTGGCCTGAAAAGCAGCTCAGACAGGAGAGTTGGAAACAGTCTCTGGAGTGGGACCCACATTTTTGTTCCCTGCTTGCACTGTGTTTCAGCCAATAGAGCTCTTGCTTCCAGGTGCTGCAACACAAGTAACAGCAGCGGTGACACTGCACATGGGGTCGGAGCACTGCTGCGATGGCAGCACCAGCACCCCACTTGGAGCACTATGTGCGGTTCTGGTGTCCTCAACATAAGAAGGACATGGAGCCGTTGGAGCAAGTCCAGAGGAGGCCACAAGGATGATAAGGGGCTGGAGCACTTCCCGTATGAAGACAGGCTGAGAAAGTTGGGGCTGTTCAGCCTGGAGAAGAGAAGGCTGCGTGGAGACCTCATAGCAGCCTTCCACTATCTGAAGGGGGCCTACAAGGATGCTGGGGAGGGACTCTTCATTAGGGACTGTAGTGATAGGACAAGGGATAATGGGTTAAAACTGAAACAGGGGAAGTTTATATTAGATATAAGGAAGAAGTTCTTTACAGTGAGGGTGGTGAGGCACTGTAACAGGCTGTCCAAGGAAGTTGTGAATGCTCCATCCCTGGCAGTGTTCAAGGCCAGGTTGGATGGGGCTTGGAGCAACCTGGTCTAGTGTGAGGCATCCCTGCCCATGGCAGGGGGGTTGGGACTAGATGATCTTAAGGTCCTTTCCAACCCTAACCTTTCTATGATTCTATGATTTTATGGTTACTTCATTTTTCTAGGGCTGTGCCCTAACCAACGTGCCAAAGGGCATCTCTTGTATTTCAGCCTGTCCTGCCTTCTAGTCAAAAAGATCAAATCATTCAGCATCACTTTGTAATCCTATAGCTCCAAATGAGACCTCTTCACAAACACCCTGTAACACGGAGAGGATCTCTCTGGCACCAAAACTACTTGCAGCATCAACTTTGATGAAGTTATTGACTTTGCCTGGAGTGGGGGAGGAACCAAAACAAAAACCAACCAACCAAAACCAAAACAGGAAACCATGCAGGAATAAAACTTTTTATATAACACCCAAACAGATATGAAAGAGGGCTTCTCCTGCTCCACACACAGAGCTTTTTTCTCACCTTCAAACACTCCAAAACAAGCTCAAACTGTTAAACCTGAGTGTTTGGTGCATGTTTTTGTATGTGAGGCAGAGCAAACCCAGCATCGGAAGCAGACACATTTCCTCGTGGGTACCCTGAAGATCCCAAACACCCATGCAATAATAAATGAAGATGAAGTTTTGCCTACACAAGACCCATACTGAGATAACTCAGCAGACAGTTTGAAACCTTTGCCTTAGCACTTGTACAGAAACCTGAAGGGAAGAGAAGGACGACAGCCCAACGTGGCTTAAAGATAGCAAAATTGATCTCCATGCAAGACACAGTGCTACTTGTATCTGCATGTCCAGCAATGCATTTAAGCTAAACTGGTGCAGGCAGAGTCAAATACTCTCCCGAGCCTCAGGGGCTCGGAGGATGGGACCACGTGAGAGTTAGTAGGAAGATGTAGTCACCAGAGCTTCCGGCGGTGCAGACTTCCTGCTGTCAGCATCCTGGTCTGGTGGGATGGAGCTCATCTGTGCACATCTGTTTTACACCGTCGCAGCTGCAGGATGGGCATAGGGTGTGTTATTGTTGTCACTGGTGAGTTCTTGAACAGCATCAGGAGGAGATGGCAGAGAAGCAGCAGCACAAAGTGAGGAGGGGCTGGGAGCTTGATTTGCTCTTGCTGAGTGTATCAGGATGGAAGAACTGCTGGAAATGAGGAGGGAGAGTGACACGTGCACAGACAACCCCTGCTGCAGGCCAGAGCCCAGGTCTCAGCTTCCAGCACTGGGTGTTACAACCTGAATTTCTGCTCATGAAATGCATTCAACCAACATGAAATGAAAACAAGTATCCAAAACATTGCCTCAAAACACCCCTACCACTCAGAATTTTCCAAATTCCCCTGAGGACTGCAAAAAAACTCATTGAACTCATCGGGGCTGGATCCCCCAACACTTTCTTCAGCTCATTTTACAGAGAAACAGATAAGACATCTCCATCAGCAACCACAACCCCACATATTGCATGGCCACACAACATATGTGGCCCCTTCATTGCCCAACCCAAACCTACCAGTAGCAGCTCCAGCTTCAGGAGTGAGGAGGGGAGCTGGGAGGGAGCCAGAAATGCTTCCTATGCAGTGGAGCAGCAAGTTGATCCATGGACAACCCACAGCTGTGCTTGGTGGGGATGGACGCTCCCATGAGCCAGGCTGGGATGAGTGTGCCACAGAGCTCATCCTGTGTTTTGTACCCTCTTGCTTGGTGTACCATGTTTTTCAGCTTGCCTCTCTATTGCAGCTGCTTTTCCTGAGGCTGGGTTGGTTGAATAACCACACTTCAAGGCACAAAGCAAAGTGCCAGAATCACCAAGGCTTCTTGACTGAATTCAGGGACAGGATCCAGAGGCTTTTTCCCACGCAGGCCCATGTGAGCAGAAGCACCAAGTGATGGAGATGTGATGGCTACTGCAAAAGAATGACATTTCCAGGATGAGCTCAAGGCTTCACGTCATTCCGCTGGGAATGAAGGACTAGCAACTTTTGTTAAAAAAATAAAAAAATAATAAATAAATAAATAAATAAATAACTGCTTTTATTCTGGATGCTCACCAGGGTGATGTGCCCAGCTCTGGCCATTTCCAGATTAGAGCATTTTGTTGCCTCTCAGGTCCTGCAGGCTGTGGCCCCCTTGGTCCTTCCAGCATGTTCCCTATGTGGCTCCCCCCATTGCCACCTCATGGATATGGGACCTCTCAGCCTCTTCCTACAGCCCACCTCAGCCCCCTTGAGACCAAGCCATTAGGCCTTAGTTGAAATAACTTTACTTTTTAGCATGAGTATGACTCAGAACTGAAACACAACTGCTCGCTTAGCAGGGGGCCCTCTGTGGGTGAGGACCTGCCCTTCTGGTGAGGCATGATAAGCAATGCATTAGAATGCAGGCCTGTAGACAGCTTGCATCTGCTTCTGTAAATTGCTTCTAAGCAGGGACATCCCTAATGGCAAGATATGATAACAATTTGAACGAAGAACTAAGCACGTAGCTCCCAGGTATTAGCAGTTGATCAATAATACTAAAGCTAAAAGGTAAACACCTGTAAGAATCCTGATTAATACTAACCAATAGACTGTCGTTGTAGCCCTAACTCAAGTGTGCAGTAGGATAAAATAACTACAGTTATGTAACTTACCAAATTGTATGTGTGGATGCTTTAGATAAAATTATATCAAGACAGAAATGTAAAGTATAAAAAAAACCCTGAAATTTACTGTGCTTGGGACATGTGTATGGAGGTTTGAACCCCCACATGCTCCCGGCGTCAATAAAGGTCTGTGCTTTACTTTACAGTGCGTACTGTGAAGTGATTTCTTTGAATCACCCTAATGCTGCTGATGCTCACAGCCCAGCACACAACATTCCCAACCTTCCCTAGGACATGCCTTGTTCCACTGCTGGGGCAAACTGCATCGTCCCATTCTGACCTGCTCAAGCCAGACCCAACATCCCTCCTGCAGCCATCCCTGGGCAGCCAGCCCAGGGACATAGGGACAACTGCCTGTTTTTCCAAGCTTGGAGGGCATGGGAGGCAGCCCTGGCAGCTGAGCCCTGCAATTCCCTGAGGCACCAAGTGATGCAGCAGCTTTACATCCCCAGCTCACAAGCTGGCTGGCGATCCCCCCCGTGTGGTGTATGAAGCAGAGGCGTGTCTAACTTGGATGAGGATATGCAGTGAGATGCTGTGCTGAGAAACACTCTGCTGTGCTCACATCTCTTTTGTTTGGCATCAAATATTTTCTGCTCGCTTTGATAGCTCTGCAATTATTTTTTTCCCCTAGCGTCAAGGTAGATGAACATACCTGAGTGTCTGCCAGAACCATCAATCCCTCTGAATTCAAGAACAGGTCAGCTTTTCCCACACTGACATCCATGGATAGAGCTCTCCCATGCATAATAATCGAGGGTATTTCCTCAAAAAGGAGGAAATATTTAACAAAGACTGGAAAATCCATATAACTCAATCAAGGAATCATTTCAAGGGCTGCAACTTTGTTTGAAAAGATGTCTATATTCAGCACTGAACAGTTTCCAAGGGCACTTATTGACATATTCCGAGATGCTGGCAGGATAAATCTGTAAGCCATTGAAATGAGGAGTTTCATGACACACACATTTTATTCCAAACCCTTGCCAATAAAATTAAACACAGGAAAGAGCCAGGACTTTCATCCAGCTCTTTAATTACCATCTGGAGCCTGGTGGCTGAAACAAGATCAAATTTTTGCACAGAAAAGGGGAAAAAAAAATGCTATTACAGTGGGGAAAGAGCTTGAGCCACACAAACATCCCAACACTACCAGGATCCATCCTGCCAGGGGTTGCACAACTCCTACTCGCTTTGGAGACCACACGTACAGAGCTGCATATAGAGCTTATCCCATCACAACAGCAGGAGCAAAAATGCCTCAACTTTAGTTCTTAGCTTTTTGAGATGGGCTCCCTATTTTAGGTTTCTCAATAGCATCCAGCAGAAATTCTTGCTAATGATGGGCAGAAGCAGGACAGACTCTTTCTCCTGAGTGTACCCAGATCAGTGGGTCCAGATCAGATGTCCTGGGTGTAGTGGGACCATCCCTTCATATCCCTGGAGCTTCTGGAAAATTACTGAAGGCGACATGAGAGAAAGCCCGCTGGGAACCACGTTGTGAAACCTACAACGTTGTGAGAAACCACGTTGTGACAGCTAAAGGATGATTTAGCACAGAACTGAAGCCCAGTGGGTCGCTGAAGAGCACTGCAATCAGGACTTGCCAACAGTAATTTGCACATGACAGATCTAGGATGTTAGTTTGCATTCTACACGTGCTAGAAGGGACTGTTTCACGAGACTGAAAATAGTTATGAGCCAAGTCATGTGGCAGAAAGAACATAGAGAGAAAGCAGCTTCTGATTATTATAAGCATTTTAACAACAATTTATGAGAGAGCAGAGAAAATGATGCAATCCTGCTGTTAATATCAAAGCTATGCCAGTTAAAACACTTGCTTAGCCCAGGAGAGAAGTGAAAGGTACAGTAAAAAAAGCCAACAAATGGAGAAAAATGCAGCAATCTCTAATAGAGGCCAAAAAATGGCAAGAAAGAAGGCCTGAGGAAAAAAGCATGGTCATCAGGACAAGGAGGAAGTGATTTTAAATCCTCTTGTCACTGAAAGTCAGAAGAATAAAACTCCTTAATGCCAATGTAGCATTAAGCAGCAGGCACTTCTTTATTGCAGCACTGGGTGCTAGGTGGAATTTCCACAAATCAAGCACACCCAATGCCGATTTCATCGTTACATTTATACACAAAAATTACAAGGTAATGCACTCCCAGTTACAATGATTAGTTAGTGATTTACATACAATTATAATATCTGCAGTGTCATTCTCTTCTGCTACTATGCTTGCACAGAGGAAGGGTCTTCACCTGGGCAAGGGTCATCTTGATCTGTGGGTGTGTTTTTTAGTATTATAATGAGAGTATAATGAGGATAGTTCATTAAAGGACACCCTAATTTTGTTTTGTTGCCAAGTTGGCCGGCTAGATACCTATCTTGCCAGGTTGTCAAATAACTCATCCTATATACAATAGGCCCTAGGTGCTCTGGTTATGGTCTAGAGAGTAAGGACTAAGGTTAACGTTCCAGAAAATAGAGACTTCAAGCAACGCAGCGTCGGATTTCAAGCAGCACATCAACCCATATATCATTGGTTAATAAATGCTAACATAATGCTAACATAAAGGCTAACTTCTTAAATCAAGATGTTCCTATAGCTGTTTCACAAACAAACACAAAATATAGAAAGATTCAATAAAACTTAAGGTAATCTGCAACACTCTGGGAATGCAAAGAGCCTTACAGCAAAGCACACATAAGCCATTTGCTAAAATAAAGTTTTCAGAAACAATGGAGACAAAGACGACAAGGTCAGTAAATATTTTGGAGCCGCACTTGAGAAAAAGATAGGTGATAGAATATGATGATAAAATACTCTCCATTTCAACAGTAACTTACAGCACAGACACTTCACAAGCTCTTTCCCTGAACTACATGCTGCTTTCTGCCTTCTTACCACTCTTGCATAATTTTTTGTTTTGTTTGCAGTTGAAGAACAGATCGAACGAGGCAGGTCTCCAGGAAAAGCATAAGTGAGGAATTAAATCTTGTATTTCAAAAGGCAGCTTCACCTATCACGCATGAATAAAACATTCCTAACACCAGGCTTTGCCTTGCTTCTGCATATTGGGATTTATTTGCCCACCTCTTGCTTACCGGTTAGGGCAATTTGGCAAAGACAAAACACCCATGGCCCCTTCTGACCTTATTAATGGAGATTATTTACAATGGATTAATATTTTATAAAGATTACTGGCAGCAAAAAGGCCCTATATACATTTGAGAGTGTGCCTAATGTATTCATTTTGAAGGCACAAATCATATTTGGTTTACAAGACCTGGCTCTGTATGCAGGGAAATGCCAGCAATATGCTGCTGCTGAAAAGCCTGCCCTTCAGCAGCCAACTCCGCTCCTCCCTGTCTTGACTCAAAAAGGGTAAAAGCAGCAAGAAACAGTTACCAAGTTAGAGGTGGGGGAAAGAAAAGAAAAAAGAAAAAAACCTCTAACGATTTATGGAAGAATGGTGTTGTGGTTTAAGCCCAACTGGTAACTTAGAACCACGCAGCCGCTCGCTCACTCCCCCCCCTTCCCCCTAGCTGCCAGCGGGATGGGGAGGAGAATTAAAAGAATGTAAACCCCACAGGTTGAGATAAGAACAGTCCAATAACTAAAGTATAATACAAAACTACTACTACTACCACTAATAATAATAATGATAAGGGAAATAACAAGGGAAGAGAATATAAAACTAAAAAGGGAAGGGAAAAAAACCCAACAATAAACACAAGTGACACACAATACAGTATCCACCCCTTATTCCATACCATTCACGTCATGCTCCGGTCCCACATTTTTCAATATACCATTGCTTTTTGTCTCTTGAGAGATATACACACACACACAATCACATGTACACACAAAGAGACAGATATCATTTGTGAGTCCATGGACTATCCCTATAAAGATTGCTGAATTCATTCAGTCCATGATGTCAGGCTCCATCTGTCATAACAGTCTTTCAGGGCAGGAGAGACAGTGTGTAGTGTTGGATTGTTGCCTGCTGACAACACCACTGAAGTCATCTAGTTTCAAAGCTCATTCTTAATTGGGGTGACAATCAGAGGGAAGTCAGGGTCAGTCGATGGTGACCTGAGGACAGTATTGGGAGACTCCTGCTGCTGCTGCTGGTTTTTCCCATGACTATTCTTGGCTGACAATCATGACAGCACATATCTTCTTTTCAAAGCCCAGAGTGGTGGAGATGGGCATCCAGCTGAGGGGCTATAGAAGTGTTATACAGCAGGCAACAGCATACAATTGAGTTCATTGGCTGTTTTCCCCCAAAATTAAATCCCCTTGAGGTACACATCGGACTTCCCCTTCTTCCCGCATTACCCACCAAGTACATGCAGGTCCCTGAGTGAAAGCGATCCCACAAGTGGGTTTGCCTTTACCTGAAGCAGGAATAACCCAGACTGTCTTCCCCAGCAAATTCTTTATGTGCACCCAGGAACTTTATCCCCCTCTACAGTACATAAAAGTTCTGATTGGGCTGGGCCAGCCCTGTTGGCAGATCCCCTACTGTTGACCAACCAGGTGGCTTTTGGTAAATGTGTATCCCAGTGTTTGAAAGTCCCACCACCCATTGCTCTCAGTGTAGTTTTTAACAGCCCATTGTACCATTGGATTTTCCCAGAGGCTGGTGCATGATAGGGGATGTGATATACCCACTCAATGCCATGCTCTTTGGCCCAAGTGTCTATAATGAGTTCCAGAAATGAGTCCCATTGTCTGACTCAATTCTCTCTGGGGTGTCGTGTCACCACAAGACTTGTTTCTCAAGGCCCAGGATAGTATTCCGGGCAGTGGCGTGGGGCACAGCGTATGTTTCCAGCCATGTGGTGGTTGCTTCCACCATGGTAAGCACATGGCACTTGCCTTGGCGGGTCAGTGGGAGTGTGATATAGTCAATCTGCCAGGCCTCCCCGTATTTGTACTTCAGCCATTGTCCTCCATACCAGAGAGGCTTTAACTGCTTGGCTGGCTTAATTGCAGCACATGTTTCACATAGATGAATAACCTGGGCAATAGTGTCCATTGTTATGGATTTACCTCTGCGTTGCCAGTTGCTCTGCTTCCATTGCTGCAACCACCCCCACAGGGCATTTGCCACCATCCATGAGTCAGTATAGAGACAAAGTACTGGCCATTTTTCTCATTCAGCAATGTCCAAGGCCAGCTGGATGGCTTTCACCTCTGCAAACTGACTCGATTCACCCTCTCCTTCAGCACTTTCTGCAACTTGTCCCAGGGGACTCAATACAGCTGCCTTCCACCTCCGATGCTTTCCCACAATACGGCAGGACCCATCAGTAAACAAGGCATATTGCTTCTCACTTTCTGACAATTTATTATATGGTGCGGCTTCTTCAGCATGCATCACCTCCTGCTCTGGCGACATTCGAAAAGCGTTGCCCTCTGGCCAATCCATGATGACTTCTAGGATTCCTGGACGACTGGGATTTCCTATTCAAGCTCATTGTGTAATTAGTGCGGCCCACTTACTCCATGTAGCATCGGTTGCATGAGAGAGACTCTGCCTTTGAACATCCAGCCCAGCATGAGTAACCGGGGTGCCAGGAGGAGCTGTGCTTCAGTGCCAGTCACTTTGGAAGCAGCTCGAACCCCTTCATAGGCTGCCAGTATCTCTTTTTCAGTGGGAGTATAGCTGGCCTCGGATCCTTTATATCCCCGCCTCCAAAAGCCGAGGGGTCGACCTCGAGTCTCCCGTGGAGCTGTGAGAGAAACAGTGTTGTCACTCTTTCTTCTCCTTAAAAACAACAAACAAGAAAATTAAGGGAAATACTGAGGAACCTAAGGCATGGGATCCTCTGAAAAATTTACCCCCTCCATATGATTCCCCCCAAATAGTTTATAACCCACCCCCTGAAAATCCTGATGAGTAAGCAGCATCTGCAGCTGTTGTGGGTGCAGTGCCACTGGGCTCAGAGGAGCCTGCCCATGCTCAGATCACTGCTGTGTGTGTGCAGTTGGGCATCACGAGATGGTGACAAGGGAGGTTGACACAGCCTCTCTGAAAGAGGCCAGCTCTGCACCACTGCCAGCACTGTGCTGGCACAGGAGTGCCAGGGTGTGATGCATTGGGCAGAGGGGATGTCCAGGGCTGGCAAGGGATGGGTGCATATGCCAGGTCAAATCTGAGCTGCTTTGACAGGGCTGGCTGTGTGAGGCTCACACGGTGCCTCCCTCTGCTGCAGCCAGGCTGAGCCAGTAGTCTAAATCCCTCACTTTCAGGAACAATAAATTCTCTCACTAATTTTATGAAAGGGGGGGGGAAGCTATAAATGACTTACACTATTTCAGGAAAATTGTTTGGCCCTGCAGTAGAAAAACCTGTTCCACAACTTGCTGTTTGTATTTGTGCAGTCAAGCTGATCAGATGGCTGTACCCCTGCCACAGCTCAAAAACACTGCTCACCAGCAGCCCCATGCAGGCACAGCACACTTTGCACACATAATCACACATACATGTGGAGCCATACACTTAATCGCACACATGTGCACATGTAATCACACAATCAGGCACACAAATTATTAAACCAAAGGATAACTGTTTCAGGAGTAAAAGGAGAGGGATTTTCAGTTCCCATTTTTGAAAACACTACCTTGAAATTAAATAGTGAAACAATTCAAGGGCAATTATTATACATTCCTGAAGCAGGAAGCAATTTGCCAGGGAGAGATTTAATTGTACAACTAGGGTTAGAAATGTAAATTTACAGGGATCAAATTTTGGTTTCAATGGCTCTATTAATGGAACAGGATGAGAAAAAGATAGACCCAGTTGTTTGAATAAAAGAGGGAATTTGAACCTCACCTAGAGAAGACCTAGGGATATCCTCTTATGAAATGCTATTTATTTGGACTACCTTACATGGGTGAGGTTGGTGAAGTTCTGCAGTTTGAAACCAAGGATATTTTTCTTAAGAACTATATACTGGGGTTGTCATCTTCTTTGTCTTTTCTCAGAAACAAAAGACTGCTTGCCCCAACTCCACTGCTGGAATTCACGGTTCATACTATCCGACCAGGAGAGTGGGTCCTGATCAAGACCTGGAAGGACTCAAAATAACAACCAGACTGGGAGGGCCCGTTTCAAGTACTGTTGACCACTGAAACTGCTGTGAGGACTGCCAAAAAAGGTTGGACACACTACACTAGGATCAAATGACCAGTGGAACTCTCATCTGAAGATGGGCAGTGACGTGTACAATCAACTAAGAACACCCTGTGTATTAAGATAAAGAGACAATAAGCATACACGCTTGCTTCTGAAACTTTGTGAGAACCTTTATAAGATTATTTTGTATTTGCTGTGCTGAAAACATAGGTTTTAGGAAAAATGTGGAAAATCATACTGATAATGAACGTTTGTCTATTAGGAGTTCAAGGGAAAAATTTGGAACAGGAAGCCCATTTTGACCAAACGAGAGGAATTCTAGGATACCCAGTCAAATTGTGGATAAATATTACTAAGGAATGAAATTCACAAACTATCCAATTTGATGCCTGTTAAGTACTTAAGTATGAAGATCTAAAAGAGCGAAGAAAGTTAAGCAGTTATGATAAATACTTATGCCCAGACTATTATCTCCAACCATACTGGGGATCATCTTGTCCTAGGTGGAGTGATGTTTGGTTTACAACTGCATTTAATGGGTGAATCTCACCCAATGCTTAGGGAAAATCTCTAAAAAGTAAAATTACGATGTTTAAAGGTCACGTAGAACCTGACTGTGGGGATTTAGAGTGTGGTATCGTAGCACTTGCCATTGCAAGTGCTGGTGGGGAAGTAAGCCAAGTTCATGGCCTAGGGGCAGATGTGATAGGAGGGGATCTAATTGTTAGATTTAGAATAGTGGTTTGGGAGCCAAAGAGGAATGAATGTGGCCAGCCTGTGGACACCACCATTCCTCCATCGGTGGGGGCGTGGACTCCACCAAATAATCCTAAGGTAGTAAAGGTATGTCCTGGGTTCAGCTATAGCAGTCATTTTTCTCCTGCTTAGTAGCTGGTGCAGTGCTGTGTTTTTTAACTTTCAGCCTGGGAACAACGCTGATAACACCGATGTTTTTAGTTGTTGCTAAGTAATGTTTATTCCAACCAAGGACTTTCTCAGTCTCATGCTTTGCCAGGGAGGAGGGGAAGCCGGGAGGAAGCAGAGACAGGACACCTGACCCAAACTAGCCAAAGGGGTATTCCATACCACAGCACGTCATGCCCAGTATATAAACCGGGGGGAGTTACCCGGAAGGCCGAGATCACTGCTCGGGTCGGGCTGGGTATCGGTCGGCGGGTGGTGAGCAATTGTATCCTCTCCCCTTGTTATTTCACTAATCGTTATTATCATTGGTGGTAGCAGTAGTGGTTTTGTGTTATACCTTAGTTGCGGGACTGCTCTTATCTCAACCCGTGGGAGTTGCATTCTTCCCATTCTCCTCCCCATCCCTCCGGGAGCGGGGGGAGGAAGAAGGGGGGGGGGGGAGTGAGCGAGCGGCTGTGTGGTTCTGAGTTACCGGCTGGGCTCAAACCACGACAAGGTATTTGAAATTAAAGATTTGAAGTAGATGTTTGAAATAGAAACAGGATATGGAGATATAAATGCCTGGGTAGAATGGGTCAAATATACAGCGAAAAGTTTAAATAGAAGCAATTGTTATGCATGTGCTTCAGGACGACCTACAGCACAGGTAGTCCCTTTTCCATTAGGATGGACTTGAGACCAACAGGGAATGATGTGCATAATCGCACTGTACCAGGAGAAGGCTGCCTGGGGAAACAAAACCTGTAAGTCCCTCTCACTCTTATTCCCTGCTCTGCGGGACAAGGACATCAGGGTGCCTCCTACTTTCTCCGTGGCATCTGGTAACCATGCAGCTTGTCTCTCACGATAGGGTGTGAATGCTACCAGGTATCTAGGAGAATTAGAGACATGTGCAGATCTACTAAATGTGACTGAGGACGATGCAGGAAACTACTCAGCTATAAAAATTCCCAGAGCAGACTTATGGTGGTACACACTCTGTGGTTAAAGACAATATCATCTCTGGATGAAAGAAACACTCTGTGGTTAAAAAGAATACTATCTTTGTGCAACCTATGAAATTAAGCAGGTGCAGGCTGGTTAAACAGTAAGTTGAGGTACGACATGTCTGCCAGAGAGTTATGAAACTGAACCATAAAAGGAGATAAATAAATAAGAGGAAGGGGCATACGAAATCGAGTAAGGGGAGATGTAACCAGAGGTGGGACAGTTAGCATGTAGATTATATGCGTCAGACAGGCCATAAACCTTGGAGTACCCAACCAATGGGGAAACAAGGGAGGAAACTTGAGAACGGGATAGGAAATATAAATCAAAGTTTTGCCTTTGCTGTGTGTGCCTACTTGCTAGGACACCCGTTTTTGCAAAAACATTAATAAATAGCTCCTTCACTGCTGTGTCTACCCTGAGCTTTTACAAGAAAAGTTTTTATCTAGAGATCATTTCTCATAGAGCTTTCTGCCAGAGGCTCCAGGTAGGACCATTCTCCCCAGCTGCAGTATAGAGCACATTTTTCACATCTGGCCCGGTCCGGACTGGTCCAAGGGCTACTGCATGAACTCTCTCTCGTTTCATTTGTTCAAAGGCTTGTTGGTGCTCAGGGCCCCATTTGAAATCATTCTTCTTCCAGGTCACGTGATAGAGAGGGCTTACAATCAGACTGTAATTTGGGATGTGCATTCTCCAGAACCCCACAACAGCTAAGAAAGCTTGTGTTTCTTTCTTATTAGTTGGTGGAGACATTGCTGTTATCTTGTTGATCACACCTCTGTGTATGAGAACTGGCAGGAAGGACCCTCTACTGACCTTTCCAATGCATCCCAGAAAACCAAACCCATCCATTTCAGAATGATGTCCTGAGCAGCTTTTATTAACTGCCTAATTCAATACACCAGTCGGGGGGTTGCTACAAAGCCTTGTTTGGCAATTTTCTTCATGACTAACTCATGATGAGAAAAAACATAAAAGCATCCTAAGTGGGTTCTACCAGTAGCAAGGAAAGCAAGCAGACTTCCTTAAGACAGACATAAACATCTGAAGCTAATAGAGTATAGTAGGTTTTATTGAATCCCAGGGATCCACACACAGTCAAATTTTGTTCCAACTATACATGAGTAGCCAGATTTGGTCACTATAATGAGCAGAGCTGACTTGAACCTCACATTCAGCACCTCCAAATGCACCTCTGAACACATAAACTGGTAGCATTTGCTAAGATCCATTTGTCAGGCTACTGCTAACACATCATAAAAAGCCAAAGACAGCTCTGAAGCAATTAAGTATTAAAATGTTGTTCTTCCTGTCTGCAGTTTAATTATTCATCTTCCTACTGTGTGGTTTGGTTGATACACTGGAGGGAAGGGATGCCATCCAGAGGGACCTGGACACACTCATGAGGTGGGCTGATGCCAACCTTATGAAGTTTAACCAAGCCAAGTGCAAGGTCCTACACCTGGGTTGGGGCAATCCCAGGCACAGCTACAGGTTGGGCAGAGAAGAGATTCAGAGCAGCCCTGCAGAGAAGGACTTGGAGGTGTTGGTTGATGAGAAACTTAACATGAGCCAGCAGTGTGCGCTTGCAGCCCAGAAAGCCAACCGTATCCTGGGCTGCATCCTGCCCCTCTACTCTGCTCTCGTGAGACCTCACTTGGAGTACTGTGTACAGTTCTGGCGTCCTCAACATAAAAAGGACATGGAGTTGTTGGAGCACGTCCAGAGGAGGGCCACAAGGATGATAAGAGGGCTGGAGTACCTCCTGTATGAAGACAGGCTGAGAAAGTTGGGGCTGTTCAGCCTGGAGAAGAGAAGGCTGCTTGGAGACCTCATAGCATCCTTCCAGTATCTGAAGGGGGCTTATAAGGATGCTGGGGAGGGACTCTTCATTAGGGACTGCAGTGGTAGGACAAGGGGTAATGGCTTCAAATTTAATCAGGGGAAGTTTAGATTAGATATAAGGAAGAAGTTCTTTACAGTGAGGGTGGTGAGGCACTAGAATGGGTTGACCAAGGAAGTTGTGAATGCTCCATCCCTGGCAGTGTTCAAGGCCAGGTTGGACAGAGCCTTAGGCAACATGGTTTAGTGTGAGGTGTCCCTGTCCATGGCAGGGGGGTTGGAACTAGATGATCTTAAGGTCCTTTCTAACCCTAACTATTCTATGATTCTATGATTCTACAGCAGGTTCTCTGAAGCAAACCCCAGCTGCAAAAACAAACAGTACAAAATAAACAGTTCAGAGAATCCTCACTGAATATAATCACTGAGAACATTCCCCAGAGAGTGCTAAAGGACCATCAGATGTGTGAGTGGGGGGAAGTCTACCCCAAAGCCCAGTTTGAAGAACTCTGAGCCCCGGAGTTGTACCTTTCAGCTGGAGCCAGGTCTTGGCAGTACTGAAAATTAGCCCACCACATTTCTCTAACAATGCTACTAACACTACTGACGTTTGTCAAATCCAGTAAAACTCTTAAATCCAACTTTGCATGATTTTCTAGGCTTGTGGTCAGCAAGAAAACCATATTGAGAAATGAGAGGAAACAACCTTGAAGGACAAGTGCATCCAGTGCCTCGAAGAGCAGCAAACAGCTCCCCCACCAGTCCTTACCAGCCCAATGCTTGCTTTCCAATTCATCCAAAACCAGCTCCTCACGGATGTCCTGAGTTCAGCTGTAGCAGTCATTTTTCTCCTTCTTAGTAGCTGGTGCGGTGCTGTGTTTTCGACTTTAGCCTGAGAACAACACTGATAACACACCCATGTTTTTAGTTCTTGCTAAATAATGTTTACTCCGATCAAGAACTTCTTCAGTCTCATGCTCTGCCAGTGAGGAGGGGCACAGGAAGCCAGGAGGAAGGGGAGATAAGACACCTGACCCAAACTAGCCAAAGGGGTATTCCATACCACAGCACATCATGCCCAGTATATAAACTGGGGGGAGTTACCCGGAAGGCCCAGATCACTGCTCAGGTCAGGCTGGGTATCGGTCGGTGGGTGGTGAGCAATTGTATCCTCTCCCCTTGCTATTTCCCTTATTACTATCAGTGGTAGTAGTAGTAATGGTTTTGTATTATACCTCAGTTACTGGACTGTTCTTATCTCAACCTGTGGGAGTTACATTCTTTTGATTCTCCTCCCCATCCCTTTGGGAGGAGGGGGAGGAAGAAGGGGGGGAGTGAGCAAGCGGCTGCGTGGTTCTGAGTTACCAGCTGGGCTCAAACCACGACACTTCTTTTTGGCACCCATCGTAGGGCACAAAGGGTTGAGATAACGACAGATCTGACCAGAGTGTGTCTAATTGTATTTGTGATAAGCATTTATTCTTTCGGATTGATAGTCACTTGTCACAATGTTGATTTATTTGCTCTTGGAGTTGTTGCGCTTGATCTCAGAGTATCAGCATGTCATACCTTACTTGCAGCCAGTATTTGCTGTTTTAGTGTTTATCGGCTGGGGGGCCTGGGCTAAGGTTCTTGTTTCGCTGTACTTCATGGTAATGACTTGCAATACAATAGACTCATTGATCATGAAACTGGGCTGATATGCATCCTCAGCATGGTCATCACCTCTATACCATGGGAGGCATGTAATGGGAATTTTTAACAATTACACATCTTTCTTTTTTCTTCCCTTGTGGGGTCAACCTATGGAGGCGATATTCTCTCACAACCTCCACTCCCCCACCAGGCTATTTACAGGAGGAATAGATTCTGTAAAAGTTAAAGATCTTGAATATCCTTTCAATGCCCTTGAAAGCATCCTGCTCTTTTTGCTGGGAACCTGCTTGTTGCTATATATGCTCTCTAAGTTTTGCCTACGGCATGACCACCCTGAGAACGCCTGTCCGATCTCGGAACCTAAGCAGAGTCAGGCTCAGATCTTGTCTAATGTTAAACGACTATTTAAGAATACTACCAAGAGATCTTCCCCGAGGCTGGACAGTTATGAGTGGCAGGGTGTATGGGATCGTATGGGCAAGCACTTAAGCAAGTTGGACCCTCCAGTGCTTTGGAATTTCATTCCTGAACAAATGCAGAATCCAGAAAAATTAGCAGAACACGTAGACGAGGTGTGCTGTCATCCTGGCAATACCAGAGAGACACAACTCACTGCAGTGTGCTGGGGCTTGGCCTACACCTATAGGGACCTGTTCAATAAGGAGCAGGAAAAAGATATCCCTGGATGTGATGGCAAAGCAACAGACAACGCAGCTACTCAACCCCCAGGCACAGCAGCTACACCAACCCCGGCAATAGACACTGCAGCCACTCCAAGCCCGGTAACAGACACCACAGAAAAAACAAAGGACCAATCCGTGCCAATATCAGTTGCCCCTATAAGCAAAGGGAAAAGCAAACGAGAGCCATAAAGGGCAACTTGTGCAGTGAAGAAAGATGAAGACCCAATGCACGTACTACAGGGGAGGGCATCTGAACAAGAGTTATTAATAGAGGAATCAGAGGAAGAGGTAACTTCTTGACCCCAGACCTCAACCGAGCTGCGGAATATGCGAAAAGATTTCACCCGTCTTCCAGGGGAGCACATCGTCACCTGGTTTCTCCGATGCTGGGACAATGGGGCCAACGGTCATGAACTAGAAGGTAGGGAAGCCAAGCAGCTGGGATCACATGCTAGGGGAGAGGAAATTGACAAAGCAATTGCAAAAGAGAAACGAGCCCTCAGCCATTGGAGGCAGCTCTTGGCAGCTGTAAAAGAAAGGTTTCCCTACAAGGACAATGTTATATGTTGCTCAACCAAGTGGACCACGATAGAGAAAGGCATCCAGTCCCTGAGGGAATCAGCCATTCTAGAGATGATCTATCGTAGGCCATATGAAGGGAATGCACATGTAGATCCAGATGAAGTTGAATGTACATGACCCACGTGGCAGAAACTTACATGGAGTGCACCATCATCATATGCCCACTCATTGGCATCAATGACCTGGAGTGAGGCAGCACCACCAACAGTGGATGAAGTGACTCGTCAACTCTGAGAGTTCGAAGACAATCTCACCCCTTCCATCATTTCAGATGTGGAAAAACTCCTGACCGAGGAGTTCAAACAATTGAGAGATGATCTATCTGATCTATCCAGCTCCCCATGTGTACCAACCTGTGTCTCAACTATTAACAGAAGGTACCCTACTGCCTGAGAGAGAAGATATAGGAGGCACATGCCACGGGCCACCCTATGGTTTTACCTGCAGGATCAGTGAGAAGATATGAGATAGTGGGATGGAAAACCTACCTCAATTCTGAAGGAATGGGTGCGTGAACTGAAGAGGAGAACAATGGTCAAGGATGATCCTCCCAAGAAAGTTGCTGCTCCAGTCTCTGGTGAGCAGCTTCCCAGATGGAGTGGAAGAGCTGCTTTACTCCTACTCCTATGAAGAGGAATTCTAATCCCTTTCTACAAGACATAAGAGGACAATCTTATGATCACTATTAGAGGGTCCCTGCCTCCAGCCAGGTGGAGGAGAGGGACAATCAGGTTTACTGGACTGTGTGGATCAGATGGCCTGGCACACTAGTCCCACAGGAGTATAAAGCTCTAGTAGACACCGGTGCACAGTGTACCCTGATGCCATCAAGCTATCAAGGGGTGGAACCGATTTGTATTTCTGGAGTGACAGGAGGATCCCAAGAGCTGACTGTACTGGAGGCTGAAATTAGCCTAAATGAGAAGGAATGGCAAAAGCACCCTCTTGTGACTGGTCCAGGGGCTCCATGCATCCTTGGCATAGACTGTCTCAGGAGAGGGTACTTCAAAGACCCAAAAGGGTACCGATGGGCTTTTGGTATTGCTGCCTTGGAGAAAATTAAGCAGCTGTACACCTTTCCTGGTCTCTCAGAGGATCCTTCTGTTGTGGGGTTGCTGAAGGTCGAAGAACAACAAGTGCCAATCGCGACCACAACAGTGCACCGGTGGCAATATAGCACCAACTGAGACTCCCTGATTCCCATCTGTGGGATAATTACTGAATATGATTTAGAAATTAAACTTATATTTAAAAATGTAGCATTGCTCACACATAAAGGAAAAACGGACTTTCAGGGTAAGATGCAGCTGCACGTGGTATGCCAGGAATTCAGTCCACAGCGGTTCCCGTGGCAACATTGCTTGATGGAGGATGGAGCAGAGTGAGGATTCTGTGGCCAAACTCTGCCATAACACCAGCAGAGATGGGAACTAGGTGGTACTTAAAACTGATAAGCTGCATACTTGCTGCCCTGAGCCAACGGCCTGTCATCTTTTGACAAAATGCTGTCCTTTGTGTGAACTTTGCTTCATTATAATGCATTTTAATACGAAAACACACCTCCACCTCCAATGCTACCCGCCTCCAAAGTGAGACCACCCCTCTTTGAGCATGCTCTTTGAATTTTTTGTGGCATATACCTTTAAAAGCGAAGCGAGGAAAATTTACACCAATAACAATAAAGGTATGTATGACTAGAGTCACTCAAGTTCCACCTTGAAAGTGAAAAATAGTATAAAAAAGACCCAAAAAGTGGGGGGCATTAGGGAAGACATCATCGTGGATGAGCGGAGGAAGACCCCATCAGCAGACTACTCTCGACTCCTGGGACAAGTCGACAGGCTGGACCTTTCTTCCCCCCCTGTCGTGGTTTGAGCCCAGCCGGTAACTCAGAACCACACAGCCGCTTGCTCACTCCCCCCCTTCCTCCCCCCGCTCCCGGAGGGATGGGGAGGAGAATCGGAAGAATGTAACTCCCACGGGTTGAGATAAGAGCAGTCCCACAACTAAGGTATAATACAAACCACTACTGCTACCACCAATGATAATAATGATTAGTGAAATAACAAGGGGAGAGGATACAATTGCTCACCACCCGCCAACCGATACCCAGCCCGACCCGAGCAGTGATCTGGGCCTTCCGGGTAACTCCCCCCGGTTTATATACTGGGCATGACGTGCTGTGGTATGGAATACCCCTTTGGCTAGTTTGGGTCAGGTGTCCTGTCTCTGCTTCCTCCCGGCTTCCCCTCCTCCCTGGCAAAGCATGAGACTGAGAAAGTCCTTGGTTGGAATAAACATTACTTAGCAACAACTAAAAACATCGGTGTTATCAGCGTTGTTCCCAGGCTGAAAGTTAAAAAACATAGCACTGCACCAGCTACTAAGAAGGAGAAAAATGACTGCTATAGCTGAACCCAGGACACCCCCATAGGGACGCCTTTGGGTAAGACTTGCACTGTATCCAGTGCTTCCCCGGGAAAATTAGGAATCTCTATATAGAGTTAATTTTATTTTTATACTTTAAAGCCAGGCTGTATTATTCATAACTTTGTCACGTGGTTGTATACTTTATTATTTGCACGTGCTTTTGCAGACAGTGTATTTATCACCAGCAATCCACAAGAACCTGTATCTGTTGCTTTAATAAACTGCACTGTTTAAGTAGCTAATCGTAAATCTCTCATTGAATGCGACCAGCTCCCTCAGTGTGGCCCTGCTAGTTCATGAGCACGATTAGAATGAAGGTGCAGTGCACTATTAGTGCATCTGGAATCGTGATTATTCAATATATTGAATGCGACCGGACTGATAGTGGCAAATTGGGCATCACTCAGAATCTAAGCCTAGCCGCACCCAGCCCCTCTAATATCTGAGGACCAGCTGGAAAGCAAGGGGGTTTATTTTCTGCCAAATTATTTTACCCTTTCATGCAACACCATCCATAAGCGGATCCGTAGACTAGAGAGCCAAGGAGTGATCAGCAGGACCCGCTCACCCTTTAATAGCCCCATATGGCCAGTGCAAAAGTCTAACAGAGAGTGGAGATTAACAGTAGACTATCGTGGCCTGAACGAAGTCACACCACCATTGAGTGCTGCTGTACCAGACATGCTAGAACTTCAATATGAACTGGAGTCAAAGGCAGCCAAGGGGGATGCCACAAGTGATATTGACAATGCATTTTTCTCAATCCCTTTGGCAGCAGAATGCAGGCCACAGTTTGCTTTTACTTGGAGGGGCGTCCAGTACACTTGGAACCGACTGCCCCAGGGGTGGAAACACAGCACTACCATCTGCCATGGACCGATCCAGACTGCACTGGAACAGGGACAACCTCCAGAACACCTGCAATACATTGAAGACATCATCTAGTGGGGCGATATAGTGGAAAAAGTTTTTGAGAAAGTGAGGAAGATAATCCAAATCCTGCTGAAGGCTGGTTTTGCCATAAAACGGAGTAAGGTCAAGGGACCTGCACAGGAGATTCAATTTTTGGGAATAAAATGGCAAGATGGATATTGCCAGATTCCCACAGATGTGATCAAGAAGATAACAGCAATGTCTCCACCAACTAACAAGAAAGCAAGCCCTCTCTATCATGTGACCCGGAAGAAGAATAATTTCAAATGGGGCCCTGAGCAACAACAAGCCTTTCAACAAATTAAATGAGAAATAGTTCATGCAGCAGACATTGGACCAGTCTGGGCCGGGCCAGATGTGAAAAATGTGCTCTATACCACAGCCAGGGAGAATGGTCCCACCTGGAGCCTCTGGCAGAAAGCTCCAGGGGAGACTCGAAGTCGACCCCTCGGCTTTTGGAGTCGGGGATATAAAGGATCCGAGGCCAGCTATGCTCCCACTGAAAAAGAGATACTGGCAGCCTATGAAGGGGTTCGAGCTGCCTCAGAAGTGATTGGAACTGAAGCGCAGCTCCTCCTGGCACCCCGGTTGCCTGTGCTGGGCTGGATGTTCAAAGGCAGGGTCTCCTCTACACATCATGCAACTGATGCTACATGGAGTAAATGGGCTGCACTAATTACACAACGAGCTCGAATAGGAAATCCCAGTCGTCCAGGAATTCTAGAAGTCATCATGGACTGGCCAGAGGGCAAAGATTTTGGGATGTCACCAGACGAGGAGGTGACGCGTGCTGAAGAGGCCCCACCATATAATGAACTGTCAGAGAGTGAAAAGCAATATGCCTTGTTTACTGATGGGTCCTGCCATATTGTGGGAAAGCATTGGAGATGGAAGGCAGCTGTATGGAGTCCCCTGGGACAAGTTGCAGAAAGTGCTGAAGGAGAGGGTGAATCGAGTCAGTTTGCAGAGGTGAAAGCCATCCAGCTGGCCTTGGACATTGCTGAACGAGAAAAATGGCCAGTACTTTATCTCTATACTGACTCATGGATGGTGGCAAATGCCCTGTGGGGGTGGTTGCAGCAATGGAAGCAGAGCAACTGGCAACGCAGAAGTAAACCCATCTGGGCTGCTGCACTGTGGCAAGGTATCGCTGCCTGGGTGCAGAACCTGGTGGTGAAGGTACGCCACGTAGGTGCTCATGTACCCAAGAGTCGGGCCACTGAGGAACACCGGAACAACCAATAGGTGAATAAAGCTGCTGAGACTGAAGTGGCTCAGATGATTTTAGATTGGCAACAAAAGGGTGAAATATTTTTAGCCCGGTGGGCCCATGACACCTCAGGCCATCAAGGCAGAGATGCAACATATAGATGGGCTCGTCATCAAGGGGTGGACGTAACAATGGACACTATTGCCCAGGTTATTCATCTATGTGAAACGTGCTGCAATTAAGCAAGCCAAGTGGTTAAAGCCTCTCTGGTATGGAGGATGATGGCTGAAGTACAAATATCAGGAGGCCTGGGAGATTGACTATATCACACTCCCACCAACCCGCCAAGGCAAGTGCCATGTGCTCACCATGGTGGAAGCAACCACTGGCTGGAAACATATGCTGTGCCCCACGCCACTGCCCGGAACACTATCCTGGGCCTTGAGAAACAAGTCTTGTGGCATCACAACACCCCAGAGAGAATTGAGTCAGACAATGGGACTCATTTCCGGAACAACCTCATAGACACTTGGGCCAAAGAGCATGGCATTGAGTGGGTATATCACATCCCCTACCATGCACCAGCCTCTGGGAAATTGCAATGGTACAATGGGCTATTAAAAACTACACTGAGAGCAATGGGTGGTGGGACTTTCAAACACTGGGATACACATTTACCAAAAGCCACCTGGTTGGTCAACACTAGGGGATCTGCCAACAGGGCTGGCCCAGCCCAATCAGAACTTTTATGTACTGTAGAGGGGGATAAAGTTCCTGTGGTGCACATAAAGAATTTGCTGGGGAAGATAGTCTGTGTTATTCCTGCTTCAGGTAAAGTTAAACCCATTCGTAGGATTGCTTTTGCTCAGGAACCTGGATATAGTTGAGGAGTTATGCGGGAAGAAGGGGAAGTCCAGTGTGTACCTCAAAGGGATTTAATTTTGGGGGAAAACAGCCAATGAACTCAATTGTATGCTGTTGCCTGCTGTATAACACTTCTATAGCCCCTCAGCTGGATGCCCATCTCCACCACTCTGGGCTTTGAAAAGATATTTGCTGTCATGATCATCATCAGAGAAAAAAGTCATGGGAAAAACCGGCAGCAGCAGAACTGTCCTCAGGTCACCATCGACCGACTCTGACTTCCCTCCGATCATCACCCCAACAAAGAATGAACTTTGATGAAACCAGACGAGCTCAGCAGTGACCAGATGAGTTTGGTGGTGTCATCAGCAGACAACAATCCAGCACTACACACCATCCCTCCTGCCCTTAGAGATTGTTACTAGAGATGGAGCCTGACATCATGGACTGAATGAATTCAGCAAACTTAATAGTGCTGGTCCATGGACTAAGGAATGATATGTCTCTGTGCATATATATATCTAAAAAAGACAAAAGCGATGGTACATTGAAAAAATGTGGGATCTGCGCATGACGTGAATGGTATGGAATAAGGGTGGCTATTTTCCTGGTGTCCTGGGTTCAGCTGTAGCAGTCATTTTTCTCCTTCTTAGTAGCTGGCGCAGTGCTGTGTTTTCCACTTTAGCCTGAGAATAACACTGATAACACACCCATGTTTTTAGTTGTTGCTAAGTAATGTTTACTCCCATCAAGGACTTTTTCAGTCTCATGCTCTGCCAGTGAGGAGGGGAAGCCAGGAGGAAGCAGAGACAGGACACATGACCCAAACTAGCCAAAGGGGTATTCCATACCACTGCACGTTATGCCCAGTATATAAACTGGGGGCAGTTACCTGGAAGGCCAGATCGCTGCTTGGGTCGAGCTGGGTATCAGTCAGCAGGTGGTGAGCAATTGTATCCTCTCCCCTTGTTATTTCCCTTATCATTATTATTATTGGTGATAGCAGTAGTAGTGTTTTTTTATTATATTTAATTACTGGACTGTTCTTATCTCAACCTGTGGGAGTTACATTCTTTTGATTCTCCTCCCCATCCCTCTGGGAGCGGGGGAAGGAAGAAGCAGGGAAGTAAGCAAAGGGCTGCATGGTTCTGAGTTACCAGCTGGGCTTAATCCATGACAACAGATCTTGTCTCTCCTCCTCCATATCCCAGCCCATCCACTGACAATCCCCATGCTGAGACCAGAGAAAAATAAAACAACACAGGTCTGCAGTGACTGCCTTGTCCCTAGGGGTCTGAGTGAGCTGGGCAAGAATAAAGGCATGATATTAAGGCAAACACTCTCTACAGTGACAGATGCAGTAGAAAAGTGTGAAATAATCTTAGTAACATCCATACTTGTGGATGCAACCGAACTCCCCTGAGAGGACCAGGGTAAACTCGGGATTTCAGGGATTTGGTTTGTCTAACGGATACAAACAGAGGTGAAAAGGGAATGCAGTGATTCAGGCTGTTTTGATTACTTAGTTGATTAGGCTGCACATTGCATAATCATGCAGGGATTTTTTGGTGACTGGTATTTAAACTAAACATTTATCTGAAAGATATTAATACTAGAATCAAACTTAGGCACTAAGTGGAATATGTAGCATAGGTGTGAAACATTAAGGTACTTAAAAAACAGCTTCTGAAATTGCAAGAGGCAGTTGTAACTAGTAACATTTAAAGGGGAATTAATTATGGTATGAAAGAGAAAAGGTTATGTTAAATCACTGCAGCCTAGTCCAGAACAAGTTACTGCTATAATGGTATCTTACACCCCAGTAATGAGCTACTCTGCAAACTCCAGCTTACCTTTCCTGCTGTTTCAAGCAGTCAGCGCTCCCAGATCATGAAAAGGAATGATTTTTTCCTGCTGGAAAAATATACATCCCCACAAACAAGAGCCTTGGATGTAAGGTTTGGCAGATAAAGTCACTGTTTAAATGTCTTATTAGTTACAGCTAAAATTCACATAGGTAGAGAATATGGTGTTTAAGTTTCACCTGATCCCTCCAAGTAACAGATACATTCCCTGCAAAAACAAATCCTTTCTCAGGTGGGGTTTTCACTTGATGAACTGGTTATACCCTGGCCTTGAACAAATCCTCCTGCTTCATTAACTCCTGATCCTATTTCTAATGCTCAAGAGTCACATCTTCAGTAAGCTCCATTTTTAATTTCCCCTTATTTTGCTTCAACCTTACCTTATCTCTGAAACATCCTGGGCCATGTCTTACATGAAAAGAAACAACTAATTTGTATTTTAACTCTTCAAACACAGTGATATATTTATTTGGCTACACATGAGCATCGGGTTATGTCTGACAGGTTCAACCAGAGAGGAGAGTGCTTTGTGTTGGGGTAATCAAGATAAAGGAGGTCCAATTAAAAACACCTTGGTCCTTGTCCGAATACTCTGAAGGAAGTAAATCACTGCAGCTTGGACATCACATTTCTTTCAAAGAGCCACACAGCTTCACAAACGCAGATTTACTCTCATATCCATTTGGAGCTGTCAAACAAAACCTAACAGAAATTCAGCTCAGCAGGGTTCTTAAGTGACTAAAAGTGACTAACAGGCTCTAACAACATGGAGAAAGTCACTGCGAAGTGGGCACCAACACCCTCAGTTTCCCCCTTTGGAAAACACCAGCTGGAACCTAACCTCCAGCCAGCCCCTGGTACTGATTAATCGCTATCTTGCTGCAACTGAGCTGTAGGGAAGATTTGTTTTAAACAGATCTGATGAGAGTTCTGGAATGTGAATGATCATGAGTATATGAATCAGTTCTCACACACCACCTGATTACCATTTCAGAAAAAAAAATAAAAATAATAAAAAAAAAAACCAACCCAAAAAACTAGTGTTACACAGCAGCGCTGATCTGTGCAGCACTGCCCATAATATTCACAGGATCCCAGGGACTGCATGCAGGCCTAAGGAATACAGGATGAAATGTCAGCTTCACCTCCCAAAGAAGGGCACAACCATCAGTTTTATTTGGTGTAAACAAATGAAACACTGTGGCAAATACGGCAATATTCAAGTTAAGCAGACACACACACACTCTTAATTTCCACACAAAGGAAAAAGGCACACATCAAAATGTGCCACCAGCCTTGTCCCAGCCGTTCCTTCCTGCTAACACTGCCATCCTTGCCTTCTTCCCCAGAGCTCCTCTATCCCTTCCTCTCTTCATTCTGGCAATTCCAAACCACCACAAACCCCCACCCTTCAATCCTAAACTTCTCATGCCAGCAAGTCCTTAAGGCACCACACCAGCTCCCCTAATGCATCAGCACAGGAACAGCTTGGCTTGGTCCAAATAGCAGCAAACAAATCAAAACATCTCAGAGAAGCGAGTTAGGAACAGCTGCAATCACAAAGGAAGGGTTATGACACCAGGAAGAGTTGCCTCCATGTTATCTCCCTGAGCCCTTCTTCAGCTCTGCCTCTCCCAAAAGTCAAATGCTTCATGCTCAGCCCAGCAGCAGTGGCCAAGATGCAAAGTTGCCTTTAATTTTTGTCTGTCACAGAGCAACTTGTCATGATGAAGGGACTGACCTAGAGAAGTACCTGTGCTGTTAAAAGAGCACATTTTATTATCTACACTGTTTTAGTTGCTTTGACTTGCCAGAGCATTACAAGCAAAGATGGGAGTCACTGCAGCTGTTAAATACCTTTGGTTAGCTGCTGACATCCTGCCCTAAGTCTCGAGGTGCATGCTATAGCAGCAGCCCTAACCTCACACTTCTGAAGAATTTCAACTGAACGTGCTCAAGAGCACGATAGTGGTAGCATCTGTGTAGCCATTACTCAAATCATCCCATCAAGAATTTATCTCCTCCTGCAGCTAACCTGGAGCCT
The DNA here is from genome assembly GCF_004027225.2 of Strigops habroptila. NCBI lineage: Eukaryota > Metazoa > Chordata > Aves > Psittaciformes > Psittacidae > Strigops > Strigops habroptila. The sequence goes on from NC_044301.2 coordinate 26,178,306, forward strand.
TTATTAGAAAAGGAGCAATTAAAGGATTAAAATTACCTGACATTATTAGCAGGATTGCTGTCATATTTTAGTAACAAGCATAAGCATGCATACCATCTCAATTGAGAGGTCATCAAATTCTCCCAGAGCACACTGAGCCAAGCACTATGTGAGGTCATTTTATATTCCAAAACTGAAGAATGCTAGAGGAGGGAGAGCCGAGTGTTTTACCCTACATTACACAGCCACTGCAGGAGAAACACGAATGCAAACAGGAATCCCATCTCGTATGCCCTGCATTAACCTCTAATCTATTTCAGGGTAAGCAGACTTCAATGCTTTGCTGTTGAAGTACCTTAGGGCACAAGAAAGCAGTGTGAGAATTCATGTTTGCTTCTTTTACTGCAGGCATGTCTTTCATTCTGCTGTGAAATATTTGAAGTCTTTGAAGCCTGATCCATTTTCATGCTACCTAAAGGCTGACATGAGTATAGCAATTGCATTTTTGAACCCAATACAGAAGCCACAGTGTTATTTACCACAGTTTAAAGACTTTCCTTCTCCACTTCAGGGCATAAAATAATAATACACTAGGAAAGAGACTGCAAGTTATATTGGTTTTTATACTCTTTCTTTGGAGAACATACTGTATGGGCTGTAAAGAAGGAAGACTAGTCAGGTACTTCAAATGTGACATCTCAAAGAGATGTAAAATAAAAAGAACTAATTGATAACAAAAGCAAGACCATCCATGATTTTATTATGAAAACACTCAGCAACTGTATTTAACACAAAACCAGTAACTCTTATTTTTCTTTCCGTGTACATGCTCATTATTATTCCATTTAATTTACAGAAGGGCTATGTAAAATGAAATTAAAATTAGAGAGGAAACAAAAGGGAGGTTGAGGCATAGAATTTTCTTAGCAAGCAATGATCACAGGAGACAGCACAGATTGAACAGGGATTCAACAGGAGTGACACCTAGGGATAAAGGTAAACAGTAACTTTTTCCTTATCCATTAGATTCTCCATGGGGCTTTTTTTTGTTTGTTTTAGCAAAACAGTTTAGAGTATCACAGTATACAGGAAGACTAAATGGTAAAGAATGTTTCACACACCTCCCCCCCCCCCCCCCCATTTATCCCTGCTACTGGTCCAGGATCCAAAACTTCAGTTAACATTCAATTTCCTCTCTCTCATTCATTGATAAACTATACAGGACTATACTGTACATGGAGTTAAAATTACAAAAATGTCATATTTACAAAATCTGTACACATAGTAAAACTCATAAAATCTTCATCTATGTATCACAAGTTGCGACACCAAAATATTAAAAATGGGATAAAATTATACATTTGTCTTGTCCATTTTTAAAAAGGGTTCAATATTTCAAAGACAGACCATCTATTTCCCCCAAATAGGACTGGTAAGAGAACTAGAAACCTAGAATATCCTCCTGGGATAAAATGTCACAAGCAGCATCTCCCAACTAGAAAGAAGCCTATATCCTGTCTGCTGGGGTGGGGTGTGCAGTTAGCATCTATGTACAGAAATAGTGAAACTACAATAAAGGATGTCTTTGGCTAAACCTTTGGCATAAATTAAAGTCATACATCAAAAGTTACAGAAAAGGTTTTCCTGGTGATGGCAGAGCTCGGGAATTTCCTTCTGAGATACCATTATATACAGCTGTTCTTTCTCTAAGGAAACAGAACAGAATAAGGGATTTTGGAACAGGCAACACTTTCTTCATTAAATTTTTCCCTAGTATGAAAAATTGTATTAAATCTTTTCACTAAAACATAATTCAATCATAGAAATAACCTCTTCCAGAATTTATTGTTATTGTTTCTGAAACTGCATATGAAAAAAAATTAGTAAACCAGCCATGGGAGAAAAAAAATTGTTTCAGCATATCAAGTACATATTAGTGCAGGAAGGTGGATAAATTCGATCCACTGTATAAATAAGCTTTATGCGCAGCGTACATTAAATAACCATCACCCCACTTACACCCAGTACACAGATGCTCCTCAGTAAAGATAAAACGTTTATCAAGTAATTAAAGTGTATGTAGTGCAAATATTACAACCAAGTATTATGCACGTGCTACTTGCTTGGTCTAAAGTTACACAAAGATGTGGTGCCTGAAATCATGGACATATATACATTCTTGTCACACTTGGTACAATGTCCTAAGCCACAGAAATACTGATGTGTTTATAGATACACACACACACACACACACACGTTTTCTTAAAATGTAACCACCACATCAATACAATAACACAGACTAAAATCAATACCTGCTTCCAGATGCTCCAAGGCTCAGAAAGTTTGTGCTTTTAACTCTCGCAGTCATTACGTGCCCCTCTTCCATTTCCACCTTCTGCCAGCTGAGAAAGAAGGACAGTCTCTTTGGGTCTGTGCTGCACAGGATGAGGGCAACGGAGAGGAATAAACGACGGCACAGGCACCTAAGCTGCTTTCCTCCATCAACAGTTCCATGCCCCATGATGAATGGTTGAGAGAATTTCCCCTCCACACCGTTCCTGGGTGGAAAGGCTTACTGAAAAAACTAAATCATAACATGCTTTCCATATTATAAGTGGCAGCAAATCAAGGCACGCTGTACTAATTTCGTAGCATTGAGATTAGCTGACTTTGTAGGGGATGCTCACTGGGGAAGGTCCAATGTTCTCAACTGGCTGCTGGGCCGCGTTGGGCCATACAAAGTAACAGAAGCTATGTGATTATTCTGCATCACCTGCAAAAGGACAGCAGGGAAAAAGGGAAATTAGAAGAATTGCACACCAAACAGGAACTCTAAAGAGTGAAAATAGTGAATATGGAACTGATCTGCCTGAGGAGGGGGGGGGGGGGGGGAAAAGCAAGCAACAAGCTCTTGGCTAGTTCCTAAAAATGGTCTCTAGATCTAAACATGCTCCACCACTACTCAGAACAGAGTGCATGCATCTCCCGCTAGAACGAGTTCTAGGTGCCAAACTTGAAGTTCCAGCTTTAACATGCAAATATACAACCTCAGAGAAGTTGCCTGTCTCTGCCAGTAAACTCAAAAAGAAAAAAAAAAAGGGGGGGGGGGCCTATAATTGAAATGGGAAATAAGAAGCCAATCATAAGCACAGCAAACTCCTCATCTTCTCTTGCTCAAGCAAATATGAAAAGTTTTTCTCCTAACCTCAAAGATCATTCGTTGCAGTCCAAAGCAAAAGGTTGACCCAAATGGGTTAGTGTTGTTTGGAGATGATGACCTGAACAGAAAAGAGGGGGGGGATAAAGATGGAGGTATGAGTATTGGGAACATTTTAGGGATGAATAACCACTCAGTGATACAGGGTAAATTACAGCATCTTTATCATGGCTTTCATCAAAAGAAAACAAATCTATGTTATGCAACACTACTGCTAGACTCCCAAGTGAGCCAGAGGATACCTCTGCTTCATGTCACAGAGCCATTATTAATACTCAGGGAAAAAGTAATGAACAAGTTACTAACAACCTCAACAGGAAAACTCTCTTTCACTTAACTTGAACAGGAAGAACCCTGAAAATAAACAGATCCATAGGAAGAGAGAAGCACCATGTAACTTACTATAAATTATTTTTGTGCAAGATCCTTTGCCACTCTTAAATCTACTTTGTCTCAGCCTCTACCATATGTATTTACTATATGCTGTCTATTAATCCACTGGTTTTATCATGTTAATTAAATTACCCCGTAAGATGCTGAAATAAAATAATCCAAATTTTATTAAACAGTATTTTTCAATATTAATGTATCTTGGACATATATATGACAATGGCAGACTCCTGCTGACTGCAATGGATTTTAGATTATAGCCAACACCACCACACCCCCCACACCCCCGGAAATATTTATCTTTTGGCCTTTCTTTTAACTGGTCAGTTCCTCAGATTGTATGTCTGAGACATCTGAGATGTGCTCAGTAAAGCAAACTCTGGTTGAACTGCTCTCTACACCACAGATGAAAAATAGAAAGGCTCTAGGGTAATCACTATTTCACCTCAGCTTTACTTCACATAGCTTCTGCTCTAACGATCTCACTGGCATAAAACAAGAATAAAGGGGAAAAAAGAGCACAATGATTTAGGGGAAAAAAGGGAAAAAAACACCCCCAAACCTCAAAGTCATATGAAAGCCTTTTGAAAATACCTTGTTTGCTGTATCTGAAATTGCTGCAGTATTTTCACAGTACCCATGACTTACACTTGTCCTGAGATAAATCATAGTTTCATATCATAGAATGGTAACTCTACAAACAGATAATGCCTATTTAACCCAAGACCCAGCTCAATCCCTGTAGAAACACAGCAACTGTAAGGACTATTCCATCTTCAGTCAGCCCAAAGGAACTGCAGAACCACCATGTACGTTCATAAAAGCAAAACTTCTTCAGACAGACTGCTCTCATACATACTACGCGCTGCTGCAGGATGTCACATTGTTGAAATGCATGTGACTAGTGTAAAAAATAATAATAAAAAAAATTTATTACACAAAAAGAGAGAGTCTACTTTATATGGTGCTTAGCTCTTCTCTGGATTTTACAGTTCAAGGAATGTTGAAAAATTTTTTCATTCTGCATGTCACTATTTCCTCTGAGAGCAGCTATCTAGTCTTGTTAGCAGCCAAAAAGCCTGAAACTTTAACAGCAAAGCAGCCCAAAAGTAACTAGTGCAATAAACACTCTTCCTCTGCCTAAACTCATCCTCTGTTATTAGTTCAATCCCTGCCAAGCAAAATAGAGATCTCTACCTGTGAAGTACCACCGGCTTCTCTACAGGGTGCCCCAGAAGATCCTGAATACTGTCCCACTGTAAATACATGAAAGACTTTGTGTTAAAATGAGACACAGAAAAAACTCTTTTGATCCAGGAAAAGTGTCATAATGTTTGTCTGTGGCATGCTCATTTGCCAAATAACACAGAGGTTTTATTTACACAAGTATTTTGTGACTGGAGCCGTACTCAGTAGTGGAAACTATCCATTACTAGGAAATCCTCTCAGGGTTTATTCTCGTTTTTGTCTCAAAAAAGTTTTGAATTGGAATCTATGTGTCTTACGGGTAAAATGTAGCTGTAGAGTCTTGTAGCATTTCAGGGACACCTCAGAGAACAAAGCAGCTGTGGGAAACTTCAACAAAATATCCTCTCACATACACTTGCAGAAGGAAAAATAGCATCACTGCTACCTCTCCTGAAAGTCTTTCCTTGATTTAAGTGACAAGTTCGGAAGAGGAAAGCACTATTTAATAATTGGGAATGTCCAGCAGTTTTCATGACTCTAATCAGACTTACTAAGAAGCTGCAGTTTCACACACAAGACTGAAATAAGTCAAAGCACTGAAGGGTGTAAGTAATTCAAATCAAAAAGCAAAGAATGGCAGCTTCAAGGTTGCTGACTTCAATTCTTTCTTCCAAGTATAGGACCCAAAATTCACCAAGGAAAGCCTTCATTTGGCACCCCAGGAGCCAGGAGAGAAGCACTGACCCTGGCTGAATGTTAGCTGTAGAGACTCTGCCTAACAGTTTTTGAGAAGTTTTTCAACTTGATGTAGCTCTCAAAGATGCAGCAGCAACTGCCCAGTGGAGAGGTTCATTTAGGCGGTAAGGCTGTACAGTCTTCAAGGAGCCCACTGTCATCAAGAGGTGTCACACCTGCAGTGACATTTCTCTAAGGCCTGCTGGTGCCTAAGAAACATCCTGTTACTAGCACCCTTCAGAAGAAAGTCGAAGAGCACTGGACCTCTTGTTAAATAATACATGTCTTCAAGAACTACATTAAACAGAAAAGCTCTGTGAAAATTCTGTTTAGAAATATCTCTTCCAGATAACATTCATCTAGCACTGCTATTGCTTTCCCATATCATTTATTTTACTGTTTTATTTCTACCTGCAGCTAGCTTAAAACGCAAAGCATGCAATAATGTAATAATTTAGTTTACTTGAAGTGTGCTACTACAAATGGCTTCAATCCTTAACAAAACTTTTGGCCTTCAACTTTTCTATTTTAAAAAAAGATGATACAACCACTATTATTTCTTCAAAGTGCATTTTAAATTCAGCATAGATCATGTAGATGGTTTAAGAAGGAAAGCACTCAGTTCTGCATGGACTTACCTTGCTGTATGTTGTACATGTTTCTGTCTGTGAATCAGCACCATCTATGAAAGAAAACCAGAAAAGCCTTTATAGTTTGTGCTTAAACAGTCTCCTGTATAATCCTTTATTTTGGGAGATTAGTTCAGATAGCAGGAGACATACAAGCATTAGATCACTTCATATACAAATTTACCAGCACTTACTAGCAACCAGAATTATCAACAACACTGATTAAATGCCAGTTCATAGAATCATAGAATTGTTAGGGTTGGAAAGGACCTTAAGATCATCTAGTTCCAACCCCCCTGCCATGGGCAGGGACACATCACACTAAACCATGTCACCAAAGGCTCTGTCCAACCTGGCCTTGAACACTGCCAGGGATGGAACACTAACAACTTCTTTGGTCAACCCATTCCAGTGCCTCACCACCCTCACTGTAAAGAACTTCTTCCTTATATCTAATCTAAACTTCCCTTGATTAAGTTTGAACCCGTTACCCCTTGTCCTACCACTACAGTCCCTAAGGAAGAGTCCCTCCCCAGCATCCTTGTAGGCCCCCTTCAGATACTGGAAGGCTGCTATGAGGTCTCCATGCAGCCTTCTCTTCTCCAGGCTGAACAGCCCCAACTTTCTCAGCCTGTCTTCATACAGGAGGCACTCCAACACCCTTATCCTTGTGGCCCTCCTCTGGACATGCTCCAACAGCTCCATGTCCTTCTTATGTTGAGGAGACCAGAACTGTACACAGTACTCCAAGTGAGGTCTCACGAGAGCAGAGTAGAGGGGCAGGATCACCTCCTTTGACCTGCTGGTCACACTTCTCCTGATGCAGCTCAGGATACGGTTGGCTTTCTGGGCTGCAAGCGCACACTGCCAGCTCATGTTAAGCTTCTCATCAACCAACACCCCCAAGTCCTTCTCCTCAGGGCTGCTCTGAATCTCTTCTCCACCCAACCTGTAGCTGTGCCTGGGATTGCCCCAACCCAGGTGTAGAACCTTGCACTTGGCTTGGTTAAACTTCATAAGGTTGGCATTGGCCCACCTCACAAGCATGTCAAGGTCCCTCTGGATGGCATCCCTTCCCTCCAGCATATCAACCAAACCACACAGCTTGGTGTCATCAGCAAACTTGCTGAGGGCACACTCAATCCTACTGTCCATGTCGCCGACAAAGATGTTGAACAAGACAGGTCCCAACACCGATCCCTGAGGGACACCACTCGTTACTGTTCTCCAACTGGACATTGAGCCATTGACCACAACTCTTAGTGTGCAGCCATCTGGCCAGTTCTTTATCCACCGAGTGGTCCATCTATCAAATTGATGTCTCTCCAATTTAGAGACAAGGATGTCGTGTGGGACAGTGTCAAACGCTTTGCACAAGTCCAGGTAGATGACATCAACTGCTCTGCCCCTGTCCATCAGTTCCATGGCCCCATCATAGAAGGCCACCAAATTGGTCAGGCAGGATTTCCCCTTAGTGAAGCCATGTTGGTTGTCACCAACCACCTCATTGTTTTTCATGTGCCTTAGCATGCTTTCCAGGAGAATCTGCTCCAAGATTTTGCCAGGCACAGAGGTGAGACTGACTAGTCTGTAGTTCCCTGGGTCTTCTATTTTCCCCTTCTTGAAAATGGGGGTTATATTACCCTTCTTCCAGTCATCAGGAACTTCACCTGACTGCCATGATTTTTCAAATATGATGGACAGTGGCTTAGCAACTTCATTCGCCAGCTCCTTCAGGACCCACAGATGGATTTCATCAGGTCCCATGGACTTGTGCACGTTCAGGTTCTTAAGATGGTCTCGAACCTCATCCTCCCCCACAGTGGGACTAAGGTCTTCATTCTCACAGTCCCCGCATCTGCCTTCCAAGACTTGGGTGGTGTGGTCAGAGCATTTGCTAGTGAAGACTGAGGCAAAGAAGTCATTGAGAACCTCAGCCTTCTCCAAATCCACGGTAGCCAGTTCTCCCAATACCTTCCGGAGAGGGCCCATGTTGTCCCTAGTCTGTCTTTTATTTGCTGCGTTCCTATAGAATCCTTTCCTGTTATCTTTCACATCCCTTGCCAGATTTAATTCTCGTTAAGGTGATTATACAAACCTATTTATAGCAAGTTCCAAGTTCTAACACTTTATATGCTTAAGCTGTAATCTTACATAGAAGAATGCCATCGTAAAAGAAACTGTCACAGAATGGTTTGGGTTGGAAGGGACCTTAAAGCTCATCCAGTTCCAACCCCCTGCCATGGGCAGAGACACCTTCCACTAGACCAGGTTGCTCCAAGCCCCTGTGTCCAACCTGGCCTTGAACACTGCCAGGGATGGGGCAGCCACAGCTTCTCTGGGCAACCTGTGCCAGGGCCTCACCACCCTCATAGTGAAGAATTTCTTCCTATTAGTTAATCTCAATCTCCCCTCTTTCAGTTTAAAGCCATTCCCCCTTGTCCTATCCCTACAGGCCCTTGTCCAAAGTCCCTCTCAGATTTCTTGTTGGCCCCTTTAGGCACTGGAAGCTGCTCTAAGGTATCCCAAAGCCTTCTCTTCTCCAGGCTGAACAAGCCCAGCTCTCTCAGCCTGTCTCCAGAACAGAGGTGCTCCAGCTGTTGGAGCATCTCCGTGGCCTCCTCTGGACTCACTCCAGCAGTTTCACATCCCTCTTGTGTTGTTGCCCCAGAGCTGGATGCAGGACTGCAGGGGGGGCTCCCCAGAGTGCAGTAGAGGGGGAGAATCACCTCCCTTGACCTGCTGCTCACACTGTTGGGGATGCAGCCCAGCACACAGGAGGTTTCTGGGTTGCAAGCGCACACTGATGGGTCATGGGGAGCTTCTCATCAACCAACACCCCCAAGTCCTTCTCCTCAGGGCTGCTCTCAATCCATTCTCTGCCCAGCCTGTAGTTGTGCTTGGGATTGCAAACTACATCTCTTTGCTCTAAGTTAACATGCCTAGCACAGCCACTCATTGAGACCAAACACTCCATCACACTTGGAAGGGAAGCTGGCTAAAACTGACACCTGGAGACTCGGGAGGTGGCAAGGCCTGGAATCAGCTAAAATACCACTCTTTCAAAAACAAAGATAGTTTACTTACTAAATAATAAAAAAAAGCTGCAGGCAAGGACAGCAATGCATTTAAGCTTACAGTCTTAAAAAGAAATTGTTTGCTGATGGTTTCAAGTACTGTTTTGTACATACATTTGGGGACTTCTGAATACTGAGAGCAACTTCCTGAAGCAGTGGAAATGGACCTAGGCACTGAAGTCAACATAGCAAATGGTCTTTAATTTGATTGAAAGCTCCTCTGTATTTTCCACCTGCTAAATAAACATGCTGTCTTTATGCTGAAAGAGTCGAGTGTCTGTGCAACTTGAACTCTAGCTGTCATTTTTTTGTCTGGTTGAACTACACAGAAGGGAGTTAATAAAGCTGCATCAGGCACTGCCACCAGAGGGAAGAAGATGGGTTCTTCATAAATTTTATAACATTTGTTTGCAACCTGTTACATGTCCTGAACATAAGGCAGAGACTAGAAAGGTGAGGTTAAAAAACAAAGTGAAACAGAAAAAACCCAGACACATTCAGAAGAGATTCATGGTACTACTTGAGGTGGGGGGGGGGGAAAGGCAGAAATGAATGCCTTTGAAGTACTGCACAATGACCTTAAGGGAAAACAATGTAAAAAGTGCGAACTTTCATGTTTATTCTCTTGGCTGAAGTACAAATCAACTTTCATATAAGCTTGTATATACAGACATTGTTTTTCCAGGTTTCTTTCCTCTACATGCTCAATCTGCTGTTGACAGCCACAGGAGAATTGCACTTTACACAGGGAAGTGCTTTCAGCAAAAAACAGTCAGAATGAGGAGACCATTCCTGGCCAAAACCTACCCAGCATCCAGTATTCCCTGGATAATCAAAATACTCACTTTTCTAGTACACCAGTTAATTCTACATTGAAAGAAGTCTACCTTGATCACTACAATCTTCAACCAAGGTTCCTCATGCTTTGTTGAGATCACTTACAGACAGCTGGGCACATCTTAGTATCTTGTGGAATCAGCACTACTGATTATATATATATACTTTTTCAAGTAGAGATTTTCAAGTGAACACAACAGACAACTGCACACAGAGCCAACATATTCTGGATGTTTGTTCTCATTCCCAGCTAAACCAGTTTATATTTGTAATGGATGGGAACCTAGCTGAGAGTTGATTCCCTCTCATGACTGAGACACATAACAAAGGATGTTATTTGCCACAGTGTATTTGGTATATATGTTTATGTTCATCGTGACTGTTTGTCAGAAAGAGACAGGAAAACATAGGTGTGCAGCTGTTCTATGATCTTCATACTTGGCTGCACTGGGGCACCTGGCCAACGCTCTCAGAGTGGACAACGGTGAGATCATGAGAAACTGCATGGCCCCACAAGTAAACAATTCGAGATTTGGCATAAAGCCAGTTGTTTTGATAAGGGTATAAAAGCAGGACCCTCTTGTGGCCGAGAGAGAAGCCTCGCCTATGGGTGGACGCACCACGTAGGAATTTTCCCAGTTACCTGAGACTCCCGGCATCGGCTGCAACGGGGCTTCCCAGCTTGAAGTGTGGGCCTGGATGATGATTCGGTGGTAACTGGTGATGTATTTCTTCTTAATCTCTGTTCTTTCTATATGGTAATGATTTAATGCATTTCTAACTCTCTCCGGTACTTTACTTATATACCTATATCTCTGATTTGCTTTATTGTACTTATTCGCTATATAGAGAGAGATATTTACCTAATTCACATCAGTGTGCTTGCTTTAGAGTGCTTATTGGCTTTAGTATGCTTGTTTCATAAACTCTGCATATTATACAGCTAGTGTGTGATCACTTTGTGGCATACCCTGTCTGTCAGAAGAATATTCAATATCATGAATAAGCCTTTCAAGAGCAAGCTCAGCATTAGGAAGTTTACCTGTGGATTGGACAGACCAGATCAGACTAACACTGCCTTACAATTTTTGAGCCTCCAGGTACAAGATAACTGATTTTAGCAGAGTGGCAGCATTACAGAAAGTTAGTGACATTGCAGCTAAATATTCAGATGATCCAAGTAAACAAACAAAGGTATTGTAAGTAAAATCAGAGAACTGCTAACCTGTCCCCTGAAGTAGCTTTTTCACTTAAATAGAAACCTAACCCCAAAATTTCTCCTCCGTCTAAATGACTCGCGCTGTTAGCATCCTCTGATAATGAAGGATGCATTAGAAATGAAAACTGATCATACCTCCCCTTTGAGCATGTTGTGGCATGTGCCCCCTGAAGCAGGACAACAGATGAACTACTCACCTTGCTTAATGACTAGTGGAATCTTGAATTCACAGCGATGGTAACTAGAAAGTGCAAATTGTAAAACTATTAGAAAACAGAAAAACCAACATAAACTGCATAGCACAACTTAGGGCTCTTAACCAGTTTAATGCACAAAAGTCACATGAAGAATAAAATGAAAGTGAGAGTCTCAATGCTAATAGATTAAGAAAAGTTCTCATTTCTATTTTCTACATCAAAAAAGGCAGCAGCCTGGGAATGTCCTAACAATTTTCTAGAGGACACAAAAGGTCCTTCAGCACAAATAACTCTGCTTTTAGACAGAGTGGATAGAGAAATACTCAGCTTAGAAACAGTACTATATATTTCTCTGTCACTAACTGCTTAAATCAGACAATCACTTATTCGTTAACTCATATTCCTCCTCTGAAGAGTTTACATTTAAAAAGTATTAAATATATGTTCGGAAGCATGAGAGAAATTTAATTTTTTTTTAATGACTAACTGAAATAATGTCAGGAAAAAACAGCAGCTTACCTACCGGTAAATGGACACTCTTGCTAATTCAAAGTTTGCCTCTAGCAAGAGAGTTTGTGCATTATAGCTGGACCAAGAACTACCTTACCTCATTTACTGCTTTAAGACACACTTGACAATATAAAGGTGTTTAAAAGTAAAAATAAAAATAAAAGTGCTAATGATGGCTGGAACCTCCACAAGTTACCAGATACGCTAAAAGACACTTGGGAAAAAATACTGGAATTCTATAAAGGGAACATAAAATTTCTGAGTGTTTTTAAAATACTCTTAAAGAGATCAATTCTTTACACTCACATGTTAAAGTTGTAATGACCAGGATAATTTGTATGCAGAACAAATTTCTTCACCTTGTGAGTGTTTGCATCAAAGAGAATATCCTGTTGAAGAAAAAACAGACATGAAACAATTTGGATAGAGGAAGGTGGCTTTTCTCAAACTCACCTGAGATTAGTTACAATAGTACCTCTATACAGTGGTATGTATCTATCTCATTGGAACTGAATGAACTATGAAAAGTAGGTATTTGAAAACGAGACTATTTGTAAATTCAAACAAACACACATCTCCACAGCACTCAATCACAACTGCAGTTTCATTTGCTAATGTTGGCAAATATCCTAGGAAGGTCTTGTTTTTCTGCATGGTCTTTACAGTAATGTAGACTAAAGCAAAACATAAGGAGGGACATGAAGGATGAACTTCATCCACAGCTCAGCAAACTTCCACAATTGGTGTTATGGCAGACCCATCTCAGTTCTGTGGGACAGAGGCATGGGTTTCAGAAACAACAACTAGTATATCTATGCATCAGGCATGGCAGAGGGAAAAAACCTAAGAGAATACAAAAGGCAAACGAAGAGCTCTCCACCCACCGGTGGAGATGATAAAACATTACTGTTTGAATTTGCAAGTGCTAGAGAAAAGTCAGTGTTGGTTTTCATATCCAGAGATTCTTAAGGCAGCAATCAAGAGCTTTGCAGTCTCTCATTTCCCACAGCATTTAGCCTTCTGAAAGGATTGCTGTGTAACTACATCAAAACTTTATATGAACGTGTTTAGGGAAGCTTCCCACTCACCACTCCAAGTGTGCAATAATTGAAGAAGTAGTCATTGCACTTTGATGGGACCTGCTTATGGGGCGAGGGTGAATGGATTTTCATCTGCAAGAAACACATTTTTCAGATGTATTTAATACCTCTCATATATATATTTAATAGCTCTCACAAAGATGAATGCCATTAACAACATCCCTACAGTCAAACAAAATCTCACTTAAAGCCCTTTTTCTAATATGCAAGATATTGTGCTTCATGACAGGTCATCAGCTGTTTGCAGTAGCACAATGACACATCAGCTTTTCTCTTTATGTATCTGAAGTAAAAGGGTTACTCACATGCTGCTCTGTAAAAGCATTAGGAAGGGATCAAAGTATATGCTGAAGTTTTTACATAAAATTTAAAAATTAAACAGTACACACTTGCTAAGACTCATTTGGATTCAAAAGTGCTCCAATTTTTAAACCAGTTAAAATGATGTGTGGTTTGAGTGTTGGGGTTTTTGTTTTTTCTTTTTTTTTTTTTTTGGTAGGGGATTGTTTTTTAATTTAAACAGATTTGCATCAAATTAGCTTAAAGAAGCTTTTTAATAAACAAGTTATACAACTGTTCATCCTGGTCTATTATACGTCAAATGAAGCACTCATCATTTGTGCTGCATGACAGTTTAACTTCACTGGCCTTGCAAAATGCAGGCCCTGTGATTAAACTGAGACAGGGCTGAACAGAGTCCTGCACCTGAATGACTTCCCTCACCTTATCTTCAGACTTGTAGAAGACTTTGTGGGGAGACCCCAAGGTGCTCAGCACGTCCTGGCATGAATCGCCGAAGTACACACAACGCTCAAATACCCGCATCTTGGCATCAGCTAAAACACTCGGGCCACAGCCTGAGGAATGGAAAACAACTCAAAATTCATCCTTCCTGATCAGAGAATACAGCAGCAAATCAATACCAAAAGCTTAGCATTCCTCTATTTATCACAAGCCAAACAGCTGCATTCTTTAGAAAACAGTGCCAAGCTACATTTAACCATTTATTTTTCAACAGGTTAAATGTTTCTTATCAAAATGATGTATGTGCTGACTGTTGGATAGATCCCCATCTTAAGCTCCAGCTTCAGCAGTGCTATCTTCCCTCCCTTGCCATTCACATGAACATCACTCATTTTCTTAGCCCATCTCAATTTGATCAGCTGGTTATTAGTAGTAAGTGCCAGGAATTATTTCTATCCCTAAAAATATTCTACTTCAGCAGCTAGAGATCTATCTCCAGCTAAAAAAAGTAAAGCCCATAAAGTGAAATTCCTCACCCATATTAACTGTATCGGAAAACATACATCCTTTACTCTGGATTCCCATAGCTTATTGAATCAATTGCAAGTATGTTCCTATGCAAACAATGTTAAAAAGGGATCTTACTGAGTAGCCATTACATAGATGAATTACTGAATTATGTTACCAGATGCTAAGAACTTGAAAGATTTTAGTTTGCGATCCCATTTACTTTCAGGAATGCAGCATCTTACATTTACAAGAATGCATGTACACATATGCAGCAGTTACTGCAAAATACAGGATGGGGTCTAAACACACTAAGCTTTTCACACTATGCATTATTTATGTAGCTAGTTACCCAATAAAATAAATCAGAAAAATCCAATGAAGTCATCCTTGATTTCTTAAGAAAGAGTTACTAAAAATTAATATACTTGCAGAGAAACTTGTGCTTGAACAGGCATATGTTTTACAAAGGAGTTTCTGCAAACTTTAGCAAGACAAGAACGTGTTCAGATGTCCTGGGTTCAGCTGTAACAGTTATTTTTCTCCTTCTTAGTAGCACTGGTACAGTGCTGTGTTTTCGACTTTAATCTGAGAACAATGCTGATAACACATCCATGTTTTTAGTTGTCGCTAAGTAATGCTTACCCCAATCAAGGTCTTTTCACTCTCATGCTCTGCCAGGGAGGAGGGGCACAAGAAGCCGGGAGGGGGCAGAGACAGGACACCTGACCCAAACTAGCCAAAGGGGTATTCCATACCACAGCACATCATGCCCAGTATATAAACTGGGAGGAGTTACCCAGAAGGCCCAGATCGCTGCTCAGGTCGGGCTGGGTATTGGTTCGGGGGGTGGTGAGCAATTGTATTGTGCATCACTTGTGTTTATTGGTTTGTTTTTTTTTTTCCTTTCCCCTTTTAGTTTTATATTCTCTCCCCTTGTTATTTCCCTTATCATTATTATTATTAGTGGTAGTAGTAGTAGTGGTTTTGTATTATACTTTAGTTACTGGACTGTTCTTATCTCAACCTGCGGGATTTACATTCTTTCAATTCTCCTCCCCAGCAGGGGGGGAGTGAGCGAGTGGCTGTGTGGTTTTGAGTTACTGGCTGGGCTTAAACCAGGACACCAGACTACCCCTCTGCAAGCTTTAGTCTGAACATTAGTGATATATTTTAATAATTATTTTATTGACATTTCCTTTAAGCTGCATATATATTAACTGAACTTGACACTCTACCTTAGAAATGTCCAATTTCTCAAAATCATTTATATTAATATGATGTTTTAGCCAACTCCTTCCCTAATACACAAGGATATATTCTCCCTGTCCTAGGCAGCTCTCCCTTTGCTTCTCTCTTTACAGAGGAAGATAAGTAACTTGAAAACATCTGCTTCCATTGTAATTCACGATTTTTAATTCTTTAAATTTTCTCCTTTTTAACTTTTGCATATTGCAAAAGTATCCCAAGTGTTTCAACAATATACGTACAGTTAGTAGTCAGAACAGGTCAAAGCTGAGCCTGCTAATGAAAATTTGTAAAGACATCTAATTTTTTCTTAAAAACATTGTCAAGTCTCAAGCTCTGGTGACTGAACGAGGCTCCTTTGAGGTCATTATATCTTTCTCTAATTTCTGAGCACCCCCCACCTCTGAAAGCACACATAAGAAGAAGGTACTCATCAGCCTCTGTCATTTCTACTGCTGTCTCTCACAGCAAATGAAAACAGAATTGAATTTAAAGTGCAGTCAAGGCCGCAGCATTGATGTAGTCTCTTGTTGGTATTTTTAAAAGCCTTCCAGAATTAATCACAAAAATATCAACATCATACAGCTCACTGGAACCTCAGAAAATGCATATGTACCTAAGCTTTCTTGATTTCTCATGGTTTTTTCAGTGGTGTACTTGCATCTGTTTTATTCTACACATACATCTGGAGACAAATTCCATTTCTGCAAACAGACTCTAAGGACTCGGAACTACTGAGGACAGGGCTACAGTCCTCTGTGATTTCTCCAGGGCCAGGGAAACACAGCAGCAAGTAGATTCACCTTCACAGGGGTTTTATTGGGTTTTGTTTCAATAGATCAAAATAAGGTATGTAGAACACTTTGAAGTCACCTGTAAAATCATCACAAATAATTTATACAAGTTTATCCCTCTTTTCCTGAGGGAAGCAACCAATTCCATGTTCTGAGCGTCACCA
Organism: Strigops habroptila; assembly: GCF_004027225.2. Taxonomy (NCBI): domain Eukaryota; kingdom Metazoa; phylum Chordata; class Aves; order Psittaciformes; family Psittacidae; genus Strigops; species Strigops habroptila. The sequence goes on from NC_044301.2 coordinate 26,194,841, forward strand.
ATACCTGCAGTGAGTAGGTGAAGCCGTAAACCTGAGGGTCCAGTTCCATCTCTCAGAACATCAACGTTCTCAGCATACACATTACCAAGGAAACAGCTGAGAGGCATCAAGGGAGCCCTGAAAGCAATCATAATGAACATGCATAGGATTTGCTTCATCTTCAAATTTCCCATTAACAAGCTGGTACCAGTTCACTGGAACAGAGCATGTTAATTTTGACAAAGCTGCATTTAACTCAGGCTGAAGATTAAAAGATATATCAAACACAAGGATCAGAAAGTCTGGGGAAAAAGGAAGAGAAACAAGACCGCACTCACATGCAGGACCTTTACTGTGGATGAAACAAACAGCAGGTTTCAAAGACTCCAGGAATTACAGAAACTGTATCCAGGCCTTTGGATACCTCCCTATGAGGGCATGTCATCTCAGAATTCTCTCAGGGAAAATGGAAGTTGTACATTTTTTAAGGATACCTACTCCTTGAACTAGGCATATCACCCAAATGCAGCAGAAGAGCCTTCTCTGTTATGCTCTTGGGGAGGTACTCCATAGCCCAGAACATGAAACCAGCTTGTGCAGGTACACTACAAACACTTGTGCTGTTTTACTGGGAAAGTTATGTTTTAATTTGATTACAATAATATTTGAGGAATTAATATCAGCCCCAAGATATTTCCAATGGAAGGGATGCTTTTTTGTATATTAGTTTGTATATGCTCTGCAAGTTTCACCGGAAGTAGTAAATGCTCCATCCCTGGCAGCATTCAAGGCCAGGTTGGACAGAGCCTTGGGCAACATCGTCTAATGGAAGGTGTCCCTGCCCATGGCAGGGGGGTTGGAACTAGATGCTCTTGAGGTCCTTTCCAACTCTAACCATTCTGTGATTCTATGATACTTATGTGAATTTCTCCTGTGTGTGAATGACTTGAGCTAAAAGTAAGGCTTTGAGCTCTCATACACACACCCCCCAGAGCCCCATGCAACAAATAGTGCTTTCACTGAACCCATCATGCCACAGATGGGCAGAGACAACAACATTTTCCTGAAGTGCACTTATTTCTAATTAGGAGACAACATCTACACAAACAAGATTAACTCCCTTCTGAGCAGTAATCCAAGCATGTGTTAATCTACTCCTGGCATTAAAACACAACTGTGTCTGCAAAAACTACCACCTTATCAGTTTGGGTATTTATAAGCTGAAAGGAAGAATTTACAGAAGTCCTTTCAATTTTTCCTTGAGTAGGGAACCCCAGGAACAATGTTTTTAGAAAGAACAAAACATCAGATGTTGTACAATAAATTACTGCTTAAAAGAAGACAGAATACAATACCATAGAAAACATTAGCCATATTAAAATATAACTATTCCATTAGTAATAAGACATGAAGATTAGTTTCCTCAGAACACTAAGTTCAGTCAGGTAACTGAAAATATATTTAATCTGTGGTAGATTAGGCATATGGTTTAAGACTGAAAATAAACTCTCTTGCTATACAAAAATAATAAAATGTGTAAGACCCCTGGTAGGACCCTGCCATGACATAAATAATGCCAATAAACTACAAAATTACTGACTGCCTACACCAAGTTTGATTTGTCTAGGGAGAGGCCATTAGCATGCAAAAAAAACCTAGAGTAATAGTCTAACCACACCTTTTACAAGATTCACTAGTTTCCTCCTTTACTTAATGAATTCATTCTCAGGTCAATTGGATCAGCCTATGACAGCTGAGCCAAGCTGACTTTATAGCAACATAAATCAAACCAACATTTGATTCTAAGGTTTGAAGACAATGCCTATGGAAGTTTGAAAGAGGTTGGTATCTAAAGGCATTCTGCATGCTGCCAAATTCATAAAAGACCCAAACTGAACTAAAAAAGTATATGATTGTATTTAACATTCACAAAACTCTAAATAAATAAGGAAGAAAAAGCATATTCTAACTGATCAAAATGGCACGACCAGCTGTACCTACTTGGTGTCCTGCAGACTGTTTCCATTGTAGATGTACATGCGTTTCACAGTTGCACCATGTGGAATTTGGAGAGAGGCCAGACCATGAGCAAAGTTAGGCTGTAGATATACAAAATCATTCTTGTTATGTGACATGGTAGACACTTGAGTTCAAAGTTATAAATTACATTAGAAATACAGCATATGCTTAGCAATTCAGTTAAGTCTGTAGCCAAAGAACAAGGGGAGAAAAACAACAATAAAACCCCCTTCTCGATGGTGTTTCTTCACATTGCACCACTCCTGGATTCTGAAGCTGGGGTGAAATGCTATGTTTATCCACCAAAAGGTGGCACTATTCTGACAATTAGCCATGGTGTGTACTGAGAATTCAAGTTTGCTTTGGTTTGATCACTGGCAACTAGCAATATAAAAGGATTTGTACTGATATGCTGTATTTAAATTCTAATAAATTTGCTATCTTAAAGGTAGAACTTCTTTTTTTTGTCTCCCACTGCATTAATTTCAGCCTTTTAACATTTTTGCTGATTTGTAAAATGCCTTTATCTGATGAACAGAGGCTCGTTCATTAAATAGATTTTCTGCTCTCCTTATCACCACATTCTTACATGTACTGTTTTGATAGGGATTTTGAGTGTTCTCATCAAATCAAAAGTGAGCTAAGTCAGTTTTATTCTTCTAGTACATTAAGAGCCTATTTCCTTCAACTCTGAAGATTACAGGACCTTCTTCAAGACCATCAATGTATTTTGCTGGCATGGGACAGAAAATAAACTTTGTCACACACAGTCAACAAAACCAAGATGCACAATATGCAAACTATTATCCTGGTCTACTTTAGCAGGACATCACATAAACACAAAAAGTTATTCTTAGAAAAAAACAAAAATTAACCCAGAGCAATGACTTTCACTGGTTTAGGTATTTAGAAGGGAATCTGCACTATTTCACAAATCTAGAGATGCCCCAATTTCAACCCTCAAAATACCCCAAAACATAAAAACCTCAAATACAACCTTCTAAAGTGGTCAGATGCAAGATTATTTTTTAATATACTTATGCTCTAGCAACAAAGAAATCTTCTCTAGAACCATGGAAGCGCCTGGGCCATATATACCTCATTTCTTAACCAAAACAGCATAAGTAGGCTTTCATGTTCTCTTCACCTTCAGTTTGTTACCAGCTATATAAAAACCCCTAAGTTCTCTTCAAAGCTTTTTCATTTCCATTTCCATAAGCAGAGGTTACACTGCTTTGCTAGCGAGCTTAGAACTGCTGTATGATCCTCTCTGAACTTGCAAGATTTTGACATCTTCAAATTTAATTCTGCTCTTCAGTCTTTCCTAACGTTCCTACCTGAAAGGCTCCACAGATAGTCGTTTTCCCTGTGGACTGTTCAATACTACTCTTTTCTAAACTATCCTATTTCTACCTATTTATAATCCTGGGGAGAATTTTGCCTTTTGCTCTGTGCAAACAACATTTTACTAACCTCATTTGATCAACTGGATAAAAAACTTGAAAATGCAAGATTATTTTCTCCACTGTTCTGGCAGCTATGAAGAACTGTATCATCCCCAAGAATCACACTATCTTCCTCTCAAAGCATATTCACACCAAGCATTCTGTAACTATCCTTAATTATTTTCTCAGTTAATTGAACCACACACCAAAACAAAACATGCAGATGCAATGGCTAGAATTGATTCTAGCAGTTTTATTCTAACACCTTTTAGTTTTTAGGCAGTCCTGCAAGGAGCAGGGAGTTGGACTCCATGATCCTTACAAGTCCCTTCCAACTTGAGATATTCTATGATCTTTTCAAATCTTTGGTATAGTGATTGACTTTCTTAGCAGCTCAACCATTTAATTCATAAATGCCCTGGGAACTCTTGCATGAAAGGCAACTACTCTTTGTTGGGACATTCTTTGTTTGGCTTATTAGGTTTCTATTTACCTTCCAATATTCCTGAAAACCAACTGACCTTCACTACTGCTAAATAGTAACTTCCCCTAGTTACCTACCCCCTTGCTCTCTCACATGTCAAAACACAACTACCGAAGTACCAGGCTGTAACATGAAATGTGTCATCATGTTGGTTGATTTCTCCCACTTTGTTTTGGCTCTTTATAGGTGCCTTTTTATTTTAATACAATACAGCACATGTTCTTTTTAACTGATGAGCCTAGATAATACAACTGAGAGCATTTCTATCCTCACGCAAAAGTTATACATACATTTTTGTTAGCATAGGTGGAAATCACAGAAGACCTGATCTTGTTTCCACTAGACAGTGATTTCTAAAGATTTCAGAGAATGCAGCAATATGTTCAATTATTCAGTAACTCATCTGAACATTTGGTGAATATGCAAACAGGCATTACAAATAAAGCTCATTCATCTGGCTTTCTAAAAGCACTCATGCTGAAGGACACTTAAGATGAAAATGTATTTTATGAACTACACCCTATTTTAGTTGCACAATCGCTTTGATGAGATTTAAAAACATCTGATAAAGAACAGCCTTCCAGTAGATTGCTTAATATTTATGTATTTGCATAGACACTTGTATTTTTAGCAGGCTCCTTTCAACAACACAACTGCTAGTCCAAGTTTGTGATGCAAGCAAAGCCTCTAAGCATATGCATTCTGCTAAGAGGAAGAAAATTTTTAACTTCAAAATGATTACATAGCATGAATAAGAGTACAACTGAGGAGTTAAATTCTTTCCAAATTACTGGCTTCTTTTGCTTGCAGGCAAGACATGCAGTAGGTGATACTTTGCAAGTACCATAGAGGCAAAAAGACTATCCATTAACTAAGAAAGATTGCTGACCTCATACTTTGGAGTTTCAGTCCAGGAGTCTAACTGAAAAGAAAACGACAGTCCTCTGAAATTGAGGTGAAAGAGCTGCTCAGCTGAATTATACACTAAAAGGGGAAAGAAAATAAGAACAGAGTTACCAAAAGAACCTAAGAATTTTCCAGATCCAACAGCACTCTCATCACCTCGATGAATTTACTATGTCTCAAAATGCAGGAGGAACACAATTACACATGACAATTAATAGTTTTGCTTTTAATTTCTTGCAGTAGAAACATGGCAATAAGAAAAACCTTAGATTCGTTAGAGTTGCCTAGGCAACATGCCACAAGATGTCTAAACAATGCCAGACCACCCAGGATAGAAAAATAATTAGTTGAGCAATAAGCATTAAGCTTTCAAAAGTAATCATTTGTCTTTTCTGCAGAATGTGCTGGTTAAGAGCATTTTCCCTGCTTGTCACTCAAAGGAAACTGTATGGAGAAGAGGAAATGTTTTGCTCAGCAGGAAAATTACACAAATCTCATGTAATAAATTATGCATCTTTTCCAAAGCCCACAGCCAGCTGGAGAAGTGTTTTTCCCCTAGTCATGCCAAGTGTGATTATCTGATTATACAAATGGCATCAGTTCCCATCCCCTGCAATGTTTGTTGATGCTCAGGCTTAAAGGGCATGGAATGTTTTTATCCTTAAGAAGTTCTCTCATGTCTCCCTCAAGACCATATGTCGCAACCATGTGACTGAACAAGGTACACCTTTTTTGGATTATTTCATTCATTTTTCAATTTATTTATTTACTACACAGATACCCTGCAGAATAATTCCATTCAAAATTGCTGATGGAAGCAAAAAGACTGCTGCTTTGCTGCTGCACTATGGGTGAAAGGGAGAGAGTTTGCCTTCCAGGAAAGCCACCGACACCAGCAAGACTTTTCCAGCACCTCAGGGGAACCTGGGCAACCTCTGAAGTCTCCTAGAGTTAGAGAGGTAGAAGACAGGACCCCCCCATCCTTGCAAAGCCACTGTGGCAGGAGAGAAGGATGTTTTTTTTCTTCTACCTTATGACTTCAGTTCAATCCCACAGCCCTCATATCCATGCTGAATGGCACTTCGGCAAACGGCAACATCCACGAGGACTCATAAGAGGATGTGATTTCAGCAGAACCACTGGCAAGAGCAAATGCTTCCCAGCAGGAGGTCAGGTGAGAGAATTGTGGAAATGTGGGATCGAATCTTGGCTTTGATGATGCTATTGACCTCCAAAGTGGTCATATTTCGATCAGCCCCACAACAAAGATACTACAATGGATCAAACTAATATCAGCCAAAAAGTAATGAAGCTGGTTGCAATTTTCCTAATGACTTCTTTAAAACCACTGATTTGGCAAAACCAAAACTGCTCACTGAAGGCCTGTTTCAACACAAAACCGTTGCTAACCTTTTGAAATACATTTTGAAACTACCGCCGCATCCTGTTGCAGGAAAGTTCTGCTGCAATCACCTTGGTTTTAAGTGAAAGACAACATTTTGTTTGAAGTTCTAGTGGAGGTTTAAACACAGAGATAAACACAACAAAAGACTTATAAGTTTAAATGAGCTTGCATTGGGGTTTTCAAGGAGTATTAGTATGATGGAGAAAATAAGTGGTTATGTCATACTCATTCATGAAAACTGGCATTTGGTACTTTAGTCACATTAAGAGGAAGGTTCCTCTTCCCACCTTTCTCTCCCCACCCTAGCTCAAATTTTTACGGAACATGAAAACACTGTCATCATCCCTCCCACATGCTGAAAACTATTCTGTTTTCTGCCCTTTCTGTTTCAGAAAACACAATAAGCAAATGCACTAGTGAAACGGTATTAGAGGCAACATTTTAATAAATACATTTTCATATCTACATTCCACTGGATGAAAAGATGTTATGAAAAACTATCATCAGATGAAGCAAGTGTACAAGTTTTCTTAGCTGAATGAGACAGGCACACAAGATCTGGCAAATTGAGCATGAGGACATGTGGTGACAATCTATGTTTTAAGTGATTATATACAATTTTATGTAGTAATAAACCATGCTATTCCTATCATAAGCAATGCTTACAGCTGAGTAGGTCTTTTTATCATTCATAATATCACAATTTTTCAAGTGCTTAACCACTAAATACTTGCAAATAAACCATCATCTCTTATAAACTGTCAAGGATATGGAACAACTTTCACCCTTCCTAAGTTCTACATAGTCTGTTGTATGTACTAGTTCCATAATAGATCTAACTATAGACCTCAGAGTTTCTGCCTAAGAGGAAATGTTAACATCATTACCAAAGTGAAGTTTAAAAATGCCAAGTCTGGTCCTTGGAATATTATGGCTAGAAATCCTCCAAGCTTCATTATCTCCATCTGATATTCATCTACTACAGCAGGCTTTTATGTAATGATATTACTTCAGCCACATGACCCTCCACAGTTAATAAATCCTGTTCTGTAATGTGCAAGAGATTGTCTGCAGAAAACAGGGACAAAGACTGGATATGCAGCCACCATTAATCACAAAGAACACTAGCCTATTTGGGATCAGCCTGACTACTGCAAATGGACTGGGTTAAGCTAAAAATAGAAAATAGAAAGTGATGCTCTAAAAAAAGGTATCTTGCCTATACAGAGTTAATCTTCTTTCTTGTTATGCCAGTTTGTGGCTCAAATTCTTGAGGGTTCCTGAGCAGTTTAATTATAAATATCCTCTTCAAAGTTTCACCACTAGCTTATTTTCATCACCTAACAAACCCCTGAAATACACTTTCCATATTCATATATAAACAAGGAGCTTAAAGATAGTATTTTTCCTGCTACAGAGCTGGTGAACAGCCAAGTATCTGTGAAAGAGGCAGAGTGGGTTCAGGCAGGTTAATTAAACTTGTCCTGGGTCTGGTCATGCTGCATGTAGGCTGGCTTCACACCTCCCCAGTAACCCCAGTAAAAGGAAGAAGGCACAGGGAAAGGCAAGCTAGTTATATACAGGCTCAGACTTGATCCTGCCTTAGCAGGGTACAACCACATTCTCAGAGGACAGAGCCTGAGTCCTGGCTGACTCTGCACAAGAGATCAGCGCAAATGTATGTTCATGGTATACTTAATCCCTAAGGACACTTAGAGCTGACCATGCATAAGAACACGTGAAAACAACAACATCAACAACAAAGCTCATTGTTTTCTGGTACTGGCAGTTCAAAACGGATCATTAATGATATCTGAACACACCATTCTGTGCCAGTGACTCTCTGCCTCACTATTGCACTCTAAAAAAGTCACAGTTGAACTTACAGTACATATTACATAATATCTCAGCTATAAGAATACAACCATTCTTGAACACAACTTCAGGTCATTCGACAACAGAAGTGTCTACATGTTTCTCTAGGCAGACATACATACAGGAAAGACTTCCTAGAAAGAAGGCTGTCAATCTAGGTGAGCTTCTTACTTTGGCTTACCTCCTGGATGTGTTGCTCCAAATGACTGATCAATTTGTTCTATGGTTGGAGCAATTGCCTGAGAGTTAAAATGGACACCACTGAAAAAGAAAACAAAATTAATCTGCCTTAAGAATACTGAATGGATGCTCCAAACATTTACTAATGGCAATACCACATTTAAATTGGAAGAAGTCTCCAAAATTGAAGAGTAAACTGGTAATTTAACCAAGTGCTGCATTCACTGTCCTTTTTGATAGTTATTTTGTTTGTTCTGTTGTGTTTTTTTTAAACAAGAATGATTAAAAAAAAAAAAAAAAATGAAGTCGGGATTAATAAAAAGAGAGAAACCAGTCACTAATCAAGAAGAAATCATGGGAGGTCTTAGATGACTTACCAATATTTTAACTTCACCTTAGTCAAGTCGTAAACTTCAATCACCTGAAACACAGGAAACAAACATTACCATACTTCACATATTTGCAAATCATTAAGACTAGCTAGTGCTGCTCACTCCCCTCCTTCGCAGCAGGACCTCCAGATCCTGTGTAAATCAGCACTCACCTGCACAAAGTAATCTTTGCACTAATACATCAGCATCTTGATTTCTGCAAAGATTACTCTTAAGCAAGTTCAAAGGAAGGTAATAGCAAAGGTTAGCTAATTAGGAAATCCTCTAATGAATGTCAATCAGTAAGCCATTCCTTGGGTTACTCTTATTACCTTGAAGAATGCCTGGGCAGGGTAGTGAGTCCTAACACTGACTGCACTGTTCTAACTTTCCAACTCCTTCTGAAGTAAAAGATGAACATGGCAAGACTAAGTATTATTCCATTTCAATACTACATAGAGACACCTAGCAATCTCTCCAAGCATTACAGAAGATAATCAGAAGAGCAACCCACAAATAATCAGAGCAAGCATGTGTTCCTGCGTCAGCAGGAAAAGGAAAACATGTAGAGCACATTGTAACTGCTGTAAAGAAAAGGTAAAGCACTTTTTATTGCTTTGTATAATCCTCCAACAAATCGCTGTCACTCTTCAGCTAGAATAGAAAGAATTCCCTGGGGAACTTGCTACCAAATGTGACTTTAAAGCCTAAAAATATCACCAGCTAAAAAGGAAGTCCTGGTTTGGGGAGATGCCCAGCAAGTAACTCTAAATAAAACAACTTACCATGTTTAAACCCATATATATATATATATAGGGTTTTTATATATATAAAAAATAAAAAAAAAAAAAAAATAAAAATCAACATTTAACAGTATGCCGTTGACTCATAAAAAATTTGGAAGAGTTCTCTGAAGCGCTCTGTTTTCTCAGAAGCCCACACATTTCAGGATATAAGCAACAAGCAAAGCACAAAGCAAGTAACAAATTAACATTCTGGCAGAACATGAAGAGCAACAAACAAATATTTCTTCTTAATAAATATACTTTGAATTATGCTTCTTGGAAAAACCTGGTTATCCAATATTTTCATTCAAATGCAGTTTGACACGTCCAAGTTTCCTTTACTGCGCAGCTTGTTAAAAACAAAGGCTACTTACTTTCATGAAAAGCTAGGAATGATTTTATATTTTTATGTGACCCCACACATCATCTTTTCCCCCCAGAAAACGTTTCTGAAAATAGAGGCATACTGCACACCACCCCCAGCCCCCAAAATTCCCCATCCCTGTCCTGTGCACTCTCCTGAAGTGAGAAGTATTGAAGAAACTGCAACAGACCATAGCACTAGAAAAGGATTTATTTTTTGAACTACAGAAGCTACACTGACAAAAGGATTAATGTGATTCTTGCTATGTGCAGAGAAACAAAACCTGAGAAGACTAAGGATTATTCAGCAATAGGTTTCCTACACAGCCAGAAGGCAGGTGGTTTAAATGAGTAAAACCCGATGTTTTGTCACACTCACTGTTTTGATAATTACTACTAAGACTCAAAAACATTCAGGTGACTACTAACCAGTAATAACAGATCAACACTGTGAAATCTGACTCTCTTTCCACCTCAGAGGGAGCATGCTAGGAGACCTTGTTGCTAAAATTCATAGCAATGCTTTCAGAACCTGGTCCTGGATTTACTACTTCCCGTTAGCTCACATCTCCTGCAGTGCTCTGGCTGCTGAAGGCAAGTAGAGAGACTATACACAAACCTTCCTCCCCTCTCTGAAAAAAGGGCAGAAACTTTTTAGGAATATTGCTGTGGCTTTATTCCTGCACCAGCTTCTTTGGGTCTGTCAAGACTTTACATTTTAGTAGCATGTATTTCAATCTCTTTTCCCTAACCAAATGTAATAGCAAGTGTGTATTAAATAAAAACAAACAAACAAAAAACAAACAAAAAAACCCCACACAAAGCAAAGAAAAATAAGAGGCATCCTGATTTTTCCAGCGCTGCTGAGCAACATCAAAAACAGTCATACAAACTTGAAAACAGGCATTACTTATTCTACAGCTACACTATTCTTTAACAGGTCCTGTTGCTCACTTCTGAACTGATCCTATAAAATTTCTTCCATAACACTATCTGAAAACTATAAAGTTTTCATAGCACTGTATGCATTTGCACAGCTTTACTCTTTATAGTTAAAACACAGGTATCACTAGACCACTGAACCACAACATACCAGAAAAGATTGGTTGGTTTGTTTTAAACAAACCTAAAAACACATACCAGAAGCCGTTGTTTTTTTCTTTCTTAAAAAACCAAACAAACAAACAAACAAAAAAAAATTAAGAAACATTGTGGAGAAAGATGAGAGGAAAAGCTCTAGCATAGTTCTTGGAACACTGGGTGTTGAAATGACAGACCCTCAAACACTGGAGCTGAAGAGACAATGGCATATACTAGTTATAGCGCATCAAAAACACTACAAGACTGAGACACTCCAAAAAGCATCAGTAAGCAAGCCAGGCACTTGATTATGTCAGTTTTGAGTTCAGTCTCTTTAAGAATTAAATGTATTTTATACAGCAGCTTTAGCTTACACTGATAAAGGCTCATCTGACAAAGAATTTTCAACATATTCTCTTAAAAACTGTAAATTCACATATGCAATCTGAATAATTCAGTTCTAAACCCTGATAAAAATAAAAATCCCATTATTACAGGATGATTTCATGAACAGAAACTACCATAAGGCAATTCCAAACTGAAATCTGGCAAAAAAGCATTAGTTATCCCCCCATCTGAACACAATTTGAACTGAAAATTGTTCTTCAAAATGTGTATTTTTATAGTTAACATAGATTTTGAAAAAGAAAAATGCAAACATACCATGGTGTTACAGGTTATTACTAGAGAAAAAAGTACTTCCAACAACTACTAATTTGGGTTGCTAGTCAACAATTTTATACATATATTTAAAGCATAGGAAGAGCTCAAGTTTTAGCTGATAGCACACTGCTACACTCGTACAGTCATTTGGGGGATAAAGCACAGGGCTGACATTTTGCTGCTGGTTTTATTGGAGACATAAGTAAGGGGAACACAGCTCCACCTACCAATGTTCCAAAGCTTGGAAGCATGGATGCAAGCACCATATTCCAGACTTACCCAAAAAACAAGCATTCCATTTTTTAGCATCACATTCAACCCCACACTTCTGCTTTCAGATGTTAAATAGCATGGTTGTTAGAGCAGCACACTCTCACCCAATTAGCCAAATCAACACCTTGGCACACCTCCTCACAGAGTAATTTATGCACACCAGTGAAAACCACAGTGACAATTGTTCAGCACAACTGGTCCTACTCAGGGACCACCCTGAGTAACTAAGACATTACATATAGGTATTTTAAATGTTTCAGTTAAATTCTTTCAAAATGTCAGTCTCCCATTTTGTATGGATGAAACATACCACTTTCATAACAGACTTCTTGTGAACATAAATGCCATGGGAGGTTAGTGACCTGCCTGCCCTTCATTTTGCATCTTAACTACACAAAGCATCCTAGAGAGATGTAGAACATATGGTCACCTAAAAGCACAGAAGCAGGCCAGGTTGGACAGGGCCTTTAATACTGGTGTAGTGGGAGGTATCTCTGCCCATGGCAGAGGGGTTGGAACTAGATGATCTTAAGGTCCTTTCCAACCCTAACCATTCTATGATTCTATGAAGCAGAATCGCTGAGCTGAGGACTTTGATCACAAGAACAAAAACTCATCCAGAACAAACCAAAGTCAGTGCAGGAGGCAGTTGCTCACGACAGGCCTGAATGTGGCTTTCTGGGAGAAAGCATGCACTCACAGCCACACGAGTACTCTGTGAATCTAACTCAACTGAAAACTAAGAATAGGAGGAAGCAGCTTCTGCTCCATCTTGTCTCAAGATGGACAAGTGAGACCACACTGGACCATTATACTCCTATGGCACTCTTACGGTCCCCAGTGCAACGTAAAACATCTTAATCCTATAAACAATGATTTAACCCCCAAACTGACAAAATGCAGTTCATTAACACAAGAGAGCACTATATATAGCAAATTAAATGCCTAAAAGGAACCACATACTCATGCTCTGTTAAGCATCAACATATCCTAGGATTTTGGTTTACATTGTGTGGTTTGCAGGAAGGGTGTTTTACTACCTTAAGTCTCTGATTGAAAGCATCAAACAGCAGTTTGATTCCATCCTGAGTCAGGTTAAGGATCAGGTCATGGCTAAGAGGTGACTGTAAAACAAAAACAAAAAAAGCTGTTAGGCTTTTAATTTCAAGGCTCCTTTGTTAAGATATAGATCATTGTAGGAGTATAAATTGGTTACTTTGGAAAAATAAAATATCCTCAGAAAACAACACTGTTCAATGAATGAGCATAACAAAAATACATTTGGCCAAACCTCTCATCCCCTCAGTTTCCTTATGAAAAGAAAACAAAGTGCCTGCATAAGATCTACAAGAACTCCCAAAAGGGTAGTTGTCCATTGCTTTAACTGGGGACAGGGGGGATGACACCAAACCCACCTTGAAAATTAGCATTCAAAGTTTAGCATCAGAGACATCATGCAGGAACAGTCTGTTGCATTCTTGGCACACAAAAATAACAGCCCATCTCACCAAGTCTCACAGCAGGACCAAGCATACACTTGACAAAAGGATGGTGAGAGGGCTTTCCACTTCAAAAATCAAATACTGTTGCAGCCTTTTTCAGGCCTCAAAAGGAAGCCTTCAGACTCCTCTGTTGGGAATTTATGTTTCCTTAGTTACTGTGAATCGTAACAACCAAAGGCTTAATCTGCAGTCTACTGAGTCAATAGGAGACATTCCACCAGCTTCACTGGTGTCTCTATAGGCTCTGCACCCTCTCAGTCTGTTGTGACGCTGTGGAAGCCACTCAATCCTGTACCGGTACAATCCACGTGTACACAATCAGTTGGCCCTAATTCAGCTATTTGATCATGTGCCATCTAAAGCACATTGCCTTCAAAAAGCTCTACCCTCCATGACTGTCTCCTCAGAGGAGGAAAAAAAAAAAAAAGGAATCGCACCTAGCAGTTACCCAGCAAAAGACAGAATGGGGATGAGACATCTGGGGCATATACAGGCTTCTAATGCCAGCAGCCACACCATACAGCCCTTTTCATGAATTAAGCATAAGCCATCTTAAAAATTGTTCTCTCCCCTTTGCTCTTCTGGGAGAAGGTTTTGGCTGTCAGAAGTCTAATTTTCATCCTACATTCTCTCACCTGTTTATTCTCGCATGATCACTGCCTTCTAGCCTGAATACTTTTTGTGCATTCTCACATGCGTCCTTCCCAAACCATACACTGAAAGTAATCAGATCCTAGACTTCACATTGCTAGGTCAAAACAAACCACGGGCTTTCAATCCCCTGTGATGCAGATTTCCCATTCCCCTTGGTCATCCCAGTAGCTTTTCCTGAAGCAGGTTCAGTTCAAGCTCATCTTTCTTGGAACACCAGTGATCTGGTGTATAAGCTGTCTTCCAAATGAAATCTTCACAGCCCCTTGCACAGTGGCATCAACACTCCACTACTGCCGGCAAACCTTTATGATACTGTGTAGAACTGAAGCAGCACTGCAATATAACCATGAAATAAAAAGGTCTAATGTTGATCCTGATGGTCTTTTTAAAAATCCCTTATAAATCTAATTTAGAAAGACTACAGATAGAGCAGAAAAAAACCCCACTGGTCATATTATATTTAAGTATACCGACAGAGTTGTTCTGATATGGGATATGCTCTGCATTTCACTGGGTTCTAAGCAGAATTTTCTTAAGGTTATTCCAAAATTAATGAGGGCATTACAAGTACTTTTGAGTGGGTGGGAAGAAAAACCCAACAAAAACCAACATCTGAGTAAAAGCTTGATAAGTGGTACAGCAGATAGCTTCTGTTCTATGTTGGCATATTTTCAAATAGAAGAAGAGTTTCAAGGGCACAAATTTAGTTTGTGTGACTTAATACACAAAATAGAACCTCAAGTATGAAAGATGATGCTGGGAAGCAACAAGAGAGTCCTTCCTCAAGGAAGGAACACAGATATGTTGTTACACTGCTAATCTACATAAAGCTGCAAGAAAAACAGTTATCACTGAACAATCCTGACAACACAAATCCAAAGGAACAGGCTTAGGAAAACATATCAAAAAAAAAAAAAAAAAAAAAAAAAAAAATCAATGAAATACCCCACTTAAACTGACCAAAAAGGAGCCAAAATTCTTTAGTCACAGAAAAGGGTTCATCAAGCTTTTTTGGCACAGTTTGGGCATCCAATTTATGTCAAGTTTAAAAGAGCGCTGTGGGCAGATCTAATTGCATTTAATTGTAATATAAATTTTTAAAAGGAAATACTTGCCACTGGAGTTCCAGGATCAGAAATTCAGTGCTTTACATGCAACAACTTTAAATAACATTTGATCACTATGCTCAAAGGTATTCTTTTAGAACGCAGAGAGGAAAGACTTGAAGACTGTTTAGGTATAGTTTAACTACATAAAAGTTATGCATGGCAAAGTTTAAATAAAGATTTGAATCTTCTAAGGTCTGCAGCAGCAGCTCTTTGTGCTCAGCTGCTAATGAAGTGCATGATGTTCTACATGCAGGTGAGGATATAGCCAGACAGTCAACTGCAGGCCCTGAGTGGCATGTGGAAAAAATTGCACTGGTATCAGAAACTGAATCAGAATAATATACAGGAAAAAAATATCATCAGCACAACTATTCCACAAAGTTGAGAACAACTATTTTGTTGGACTAGGCAGATGCTGAAAACATTGTTACACTTAGTACAGTTTGTGGAGAAAAACTCTAACACCCTCCTCAAATAGAATAAAAATGCAGTGTACATGGTCAAGCACAATGCAGCTTTCCAAGAGGCATAAAAATCCAGGCAGCAGTATACCTTGCTTTCTAGCACTGGACCACTAATTCTTCTATGATTCTATATAACTGAGAGGATCATGAATCTCATAATTTATCTAAACAAACCTAGAAATAATTCTGGAATGCACCGTGGTAAGAAAACCTAAAAAACCCCAAAGCATACAAACACCAAGAAATATGTTCACTGCCAGACAGATGCTCCCATGCATTAATCATAGAATCAACGAGGTTGGAAAAGATCTTTAAGATCATCAAGTCCAACCATTACCCCAGGACTGCCAAGACCACCACTAAACCATTACACTGAGGGCCTCATCTACACAGTTTTTGAACACTTCCAGGGACGGTGATTCCACCACTTCCCTGGGAAGCCTGTTCCGATGCCTGATCACCCTCTCTGTGAAGAAATTTTTCCTAATACCCAGTCTAAACCTCCCCTGGTGCAGCTTGAGGCTATTTCCTCTTGTCCTATCACTTGTTACTTGGGAGAAAAGACAGACCCCCACCTCACTACAACCTCCTTTCAGGTAGTTGTAGAGAGCAATAAGATCCCCCTGAGCCTTCTCTTCTCCAGGCTAAACAACTCCAGTTCTCTCAGCTGTTCCTCATTAGACTTGCTCTCCAGACCCTTCACCAGCTTTGTTGCCCTTCTCTGGACCCACTCTAGCACCTCAACGTCTTTCTGGTAGCTAGGGGTCCAGAGCTGAATACAATACTTGAGGTGCAGCCTCACCAGTGCCGAGCACAGGGGGATGACCACTGCCCTGGCCCTGCTAGCTACACTATTTCTGATACAGGCCAGGATGCTGTTGGCCTTCTTGGCTGCCTGGGCACACTGCAGGCTCATGTTCAGCTCCATCAATCAGCACCCCCAGGTCTTTTTCCACCAAGCAGCTTTACAGCCACTCTTCCCCAAGCCTGGAGCATTGCATGGGGTTCTTGTAGCCCAATTACAGGACCCGGCACTTTGCCTTGTTGAACCTCATACCATTGGCCACAGCCCATCGATCCAGCCTGTCCAGATCCCTCTGCAGAGCCTCCCTACCCTCCAGCAGATCAACACTCCCAGCCAGCTTGAGTTGTCCGCAAATTTACTGAGGGTGCACTCAATCCCCTCATCCAGATGATCAATGAAAATATTAAACAACACTGGCCTAACAGCGAGCCCTGAGGGACACCACCAGTGACCAGTCACCAACTAGATGTGATGCCATTTAACACCACTCTTTGGGCTCGGCCATCCAGCCAGTTTCCAACCCAGTGAAGAATCCTCCTTTCCAGGCCATGAGCAGCCAATTTGTCCAGGAGAACGCTGTGGGAAAGACTGTCAAAGACTTTACTTAAATCCAAACAGACAATGTCCACAGCCTTTCCTCATCAACCAGGCAGGTCACCTTATCACAGGAGACCAGGTTTGTCAAGGAGGACCTGCCCTTCATGAACCTGTGCTGACTGGGCCTGATCCCTCTGTTTTCCTGCATGTGCTTTATGATCTCACTTAGGATCAACTGCTCCATGACCTATCCCAGCACTGAGATCAGGCTGACAGGCCTGTAGGTCCCAGGGTCTTCCTTCCTGCCCTTTTTGTAGAAAGGCATCACAGTGGCCAACCTCCAGGCCTCTGGAACCTGCCCACTAGACCAAGACTGCTGACAGATGATGGAAAGTGGCTTAGCAAGCTCCTCTGCCAGCTCCTTCAGCACTCTTGGGTGTAACTCATCTGGCACAATAGACTTGTATACGTCTAAGTAGAGCAGGAGGTCTCTAACCATTTCTTCCTGAATTATAAGGACTTCAATCACCACACCATCTCTGCCATACAACTCAGGGAAATGAGTACCCTGAGGATGGCTGGTGTGACTAGTAAAGACTGAGGCAAAAGCAGCCCTAAGTATCTCAGTGTCGTGGGTACAGCTACAGCAGGCATGTTTTCTCCTTCTTAGTAGCTGGTGCAGTGCTGTGTTTTTGACTTTCAGCCTGGGAACAACACTGATAACACACTGATGTTTTTAGTTGTTGCTAAGTAATGTTTACTCTGACCAAGGACTTTCTCAGTCTCATGCCCTGCCAGGGAGGAGGGGAAGCCAGGAGGAAGCAGAGACAGGACACATGACCCAAACTAGCCAAAGGGGTATTCCATACCACAGCATGTCATGCCCAGTATATAAACCAGGGGGAGTTACCCAGAAGGCCCAGATCACTGCTCAGGTCGGGCTGGGTATCGGTCGGTGGGTGGTGAGCAATTGTATCCTCTCCCCTTGTTATTTCCCTTATCATTATTGTTATTGGTGATAGCAGTAGTGGTTTTGTATTATACCTTAGTTGCAGGACTGCTCTTATCTCAACTCGTGGGAGTTATATTGTTCCGATTCTCCTCCCCATCCCTCTGGGAGCAGGGGGAGGAAGAAGGGGGGGAGTGAATGAGCGGCTGCGTGGTTCCGAGTTACCGGCTGGGCTTAAACCACGAGAGTTCTTTGTGGCGCCCAACGTGGGGCAGGAAGAGTTGAGATAAAGACAGATCTGACCAGAGTGTGTCTAATCATATTTGTGATAAGCACTCATTGTTACTAATCGGTCATGTTGATTTATTGGCTCTCAGAGTTGTTGCGCTTGATCTCAGAGTTTCAGCATGTTGTACCTTACTTACAGCCACTATTTGCTGTTTTAGTGTTTACCGGCTGGGGGGCCTGGGTTAAGGTTCTTGTTTAACTGCACTTCATGGCAATGACTTGTAATACAGTAGACTCACTGATCATGAAACTGGTCTGGCTTGCGTTCCCAGCATGGTCATCACCTCTATACTTTGGGAGGTATATAATGGAATTTTATAGCAATTACATATCTTTTCTTTCTCCTCAGGGGGTCAACCTATGAAGGAGGCATTCCCTTACATCCCCCGCTCCCCCCCCAGCTTATTTGCAACAGCAGTTGAGAGTTCTGAAGGTTTTGGATGGCCTTTGAATACCCTTGAGACCTGCCTGCTGATTGTGCTGGGGATCAGCATGTAGGCACACATATGGAGTGTGTTTTACCCACGGCCATCCCACCCTGGGAACACCCTATTTCATCTGATCTCGAAAGTTAAGCAGTATCGGGTTCAAATCTGGTCTAGGGTTAGACGACGATATAGGAGGACCACCAGGAGATTTTCCCTGAGGCTGGACAGTCATGAGTGGCAGGGTGTGTGGGATAGTATGGGCAAGTATCTAGGCCAGTGGGCCCCTCCAATGCTTTGGAACTTCACCCCTGAACAAGTGCAACAACCAGAAAAACTAGTAAAATGCTTAAATGAGGTGTGCTGTCGTCCTGGTTATACCAGAGAAGGACAAATCATGGCAACGTGCTGGGGCTTGGCCTACACCTACAGAGCCCTGCTCAACACTATCCAGCACCTTCAAAGAGAAAAAATGTCTCTGGATCTGATGGCAAAGCAACAGACAACGCAGCTACTCCAACCCTAGTGACAAGCACAGCAGCTACACCAACCCCAGTGACAAGCACAGCAGCCACTCAAACCCCCACAGCAACAGACAACACAGCTATTGGTGTTACTCAACCACCAAGCACAGCAGCTGCACCAACCTCGGCAATAGACACTGCAGCCACTCCAGCCACAGTGACAGACACTGCAGCTAAAACAAATGGCCAATTTGTGACAATATCTGTTGCCCCTGTAAGCAAAAGCAAACGAGAGGCACAAAGAGCAACCCCTGCAGTGAAGAAAGATCAAGTCCCAATGCACTTCCTACAGGGGACAGCATCTGAACAGGAGTTACTACTACAGGGATCAGAGGAAGAGGAAGAAGAGGTGACTTCTCGACCCCGGACCTCAACCGAGCTGCGGAATATGCGAAAAGATTTCACCCGTCTGCCAGGGAACACATCGTCACCTGGTTGCTCCGATGCTGGGACAATGGGGCCGATGGTCACGAACTAGAAGGTAAGGAAACCAAGCAGCTGGGATCACTTGCTAGGGAAGGAGGAATTGACAAAGCAATTGCAAGAGAGAAATGAGCCCTCAGTCTTTGGAGGTGGCTCTTGGCAGCTGTGAAGGAAAGGTTTCCCTACAAGGATGATGTTATGTGTCGCTCAGCCAACTGGACCACGATAGAGAAAGGCATCCAGTCCCTGAGGGAATCAGCCATTCCAGAGATGACCTATCGTAGGCCGGATGCAGAGAATGCATCCGTAGACTCAGATGAAGTCGAATGTACACGACCCATGTGGCGGAAACTTACAGGGAGTGCACCGTCACCATATGCCCACTCATTGGCATCAATGACCTGGAAAGACGTAGCACCACCAACACTGGATGACGTGATTCATCAATTCTGAGAGTTCAAAGACTATCTCACCCCTTCCATCATTTCAACTGTGGAAAAACTGCCCCAGAAGTTCAAACAACTGAGAGATGATTTATCCGATCTATCCAGCTCCCCACGTGTAACAACCCATGTCTCAACTATTATCAGAAGGCACCCTACTGCTTGAGAGAGAAAACAAAGGAGGTACACGCCACCCTATGGTTTTACCTGCGGGATCACGGAGAAGACATGAGAAAGTGGGATGGAAAACCTACCTCAGTTCTGGAGCAACGGGTGTGTGAACTGAAGAGGAGAACAGCGGTCAAGGATGATCCTCCCAGGAAAGCTACTGCTCCAGTCTCTGGTGAGCAGTTTCCCAGATGGAGTGGAAGAGCTGCTTTACTCCAGCTCCTGTGATAAGGAATACTAATCCCTTTCTACAGGACATAAGTGGAGAATCTTATGATCACTATTAGAGGGGCCCTGCCTCCAGCCAGGTGGAGGAGAGGGACAATTGGGTTTACTGGACTGTGTGGATCAGATGGCCTGGCACATCAGTCCCACAGAAGTATAAGGCTCTAGTACACACTGGTGCACAGTGCACCGATGCCACCGAGGCATCAAGGGGTGGAACCCATTTATATTTCTGGAGTGACAGGAGGACCCCAAGAGTTGACTGTACTGGAGACTGAAATCAGCCTGACTGGAAGTGGCAAAAGCACCCCATTGTGACTGGTCCAGGGGCTCCATGCATCCTTAGCATAGACTGTCTCAGAAGAGGGTACTTCAAAGACCCAAAAGGGTATAGATGGGCTTTTGGTATCGCTGCCTTGGAGACAGAGGAAATTAAGCAGCTGTCCAGCTTTCCTGGTCTCTCAGAGGATCCTTCTGTTGTGGGGTTGCTGAAGGTCAAAGAACAACAAGTGTCAATCATGACCACAACAGTGCACCGGCAGCATTATCACACCAACCAAGACTCCCTGATTCCCATCCATAAGCTGATCCGCAGACTGGAGAGCCAAGGAGTGATCAGCAGGACCCGCTCACCCTTTAATAGCCCCATATGGCCAGTGCAAAAGTCTCATGGAGAGTGGAGACTAACAGTAGACTATCGTGGCCTGAACCAAGTCACACCACCATTGAGTGCTGCCGTACCAGACATGCTAGAACTTCAATATGAACTGGAGTCAAAGGCAGCCAAGTGGTATGCCACAAGTGATAATGCCAATGCATTTTTCTCAATCCCTTTGGCAGCAGAATGCAGGCCACAGTTTGCTTTCACTTGGAGGGGCGTCCAGTACACTTGGAACCGACTGCCCCAGGGGTGGAAACACAGCCCTACCATGTGCCATGGATTGATCCAGACTGCACTGGAACAGGGGCAAGCTCCAGAACATCTGCAATACATTGATGACATCATCGTGTGGGGTGATACAGCAGAAGAAGTTTTTGAGAAAGGGAGGAAGATAATCCAAATCCTGCTGAAGGCCGGTTTTGCCATAAAACAGAATAAGGTCAAGGGACCTGCACAGGAGATTCAATTTTTGGGAATAAAATGGCAAGATGGATGTCGCCAGATCCCCACAGATGTGATCAACAAGATAACAGCAATGTCTCCACCAACTAACAAGAAAAAAACACAAGCTTTCTTAGGTGTTGTGGGGTTCTGGAGAATGCACATCCCAAATTACAGTCTGATTGTAAGCCCTCTCTACCACGTGACCCTGAAGAAGAATAATTTCAAATGGGGCCCTGAGCAACAACAAGCCTTTGAACCAATTAAATGAGAAATAGTTCATGCAGCAGCCATTGGACCAGTCTGGGCCGGGCCAGATGTGAAAAATGTGCTCTATACCGCAGCTGGGGAGAATGGTCCTACCTGGAGCCTCTGGCAGAAAGCTCCAGGGGAGACTTGATTCGACCCCTCAGCTTTTGGAGTCAGGGATACAGAGGATCCGAGGCCAGCTACACTCCCACTGAAAAAGAGATACTGGCAGCCCATGAAGGGGTTCAAGCTGCTTCAGAAGTGATCGGAACTGAAGCGCAGCTCCTCCTGGCACCCCGGTTGCCTGTGCTGGGCTGGATGTTCAAAGGCAGGGTCTCCTCTACACATCATGCAACTGATGCTACATGGAGTAAGTGGGCTGCACTAATTACACAACGAGCTCGAATAGGAAATCCCAGTCATCCAGGAATTCTAGAAGTCATCATGGACTGGCCAGAGGGCAAACACTTTGGGATGTCACCAGAAGAGGTGGTCATGCGTGCTGAAGAGGCCCCACCATATAATGAACTGTCAGAGAGTGAAAAGCAATATGCCTTGTTTACTGATGGGTCCTGCCATATTGTGGGAAAGCATTGGAGATGGAAGGCAGCTGTATCGAGTCCCCCTGGGACAAGTTGCAGAAACTGCTGAAGGAGAGAGTGAATCGAGTCAGTTTGCAGAGGTGAAAGCCATCCAGCTGGCCTTGGACATTGCTGAATGAGAAAAATGGCCAGTAATTTATCTCTCTACTGACTCATGGATGGTGGCAAATGCCCTGTGGGCAGTAGTGATTTTGTATTATACTGGACTCTTATTATCTCAGTCCATGGGAGTTACATTCTTTTGATTCTCCTCCCCATCCCTCCTGGAGCAGCGGGAGGCAGAAGGAGGGGGAGTGAGCGAGCAGCTGTGGGGTTCCAAGTTACCGGCTGGGCTTAAACTACAACACTCAGCCTTTTCCTCATCCTCAGTCACTAGGTTTCCCCTTGTATCCAGAAGAGGATGGAGGCTCTCCTTGGCCCTCCTTTTATTGGTCATAGATTTGAACAAGTACTTTATTAACTACAAGAAACTAGGTTTTCAATTTGCAATTCAGTCATTGTAAACCCCATAAATCTGTGTCATGTTAAACAAAAAATGATTATTCAATTACATCAACTATGTACCCAGCATTAAACACCAGTCTAGCTTGTTCCTTAGCCACTCAGCATTCACTGCAAACACACAGGCCTCAATCAGTCTTTTGGCACAAGCCGACATTCTAGCACTTTGTCTTTTTCCTGATGCAAAGATCTGTAATCTACAACACATGAATATCATCTTCTGATTAATGTGCATTTCATATAATGTACATTTGGAGAATCACAATCCTCCTTTTTCCCATCTCCTCTTCCCTTCCACTTCCTTCATTTTATTTCATCTAGCAGCTAAGTTTCACTTCTATTCCCCTTTCTGAAGAAGTCAAACGTACTAGGAACTTAATGCTTAGTTACGAAGAACAATTAAAACATCTATAGCTGGTTTAAATTATTGCATCCACTTTCTGCAGATCCAGAGACAAAGTATGGAAGCCTTTTCAGGGGATTCATCACCACTGATGAAAACAAAAAGTAGCGAGTTATTCAGTACTTCAAAAATACTGCAATGCTTGACAATGATAATATCAAGACTAGAAATAAATCATCCAGCTACTTACAGAACATTTTCCTTCTTAAAGGAAAAACAATACTATCCCACCACTGCATATACAAAACTGATACCTGTTAAATCACTGCGCTGTGCTGAGTATTGTTACACTTAACATGAAACTTCTAAAAGCTACACCTCTGATGTGGTGGCAGTAATTGGGTAATTCAATTTCAAATAGCTCCACAATTCATACAATATGTATGTTAGCATGACACTACATCAGCATACACCCTTATGCCTTAATTCTGCAACACAAGGAGGTGAGTGACCCGGCCAGACCATGCACTACTCACCTGCTCACTGTAGAGAACCTGGATGTTTTTGATAATGCGACAGTGTTTCTGAAGGATTGCTACAGCCTGAGCCAACGGCATTCCTGTGAATACAAACAGTTGGATTTCCTCAGTTCCAAGACCAGCTAACAGTTCTTTTTAACAGAAAGGTTACAGATGAGTTAACAGCTGCCATCAACAAACAGGACATTACAACAGAAAGGTATGCAACCAACAAATAAGCCTGCCTGACTCACTCCATCTGCGCAGACCTGTTTTTTCCAAACAGAAGTATCATTATTTACCTATCAGTTTGTTAGGCATATATAGAAGTATCTCTAGCCACAAAATTAAACAGCAAAGCTCAGGTATAAAAAGCACAGATCTTTATGCAATCTATGCATGAAATTTTTTAATTTCTGGGGTCAACAATCCAGTAACTGATAAAATAACCAAACTGCACTAGAGGTAGCTAGAACACTGTTACACATTCAATAGGCTCCCAGACCACATTATATGACAGACCCTCTATTAAGCTTGATAAAATACTGAGTAGTCCTGCAGGATAGATACAAATACTAAAGCACAGCAATGATTCCCCCTAGACCTAACAGGCCACATTAGCTGCTGATACAGCTACATTTGTGTCAAGGAAGGAACTTTATCTTCTCAGTTTAGTAAACAATTTGGTTCAATTGAAGTAATACACTTAATAGTCATTCACCCTCTAACACAATTTCAAAGGCTACTTTTTTGGGGTTTTGTTTGGTGGGGTTTTTTTGGGGGGGTGGTGTTTCCCTTCAGCGTGTATCTTATCTTTACGGCTATAAATTTTTGAAAGTGGAATGAAGCAGCTGATTCTGCAGAAAGAATAGCTCCATACCATCTGTCCTGGGTTCAGCTGTAACAGTTATTTTTCTCCTTCCTAATAGCTGGTGCAGTGCTGTGTTTTCAACTTTAGCCTGAGAACAACGCTGATAACACACCGATGTTTTTAGTTGTTGCTAAGTAATGCTTACTCTGATCAAGGACTTTTCAGTCTCATGCTCTGCCAGTGAGGAGGGGAATGGGAAGCCGGGAGGAAGCAGAGACAGGACACCTGACCTAAACTAGCCAAAGGGGTATTCCATACCACAGTACATCATGCCCAGTATAGAAACTGGGAGAAGTTACCCAGAAGGCCCAGATTGCTGCTCAGGTCAGGCTGGGTATTGGTTGGCAGGTGGTGAGCAATTGCATTGTGCATCACTTGTGATTATTGTTTTCTTTTCCTTTTCCCCTTTTAGTTTTATATTCTCTCCCCTTGTTATTTCCCTTATCATTATTATTATTATTGGTGGTAGCAGTAGTGGTTTTGTATTATACCTTAGTTACTGGACTGTTCTTATCTCAACCTACGGGATTTACATTCTTTTGATTCTCCTCCCCATCCCGCTGGGAGCAGGGGGGAAGAAGAGGGGAAGTGAGCAAGCAGCTGCGTGGTTCTGAGTTACCAGCTAGGCTTAAACCACGTCACCATCTCATCCTTTATCACACTTAAATTCTTTGTTGCCTTTCCAAATGAAACCTGAGTGTGTTCCTGGGTTCAAAGCAGGCCTTTATAAAGAGAGGCTGTGAGCTCATAAGTGTGAAGTTTTATTTCCCTACTAATCACTGCAAGTCAATTTAGATTAGTTATCTGACATTTTATTTACATTCCTTGCCCCGTTCTTCTTTATTTCTAGTTTTTAAACATTAAGAAAGATGCCTTGATTAGGAAAAATTTACCACGACACCTATACTTTTATTGAGGTAACAATTCAAGCATTTGAATTTTTAGTTATCAGCTACACCTCTCAAACTCAGACTGTACATCATGTTCCAAAGCAGCTTTCAAGCATTATCTACAGTACCAAAATGAGAAAGTTCCCTTTCTCTCTCCATAGATATATACATGGAGATATATCACATGCACCCCTAGATCACCATAGGTACTGCTTTAACATAATACTAGCACAACACAAAAAAAAATTTAATATTTTCACTGTCACACTAAACTACAAGCCTGTCACACCCATACCTTGTAGCTTTTCTGCAATTATGAAATCAAATTTTAGCAAAACAGGCTTATAGATAAGAGCTACAGTAATTAAATTTGAAAATACCATATACAACTGTTTCTATGAGATTTTTTCACATTAGCCTAGAAATGATTTTTTTTGCAGCTAGAAATTATACACCAGAAGATAATATAATACCAAAAAGAATAGTTATTAGCTTAATAACAGTAATAAAATTAAAATGCACAGAGCCACACAATAAAGCAGCACTGTTTCCTATTATCTAGGAAATAGCAGTTACATTGTAGTCTCAGCAGCTGAGTTTTAAAGAGACAGTTATTATGTATTAGATAATATTTTCAAAATGGAACATAAACAACAGCAGGAAGCTGAGATCAAAAATGCTGTTGTGAAAGTTTCACATTTCTTAACCTAGTAAGCGCTATGATTAAAAAGTAAAGGTAATTTAAAAGTATAAAAACCATTTTCAAAGTCAGTATTTCTAGGAGACTTGTAAGACCATGAGCTCTTTAAAAAAAAAAAAACCCAACAAACAAACCAAACAAAAATAACAAAATGAAAACCACACCACCAACACAAACAAACGGCAAAGGCTCAAGCAAAGCCAGCGAATAAGCTGACAATCTAGATCCAGTGTCAGAAGTAGGTAATGTTTCAGTAAAAAAGCATGTGCTTAAAAAAAGTGCACACAAACATGAAATCCAGTCTGTAGTCTGATGTAAAGTGATGCAATCTTGGGTTGATAAGTGTGCAAACAGATGGCTCATGTGACTCAGAGCTTTCTCAAGCTGCAAGCGAATGGACATGGACTGATTTTGTTCAGTGTTCAGCAACTGAGTATCAAGCAGATTTTGCCACACAACTGCTTAGCAAAGCCGCAATGAGGAGCTTAAGTTCTCCAAGAACAGTTTACAGAACCTAAAACATGTGGAGGAGCCAGTATCCTCCCTTTACCTCCATCAGCAGAGAGCCAAAGGAAGAGTAAAGAAACTGAGTTATTTTTCTCCACCCTTCTCACACGCACACACAACACCCCCTTTTCCTCAACATTCATCAGCCTTTGCAGTCAAGAAGGAAAACAAAGAATTCTTTTTTCCCCTGCTCACCAGGCAGGGGGAACAGGGATGCAGTTTCCAGCACATCAGACAATCAACCAAACTGAGCCATAGCAAATAATACCCACAAAGATCAGTTCTAGGACTCTCTCATGGGAGACTTTTCCCTTTTTTAAATACTGGGGTGATACAAGTGGCAAAGACACTCCTCTCACATGCACTGGTCATGAACAACAAGGCTTGAAGCATTAGCCTATGCTAAGACTAAGTGTCTTGAAGGGGAGGGGGGTAGAGGAGTGAATAAAGATTAAAAGAGAAGACAAGAAAATCTACGAGAAGATGAATCATAACACATTAAATAAAAAGAAGTGAAACTTAGTAGGAAAAAAATAAAAAGCAAGAAAAATGCAAGTATACCTTAGAAATCATACAACTTGAACACTAATACAGCTATAGGCACTACAGAAGAAGTATTTAATTGTTTTCATTTAAAACAGCAGGAATGTAGCCCAAGAGGTGCAGTGACACAGGTACCTAACTGAACACAAAATTCAGCCTTGCTTGAATTTTTTATGCTCTGATGACATAGAGTCAACACCAGAGCCAGAAACAGAATCTAAAAACTCACATAAATTTTCCTGGCATTTCCCCTCAGTCATCTCCATTGCGGACACAATACTGGAAGGCAGAGTCAGCAGCAGTTCAGGAATACTGCTATTAGCTTTGTTAAGAGCAGATCTAAACAAATCGTGAGCAGAACAGCCACAGCCCCATTTACACCAGCACTTCCAGCCTCGTTACCACTAACACAGCTCAAACAGCTTTATCAGCACGGTCAATTTTCATACATCACAAGACAAAGTTAAATATCTTAATACCTAGTCAGCCTCCGGCTCTGTACCAGCAGGACATGCTAATTAGACACATCACATAGTGGCTATGTTTACTCCAAGAATTACAGCTGAGTTTCCTCCCTCTCACATCTATGCGTGTGTGCGCACGCACGCGCGCGTACACAGAGACACAGTGTGTAATTTTAACCATGAGACTGCATTAACAGGCTTTGGGGATTCTTAGAAAAACCAAGATCATTTTCTCTCTTCCCTTTTTTCATTTTTATAAGGAGAATGGGGGGAAACCAGTATTTATGAAGATTGTCATGGTATATAATTTGTGATTGCATTTCTTTTCAGGTAACATAGGCACTAAAGGATCATGGAAGGTCTCGCAGAGCCAAGAGAGCACAGTAACATGTTAGCAGTATCAAGAGATCACTGAGATTTCAAAGGGTGGGACCTGAGGTACTATAATTAGACTCCAAAAGCACTTCTAAACCTCCCTATAACCATCAAGTTGTACTTGACTTGGAAGTCACAGCAGCATAAATAGCCTTTTGTGTTCAATGGGTTCCATATAAACAACTTCAGGTCACACCACCACTACTTTGGTGCAATCCAAGCTTGTGGCAGCAGTGTAACAGCGATTTTAGGCCAAAGTCTGTCTCCCTGCTGTCACAGGTGAGAACAGCAGCAGCAGCATAAGTCAAGTCCTGGCAGACACAGGCAGCTGCCATGCAGAGCCCTGTTTGCATTAACCAAACTACTACCACCATTAATTGTGCTCTAGACAAAGCAACAGCAAAGATGGAAAAACAGAAGAGTCCAATGCTGGTATCTCAATCAATCACTCTGAAAATGCAACAGCTACAGTATTTTCTAGAGTTTTAAGGACTAACACTATCAGCTTAAAAACATGGGTCATCTGAAGAATCCGCACTGAGTTTCAACTGCACATTTAAGTGCCCTGGGCTGAGCATCAGCCAAATTTCCAACAGCTGGGGAAAAGTTCTTTCTCATCACAGTAAACAGAGCAATGACTGGTAGGGAAGGACCTCTCACAGACATGAAACACACGTTATTGGTGGGGAGAAATACTGGTTATCTAACCTAGAGAAAAGCTCTCAAAAGTTTACTTCCTCCACTATAATGTTGCAATTCAGCAACACCACAAAGAAATTGTGAAACTCAACTCATTTATGAAGGATTTGTACAGAAAAAGCATAGTATTTAAGTATTAGCACAGTTGAAGACGCTGGGTGTCACGTGACATATATTCAGGTGACAATCAATACACACGTCTCCTCTTTTAGGAGTCATTTAAAAAATTGCTAGTCCAAGATGGCAAGGCAAGACAAAACAAGGAAGGGAGAGAGGGAGGAAGGAAGGAAGGAAGACGCTGATGAACAAAGCACAACACACTGTGCAAAACCTGAAGATGAGACTTAAAATCCTCAAAGCTTATAAATTAGTATTTTTAGTGATAGAAAAAGGCAAACCTTGGCGCTCTCTCTCCCTTTAACTCTTGCAACTTCCTGAAAGCAGTAAGAGAAACCTTACAGGTCATGAATAGACCCGAACCACCCCCTCATCCCCACAGGGACGGAGGGGGGCGCACACTTACCCAAGGTGAACTCCCATTGCTCGTTCCCCAGAGAACGCTCAGGCACCACCTCCAGATCTAGCATTGGCTCAGGTAGCGCAGAGGTCGCAGGCTAGCACGGCAGGTTACCCAGTCGCTGCGCTGGACCTCTGAGGGAAGCGGGAGGGAAGAAAGCTCGATAGCAGCCTGCGCCCCGACCCCCCCCCGGGGGGGGCAGCGCTGAGCCCACAGCGGAGCCCCTGACACCGGGCGGAGCAAGGAGCGCGGGCACGACCGCCGCAGCAACCAGGCCCCCCCCATCCCCGCCGCCTCACGGCCCCGCTCGCTGCACGCCCTCCCTGCCCCGGCCGGGCACCGAGCGCGGGCAGCCGCTGCCCCCTCCCGCCGGGGGAAGAGGAACCGCTACCCCCGAACATACCAGCAAAACCCGGCCGAGAAAAGAGCAAAACACAACCCCTCCTCGCGCGCTGCAAAACCACGACTCACCTCACTTGCGGCTGCTGAAAAACTGCCTTGCAGCTACCGTCAGGCGAGCCCGCGCATGGGGCGAGGAGAGGGCGTGGCCAAGGAAGAGTACGCCCCGCCCGCCAGCCGTGGTTGAAGGGGAAAGGTATTGGCTTGGGGAATGGGAGACAAAGGGCTTGAATCCCGCTGAAGGAGATTCAGGGTTGCCTTGAAGGTGGGGGGTGCAGCCCCACTGCCACCCCCTGTCCTTGTCACCAGACCTACAACACCAGCCCTGATTACACCCTGCCACGGTAAGCTCAGTGTCAGGAAAACCTGGTTTCAATAAGAGTAGCTCATGAGGCAGAATGAGGTTTAAAGCTTTATTCGAATAAACGGATATTCCTGCCAGACACACCTGGTTCAGTGTTCTCAAATTTTCTTAGCATTAACATTGTATTTATACCTATCCTGTCCACGGGGTCCCTCCCCCTTTCTCCTTTGCCTTAGATAGTTGAGGGTTACAGCTACCCAGTCCACCTATATTTATGCTATTCTGCTTGCACAAGATGCTACCAAAAAGTGGAAGTCCAGCAATGCTTAGTAGTCATATTGCCACATTGTCTGCAGAAGTTGTTTTCTGTGGGTAAAGCAGTTTCTGTGCTATGCTTAGCATTGATATTGCTACATGGTTTGCAGAAGTTATTTTGTGTTACTACAGCAGTTTCTTGTGCTTATTCAGTATTCCTGATAATATTTTTGGCAAGGCCACAGCTTTTCTCCACACTCAGGATTAAAAGAAGAAAAAAAAAAATACCAAACAAACAAAAACAAACCCAAAAACCTCCCCAAAATACAAAAAACCAAAAAAACCCCAAATAAAAACCAAAACAAACTACCAAACCCAAACCAACCTAGTTGCATCCAGTTTTTCCAGGTGAAAGGCCGGGGGGGGGAAGAGTTGAGAAATTAGTCAGTGGCATGAGCGAAGTTACCAGAACAAGCTTAGGAATGAAGAAAGTCGTAAGGAGGTCATTGGCTTTGCAATGTTATTTGAGAAAACAGGGGTACTGCCACTCCCATGCTTTGTCCCTAGAGAAAAGCCCATGTTTCCCCTGGGGTGGTGATCACCACACATGAACCTGGTTTGCTCAGAAGACCCCATGTGCAAGCAGCCAGCATCAGCACAGCTAACAAGGATAACGAAGCTCTCCCATGACACTGAGATACTGACACCGCCTTGGACACCCCACATCAGACCAGCACCCATTTTTACGGTGGAAACTTGATCCAAGATGAATGGCACCAGGCCAAACATTGCCCAATATAAGAAGAGAATTAAAAATAAAGGAGAAAAGCAAAGACTTGTGCCAGCCTCATACGAAGCGACATGTCTGGTGGAGAAGGGCTGCACAAGTAATGGAAAGTTAAAAGGATCCAGAAGGTGTGGAAGCAGCTGTAATTCCTTCTGCTGGCAGGTCGAGGCTCCAGGAGGAGCAGGGAGTGGGGGAAGATGCCTTTTTTCCACATTTATTTGAAAGTGGTAGAAGGAAAACTGCTCCTTGAGCAAAACCCATCTGCTGTCCCCTCTCTTCTACTGCATCCCTTGGGATGGTGATGCTCGGTCCTGGCTTGGCCCCATCCCACATGCCCACCACATCTCAAGCAGAGGTCTGCAGCAGGCCAGCATAATTGCACAGAATATCCATCCCATGGAATATCCTGCAGCAAGACAGAAAACACCAGTTAAGAAAACCCTTCACGCAGCTTACCACGGAACTGTGGGTTTCTGATATTTAATACAAAAAAAATTCAGCTAGGTTTTCCACTGCATCTCCTTCCTATGGGCAGACTAAGCCATCACTATCAAGGAGAATCAAAGCATTAAAAAAGAAATCCCAGTCACATCTGGGAGCAGGACCTTGGCCAGGGTCTGCTCTAAACACCACAGCACCTCCCTTCAGGTCACAGAGCTATCAAAGCAGGCAAGATTTCAATGTATATAGCGCAGGGCGAGCCCCAGGGAAATCAGCTTTCCCTTGAAGCCAGCTGCACATTGCTCTATTTATTATTTGCTGGCTTTTCCTTTTTTAAATCCAAGCACGGTGACATCTTAATATGCTGAAAAACACAGAGGTGCTGCCAACTTTTCCCCTTCCTTCCAGCCCTCTGACACATCGTTGTTGGCTCAAAAAGAGAAATTAGCCTTTCCTTTCCTGGGAGCATGGGCTGATCCTTCATCATGAGTCACCTGCAGTGATCCAACTCCAATGTATATTTATATATGTGTATATATATGGTGATATCAATAAGGGACCTACTTGAGAGGAGAAATACCTAGCTATAAATCTTGCATACCCCATTTATTTAATAGGACATGAAGGACACACCAGCACCCACTTTTAACCGGGCCAGGGCACATGCACCCCTCGGGTAGGGATGCTGGATGGAAAGCGGGTGGATGCAGGCTTTGCAGGAACTCTTCTCCAACTCAGTCCTGTGTTTGGTGATGCCCTTTGGATGCAGAGTGCTACAAACTGGAGAATGCCAGAGGCTGGGCTCCATTAAAACAAAAACAGACCAAAAAAAAAAAAAACCAAACCAAAACCAGCATCCTTTGAAAAATAATATTGAAAGTACAAGCTGAAATCCCTGTGTAAGTTTGGAGACTGGAAAGCAATGAGGATAAAGGTCAAATATAACTGGGGAACAAAACAAATCCCAAGCTAATTGATTGAGGCCAGGCCGGATGGGGCTTAGAGCAACCTGGTCTAGCGGAAGGTGTCCCTGCTCATGGCAGAGGGTTGGAACTAGATGAGCTTTAAGGTCCTTCCCAACCCAAACCATTCTGTGCTGTCATGATTCTATAATTTCTGAATGTGCCTCTATCCTCCCTCAGTTTTCACCCATCACACCCTCACCGAGACGAGGTGGAGGCAGACTCAATGCTTCCCAGGAGGGTGCTTTTGCTCTGTAAAATAACCACCAGTGTATTGACAGGGGCTGCTATCCAGGGAATGTGCCAGCCCCCTCTGCGTCTCCGAGCTTAAAACACACCCCTGAAATAACTGGGAGGGCAAAACAAAGCTGCTGGGGGAGGCAAGGGCAGCAGCACCGCACAGACGTGTTGGGTATTCTCTGGTTGAGTGCAGGGACTGCCCAGAGTGAGCAGGGAGATCCTGGGGCACAGGCATGGAGCAGCAGTAAATCCCAGATGGCTGAAAAAGAAGCATGACCAGCAGGTTGAAAGAGATGATTCTGCCCCTCTACTCTGCTCTCATGAGACCCCACTTGGAGTAATGTGTACAGTTCTGGTGTCCTCAACATAAAAAGGACATGGAGCTGTTGGAGCAAGTCCAGAAGAGGTGTCGTGGTTTAAGCCCAGCCGGTAACTTAGAACCACACAGCTGCTCGCTCACTCCCCCCCCTTCTTCCCCCCCTGCTCCCAGAGGAATGGGGATGAGAATCAAAAGAATGTAAATCCCACAGGTTGAGATAAGAACAGTCCAGTAACTAAGGTATAATACAAAACCACTACTACTGTAGGCTTAAATTTTAAACAATAGTGTGTGCGCCTTTAACATAGTAGAATAAACCAAACTGTTCTAACAAACATGTAGAGAGAAAGGAATGTTCGGCTGACGGGGGAAGGAACATCACGGGACTGATAACAACTAAGGAGACAGTAAATAAGACCAAGGATGCTAGCCTTCAAGATAGCAGAGTGGCACCCAACGTGGAGCAAGACTGGAACAGAGCAGAAGCAAGGACATACCAACCGCTAACTCAGCACTAGGACCTTGTAAGTGTGCGCAAGCACTGAGGTCATTCAGTAAACACAGTGAGGAAGACTATCAGCGACCACCAGAGACCCCCACTCAGCAAGAAAGCACATGCTTAATTAGGATGCAAATATTATAATTAGTTCCTGGAAACTGTGTAAATATGCATGAGTATCCTAAATATATAGCTGCTGCCGGCAAGTAACGGTCATGCTCACCTTTGCGAAGCTATTCGTGTGTGCGCCCAGCGCTGCAATAAAGAATGCCTGCTTTCTAAAATTCCAAATTGAGTCTTAGAGAGTTTCTCTGACTTTTACGGTAACATTACTACCTCCAATAATAATTATGATAAGGGAAATAAGGGGAGAGACTATAAAACTAAAAGAGGAAAAGGAAAAGAAAACAATAAACACAAGTGATGAACAATACAGGCTCACCACCTGCCGACCAATACCCAGCCCGACCCGAGCAGCCATCTGTCCCTTCGGGTAACTCCCCCCATTTATATACTGAGCATGACGTGCTGTGGCATGGAATACCCCTTTAGCTACTTTGGGTCAGGTGTCCTGTCTCTGCTTCCTCCTGGCTTCCCATGCCCCTCCTCACTGGCAGAGCATGAGACTGAGAAAGTCCTTGGTCGGAGTAAACATTACTTAACA
This sequence comes from Strigops habroptila, assembly GCF_004027225.2. Lineage (NCBI taxonomy): Eukaryota > Metazoa > Chordata > Aves > Psittaciformes > Psittacidae > Strigops > Strigops habroptila. The sequence goes on from NC_044301.2 coordinate 26,228,936, forward strand.
ACAACTAAAAACATCGGTGTGTTATCAGCACTGTTCTCAGGCTAAAAACACAGCACTGCACCAGCTACTAAGAAGGAGAAAAATAACTGCTACAGATGAACCCAGAACAGGAGGCCACAAGGATGATAAGGAGGCTGCAGCACCTCCCATATGAAAACAAGCTGAGAAAATTGGGGCTGTTCAGCCTGGAGAAGAGAAGGCTGCATGGAGACCTCATAGCAGCCTTCCAGTGTCTGAAGGGGGCCTACAGGGATGCAGGAGAGGGACTCTTCATCAGGGACTGTAGCAATAGGACAAGTAGTAATGGGTTTAAATAGGGGAGATTTAGGTTAGATATAAGGAAGAAGTTATTTGCTGAGAGAGTGGTGAGGCACTGGAACAGGCTGCCCAAGGAAGTTGTGAATGCTCCATCCCCGGCAGCATTCAAGGCCAGGTTGGACGGGGCTCGGAGCAACCTGGTCTAGTGGAAGGTGTCCCTGCCCATGGCAGGGGGGTTGGAACTAGATGATCTTACAGTCCTTTCCAACCCTAACTATTCTACGATTCTATGATTCTAACTAGATGATCTTAAGGCCCTTTCCAACCCAAACCATTCTGTGATTCTATGAAAATCCCACCACAGCATCCTGAAGGAGAGCAAGCACAGTCACAGCTGGAGACAGAGCACCTCCTCGCATCCATGCCTACCACCAAGCCTGAGCCCTCTGCTTCCCTAGGTGCAGAAGAATACCCCCCGTGCACCTACAGCATCCTCCCCGGATTCCCAGAGGGGCTGGTTCCCTTTCAGATTGCAGTTCTCATTCCGCCAAGTAAGGGGGGGAAAAAAAAAAATCCAAGAGAAGAAGAAAAATAAATAAATAATTTCCAAGTCACTCGAAAGTAGAAAACTCACCCAAGGCTTCATTTGTATAGATAGTGGTTGCAGTACCAAAGACAAGCAGCTTGAAGGTAGCTTTCAAGCCCCTTGCTGTAAATGCAGCAGAAGGATGGTTTACACAGGGGACCATCAGAGAGGCTGGAGACTTACTGGAATCACATCCCTCTCCTGGCTTTCTCCTCTCCTGGAGAAACCATCCCAGGTGAGATTCAGCTGCTGAGTTGGTTTGGAGGGTTTTCTTGCACAGCTGAGACAGCAGTTACGAAAATGCCCAGTTCCCCCCATTGCCTACTGTGCTCCAAAGACAGCAAGCTGCCCAGGAGCACTGGCATGGTTTTCCCTTTGGACACGTTTGTGCTGGGGGTTGTGTCCAGGGGCCAGGAGCGGCCAGTATCCCTGGGGATGGAGCTGCCCCACACGTCCCCACCACACACTGGGTGCTTTGGGGCTGGCAAAGGTCATGAGTGAAGATCTGGGCAGCTGAAGCCAAACACCTCGAAAGTAACTGGAGCAGCCCTCCCATGCGCCCAGTGACACCAGGCCAGATGGCATTTTCAAGGCAGATGGGGTAAAGCACCATCATTTCAGCAGCCATTTGACACAGGCAAAAACATTAAAAAAATAATAATTATCCTTCTCACTCTCCAGATTATGGAACAATTCTTAGAAAATACCAGAGCTTGGTCCCAGGGCTCAGGAAGCAATACACAGCTTTCTGAAGCTTATATTTATTTTAAAGACTAGTTCAGTTGTTAACATCTCATAGCATCACAGACTGGTTTGGGTTGAAAGGGACCTTAAAGCTCATCTAGATCCAACCCCCTGCCATAGACAAGGACACATTCCACTGGACCAGGTTGCTCCAAGCCCCGTCCAACCTGGCTTTGAACACTGCCAGGGATGGGGCACCCCTGGGATAACTTTTACTTCACTCTCTATATGTGTGTTCACATGAACTGTATAAAATATCATAATATTCTATTTATGCCATGCAAATAAATGAACAACATAATTATTTCAGACTGAAGGAATGGCAGCAGTATGTCCATCCAGATTCCTGCTACCAAAGGCTTTCAATGCCATCACAGCTTGGGGTGGGATCAGCAGCTGTAAGCAATTACTGGGTTTTGCCTTGACTTTCCCAAATTCCACACACCTGTGGGGTTATGTTAGCAGAGAAGAGCCAGGCTTTGTGATCCAGCCAGACAAAAAGGGGGAGGAAAAAAAAAAATAAAAATGCAAAAGCAACCAGGAGGGACCAAAAACACACTGGGGCATGCAGCCATGTGTGGGGAAACATGCCAGTGGCTCACAGTGAAGGCAAGCTACCCTCTCCTGATGTGATTCAACAGCAACACCAGGAACACCACAAATCAGTCTGTATGGAAGTCTGCCCTGGGGCTGCCAAAACAACATGCTGGAAACAGACCCCAAACTTGGCAGAACTGTTTCAGCTGGGGAAAGGATATTTGCCATAAAGCTCTGAAGTTGCTCTTATTTTTTAGGAGGCACATTTTCTGCCAAAAAGCTTCGGGATTGCAGTTTGAAGCAGTTCCAGCATTTGCAGCTCCTCTGGCTACAGAGTAAGGGGGGCTTTGCTCATGTGCTGGGGAAGTGCTGGGACTCTATTCGGGGGTTATCCCACCTCTTTGGGGGGGTTTAATCCCACAACCAAGAGCTTTGGGTGCCCTGGGTCACACCGAGATGGGCAGCACCCATAGACCTAGCTGGAGCAGAGAGATGCCTCCCCATCAGTGCTAGGGTGGGGGTCCCTGGCTGGACAGTGCTGAGCGTGGCCCTTCCCATGAATACCCCTGGCTCTGGTTTTCTCTGGCTCAGCACTTCTCCCCCCTCACTTGCACAAAGCAGGCACAGCTGGGATGTTTCTAATCACCCAGAAAACAGCTGGAGCAGAGGGCAAGGTTAACATGGGCACAATATGCAGCATAAGTATACGGGCAGGGTATGAGGAGCTGCCCCCTCTACATGTGATGCTGCAGCCGAACAGTAGGAGGGCAGAAAAGGCCTTTTTTGATGGGCTGGTGTCCTGGGTTCAGCTTGGAGCAGTCATTTTTCTCCTTCTTAGTAGCTGGTGCAGTGCTGTGTTTTGAAATTTCAGCCTGGGAACAATGCTGATAACACCAATGTTTTTAGTTGTTCCTAAGTAATGTTTACTCTGACCAAGAACTTTCTCAGTCTCATGCTCTGCCAGGGAGGAGGGGAAGCTGGGAGGAAGCAGAGACAGGACACCTGACCCAAACTAGCCAAAGGGGTATTCCATACCACTGCACATCATGCCCAGTATAGAAACTGGGGGGAGTTACCCAGAAGGCCAGATCACTGCTCTGGTCAGGCTGGGTATCGGTCAGCAGGTGGTGAGCAATTGTATCCTCTCCCCTTGTTATTTCCCTTATCATTATTATTATTATTGGTGGTAGCAGTAGTGGTTTTGTATTATACCTTAATTACTGGACTGTTCTTATCTCAACCGGTGGGAGTGACATTCTTCCGATTCTACTCCCCATCCCTCTGGGAGCGGGGGGAGGAAGAAGGGGGGGGAGTGAGGGAGCGGCTGTGTGGTTCTGAGATACCGGCTGGGCTGAAACCATGACAGTTCTTTGTGGCGCCTAACATGGGGCACGAAGAGTTGAGATAAAGACAGATCTGACCAGAGTGTGTCTAATCATGTTTGTGATAAGCATTCATTGTTACTACTCGTCACAATGTTGATTTATTTGCTCTCAGAGTTGTTGCGCTTGATCTCAGAGTTTCAGCATGTTGTACCTTACTTACAGCCACTATTTGCTGTTTTAGCGTTTATCGGCTGGGGGGCCTGGGCTAAGGTTATTGTTTCACTGTACTTCATGGTAATGACTTGTAATACAATAGACTCATTGATCATGAAACTGGTCTGGCTTGCATTCCCAGCGTGGTCATCACCTCTATATTTTGGGAAGTATATAATGGAATCTTTTAGCAATTACATATTTCTTTTTTTTTCTCCTTGGGGGGTCAACCTATGAAGGAGGCATTCCCTTACATCCCCCGCTCCCCCCCCCAGCCTTTTTGCAACAGCAGTTGAGAGTTCTGAAGGTTTTGGATGGCCTCTGAATACCCTTGAAACCTGCCTGCTGATTGTGCTGCGGATCAGCATGTTGGCACACATACGGAGTGTGTTTTACCCACGGCCATCCTGTCCTAGGAACATCCTATTTCGTTTAATCTCGAAAGTTAAGCAGTATCGGGTTCAAATCTGGTCTAGGGTTAGACGACGATATAGGAGGACCACCAAGAGATTTTCCCTGAGGCTGGACAGTCATGAGTGGCAGGGTGTGTGGGATAGTGTGGGCAAGTATCTAGGCAAGTGGGCCCCTCCAGTGCTTTGGAACTTCACCACTGAACAAGTGCAACATCCAGAAAAACTAGTAAAACACTTAAGGTGTGCTGTCGTTCTGTTTATACCAGAGAGGGATGACTCGCTGCAACGTGCTGGGGCTTGGCCTACGCCTACAGAGCCCTGCTCAACACTATCCAGCACCTTCAAAGGGAAAAAAACGTCTCTGGATCTGATGGCAAAGCAACAGACAATGCAGCTATGCCAACTACAAGCACAGCAGCTACTCAAACCCTGACCACAACAGACAACACAACTACTCCAACTTCAAATACAGCAGCTACACCAACCCCAGTGACAAGCACAGTAGCTACTCAAACCCCGACAGCAAGAGACAATATGGCTATTCCAAGCACCGCAGCTATATCAACCCCAGTGACAAGTACAGTAGCTACTCAAACCCCGACAGCAACAGACAATGCAGCTGTTGGTGTTACACAACTCCCAAGCACAACAGCTGCAGCAACCCCAGCAACAGACATTGCAACCACTCCAATCCTAGTGGCAGACACTGCAGCCACTCCAACCACAGTGACAAACACTGCAGCTAAACCAAATGGCCAGTTTGTGACAATGTCTGTTGCCCCTGTAAGCAAAAGAAAATGAGAGGCACAAAGAGCAACCCCTGCAGGGAAGAAAGATGAAGACCCAATGCCATTACTACACGGAACAGCATCTGAACAAGAGTTACTACTACGTGGGTCAGAGGAAGAGGAAGAAGAAGAAGAGGTCACTTCTCGACCCTGGACCTCAACCGAACTGCGGAATATGCGAAAAGATTTCACCCGTCTTCCAGGGGAGCACATTGTCACCTGGTTGCTCTGATGCTGGGACAATGGGGCCGACGGTCACGAACTAGAAGGTAAGGAAGCCAAGCAGCTGGGATAACTTGCTAGGGAAAGAGGAATTGACAAAGCGATTGCAAGAGAGAAGAGAGCCCTCAGCCTTTGGAGGCGGCTCCTGGCAGCTGTGAAGGAAAGGTTTCCCTACAAAGACGATATTACGAGTCGCTCAGCCAACTGGACCACGATAGAGAAAGGCATCCAATCCCTGAGGGAATCAGCCATTCTAGAGATGATCTATCGTAGGCTGGATGCCAGGAACACATCCATAGATCCAGATGAAGTCGAATGTACACGACCCATGTGGCGGAAACTTACACGGAGTGCGCCATCATCATATGCCCACACATTGGCATCAATTACCTGGAATGATGGAATATCACCAACAGTGGATTGCCTGATTCGTCAACTCCGAGAATTCGAAGACAATCTCACCCCTTCCATCATTTCAGCTGTGGAAAAACCGTCCCAGGAGTTCAAACAATTGAGAGACGATTTATCCGATCTATCCAGCTCCCCACGCGTACCAACCCATGTCTCAGCTATTAACAGAAGGCGCCCTACTGCTCGAGAACGAAAATATAGGAGGTACACGCCAAGGGCCACCCTATGGTCTTACCTGCAGGATCACGGAGAAGACATGAGAAAGTGGGATGGAAAACCTACCTCAGTTCTGGAGCAAAGGGTGCGTGAACTGAAGAGGAGAACAATGGTCAAGGATGATCCTCCCAGGAAAGCTGCTGCTCCAGTCTCTGGTGAGCAGTTTCCCAGATGGAGTGGAAGAGCTGATTTTACTCCAGCTCCTGTGATAAGGAATACTAATCCCTTTCTACAAGACATAAGAGGAGAATCTTGTGATCACTATTAGAGGGGCCCTGCCTGCAGCCAGGTGGAGGAGAGGGATAATCGGGTTTACTGGACTGTGTGGATCAGATGGCCTGGCACATCAGTCCCACAGAAGTATAAGGCTCTAGTAGATACCGGTGCACAGTGTACCCTGATGCCATCAAGGTATCAAGGGGTGAAACCCATTTATATTTCTGGAGTGACAGGAGGATCCCAACAGTTAACTGTACTGGAAGCTGAAATCAGCCTGACTGGGAGGAAGTGGCAAAAGCACCCCATTGTGACTGGTCCAGGGGCTCCATGCATCCTTGGCATAGACTGTTTCAGGAGAGGGTACTTCAAAGACCCAAAAGGGTATAGATGAGCTTTTGGTATCGCTGCCTTGGAAACAGAGGAAAAGAAGCAGATGTCCACCTGGCCTGGTGTCTCAGTGGATCCTTCTGTTGTGGGGTTGCTGAAGGTCGAAGAACAGCAAGTGCCAATTGCGACCACAACAGTGCACCGGCGGCAATATCGCACCAACCGAGACTCCCTGATTCCCATCCATTAGCTGATCCATGGACTGGAGAGCCAAGGAGTGATCAGCAGGACCCGCTCACCCTTTAATAGCCCCATATGGCCAGTGCAAAAGTCTAATGGAGAGTGGAGACTAACAGTAGACTATCGTGGCCTGAACGAAGTCACACCACCATTGAGTGCTGCCGTACCGGACATGCTAGAACTTCAATATGAACTGGAGTCAAAGGCAGCCAAGTGGGATGCCACAATTGATACTGCCAATGCATTTTTCTCAATCCCTTTGGCAGCAGAATGCAGGCCACAGTTTGCTTTCACTTGGAGGGGCATCCAGTACACTTGGAACCGACTGCCCCAGGGGTGGAAACACAGCCCTACCATGTGCCATGGACTGATCCAGACTGCACTGGAACAGGGGCAAGCTCCAGAACATCTGCAATACATTGATGACATCATCGTGTGGGGTGATACAGCAGAAGAAGTTTTTGAGAAAGGGAGGAAGATAATCCAAATCCTGCTGAAGGCCGGTTTTGCCATAAAATGGAATAAGGTCAAGGGACCTGCACAGGAGATTCAATTTTTGGGAATAAAATGGCAAGATGGATGTCGCCAGATCCCCACAGACGTGATCAACAAGATAACAGCAATGTCTCCACCAACTAACAAGAAAGAAACACAAGCTTTCTTAGGTGTTGTGGGGTTCTGGAGAATGCACATCCCAAATCACAGTCTGATTGTAAGCCCTCTCTACCATATGACCTGGAAGAAGAATGATTTCAAATGGGGCCCTGAGCAACAACAAGCCTTTGAACAAATTAAACGAGAAATAGTTCATGCAGTAGCCCTTGGACCAGTCCGGGCCGGGCCAGATGTGAAAAATGTGCTCTATACCGCAGCCTGGGAGTATGGTCCTACCTGGAGCCTCTGGCAGAAAGCTCCAGGGGAGACTCGAAGTCGACCCCTTGGCTTTTGGAGTCGGGGATATAAAGGATCCGAGGCCAGCTATACTCCCACTGAAAAAGAGATACTGGCAGCCTATGAAGGGGTTCGAGCTGCTTCAGAAGTGATTGGAACTAAAGCGCAGCTCCTCCTGGCACCCTGGTTGCCCGTGCTGGGCTGGATGTTCAAAGGCAGGGTCTCCTCTACACATCATGCAACTGATGCTACATGGAGTAAGTGGGCTGCACTAATTACACAACGAGCTCGAATAGGAAATCCCAGTCGTCCAGGAATTCTAGAAGTCATCATGGACTGGCCAGAGGGCAAAGATTTTGGGATGTCACCAGAAGAGGAGGTGACGCGTGCTGAAGAGGCCCCACCATATAATGAACTGTCAGAGAGTGAAAAGCAATATGCCTTGTTTACTGATGGGTCCTGCCATATTGTGGGAAAGCATCGGAGATGGAAGGCAGCTGTGTGGAGTCCCCTGGGACAAGTTGCAGAAACTGCTGAGGGAGAGGGTGAATAGAGTCAGTTTGCAGAGGTGAAAGCCATCCAGCTGGCCTTGGACATTGCTGAACAAGAAAAATGGCCAGTAATTTATCTCTATACTGACTCATGGATGGTGGCAAATGCCCTGTGGGGGTGGTTGCAGCAATGGAAGCAGAGCAACTGGCAACACAGAGGGAAACCCATCTGGGCTGCTGCATTGTGGCAAGATAGCGCTGCTCGGGTGCAGAACCTGGTGGTGAAGGTACGCCACGTAGATGCTCATGTACCCAAGAGTCGGGCCACTGAGGAACACCAGAACAACCAACAAGTGGATAAAGCTGCTAAGATTCAAGTGGCTCAGATGGACTTAGACTGGCAACATAAAGGTTAATTACTTTTAGCCAGGTGGACCCATAACACCTCAGGCCATCAAGGCAGATATGCAACATATAGATGGGCTGGTGATCGAGGGGTGGACTTAACGATGGACACTATTGCCCAGGTTATTCACAAATGTGAAACATGTGCTGCAATTAAGCAAGCCAAATGATTAAAGCCTCTCTGGGATGGAGGATGATGGCTGAAGTACAAATATGGGGAGGCCTGGGAGATTGACTATATTATACTCCCACCAACCCGCCAAGGCAAGCGCTATGTGCTTACCATGGTGGAAGCAACCACCGGCTGGCTGGAAACAAATGCTGTGCCCCACGCCACTGCCCGGAAGACTATCCTGGGCCTTGAGAAACAAGTCTTGTGGCGACACGGCACCCCAGAGAGAATTGAGTCAGACAATGGGACTCATTTCCGGAACAACCTTATAGACACTTGGGCCAAAAAGCATGGCATTGAGTGGGTATATCACATCCCCTACCATGCACCAGCCTCTGGGAAAATCGAATGGTACAATGGGCTGTTAAAAACTACACTGAGAGCAATGGGTGGTGGGACTTTCAAACACTGGGATACACATTTGCCAAAAGCCACCTGGTTGGTCAACAGTAGGGGATCTGCCAACAGGGCTGGCCCAGCCCTATCAGAACTTTTACATACTGTAGAGGGGGATAAAGTTCCTGTGGTGCACATAAAGAATTTGTTGGGGAAGACAGTCTGGGTTATTCCTGCTTCAGGTAAAAGCAAACCTACTCGTGGGGTTGCCTTTGCTCAGGTACCTGCATGTACTTGGTGGGTAATGCGGGAAGATGGGGAAGTCCGATGTGTACCTCAAGGGGATTTGATTTTGGGGGAAAACAGCCAATGAACTCAATTGTACGCTGTTGCCTGCTCTATAACGCTTTTGTAGCCCACCAGCTAGATATTTTCAGGTCACCAGCAAGTGACCCTGACTTCCCTCCGATCATCACCTCAACAAAGAATGAATTTTGAGGAAACCAGACGAGCTCAGCAGTGACCAAATGAGTTTGGCGGTATCATCAGCAGGCAACAACCCAACACTACACACCATCCCTCCTGCCCTGAAAGACTATTACAAAAGATGGAGCCTGACATCATGGACTGGATGAATTCAGCAGTTTTACAGGGATTGGTCCATGGACTAGGGAATGATATCTTTCTCTTTGTGTGCGGATGTGAGTGTATATATATATGTATATATGGGACAGGGGCAATGGTGTGTTGAAAGATGTGGGATCTGAGTATGACGTGAATGGTATGGAATAAGGGGTGGATACTGTCCTGGGTTCAGCTAAGGCAGTCACTTTTCTCCTTCTTAGTAGCTGGTGCAGTGCTGTGTTTTTTAACTTTCAGCCTGGGAACAACGCTGATAACACCGATGTTTTTAGTTGTTGCTAAGTCATGTTTACTCCGACCAAGGACTTTCTCAGTCTTATGCTTTGCCAAGGAGGAGGGGAAGCCGGGAGGAAGCAGAGACAGGACACCTGACCCAAACTGGCCAAAGGGGTATTCCATACCATGGCACATCATGCTCAGTATAGAAACCGGGGGGAGTTACCCGGAAGGCCCAGATCACTGCTTGGGTTGGGCTGGGTATCGGTCAGCGGGTGGTATTCAATTGTGTCCTCTCCCCTTGTTATTTCACTAATCATTATTATCACTGGTGGTAGCAGTAGTGGTTTTGTATTATACCTTAGTTGCTGGACTGCTCTTATCTCAACCCGTGGGAGCTACATTCTTTCGATTCTCCTCCCCATCCCTCCGGGAGTGGGGGGAGGAAGAAAGGAAGTGAGTGAGCAAGTGGTTGTGTGGTTCTGAGTTACCGGCTGGGCTCAAACCACGACAACACCTCAGGCCATCAAGGCAGAGATGCAACATATAGATGGGCTCGCGATCGAGGGGTGGACTTAACAATGGACACTATTGCCCAGGTTATTCATGAACGTGAAACGTGCTGCAATTAAGCAAGCCAAGCAGTTAAAACCTCTCTCGTATGGAGAACAATGGCTGATTTACAAATACGGGGGGGCCTGGCACATTGACTATATCACACTCCCACCGACCCGCCAAGGCAAGCGCCATGTGCTTACCATGGTGGAAGCAACCACCAGATGGCTGTAAACATATGCTGTGCCCCACACCACTGCCCGGAACACTATCCTGGGCCTTAAGAAACAAGTCTTGTGGCTACACCGCACCCCAGAGAGAATTGAGTCAGACAATGGGACTCATTTCCAGAACAACCTTACAGACACTTGGGCCAAAGAGCACAGCATCCAGTGAGTATAATCACATCCCCTACCATGCACCAATGAACGCAGTTGTGTGCCGTTGCCTGCTATCCAACTCTTTTATAGCCCACCAGCTGGTTATCTTCAGGTCACCCAGCAACTGCCCCTGCTTTCCCTCCAATCATCACCCCAACAAAGTATGAATTTTGACAAAACCAGACTCGCTCAGCAGTGACCAGACAAGTTCGGCGGTGTCATCAGCAGGGAACAATCCAACACTACAAACCATCCCTCCTGCCCTGGAAGACTTTTACAAGAGGTCGAGCCTGACATCATGAACTGGATGAATTCAGCAGCTTTATAAGGATTGGTCCATGTATTAAGGAATGTTATCTCTGGGTGTGTGGATGTGTTTATGTATATATATGAGACAAAAACAATGGTATATTGAAAAATGTGGGATCTGAGCATGACATGAAGGGTATGGAATGAGGGGTGGATACTGTCCTGGGTTCAGCTACAGCAGTCATTTTTTCTCCTTCTTAGGAGCTGGTGCAGTGCTCTGTTTTTGACTTTAGTCTGGGAACAACACTGATAACACCTATGTTTTTAGTTGTTGCTAAGTCATGTTTACTCCAACCACGGACTCTTTCAGTCTCATGCTCTGCCAGGGAGGAGGGGAAGCTGGAAGGAAGCACAGACAGGACACCTGACCCCACCTAGCCAAAGGGGTATTCCATACCACAGCACTTCATGCCCAGTATATAAACTGAGGGGAGTCACCCAGAATGCCCAGATTGCTGCTCAGGTCAGGCTGGATATCAGTCAGAAGGTGGTGAGGAATTGTCTTCTCTCCCCTTTTTCTTTCACTTATCATTACTGGCAGTAGCAGTAGTAGTTTTGTATCATACCATAGCTACTGGACTGTTCTCATCTCAACTATGGTAGTTACATTCTTTTGATTCTCCTCCCCATCCCTCTGGCAGCAGGGGGAGGAATAAGGGGGGAGCGAGCAAGCGCCTGCATGGTTCTGAGTTACCGGCTCAGCTTAAACCACCACAGCTAGTCCCCTGTACACATGAAACCTCCAGCATGTTGAGCTTTGTCCCGAGACCCTCCATGGGTTGGGGCTTGCATCCTTCTCCTGTCCACTGGCCATGGGGTGCGCTGGGCTCACGGCTATGTAACACATCAAGAATAAAGATTTTTGAGGTGATTCTGTGCTTGGCCAGGGATGGAATCAGATACTGCAACTGGACGAGTTTCAAGGTGCCTTCCAACCCAAACCAATCCTCTGGCACCAGCAGGGACACCTTCCATTAGACCAGGTTGCTTCCAAGCCCCATCCAACCTGGCCTTGAATACTGCCAGGGATGAGGCAGCCACAGCTTCTCTGGAGAGCCTGTTCCAGTGCCTCACTACCCTCACAGGGAAGAACTTCTTCCTAAAATCTCATCTCAGTCTCCCTTCTGTCAGTTTAATGCCATTCCCCCTTGTCCTGTCCCTACAAGCCCTTGTCAAAAGCCCCCCTCTCCAGTTTTCTTGTAGCCCCTTTAGGCATGCTGGAAGCTGCTCTCACATCTCCCTGCGCCTTCTCTTCTCCAGGCTGAACAAGCCCAGCTCTCTCAGTTTGTCTCCAGAGCAGAGGTTCTCCAGCCCTTGGACCATCTCTGTGGCCTCCTCTGGACTCGCTCCAACAGCTCCATAACCCTCATATTGTTGCCCCAGAGCTGGACGCACGACTGCATGGGGGGCTCCCCAGAGCACACTAGAGGGGGAGAATGACCTCCCTTGACCTGCTGCTCACGCTGCTGAGGATTCAGCCCAGCACACGAGGGGTTTCTGGGCCCAAGCGCACACTGAAGCCAGGTCATGGGAATCTCCTCATCAACCAATGCCCCCAAGTCCTTCTCAGGGCCGCTCCCAATCCATTATCCATGCAGCCTATATTTGTGCTTGGGATCTCTGGCTGCCCCCTTTGTCATCGACTTCTTGTGAACGAGCAGCACAGGAATGACTTGTATCTTACTCACAGGCTGCAGTGGATAAAACGAGAGATACTCAGCCTTGCTCCCAGCCCCATTCGCAGCCTGTTCATTTCACAGTGGGAAATTACTTGGTCCAATACAGCATCGCCAGAAATTCCTCCCAGTTGAGCTTCATTAAATGACATTTGAGAGCAACCCGGTCCCTGCAATGCTGGGTTTTGCTGGGTTTCAGAGAGCAGCACATGAAACTGCCTGAGTGCTCTCTCAGGCCACTATGTTCCTCATAGTCATAGCTATATTTCTATCCCATTTTTGGTTTTCCATAGTTGTGGGACTGCAGCCAACTGCCCTGCAGCCCTTTCAAGAACTGAGGAGAGCATGTGCTGCTGCCACTGCTAGCAGGGACCTCACTGTACAGATCCCCATCACCAGTCCAGCCCCAGCAAGAAAGAAAGGGTTTTGCACCCAAGCCAACATCTGTGCTTGTTGCTGCTGTCGTGTGGCATCCAGCTCACACTGCAGCCAGCCATAAAACACCAAAAAGCCACTTTGGAGTGAGCTGAGCTCCCTTCCATGTGCCACAGCCACAGAGCCAAGCTACCAGTCTCCTGTGCAAACCCTCCATCTCTGTTGATGGGTGCATCACCTTCACTAATGGCTTCTTTGGAGCAAGAAATTGGGGGGGGGGGGGAACCTGTTCCACATGACAGGGGTTGAACACAGCATTCACCAAGTCGGAAACATCCACCAGTTATTGTTCTGTTAAAATCCCCAGCCTGAGCAATGGGCTACAGCATTAAAATGCAGGGCAAGACATTAAAAGGGTGGCAGATCTTCGATACAGAAATGAGGACAGCTTTTCAAAGGGCCTGCTGTCTGTCACAATTAAAAGTCTTACAAATTCATCATAGCAGAGCATGAGCCCAGTTTGCTGACAAGAGAAGAGGTCCTGCTGTGGCAATGTGCTGTGCTGGAGAGCCTGAGGAATGGCTGACATCCCTCCCTGGGCAGAGGCAACCAGCTGGAGCAAGGTCCTTCCTGCAGACCCTGCTTTTCTACCTTGCTCCTTTTCCCTTTGCAGCCATCCCCTCAACACTCCTAGACTACAGGGGCTCACTTTCCAGTTTATTCCCTCTTGCTCTGGTCCCACTTTGCAGCATGGTGTCCCATGGCCCCACCAGCATGCCCTGCCTGGGACACAGAAGCAAAATACAAGACACCAAGAGGGTTTGAAGGAGCCGGTGACAAAGGTACCTTGGTGGGGTTGGTGGTTTCAGTCACACATCCCATGGTCCCACCGACACCAGGTCCCAGCAGTTGTATGCCAGATGTGCTCTGCAGAGCGGAACCAAAAGCAGAACCAGAAAGAGGATCTGTCCTCTCCTCTGTGTGGGGACATCCACCAAGCCGCTCTGGGCTAGGGATGTCCCTGCCAGGAAGAGGCTTGGGGGTTCTCAGAGGCAGCAGCAGCAGCTGCTCTGGCCCAAGTACAAGGCAGCTAAGAGCAGCCTGTGCATGCAACACTGCCTATCCCTCCCTTTCCTCCTCACCCTGGCCCATCCTCAAACACAGCTAGAGCAAATGACCTGGAGCTGGACCACAGGCAGTCCACATGCAGGGCTGAGCATCCCCAAACATCCTCCCAAATCTGTGGACTACAACAAATCCACTAATTGGTATCCAGAACTGCTGCACTATGTATGAGCCCTCAGTACCACATGTCCCCTGTTCCTTCCACTCAAGCCAAGAACCACAACCATTTTTGCCAGCCTAAAGTGAGGGCAGACACAACAGCGCCCGCTGGACTTGAAGGAAACAGTTGGTGTTGGGAATGCCTGCCCCTGCAGGTCCCCCCCCTTCCCTTTTCCAACCTGATGTGTTCAGGTATCCGCTCACTTCCTGAAGGCAAAGCCCAACCACCTTCACATGGCTTCTTCCATGAACTGCTTACTTCCCCCCATACAGACCTCAGCTCTTCAAATCCCAGTTCTCCCCAGGGAGCACAACCTGAAGAGCCACGATCTGCATCCCTGCTGCAAAGGGCCAAAGCCCTGAAATCCTCCAGAAATATCTCAGCAGCAGGGCTATCACCCCAACTTTGTGCTTCGCTAACAGTGTACTCACATGAGAAGCTATTAAGGCCAAGTACATCCAGCAGCCAAAGTGTTTTAGTTCTCTTACACTGCTCATTTTTCTACTTTGCTGGATTTTTGCATGGTATGAACAGGAAAAGCTTGAAGGGTTAGGGGTGCAAGTGGGCAAGGCTTGTAGGGACAGTCTCTTTCAGCAAACCAGTGGAGAACAGCTGGAAAACACAGGAGCTCTCTGGTACAAACTTTTTCCAGCTCTAGGTGGTTTCCCTATTTTCAATCTAACCCTTCCTCTGCTATGGGAAAGAGAGAGGATTGAAGAGTGAAAAGTGATAAGGCCACCAGTTCCTGTGAAAAACAGAATTACAGCATGAAGCGAGGCAAAGTGGAGCACTGGAAAAACCCATGTCCCCCAAGACAGAGTTACTCATCTGAAGAGTTGTGGGGAACAACAAAGACTTCACAAAAGTCTCACCAGCTGTGATAAACTGTGGACCAAGCCAAGTAAGCAGCATCCAGCTGAGCAAGAAACATTCCCATTTCCCACTTCATCCCCTCCTACAGGTACTCAATTTTTACAGTACTGGCCGAGGCAGCACTCAGCTCTTCCACATTGCTTTCCCACACACACACTCCTGAGCTTTAAGAAATGAGCCCAAGGCAATTCTGGCAACTCACTCATCTCAACCTGTAATTGAGAAAGCTATTTAATAAAGTTACTTAACCCCCGAGCAGCTCCAAGCTGTGCAGCAGCTGGTGAATATGCATGTCCTGGGACTTCCCAGCAGCAGTGTGAGGACAGGATGTCAGGCAAATTAGTTATGAGAAATGTGGCCTATGCAAACATTGGCTCTGCTCTGACTTCATGCTGCAGTTCTCATTCCTGAAGCCATTTTTGTTATTCTCTTATTTTCATGGGAAATGTAGTAACAAAATAATGTAGCTTTACAGAAATAGGTCCTATTCCTATGCACAGGATGGGTTCCTGAGCACAGCTGTAATAAGAGTGGGGTCCTGGACTAATGGCAGACAAAAAAAAAAAAAAAAAAAAAAAAAAAAACACACAACAAAAAAACACCACACACAAACAAAAACACAACCAAGAAAACACCACAATAAAAATGCAGAAGTGCTGCCAAGAACCTGTCAGGCCACACAATTGGAGTACATGCAAACACTCCCAAAGCAGGTGGCAGGTCTCAAGTTATTCACAAAGCAATCACCTACATGATTTCAGTACATGACCACCACCGAGGTTCAATATTAGATACTTGAAGTTATATCACCTAAGATTTTTGCAGCTCCACAAGAGGTTTGCAGGTGTAGCACGTACCATTCATAATTTCCCCATAGGACTTTGCCATGTTTCCCCATTTCCTGAATTTCAACATGCAAACTACCTGGTCTTCCTCCTCATCCAAAGCACACAATTAGCAAGATTTAATGGCTGCTGTAAAAATATGCCCAGAAAAACTACTCTTCTAGAGGCATGCACAACTTGCAACCCAGTGAGATAAAACTTCTTAGGGTCACTTGGAAAGCATATCTCCTTCAGTAAGCAGAGTATATTCCTTATAAAAACCTCAAGAGTTGGGGGGGGGACACGACACACCAAATTTTCCCCAACATATGCTTTTATATTAAAGATTTTGAGCCATGAACACCCTCTGGACAGTCCCCAAACAAGGGAGGTCCTCACCTTAATTCCATGACCACTGGATGTCACTATTGCTTTAACCACGGACACCAAGGCAGCCCTGCTAAGGCAGTAGGTTGGAAAAATCACCCCATAAACACCTAACACACAGGTACAGACTGCCAAGATGTCAGAAATAAATTTACAGTGACTTGTTTTCACTACACAAGTTTATTATGAAAGTTAAACATACAACACAAAGTAGCAAAAGCAATCCTGTAGCTTAAGGCAACTCTTACAGGAGATGAATTCAAGAAAGATGATGCAACTTCAGTTTAAATAGAAATTATGAAAAATATAAAATTGCATCAATAACTTAAAATGTACTTTAAAAAGTCTGCACTAGCCAGCAGAGTTGTAAGGGCTTGTGATCTTAATGCCAGCATTAAGATATTGAAAGCAGCAGAATGTTAAATGATAATAGGGGAAGTTCAGTATTTACACAAACATAACATTAATATCTGATAGCATAATTTCCTGTGTACTCATGGTATAAAACCACTGCCTGAAAAGGTAGGAAAACCTTTTAAAATACATCTTCAGACTATTCCAAAAATACACAGGTGGCAGAGGAGCTCCAAGGCTAGGGATGTGTGCAGGGGCATGCGGGTGTCCCTTAACTCATTGCAGAAACTAGAAAAATTCTTTCTTTGGGGGAAGAACAGCAAGAAGAATATGTGGTCAAAGAGTGAAAAAAGGTTCTTTTTCAGGTGAATCACATTTAAATTGAAGTATCAAAATATTCCTATTTGATGACATTATCACAGTTTACTGTTATTGACATGAATATTTAACATTCACATCAAAATATTATTAACATACAGTCTCCTTCACATTGACATCTGTTTACATTTTTGCAAGACCTCTTTTGCATCGTTTTGCCATTAGTGAGGAACGTAATTATCTTCATCACAGAATTTAATAAAGATTTAACTGTTCTAACCATAGTTCCTAACTTTGAAATAATTCTTAAAATACTGAAGCCAGATTACCTATTAAAAAAAAAAAAAAAAAAAAGAGAGAATTGCAGTGACATTTTAATTCATTGGGCTGTACAGGAAGCACCACATTTTAACAAAGCCAAATGACATCACATTTCCAATCTATTTTCTTCAAATATTGGATGCAATAAAAAATTTGGAACAAGTCCATTCACCATCACCCCAAATAAAACAAGATAATTCACACAAATTCATTCTAAATCTTACCCTGTTAGAAAATGCAATATATACTGCAATGTAGTCTTAATTTGCCTAAGATTGTCTTATGCATAGTATAAGATTCTCTGCACACAGCCTCATCTTAACTTTTTACCATTCAGCACTTTACAAAAAGCCTAAGTTATAAAATATACTTAAAGCGGCTATCTTAATCATGATTTAATACATATCACCTTTTGTTCCCAGTTGAATGTACTGTTGAATCCAATTGTAGAGTTGCAGTATCCCTTTGAAGTACTAAAAAAAAAAAAAAAAAAACAAAAAAAAACCCAAAACCAAAAAATACAAACCCCTGAATAAAACAGAAGCCAGCCTGCGACTTCTTATGAGTTTCAGTAAAGTACTATATACAGGGGTATAACCACGACCCAAACTTGCTTGATACTGTAATAAAAATATGAGACAGATACTGAGGCAGAATGCATTATTAATGCATTAAAATTACATTTAAAGATTTTATCCTTTAAAAAGTGGAACCAATGGATTGTTAGCAGTTAAAAGAATACTACAACTAACATTTACAAACCCACAAAATTTGAGAAGGGATTCCAACAGCTCTGATTCATGGGGTTTAGTTTGGAAATAACGCAAAATAATGTCAGCAGTTTTAAGGTCTTGCAAATTTAGAAAAAGTAGTAAAAGATAAGAATGCATATCTAAAAGCAGGAGCACGATAAGTACAAAATTCCAAAAGCCTATATTAAAAAAAATAAGCTTGGAATGCATTGGCTTCCAGCAGTTAAAAAAAACAACCAATCAAAAAAAAAAAAAAAAAAAAAAAAGAAACCCACAAAAAACAACCACCACCACCACCCACAAAACAAACAAAAAACAACCCACAAAAGAAACCCACACAAAAACCCCCCAACGAAAACACACAACCAACCAAAAACCAAAACAGAAAAAAGCTTTAAATTTGTAATATCTTGACCTATTTAAGTGACAATTACTAGGTTTGAGAAAAATGGTTTTATAGCTGCATAAGTTTCTATTTCACTAAAATAGTACCAACAAAAGTAAGGATGCATTTTAAAAAAAAACCACAACAAAATTTCAAATTGCCACTGGCTATATATGCTTAAAATGGAAAATGCAGGTATTGTTACATAAACATAGTGCAAACCATGGCAGTTCATGGTGATTCTGACTGCTGCAGGTCAGGAAAGAGACCATAGCATACCCAGTTATCACAGTTTCTGGTCTTTTATTAAATCCTTTGTCAAGTAGAAGCAATGCATGTGTGCAGACCCATGGTACACCTGCCACTTTTGATTAACGTAGTTTGAGATCATCGCCACTTCCTAGGTTAGATCCAGGACTAGGGTCTTGTTGTCTTCTTGCCTGCATTAAGACAGACATACTTAGGATCAAGAAGAAAGGATTTAGAAGTTAGCAGTTAATTTTTTCAGCATATTAACATGACCAAGACCATAACCAGTTCTAAGGCAGAAACTTTACATTTCAAGCAGTAACCAATCTGGCCTGGGAGCAGGCAAGGCTGGTGCTCTGGAGAGTGAGTGTGCACACACACGTGCACACTCAGACTGCCTCAGAGGCTCTCCTGTAACCAGACTGAAATGCTTCTCCACATCACTTCAACCATCAGCAAGAGACTTCCAGAATGGTTAGGCAATAAGTTTGTGTCTCTTCTTCCAAAACATATTTTCTTTCTTGTAAAATTCCCCGTTAACCTTTTTTGTGTTTTCAGGATCAAGATATTTGGGGATAAAGGCTACAATGCAAGATGGCAGGGTATGTTACATCACTGCCCAATAGATCTCCCCTCAGCATTTTTGTGTGAGAAACACTTACTTTAGGTTTGCCTGGAATAAACATGATATACATAACACACTAGCACAATTTAAACTGTAGACTGACACACATTTTAACACTTGTGGTTTTACCATAGCATACTTTTTCCCCTTTGGTGCACCTATAAAGTTAGCAATAATACAAAACTGAGGAACTCTAGTACTTATTACAGCCCTGCATTTAAAAAAAAAAAAAAAAAAAAAGTAATGTAAGTTCTCCTTTAAATAAGTGATTCTGTTAAACAGTTTAAGTTGATTGTATTTTGGTATTTTAAAGAGGAAGTTAAGGATGGTCAGTCATAATAATATCAGTCATCAAACATCACTATCTACTTTCCCTACCTGTACACATGCAGGCGGCTCTCAAGTAGCACACACAAATGCTGCAGGTAAATACTTTAAAACACTGATATACTTGAATTTTAAAGCAATATTTCAATTCTGGGAACATCTAATATATGCTAGCTAGTTTTTAAGACATTTCAGTGCTGATACTCTTATTTATCCTGTACAGAGTAAATAATAGCTGGCACCTCAGCCTACCCAAATGGTACCAGGGCCACCTTCTCAGCTGGCAGGAGACATCACTACACAAGCATTATTCCACATAGCTCCATTAGTTTCACCAGCTGCAATAGGTTGCCACATTCAGGGCTTAAAAAACAAACAAAACCAGAAAAAAAAAAAAAAAAACCAAAAAAAAAAAAACAAAACCAAAAACCACCAAACCACCAGCAAAAAAACCCAAAAACAACAAAACAAAACAAACAACACACCACACAAAGAAAGGAAAAAGAAATAACACACCAAAAAAAAAAAAAAAAAAAAAAAAAAAGGGGCTCTCTGGAAAAATGCAAATCAAGTGACCACCTCCCTACTTTGAAAGGCTTCTCATTTTGTTGAAAGAGGCAGGAACAGACTTGTCCAAGTTAGACTTTTCTCTTTTGCAATTGCTTTGTCAATTCCCCCTTCCCTAGCAAGTGATCCCAGCTGCTTGGCTTCCCTACTTTCTAGTTCATGAGTATCAGCCCCCTTCTCCCAGCATCGGAGCAACCAAGTGACCATGTGCTCCCCTGGAAGATGGCTGAAATCTTTTCGTTTATTCCACAGCTCAGTCGAGGTCTGGGATCCCGAAGTTACCTCCAATTCTTGTACTGATAACTCTTGGTCATATGCCATCCCCCCTATTACACACATTGGGTCTTCATCTTTCTTCACTGCATGGGTTGCTCTTTGTGGCTGTTGTTTGCTTTTCCCCTTGCTCATAGGGCAACTGATATTGGCACAGACTGGTCCTTTGGTTCAGCTGCAGTCTATCACTGTGGTTGGAGTGGCTGCAGTGTCTTTCAGCTGGGTTGAAGCGGCTGCTGTGCTTGGGGGTTGAGCAGCTGCATTATCTGTTGCTTTGCCATCAGATCCAGAAACATCTTTATCCCCTTGAAGGTGCTCCAAAGTATTGAGCAGGGCTCTGTAGGTGTAGGCGAAGCCCCAGTACGTTGCCATGATTTGTCCCTCTCTGGTATAACCAGGACGACAGCACACCTCGTTTAAGTGTTTTACTAGTTTTTCCAGATATTGCCCTTGTTCAGTGGTGAAGTTCCAAAGCACTGGAGGGGCCCACTGGCCTAGGTGCTTGCCCATACAATCCCACACACCCTGCCTGTGGGAGGTAAAAGGGACAGGATCTGCATGATGGGCTCGAGCAACACTCTGAATGCAAGCTATGAGGCCCTGATAACGAACAAGCCTTGGGCTGATGGGCCAGGATGTTGAGAGACAGATAAGCCAGGATGTTGGGAGACGGGAAAAGCATGGCATGCCTGGGCATGTTGAGAAGGTACTGAATGAGGGAATAAAAGGGGCTTGATTGTAATAAAGTTTGTCTCAGTATCCTCACCGACCTGAGTCCGTGCTTTCAATACACACACCTGCCACTCATGACTGTCCAGCCTCAGGGAAAGTTTCTTGGTGGTCCTCATATATCATTGTTTAAGCCTAGACAAGACCTGAGCCCAACCCTGCTTAACTTTTGAAATCAGACAAAATAGGGCATTCTCAAGGTGGTATGGCTGTGGGTAGAACACATGCAGTATTTGTGCCAACATGCTGATTCTCAGCAAAAGCAGCAGGCAGGTTTCAAGGCTATCCAAAGGCCATCCAAAACCTTTAGAATTCTTAAATGCTGCTGTAAATAGCCTGGTGGGGGAGCAGAGGATGTGAGCAAATGTCTCCTTCATAGGTTGCCCCCCCGAGGAGAAAAAAAAAAAAAAAAAAGCTGTCTAATTGCTCAACAACTCCATTATATGCCTCCCAAAGCATAGAGGCGATGGCCATGCTGAGAACACATACCAGACCAGTTTAATGATGAGTCTATTGTATTACAAGTCATCACCATGAAGCACAGCGAAACAAGAACCTTAGCCCAGGCCCCACAGCCGATAAACACTAAACCAGCAAATACTGGCTGTAAGTAAGGTACAACATGCTGAAACTCCGAGACCAAGCACAACAACTCTGAGAGCAAATAAATCAGCATTTTGACAAGTGACTATTAATCTGAAACAATGAGTGCTTATCACAAATATGATTAGACACACTCTGGTCAGATCTGTCATTATCTCAACCCTGCGTGCTGCATGTTGGGCGCGAAAAAGAACCATTGTCGTTTATGCCCAGTCGATAACTCAGAACCACACAGCTGCTCACTCACTCCCTCCCTGCATATATAACTTGGGACAGTGGTGAAGAGGTAAAGAGGAGGGAGATTATTTGAAGAAGGGCTGTCACAAGGAGTAGCCAAAATAAAGTCTCTCCACAGACAACTCAACTACAATTCTTTAATTGCATTCTGGCAATTCCATACTGCTGAAACAGAGCAGATGCATCATGTGCCTTAGCATCTGTCATCTATAATTTACTAAATAAGGGAAAAATCAGGGTATGACAAACTAAACAGTGAACATTTGGATTCTCTTAGAAGGACTGTGAACCTCCTGAAAAGCATTTCAATAAGACACCAAAACAAAACACAAACCTGAGAACACGCTGCAGATACTTTTCAAAAAAGTATACAACCACAGGACAAAACACACACCCGGACAAAAGCACACCCAGCCAAAAAAACCCAACCTGAAACAGAGAGCACCATTCAAAAATGACCAATTCCAATCAAGCACACCTCCATGTTAGTCCTGCTGAGGCAGACCCACATCAAGAAAAGCAACAACTGAAAGCTCTTCTCCAAGCTGCTGGTTAGCAAGAACCTCTCCTGTAGAGATTTAAACACAGTTAAAATGCTGACCATGCCTCCACTTCAGTCACCTTTACTCAATAGAAGAGTAGGGGTGGAAAAAACTCAGCCTTCTCAGAATTAAAGTCAGCAAAACCAGACCACTACAACATAGAATGACAGCTTACATATAATAGAACTTTCTTTGGTCACAGTCACAGCCTGATGAAGCACCCTGGGTGCTTTCAGGTCTCTGCAGGGATTGCAAAGAGACTCTCCTTCTCAATCTTCAATTCTCAGAAGAGCTTTAGCTACAGCATCAAAGGGACACCATCATCACTACATACTGCACCTACAACCCGCTGGCACTCAGTAGGGGATATGATTTTTAACCACATTCCTAGCAGGTATAGCTATCAGCATAAGACTTTGTGGCCCAGATCCAGTCTCTGGAGGTTGCTTGCTGGCCATAACAGTCTCAAATTTAGTAAGAGAAACTATACTGAAAGTCAAAATAAACAATTTTCTTAACAAAGGTCATAGATAATTATTTAGCACCTACCTCCATTAAGATTTCATTTCAAGCCTCCAATGATCTACTTCCTAGAAACAGAGTACTCCTAAACACACATCAGTCATGTTATACACAGTCTGCTCTCCCACCACCAGCTACAGAGAGCTATAGAGCACAACCAGGCCAAGGAGCATAATTTGCTTACCAGTCCTGATGCACTCTCTTGCCTGAAATCTTTGCAACAGTTGCATCTTTGTTTAAAAGCTATTATGAAGCTACAGATTCTAGTACCACCACATTGATAACTGGACTAAGATCAAGCCAAGAAAAGCAGCAGCATGGCAAGTGCATAGGTCAAGAGCTTTAATAAAGACTAAAACTTTTTATTTTAATATGAAATCTTCTTTTCCAAGAGGGAAAAAGTGAAACACTCCCTTTTAGAAAATAGTTTGAAAGCTGGTATAAAGATTATAATTAATGTTGATTGCCTCTAGACAGCATTTCTCTATTGCTCAGACCCTTTCTAACCTTGACTGAAAGATGACGCTTACAGTATTGCCCAATTTACAAGATTGATCTCTGTACTACCCTAAGCATTGATTCTGTACAGCACAAATTGTTTTTGCGAGATACGCGTTCCATAGCACTTTTACATGAGTACCAGCTATTGAAAGTTCTTATGAAGCAATGAAACCATCTAGTTATAACCTTAATGGCCTACTTGTACTATACTCACATTGTAGAGCCTTTTGAGGCAATGCATATTCACACACATAATTTTCTAAACTGCATCGTATTCACCCTGAATATAAACAGGTCATATATAGATGCTTATACACAAATACTTCTACATACACAAGCATATACCCACTCTGCATTCTCCACCACATATGAAGAATTAACAGTTTTTCTTTCCCATCCAAAAAGCTGCATTAAAGGTTATACTATTTTTATATTGTTGTCAGTTTGGGAAGCACATACTGTAATTAAACTCATTCTAAATTAATCAAAGTTTGATAAGAAAAGGTGAAAAAAAAGAGAAAACCTTATTGTAATACTGTATTTTCTTCTGAAGCCAGTTATATTTGACAAAAATAGAGAATTTATATACACTAGTAGTTTCATCTTAATTCCCCCCCCCCCCCCCTTTTTTTTTTTTAATAACTTCACTGTCTAGAACCTTGGAAGAATAGGAAAGTTCTACTACTTGATTTTGTTGTTTCTTCCGCAGCACAATAAAGGATTTTTAAATGAGAATTTCATGCAGTTTTACAAAATGGCTCTGCTTAGCCATTAACATAATTTATATTTAGCACAAGCCCACAACCAGACAGATCGCTAGACTAGACTGTTTCAGGGAAGAGCAAACCACTCTGCCACTTTACTCATGGTGCTTCCAAAATAGAGTGTGTGGCAGTAGCATGGGAAATGAACACAACATAGAAAAGTGACATTTAAAAGATCCTGGTTGAACAAATTTTGTAAAACTGAGAAGAGATCCAACCCACCTCCAAAAAAGGAGCAATCAGAAGAACATCCTTGACTAAGCTCAAGAGTAGTAGAGTAGGACAAACTGTGCACTCAAACAGATCACTTACTTAAAAATTGAAGTTACAGTTTGCCTATACAAATCTTTAGAAAAACAACTATCCGCACACAGCAACATGAGTTAACCTCTTCTCTTTACCCACTCCCTTGAAATCCACTGCTTTGTACCTGCTGCTCCAGTGAAGAGCTGCAGGAAGCACCTGCTTGCTGCTTTTCTGGACTGAACGCAGGCTGTTACTTGCAATGTATTCTAATTTCACCAACTGAGGACTATTTAAATCTCTCTCTGGACAGTGTAATGCGGTCCTGAGTTCAGCTATAACAGTTATTTTTCTCCTTCCTAGTAGCTAGTGCAGTGCTGTGTTTTTACCCTTAGTCTGAAAACAATGCTGATAACACACTGATGTTTTTAGTTGTTGTTACATAATACTTACCCCAATCAAGGACTTTTCAGTCTCATGCTCTACCAGTGAGGAGGGGGGGAGTGAGCGAGCATGGTTTTTGAGTTACCAGTTGGGCTTAAACCATGACCATTTTGCATCATGCTACTACGGTCAGAACACTGACTAAAAAGCCAAAGTTCTTACTGGAAGATTCAAGTACATCTAAGGCAGCAACCTCAGTGATTTCTGCAGAACACTTCTCATCCTGACACTGAACTCTGATCATTCATACTGAAGCCATAGCAAACAGAAAACACTAGTATTGACTCTATCCCCTTGTGTCTTGGTTTAGAAAGATAGTTAAAATTAAGCACCTGCCTTGCTGATACTCCTTTAGCCTCCATTTTTTCTAGTAGATTGGCAAAGGGGAACATACAAATACTTCAAATTCATATACCTGTTCAAAGGCATCAGCTCCAGAACACACCCCGAAACAAATGGCCTTGGACCAAGTTCCCTGTTGTGAGGCACTTGTCATGGGAAGAGAATTTTGCCTTTGACTAGTATAAAGCCCCTAAACAGTGCAAGCTCGCCAAGTAGATCAGTATTCCTAAACTAACAAAGCTTCACACAACCATTTATTTTTACCATAATCTTTAACTGGGGATAACGACTTTCTTCATGTGTATCATTAAATATTTACTGTCTCAGCATTCCAATATTTCTGTAGAAGTGAAAGCCATTGGAATTATTAATTTTGAAGCCATTAACAACTCACTGACTTCAAAAGCATCTTTGAAACAAAAGAATTCTGAACAGTGAGACAGGGTTTGCAGTAACTGATGTGACCAAGCTACATAAGTTGATAGAAAAACTCAAAAGCATCTTGTATTTAGAACGGAAAATGTTAAAAACACAGTAGAACACAGTTCAATTTAGAGGCACTTAATTTAAATGAAAATTCCTAAATCCACTCACACCCTCTTTACATTAGGGGAATGCTGTAACCACACAGAAATTTGATCACTTCTGGAAATTCAAGCCTTTATTTGGTTGTGTTGGTTTGGGTGTGTGGGGGGGGGGAGGGGCAGGAGTTTGTTTTTTGGTTTATTTTGGGTTTTCTTGTGGTTTTGTTTGGTTTTTAGGATGCTTAAGAAAATTAGTATAGTGATTACTCCCAAGTTGTTAATGCACTTGCTATTCCCCCTTCAAAGTATCACCATTCTAATATCCAGTGCCACATACAAACCACTTTTACTGTTTTCAACAACCTTCCTTAATCACTCCCAGGCAAGGATATAGCATTTGGTTTTAAAAGTCTACAGAAAGACTTAGACTAGGGAATGTTTCTTACACAGAAAGCTGTATAAAGAACTGAATCTGATCATTTTCATGTGCTGCCAGGCTTTGGGTGGATAAATGTTTCCAAAGCACTGGCACTTGTTTTGGGTAGGAATGGGTGGAATATTGCAGGATTCCCCTTCCCTCCCCCACTGAAGCAGAATCTGGTTTCTATTAAAGGCATTTCAGCTGTAATTCTACTGTCTGAAATATCCCAATTTTATGCAGTGTTGCAGTTCTTAAAATAGTCTAACACTGATGAGATCCTGTTCCAGGTCTGGCAATTCTGAGTTTTACTGTCCAAGCTTAGCAGGAAAGAAAATTTTCAGTTTTAGTGATGATGAAAGGTATATAGCTATCATATTGAAAAGCTTATGTGTGCTGAGGGGATCATCTGTGTGTCGTGTAACATACATAAAAATTTCACTCAGCACACTTAGAACCCACCTTTTCTAGATATAAAAACCTTCAAGTGCAACCAAAGATACTATTTCACCTACAGAAATCGCATAAACTGTACACAATACAGTTTAGACTAATGTTTTTATAGCTGTCAGCAACACAACTATCAGTAGGGTACAAGCTGACCAAGCATGTAAGCATTGGAAAACTTCATACAGGCCATAAATACAACACAGGAATGTGCATTTCTGTGTTACTTTCTATTGGGAATTTTGTATGATGATCATGAGCACCTTAAGTACTTACTGATTAAAGTTCATTTGACTGCCCAAACACTGCATTAGAACACAACTAAAGTGAAAGTCAGGGAAGCAATTGTTTGGAAACTTGATTCCTCCTTAGGAATGTATTGTAAGTCTATCTTAGCTCTCTCCCCTGCCCTGCCTCAAAACATCCCAATTTTTATGCAGTCTTAAGATCCAGAGTGCAAAAGCTCATTCTAGACATACAGCCAGGACATCTTTCTCCAAACAAAAATGAAAAACTGAAATGTAAAAAACACCAATTATAGAACTACAAGTAACTGAGGCAAAGATCTTTGTTATACATATTACACAAGCACAGTAAAATAAAATCTAAAGTATGCATAACAATGTATTTCAATTATTAAAAACCTGTATTTGACATCACAAATTTGAAGTACCTTTTGACAATCTTCCATTCTGCTTAAGCATATTTCAAAGTCAGTAATTTTTCCTTTTCTTCCTTTCTGTAGGTGATCTACACCAGTGCTTTAGAGCTAGAACAGTGACTATCATTGCTTTCAGAGCAAGTGCCTACTGGCAGCTAATAAGGATATTAAATAACAACTGCCTGCTGCCTTATTAAAAGACAGTCTTCAGAAGTTATTGAATCCAGCTCCTACAGCTGGCCAGGGATGTTGCTTTTTGTGTTTCAGTGTCACAAGTTCTGATGTCTGTCATGAAGCCCCAGATGCCCAATACTACCTCAATCTCACTATTAATTGAAAGGGTTTTTGCACATCCTAGCTGCAAATAAGTTGTCTTCTATGCTTGGAGGAAAGAAGAAGTCTCACAGAACTCCAGAAGTTATTTCAGGAAGCTTCACTTTTTTTTTTTTTTTTTAAACCTTCAGCACTCAGTAAGCACATGGCAGCTTCTCTGTAGTAACAGGAGTGGTGAAGAAGGGCACAGTAAAAGAAAACAAAATCAAGAAAAGCTTGAAGTAAATTGAGGTCAAGGACATCAGGCAAGCTTGAAGTTCCTACTGTGTTGTTAGAATTAAGGCAGACTGCCACAGATCTTCATGAACAGCTTTAAGTTAATTCCACCTTCCTGTTGAACTGAACTTACAAGCAGGTTCCAGCTCTGCTATGACAGAGGCAGAAAAATTCAGGTAATCTCACTGTTGCTCCAAAGATCCAGTGGCAGCAAGGCCTCCAAGGCAAGGATTTTACCTTTGCTACAGCTGACATCTAACCTGGCCACATCAGTGTTTACAAAGAGAAGCACACCAGTCACCCCTTCAAAGTGAGAGGTATTACTCCCTGCATCAGCCTTTTCCCTCCCATTCTCATGCTCAACATTTTCCAACTGTACTTGGAAGGGAAAAAAGCCTGTCTAATCTCAATTATCCATAAGGATGCTAGAAGAAAAGTAGTTTAGCAGTAACAATAATAAAATTCTCTAAAAACCTGAGAAGCAGCAGACAGATCACATTTGATTACTCAGCGGATAAAGAATTGGCTGGATGGCCACATGCAGAGTTGTGGTCAACAGCTCATTGTCCAGTTGGAGACCAGTAAGGAGTGGTGTCCCTCAGGGATCAGTGTTGGGACCTGTCTTGTTCAACATCTTTGTCGGCAACATGGACAGTGGGATTGAGTGCACCCTCAGCAAGTTTGCCAATGACACCAAGCTGTGTGGTTTGGTTGACATGCTGGAGGGAAGGGATGCCATCCAGAGGGACCTGGACACGCTTGAGAGGTAGGCCAACACCAACCTTATGAAGTTGGGGCAATCCCAGGCATAGCTACAGGTTGGGCAGAGAAGAGATTCAGAGCAGCCCTGCGGAGGACGACTTGGGGGTGCTGGTTGATGAGAAACTGAGTATGAGCTGGACTCAGTGTGTGCTCGCAGCCCAGAAACCAACCATATCCTGGGCTGCAACAAAAGAAGCGTGACCAGCAGGTTGAAGGAGGTGATCCTGCCCCTCTACTCTGCTCTCGTGAGACCCCACTTGGAGTATTGTGTGCAGTTCTGGTGTCCTCAACCTAAAAAGGACATGGAGCTGTTGGAGCAAGGCCAGAGGAGGGCCACGAGGATGATCAGGGGGCTGGAGCACCTCCCATATGAAGACAGGCTGAGAAAGTTGGGGCTGTTCAGCCTGGAGAAGAGAAGGCTGCTTGGAGACCTCCTAGCAGCCTTCCAGTATCTGAAGGAGGCCTACAAGGATGCTGGAGAGGGACTCTTCATCAGGGACTGTGGTAATAGGACAAGGGGTGATGGGTTCAGACTTAAACAGGAGAAGTTCAGGCTAGATATGAGGAAGAAGTTCTTTACTGTGAGGGTGGTGAGGCACTGGAACAGGTTGCCCAGAGAAGCTGTGAATGCTCCATCCCTGGCAGCGTTCAATGCCAGGTTGGACGGAGTCATGGTTTAGTGTGATGTGTCCCTTCCCATGGCAGGGGGGTTGGAACTAGATGATCTTAAGGTCCTTTCCAACCCTAACTATTCTATGATTATAGTAAAGTCAGGCTGTACTGATGAAGCAGAAAGTAAAAAACAGTAAGGGAAAAATTTTAAGTGTTTATTTTCTCCCTATTCTCTGCCCAACCTACAGCCTGCCTTGGCTTGCTAACTCTCCTTACGTATTATTCATCCTTTTACAGCTCTTGCCTTTCTGACATGTCAGAGCAGCTGGTTTCCATTCTCTTTCCTGGCTCCTCTTTGCTTGATCCCAGTAATTTCTGCTCTCATCAAGAGAAAACAAGATTCAAGACTGTGGGGCCCTAAAAAGAGCAAAGAACAAGATAGTGGGAACTACACCAGTGAAATAGAAGAGTAAGACTCTCTGCCACTAAGAAATAGGTGAGAGGAAAATAAAACCAGCCTGTACAAGAAAGCAGACTGTGGCATCTGATTTAACTCACTGGTAATGTTGCCCACAGCATGGGATTATGTGCCCACAGCTCCCAAAGCCTTTCCTGTGTTCATGAGAAATGCATGGAGGAAAAGATCCCTCTCTGCTATTAAAGTATCAGCTGAGAGAGATACAGCAGCTCTGTGAACAAATGTACCCTTAAAGCTCAAGTACCCACAGAAAAGGTCATGTACAGAAAGGAAGGATAAAATCTGAGAATTCTTATCAAAACTTCAAAACCTTGAAATTAATTTTAAGAGTTAAAAACAATGCATTTTGCAATTTTTATACAACAAACAGCAAACACAACATTGGACAGACAAATAAATGGAAACAAATATAAAGTTTCGGGAAAGTACTAACCAGTTACTGACAGCAGCTGTGAAACCCTCACCTCCATTTCCTCCCGATGAGACCTGTCTCTATCCTCAAATTCACGAGTTCGCCGCCGAGCTTCTTCAAAGGCTTGTTGTGCCAATGCATCCTCCTGCTACCAAACCAGACAGAGTGACACAAGAGGCTACCCTCGTTTCTATTAGATCACATTTCTTTTGAATATTAGGGATCACTTGGCAGCAAAGACAAGAATGTCCTACAGAATCTGCTAGAACACAGGTGAGTTCCAGCAAATGACAATATAGGTTAATGAAATGCCTTCATCACTGCAGTAGTGACACCCAAAGCTGCAACGCAGCTACTACTAAAATACACTTTAAAAGGAGAAGTGCTGTTCCAAAGTAGTTTAAAATGCTGTTTTCAAAAAAGCTAGGAATTCTTAGAAGTTATGAAAGAGGCAATGCATTTTATTCTCCTTATAAAAGTCATTTTGAAGGCAGTATTCACAGGTATATCTAGACAGTTCACCAGCATCATTATATAAATAATGGTAATTTAGTTCTCTTTCATTTAAAAGTATTATCTAAGTTATGATCCAAATAAACCCTGCACTTTACAAAAAGCTGCTGAAGGCACATCAATAGGAACATTCATAATCCTTATGTATCATTTAAATTTAGATGCATAAGAAAGTGCAAAGCAGAAGTTACTTCTCCACTTTGTACACATTCCCATACAATGCAGGTTTGACAGCCCTGTTTATTTTGAACAATGGCTTTTACACAGGAATACATTTAATTAATGCTAAAAAAGTTTTTAAAGTGTTATTAATATGTAGCCCACTATTACAAGTTGTCTTAGAAAAACCTTTTAACCCAAATTTTGCTCAGAATGAAAATAGATAGCTCCATTCCCCACCAGAATTTTCAAATGTTCAGAATGGAGGAAACAAGTCTAAAGAGGTTCCGCAAAAGACCAAGGAATAAAATTTATTGGCTCTCCCTCCTCCCAACTCCTCAGCTATAATTACTACTAACTCTGCTTACGATTCCCACATACATGCAAAATGTTATTTTCAAGTTGATAGTTTATTAAAATAAAAAAAAAAAAACTCTAACCTTGACTGTTAGAGGACACGAAAATGTTGAGAGTCCAACTAAATTTTACTATACCAAGGGACTAAGTGTATAATTATTTTAATTTAAGATAAAGCATCCCTAGTCTAAGAGAATGTTAAATTGCCTTTTTTGCCACCAGCACAACCATGCACCCTGAAGCTACTTTGTGAAATGATGTGAATGAGTGCCCCCCACGGCCTGACACAAATACAAACACCTGCCAATCAATAACACTGCACAGCCAGGTCCCCAGAAAGCTATGTCAAAAGGCAGTGTTTAAAGCTGCCAATAAGATCATTTTAACACTACCTACTATTTTTTAAGATTAGAATTTGGCCCTTTATAGCTATCTTAATGTTCACACAATGCACAGAAACCAAAGTCAGGCAGTAGAAAGTAAGTTTGTTCTTAATAATGCAGCAGGATAAAGATACATAAGCTTGTCTCCTAGATGACTACAGAAAAGCAGCTTTTGTAAATTAGGAATAAGGCAACATATGTCTTTATTACCCTATTTCTGGTACAAATCTACTAAGAAAAAGCAGCAGCAGCAAAACATGAGCCAGATCAACATGAGATCAGAATAAAAAAAAAAAAAAAAAAAAAAAAAAAAAAAAAAAAACCACACCACACCCCAACCCAGAAAAACAAAACCCAAGTGAAGCTTAAACATCCCTCCCCCGCTCATACACATTCCCCCCCCCCAGCAGCCTGGTAAGAAAAGACTGTGAGAACAACCACCACTTTTAACTACCACATAGCAAGAATGCTTTATTACAGAAGATATACAAAAGTACCCAAGACAGAAACAGCCTTTTGATAACCTTCAAGATAAATACCAAATCCAGGGAAATTTCAGCCCCAAATGGGGAAGATATTCAAGCACATATGTAGAGCTTTGTGTGCATTAGCCCACTGAAGTCTGAAAAAGCAGCTGAAGTGGGGCCTCCAGTAACAAAAAGACAGCTTAGTGGTAAGACATGAATAAGCTGTGAATTAAATGGAAAGAACATTAGCTTAAAAATTAAATACTGTACTGTTATGCATGTGTTTTTTCTTCCTAAAACATTTTTTGACCTGGTGAAGGATAGCATAATTTTCAAAGTGTGACAGCAAAGAAAAATTTTATCCAATCACAGTATTAGGAAGTGGTAAGAGACAGGAAAATGAAAAGTTAAGATTTCTTAAATGGAAACTCAAACAACATTAATAGTATTTAGATATGTAAGCATTCTTTTATTTAAGAGTTTATTTGCATAAGGCAAGCCCTCCAGAAAACATATGGGGGGGGGTGTGAATGCCAACAGGACTTCTTGTTACAAAAGACAGTAGGTACTACAGGCACTACACTGCATAGTATGAGGCACTTTGATCCCAAAACAACACTACTGTCAGAATGGGTTTAAATCAGAAGTTAGGTCAACTGCCACTGGCAATATTAAAAATTATTTAAGAAAAAAAAAAAAAAAAAAAAAAACCACACACACCCCCCCACACACAAAAAACCCACACAAAAAAAAAAAAAAACCCACCACACAAAAAAAAAAAAACCAAAAAACACACAACCCCACACAAACAACCTGAAAAATGTAAGATTGCCCTAACATTTACAATACTGACAACTACAAGGGTGCACCTACCTCTGTGTCTCTAGTGCCTTATGTCACTGGGAATTCTTAGGTACTACTGTAGCAAATAAGATGCCAAATGACTTCCCTGTAATTGCTGAGAAGCACAAATTACAATTGCAACTGAGTGCAAACGTATCTCTGTAGACCCACACTGTGTAATACCTCCAGCTCAGCACCCTGTACTCAAAACTCAAGAAAGCCCTGACATCTAAGAGCATGCATATATCCCCTCAAAACAAAACACACACACAAAAAACTACCCCAAACCCAACAAAAAAAGGCTAAATCACATGCTCAGTGCACAAACACTTTCTGAAGGCAACAGAAAGGAATTCTCGAGTGCAGTTAAGACAGCATATACAGGAACTAAAATAATCCAAGAGCATGCAGAAATATTTATCAGGGAATTAAAAAGAGAAAAATTGAAGTCACAGGTCACCTGACCACCCTCCTTTTTGGAAGGGTTCCCACTTTTTTCAGGAACTATCAGATTCTGGTGAAGAATGACACTATCGCCTTCTGAGCACATGTTCAAATCAGTCTCATCTCAGTTCAAAAGTCATGCGATTTAAGTGTTACGAATCAAACTTCATAGTTGGAGTTCAAGAACCTTGGGATTTATTTTGTACAGTCCTCAGGGGTCTATGTTTCACCTCATTGTGGAAGCTGTTATAGCCTAAAGGCCTTCTAATCAAGCAACATCTACAACAGTTACTATTTTTCCAAGGAGAGCACTGCTGCAACAGGAACTTGGCTAGCTTGAAATGCCAGCACCCAGCTTCAGAAGAAGTGAATGCCACAGCAAATAGCAGCATTCCAATAAAAGCTTGGTTCTGTGGCTTCTCTCACAGATTAACAAAAGGTGGCATGGAATATTCTCAGAATACCATAGTATACCCTCTCTTTCTAGGCATCTTGAAGAAAGCTTGCAGGGCTGTGACTATTTCGCACACACTATCTGGACACAAAGTATTTCTATGTAACCCAGAGCATAGTCACAATGACATGATCTCAATGTGCAAGTTGGCTTCTTAAGTTAGGGAGAGGCAAGGAACCCCAAAGCTTGCAGCTAAACATCCCTTGTATTCAGAATCACTTTGGACTTTGCCTTCATGTAGTTCCAACATTTCTAAATTATCAAACTACAGAAATGAACTGCTGAGTTCACCACAAAATAGAGATTTAAACAACAACTCTGGTAACTGATATTACACCCAATTTACTGTCCACTGCACATGCAAGTGATCTGCATGGAAGCATCCCCAAACTGGTGTAGCTGTTTTTAACATCAGTTTAGTAGCTTTGTTACCATTTGTTACATCTCAAAAGCAAGGATCTGTCTCAAGCCTGACTAAATTAAGGAACCCTACAGCTGTGTAAGTGAATCTTATATATGATACACACTTAATTTCCTGTGTTTGTTCTTGTGCACATCCAAAGATTCAACTGCTAGGCAGTCACCTTGGTGGTAGGAAGTAGACAGGAAGTATGTTCTCAAAGACTGCCATACCATAACAGAGCAGAGAATCCACCACTGTTAGATAACAAGTGATAAAATCCTATTCATCCTCCCCCATATGTAATAAAAAAGCAACTTAAAAACCAGCCACCCTAAACTGCTAAAATAGACCAACCAGTTGAATTGTTACAAGTTAGACATAGCTTTTCAAACACTTCAAGATGTACTACTCTGCAGCATAGTAAGTGTTAAATCACCCACAAAGCTGTAAACTACAGATGATTCCTGACCCTAATATTTTTATCTAATTTAAAACACTAGTTTAACTACAACCACTTATTTCTGAACTTCTATACTGTAAGTTTTCTTTGAAATTTATACACAAAGTGCAGGCAGGAAACAAGCACATTAGAATGTGTGATCACTACCTGTGTGTTTCCTTATAGAACGTCTAAGGCACAGTAGCTATGGGCAGACTGCCTTACCTGTGCTCTCTCTTCATCAAATTCCAGGCAGCCCATACCATCCAGTCTCTGAAGATCTATCCAGCCTTTCCAGATTACACAAACACCATTAAGAATCATAGGTGCCTTCAAGTACACCTGAAACAAAAGCAAAACACATGCTATGAATTTGAAAGCATTTGCACACATGCCTGCACAGTGACAACACTGACAATACTGATGCAGGAAGCTTCTATACATATTCTCAGAACAACTTCCACACCAGCTGGTAACATGAGACTCCACTTAACAGCTTCTCCTGCCTCCTTTCCAAGAATTCATTTTAATTGAGTGATATAACATTTGCCTACTGTACTGGATGGAATAAATTTAAGATGTGTTCTCATTTTATGAACTGGCATGCACCAGGATTTGGTTAGAATTCTGTTACTGCTTTCAGTTAAAGTAACTTTTTCTTGTCAGCTTACCTTCGTGTTGCAAAGAAAGCAGCATGCTGCTAGACAGGGAGGATCCTTTATGGTACATTTAAATGGTTAAACCAACACATGCTTTCCTACTCCCAAGCAGCACTGGATTTTACCCCAATACACAAGCTCTTTCAACAAAGAACAAGCACCAGTTTCAGTCCTCCTCAGATTTACCAACTAGTCAGAGTTTAGTAAAATACACCATACATACACGCACCATGCTAAGATTAGGCTTCCTGTATCTACCCTAGCATTTGTGAAAATGCTTTTCAAAAGCAGCACCACCACATGATCAAACCCTATCTGCAGCATCAACGTGCACACAGTGCCTTCAGTAGCAACCCAGCTAGGCAGGGGAATTTTCACACAGCACCTCCTCCAATAGTTCTAAATTCATCCTCTGGCAAATCCTCAAAGCATAATTAATGTTTAGCACTATGGTGCATTTCAAAGCACCCCAACTGTGCTGACTTGCTCTGTTCCACACTCATCAGCTAAGGTCATTCAAGCAGAAAAAACTAAGGCTTAGAGCCACAGGAGATGGGTAAGCCTTCCTTACACTAAGGCTGTCGTAGTAAAATTAAGTACTGAACAACATGAAAGGCAATCCATGAGTGGAAGGGAACAAATAAAACCAACTGACAAGCAAGTAATGTTATTTGCCAAAGAAAATACAGATTTTAATCTCCAAGCTTGATTTTTACAACTTAGCACACTTCAGTATGAAGTGACATACTCTAGAGGTTTTAATTAGTATAACATGCAGTAGCTTAATAAGAAGAAATAATATTAGTTGAAGCATATCTTCTTCCTGTCAGCTCTCCTACTGCAGGGTCTCCACTGAGAAGAGTAGAGCAGTTTTCTGTCCTGTGTTCACAGACTAGCTATGCACGTCATCACACCTATGTCTTCCATGATGACAGCATGCTATGCAGAGCACAGATCTACCAGCCAAGAGCCTTTGCAAGCAGAGGTGTCAGAACCAGCATGAGAAAGATGTGGATTATCAGGAAACCATGTCCCACAGCCCTCATTTCAAGATTAATAATTTCAAACAACATACAAAATACATTACTCCCTTTCAGCACCATCTTCACCGATTCATCTCACAAGAAACAAAGTAGACACAGTCAATTTAATAAATGCATCTAAGTGGTTTAGAAATGAAAGACAGTTAAAGAGGCTATTAGAATAAGAAGTCATTCTCTGAAAATGCAGAAAAAAACAACACCACACACCACACCAAACACACACACACACAAACACACCAAACCACACACAACCACACCCACACAAAAAAAACCCCACAAAAACACACAACACACAGAGCATCAACTATGGGCCTGTAAAGATAAAATAGTCTGTACTCTAATGCTAATTTCTTTCTGAGGAAGCAAACAAGTATTTTACTGATCTTCATTTAGGGTTTACCTTTTACCTAGCCTCTCCTACCCTTCTGGCCCACAACGAAAGCCTGGGACATCAAAAGTTACATAGGACTTCCCACAGATGACAATCTAGCTGCTCGAGTTGTCTATAAAGAGAGTAATCTTTGCTTGTTTCCTCAACGAGGAATGCCATGCTGCCACTAACTGCATTGTTTCAGTGGCTGTTCAATTGCCTTGATCCCTGCAGCTGCTAGCGCATTGTATGCAAACTTCATAGCTCAGTGCAACAGCACATAGCTTAGATGGAGCTGCTGAGGACTCAGTATTTCCAATACAATGCCTTAAGCATCACCTGCTCAGGCTTGCAATGCTTGAAATTCTGTGAAAGTCTTCAGAAGTCAAGAGGGGGAAAGGGAAACAAGTTGACAGAGGCGATGTGATTACTGATGCCTACTATCTGCCCTAAGCACACTGACAAACAGCTGAGCTACTGACAAAGCAGCTGGGGAACCTCTGGCACACAGACTGACCTTTCCAGATAAAGGACTCCACACCCTTGCTCCCGAATCAGAGCCCTGAAAGCCTCACACCGCTGGATTTGGTAGGCCTTCAAAACTCAAATAAAGAGTTTTCACCTCTGAAAAGCTGAATTCATCAGCAAGATATTTGAGTTTTAAAAATACTATATCATCAAATTTAGTATAATTCACATTGAAACCAGACATGCTTATGCAGGA
Organism: Strigops habroptila; assembly: GCF_004027225.2. Classification (NCBI taxonomy): domain Eukaryota; kingdom Metazoa; phylum Chordata; class Aves; order Psittaciformes; family Psittacidae; genus Strigops; species Strigops habroptila. The sequence goes on from NC_044301.2 coordinate 26,266,471, forward strand.
ACTTTTCTCTCATTAAAACATACAATAAAGCACACTCGTGCATTCTCCTTGACTTTAGAGAAAGGAATTTAGACTCCTTTTCCCCCACTCACCCCTTTCTGGAGAATGGAAACCACATAAGACTTGCCCAAACAGTTTAACCACAAATCTTTTCAGGTAAAGCCATGCTGGTTCCCTTTCAATTTCCAAACTTAACAGAATTATTAATAAGTTATTGCTTTTGTCTAGGAGCCCGTGATCTGTTATGGTACCTCAAAATCCAGCAAAGTTGTCTTTTAAACACTTGAGAATTATCTATTCTGAAAGTTGCCTTAAGACAGTCACAGTAAAGAAAGCAAAGGAAAAAGACGTTATTTCTATAAAGACCCCAACTCACCCCCTTAGTATTACTGAGCTATACAATTTGATTAGAAGTAGATAAAAGGATGTCTTTGTTAGAATAACTCTTTCAAGGTTTTGTTGCTAACCCCATCTTAACTGCATTTATATAATTTTATAAATCTTACCCACACCTCTGGGCACTTTTCATAATATCCAGAAGTCAGTCTTTTAAAACTCCAACCCTTAAGTGAAAAGCACTAGAGAGCAGTAGGAAGGAGGAGGGGTCAAAAGTCAGGCAATTACCAATTTCATATTCAGTGGATTAATTTAATGTTACAGAAACAAACACCATTATAGGGACATACAAGAAAATATATATTGTACAGCTGCTTCCTGTCAGAGTACAGTCTATCCTATAAACCAAATGAGGTACAACTTTTCTGACAGCAATAGTAGACAGTTGTGTAAATAAGTTAAGCATTATTATACATAATGTGTATTACACAATTAGTTTGCCCTCACTTTGCACCCTCATTTTCCACACACTGGCACAGCCACAGGTAAAACATCACATATTGATATCTGCAATTTTTACTAGCTTATACCAGCTAAATTTTTGTTTGGGTGGCTGTTTTACATAAGTTTCATTTCACCTCAAACTACGTCTTCCATTTCAAACTCTGATTACAAATCCAAGTAGCATTACATTTTTTTAATTAAGTAGACATGTTACTTCATTGGAATAGGCTTTTAGTGTTAGAACAAGTATTCTGCTTGCTGACTGAACAACCAGCAAGAGTAAAACCTGGCAGATTATCTGGATGGAGGATGAACAGTACCATCAACTTGACAAGGTGCTGCATGAATATGCTAGGCTCTAAGCTGTTGAACTGTGTTTGTGCTTTCTCTGCCTACCAGCTCGCTTGATCTCAAAGATACCTTCAACAGTGTCTCACCTGGCTTTTTGTACTCTTTCAACTAATTTGATATTTCTTTTCATCTGCATTTAAATCAGCAACCCCCACCTCCAACTCCTTGGGAGCTAGCTTTGTTAAAAACATGCAGGGACATGACTCCTGTAACACCATTTGTTCATATTTTAAAATCCAAGCTTGATTTGAATATAGATGCAGAGGACAATTCTCAATGACTTTAAAGGAAAAAGCTGCTTTATTTGAGCACAAGATGCAAAACCTCAGTTCCACATCCTATTTTAGTCCTCTAGTAAGTCCTTATCTTGCAACACCAGGGTATTTAACTGATGTGCTATAGATATGCTATCTGTACGCTCCATCCACACATCCTACAGTTACAGAATGTTCCTTCTCCCTAAAGCAACCAAGTCATTTCCTCCCCTAGAGATTGCGTGCAGTCCTCACCACCCACTGACTAACGAATCAGCATGCTCACAACAGCCACTACCACGGATGAGACCAACTTCACTCCCCCAGGAAACACCAGTCCTCAGTGAAACAGTGCGGTCCCCTTCCTCCTGTTTTCATTTTCCCAGCACACTTGAGCTAAATGCATTCTTTCAGAGGAGGCTCAGTTCTGACTCAGCTTGCCTTACACACACACATCTGCCCATTCACAACTGCTCACACAAGCTGCCTCTCTCTTGCTTGAGCCAACTACACGTCCCAGTTTTGATCCCATCTTCCCCTGAATCACACCCCACTTTTAAATAGTTCAACAGCAGCCTCCCCAGTGACTTCATAGATGAAACACTGACCACTAAGAAAGGAACAGCTGTAAACATTTACTTCGAGATGTTAAATTGGTTAAAGCTAACCTCATTTCAGCTTCTCTTTGCTTGTCTCTATACACCAAGTAAAAGGAGACTATTCAAAATGCTCAAAGAAACTATGTATTCAACCATTTCCTTTAATGAATTGTTTAAAGGAGAATATATACATTTTCATAAACAAAATGCAGTTATCTCACCATACAGATTTGGCATGACTATTCTGAAATATAAAGCTGAGTCAGTCCCCCCACTCCCCAAATACCAAGACTCGCTTTCATATGATAATCAGATAAGGGTCACTAGTCAAACATGAAAGCAGCAGCAATCTGTTAAAACAAAACCAAAGAAAACACACAAAAAACTTTTCTAAAACTTTAACTTATGCACTAAAATCCTCAATTATTTGGGGAACAAAACACAATAGGTACCTTCACTAGTGTAACAACTAAAGCTACAGCAAAAGCTGACTACTCCACACCAAACTTCAAATACTAGTCACACGTTTGAAAAGAAACTAACAAAGAACAACCAAGTCATACATTGAGTTTACAGCATTTATCAGACTAAGTTCAATTCTGAAGTAAAACCCTTATAATATAGTTTTAACTGGGAATGGAACAGGAAATAGAAACAGTTGTAAGGAATCCCACTACGAATGAAACATTTCTTAGTGGTTTTAATCTTAGAATAGACACATCACTGCAAATCAGAAGAGCCCAAAACTTCAACAGATTTAGATCAACCCTTCCATCTCATGCCTCAAAGCATATTACTATTCTTCCTTGAAACACGTTTAAGTTATTTTGAAAGCTACATCTTGACACAGCCTCCACTATGTGAAAATGAGGTTGTGTTAAAATTTAAACTTTATACTATGCTGTAAAAGCACAAAGGAAGTGACACTTCCTGACCAAGCAAGAGTCTTTCCTGAACAGTTGTACTTGGATGACCCAGCTGTGGCTTTCAAGATGAATACAGCTCTAAATTTCTCAAGGGTGGCACCTATGTCACAACTGTATCACTCCACCAACACCAGGCCCTTGCTGGTTGGACATGGCACTGCCAGGATAGTACTGGACACCAGGCTGAGCACAGCAGACCCTACAGAACCCAGAACCATCACCCTTCTGCTTGTGACCTGTTCCCACAGCTCCTCCTTCCTTTCTGTCATAGCACAAAGATATTTCACTTGCAATTTTAGACTACATAAATAATTTGAAGAGAGGCTGGTAACATCAGGAATAACCAGGCCTGTTGTAGTGCATGAAATGTTTTTCGGAAAAAGTCCTTTTCAACTTGTCAGTTTTCTTCTTTCCTCTGTGCTACTTACACATGCCATAACACACACCCACAAAAAACAAAAACAAACAAAAAAAAAAAACCACACTAAACAAACAAAAAACCCCACACAAAAACAAACAGACAAAAAACCAAAACACACACATACACGCACAAACACCACCAGAAATACACAAAAACACAACTACCCAGGCATTATTTTTCACAGACCACAAGAACTTCTGGAAAGAAAGTTTAACAGTCAAAATGAAATAGGATTACTCTATTACATCAGCTATGACAAATGTTGAGTCAAGCAAACCCGGAAACATGGCAAAGGTAGACTCAAGCAAACCCAGAAATATTAACAGTGTTGCTTGCTAGGAGTCTTGATCCAGACTGTTAAACTTGGAACAAAAGAAAATAAAGTTCTAAATACAGTCTTTCATACCACAATGTTTTCAGGTTACAAAAAGCAGTGGAAATATAAATTCACCAACTACAAGGAACAAAATGCCTTGAAGAATTTGCTGAAAAACATGATGGTCTGGTAGTATGCACTTCAGCCTATTCTGAAGTATGCTTATACAAGTCACTTATTTTTGCTACAAGTATCACTAAAGTTTCATAAAATTTGGATTCAGCAGAATCCATTTTTAAAATTCTAAGTAGTAAAAATATCCATGTATGGATTCACATGAAAAATGTCTTTGTAAGTAGTACCAGAGCTGTAACAAAACCCCTCTCAACATGCTTTCTGTACTACTGAAATACTACCATGATGGTTGGTTTCTAAAACATCAAATAAAGAACAGCAGAAGCAGCATCCTCACTTTAGTGAAGAGACAGAATTTACAAGGCACTTTAAGAAAACCTGATATTCTTACTTTTGGTGGTTGGTTGGTAGGTTTTTCCTGCATAGCTAGCTCAACTATGTAATCATGACTCCTTTTCAAAAGGAGGTCCATGTTCCATTGAATTATGCAAGTTACTGTTTCAGTTAACTAAAAAGCAAGTCTATAACCAAGATCAGATATGAAGCATTAAGGATGTCAGAGTAAATGCAATTCAAATCTGTGAAGACTACAGCATTTTATTCCTGGATTAAGATCACTGGTCAGTACTTATGCTTAGAAGCTAGCAGAGAAAAATACTAAAAGGCTACTGCACAGAAATTTTATTCATTTAACAAATAAATCTCCACAGTTCATCATTCCAAAATATTGCAATTGCAAATGCAGGAAACATTCACTACACTTGACCAAAACCACCAAAAAACCCCCAATACAAAGCAAAAAGTAGGTGGCTTCTTGTTTTTGCAGTGTCACTACAGAAAGGTCCAATGCCTCCCAACACCAAGTGTCTCATGCTCAGACTCCCGCCATTTGCCTTCAAAATGACAAAGCCAACCACACAAACTGAGAAACAACAAAAATGCAATGAATGGAATATAATCTGAAAGGCAAATACATGCTGGGGTTTTCCCCTGTGAAACTTTACGGGGGGGGGAGGGGGACAGACACCTGTTCCGTCAAACAATGCTGGCTACTCCTCAACTGCCATCAGGAGATATTTCATCAGAACATAAAAGGCCCCATCAAGTATTTGAAATGTGACAGCACTTTGTCCTCAGTCACTGTAGTTTAGTTGAAAATTTAATGTTTAATGACCCTTACTGTAAAAAAATTACACCAGGTTTAAGAACTTCTGTCACCTTCCACTGATTTTATGTTCTGTGTTTTATCTAACTCTCTAGGCAAAAGTATCTTACATACAGAAAGGCAGAAGTCCTGCGCAGGCTCCTCAAGCAGCTACAACGTGGACCTCGTAGACAAGTCTAGATATTACCGTAATGAATTATATAGGCTTTCTGCTTAGACAAAACATCTGCAGCATCAGCTATTCCCCAAAAAAATGATCCTTTCATTAGCACTCATCTTCTTAGATTAGCAGTCATGCGCAACAACTGTCCAAATCTCAGCCAGTGGCTGCTTGCTAGCACAGGACAACATGCACCTAGCAACCTATGAGCTTTGAAGATTTCTCTTCCCAAAAATCCAAGTTCCTAACTCTTTATAGTGTATAAACTGGATGCATGTTCCAGTTTTGGTGGAAAAGATACACTGTGACTACCCTGCTTCAAATGGAGTTTCAATTAAATAGCTCTCCTCTGTGCAACAGCAGGTCATAATGACTAACACCTCAGTGTCTAGGTAAAACAAAAGTTTCACTCTCCTCTAAAACAGGAACATAAAGAAATGAAGTATATGGAAAACAAGAAAAAAAAGAAACAAGAAACCAAGAGTCACAACTCTTAAGCACAAACAATAATAAAATCAAGAATTACAAGCATCTATAGTAAAGTAATATTTTACCCAAACCATATAGATGATCCTGGATGAAAATGGATCAAGGTGACCACCCAGGAGAGTGTGTTCTCCTCATTAACCAAGTCTTTCCAGGACTCCCACCACACAACTCCAAGAAAAAAATTAAGCTGTTCAGCCAGGCTGGGTACAAACTGAATAGAATCATAGAATAGTTAGGGTTGGAAAGGACCTTAAGATCATCTAGTTCCAACACCCCTGCCATGGGCAGGGACATCACACGCTGTCGTGGTTTGAGCCCAGCCGGTAACTCAGAACCACACAGCTGCTCGCTCACTCCCCCGCCCCCCCCTTCTTCCTCCCCCTGCTCCCGGAGGGATGGGGAGGAGAATGGGAAGAATGCAACTCCCACGGGTTGAGATAAGAGCAGTCCCGCAACTAAGGTATAACACAAAACCACTACTGCTACCACCAATGATAATAACGATTAGTGAAATAACAAGGGGAGAGGATACAATTGCTCACCACCCGCCGACCGATACCCAGCCCGACCCGAGCAGTGATCTGGGCCTTCCGGGTAACTCCCCCCGGTTTATATACTGGGCATGACGTGCTGTGGTATGGAATACCCCTTTGGCTAGTTTGGGTCAGGTGTCCTGTCTCTGCTTCCTCCCGGCTTCCCCTCCTCCCTGGCAAAGCATGAGACTGAGAAAGTCCTTGGTTGGAATAAACATTACTTAGCAACAACTAAAAACATCGGTGTTATCAGCGTTGTTCCCAGGCTGAAAGTTAAAAAAAACACAGCACTGCACCAGCTACTAAGCAGGAGAAAAATGACTGCTACAGCTGAACCCAGGACAGTATCCACCCCTTATTCCATACCATTCACGTCATGCTCAGATCCCACATCTCTCAGCACACCATCACCCCTGTCCCATATATACACATATATATACACCCACACCCACACACAGAGAAAGATATCGTTCCCTAGTCCATGGACCAATCCCTGTTAAAATTGCTGAACTCATCCAGTCCATGATGTCAGGTTCCATCTCTTGTAATAGTCTTTCAGGGCAGGAGGGACGGTACATAGTGTTGGGTTGTTGCCTGCTGATGATACCGCCAAACTCATCTGGTCACTGCTGAGCTCATCTGGTTTCCTCAAAATTCATTCTTTGTTGAAGTGATGATCGGAGGGAAGTCAGGGTCAATGGCTGGTGACCTGAAGATATCTAGCTGGTGGGCTATAAAAGTGTTATAGAGCAGGCAACAGCGTACAATTGAGTTCATTGGCTGTTTTCCCCCAAAATCAAATCCCCTTGAGGTACACATCGGACTTCCCCATCTTCCCGCATTACCCACCAAGTATATCCAGGTCCCTGAGCAAAAGCAACCCCACGAGTGGGTTTGCCTTTACCTGAAGCAGGAATAACCCAGACTGTCTTCCCCAACAAATTCTTTATGTGCACCACAGGAACTTTGTCCCCCTCTACAGTACGTAAAAGTTCTGATTGGGCTGGGCCAGCCCTGTTGGCAGATCCCCTACTGTTGACCAACCAGGTGGCTTTTGGTAAATGTGTATCCCAGTGTTTGAAAGTCCCACCACCCATTGCTCTCAGGGTAGTTTTTAACAGCCCATTGTACCGTTCGATTTTCCCAGAGGCTGGTGCATGGTAGGGGATGTGGTATACCCACTCAATGCCATGCTCTTTGGCCCAAGTGTCTATGAGGTTGTTCCGGAAATGAGTCCCATTGTCTGACTCAATTCTCTCTGGGGTGCCGTGTCGCCACAAGACTTGTTTCTCAAGGCCCAGGATAGTGTTCCGGGCAGTGGCATGGGACACAGCGTATGTTTCCAGCCAGCCGGTGGTTGCTTCCACCATGGTAAGCACATAGCGCTTGCCCTGGCGGGTTGGTGGGAGTGTGATATAGTCAATCTGCCAGGCCTCCCCATATTTGTACTTCAGCCATCGTCCTCCATACCAGAGAGGCTTTAACCGCTTGGCTTGCTTAATTGCAGCACATGTTTCACATTCGTGAATAACCTGGGCAATAGTGTCCATCATTAAGTCCACCCCTCGATCACGAGCCCATCTATATGTTGCATCTCTGCCTTGATGGCCTGAGGTGTCATGGGCCCACCGGGCTAAAAATAATTCACCCTTATGTTGCCAATCCAAGTCCATCTGAGCCACTTTAATCTTAGCAGCTTTATCCACTTGCTGGTTATTCTGGTGTTCCTCAGTGGCCCGACTCTTGGGTACATGAGCATCTACGTGGCGTACCTTCACCACCAGGTTCTGCACCCGAGCAGCGATATCTTGCCACAATGCAGCAGCCCAGATGGGTTTACTTCTGCGTTGCCAGTTGCTCTGCTTCCATTGCTGCAACCACCCCCATAGGGCATTTGCCACCATCCATGAGTCAGTATAGAGATAAAGTACTGGCCATTTTTCTCGTTCAGCAATGTCCAAGGCCAGCTGGATGGCTTTCACCTCTGCAAATTGACTCGATTCACCCTCTCCCTCAGCAGTTTCTGCAACTTGTCCCAGGGGACTCCACACAGCTGCCTTCCATCTCCGATGCTTTCCCTCAATATGGCAGGACCCATCAGTAAACAAGGCATATTGCTTTTCACTCTCTGACAGTTCATTATATGGTGGGGCCTCTTCAGCACGCGTCACCTCCTCTTCTGGTGACATCCCAAAATCTTTGCCCTCTGGCCAGTCCATGATGACTTCTAGAATTCCTGGACGACTGGGATTTCCTATTCGAGCTCGTTGTGTAATTAGTGCAGCCCACTTACTCCATGTAGCATCAGTTGCATGATGTGTAGAGGAGACTCTGCCTTTGAACATCCAGCCCAGCACAGGCAACCGGGGTGCCAGGAGGAGCTGCGCTTCAGTTCCAATCACTTCTGAGGCAGCTCGGACCCCTTCATAGGCTGCCAGTATCTCTTTTTCAGTGGGAGCATAGCTGGCCTCGGATCCTTTATATCCCCGACTCCAAAAGCCAAGGGGTCGACCTCGAGTCTCCCCTGGAGCTTTCTGCCAGAGGCTCCAGGTAGGACCATTCTCCCCAGCTGCGGTATAGAGCACATTTTTCACATCTGGCCCGGCCCGGACTGGTCCAAGGGCTACTGCATGAACTATTTCTCGTTTAATTTGTTCAAAGGCTTGTTGTTGCTCAGGGCCCCATTTGAAATCATTCTTCTTCCGGGTCACGTGGTAGAGAGGGCTTACAATCAGACTGTAATTTGGGATGTGCATTCTCCAGAACCCCACAACACCTAAGAAAGCTTGTGTTTCTTTCTTGTTAGTTGGCATAGCTGCGTTGTCTGTTGCTTTGCCATCAGATCCAGAGACATTTTTTTCCCTTTGAAGGTGCTGGATGGTGTTGAGCAGGGCTCTGTAGGCATAGGCCAAGCCCCAGCACGTTGCCAAAATTTGTCCCTCTCTGGTATAACCAGGACGACAGCACACCTCGTTTAAGTGTTTTACTAGTTTTTCCGGATGTTGCACTTGTTCAGGGGTGAAGTTCCAAAGCACTGGAGGGGCCCACTGGCCTAGGTACTTGCCCATACTATCCCACACACCCTGCCACTCATAACTGTCCAGCCTCAGGGAAAATCTCCTGGTGGTCCTCCTATATCGTCGTCTAACCCTAGACCAGATTCGAACCTGATACTGCTGAATTTTTGACATTAAACGAAATAGGATGTTCCTACGACGGGATGGCCGTGGGTAAAACACACTCCATATGTTTGCCAACATGCTGATCCCCAGCACAATCAGCAGGCAGGTTTCAAGGGTACTCAAAGGCCATCTAAAACCTTCAGAACTCTCAATTGCTGTTGCAAATAGGCTGGTGGGGGAACAGGGGGTGAAAGAGAATGCTTCCTTCGTAAGTTTACCCCCCGAGGAGAAAAAAAAAGATATGCAATTGCTAAAATATTTCATTATATACCTCCCAATGTATAGTGGTGATGGCCACGCTGGAAGCACAAACCAGACCAGTTTCATGATCAATGAGTCTATTGTATTACAAGTCATTACCATGAAGTACAGTGAAACAAGAACCTTAGCCCAGGCCCCCCAGCCGATAAACACTAAAACAGCAAATAGTGGCTGTAAGTAAGGTACAACATGCTGAAACTCTGAGATCAAGCGCAACACGTCTGAGAGCCAAATAATCACCATTGTGACGAGTAGTAACAATGAATGCTTATCACAAATATGATTAAACACACTCTGGTCAGATCTGTCGTTATCTCAACCTTTCGTGCCCCACGTTGGGCGCCAAAAAGAACTGTCGTGGTTTGAGCCCAGCCGGTAACTCAGAACCACACAGCCGCTCGCTCACTCCCCCCCCCCCCCAACTAACTAAAAACCAGTCAAGGACTGTGCAGAGCTACACAACAAACCTCAGCTCAACTTCAGATCTGGAAGTAACAGGACTGTTTTCCACAAGGGAGAGTGTTTATGAGCAGGACAGCTCCTGGGGAAACAAAGTGTCCTTACCAGATACCCTCCCATGTCCATGTTAAGAGACAATCCACAAACAACGCCAGGACACCCCTTAAAGGTTGACATTTGCTAGTTTAAGTTACATCCCGTATGCCTCCACCACCTACAAACAGCTCCATGAACTTTTATTAGGTAATGCCCACCTCTTCAGGGTTGTAGCACCAGCTCCTGAAGTGCTTTAAAGAGAGACCTTCATAATAATTTGAAGGAGCATTAAATTACTACAAATAAAATAATTAAGTCTTCATAACTGCTAAGACCACATGAATCTCATGGCTATCATTTGCCCTATGTTGTGGCACGCCACAGTATGATCTTTATTATGACTCTAGCATACTTGTTTTTTCTTTTTCCCTAAATCCCTAATACCAGACATCCTTTCCCACTGATCTGGAAAAAAGTTAAACTCAAATCCTATTGGTCCAGAGACTCAGTGGATGGCAGGGAACACATACAAGTAACTGCTAACTGTGAGAACATTTCAGACAGTGACAACACAAAAACCCAAAATACTGGTGGGACTGAAAACACAGGAACTTAAGCAATCTGTCTCTTTAGCACTACAGCAAGGGTAAAACAAGAGCTGAAACTGTAAATCAGTTTCCCAGACACCCTTACCCATTTTTTAAAAGTAAGCATATCTAAAGAAAAAAGTAAATTGCTACTCCAACTTTAAATGACTTAACATTTCCATCTAACATTGGTGGGGACCAAGAAAATTAAAATAAAACTTCTGATTTGATACAGATTAGCACTGATACTCAGGTATTTCTCATAAATTAAGCCCTATTTCCCAAGCAAATTCCACTGGGTACACTGTGATCCTATGTTTGACTGGAAACTGCATTTGCTCAGAAAATGGAACAGCCAAAACACCAACCCAATAATCTATGAAATTTTATTGAAGTCAGAAAAGAAGTTGATTTGGGGACAAGCCCTATCAAACCTCTAGTGATAGAAGAGGACATAAGTGGGAAAATGGGTGCTGTTGGCTTCCATTTAAATATAATTTTTGGTCAAATACAGCACCTTTTTTTTTTTTTCCTCTCGTTACATTCTGTAACTGCTGTAACATCTGCAGCACAGATATTTTCAGTTTAATTCATCCAAGCACTTAACATCAACTTATAGCCAAATATAATTTCCTAGTTACAACAAAAACCTGAATGAGTAGAAGCTCAGTATCTTCAGGAAGAAAGCTGAAGTCTGGTAATCTTTGGTTATGGCTAGAACAAAGTCAATGGTCTAGTGCCGTATATCACACACAGCATACCAGGCACTCCAATTTTGATCGTGTCTGATGTGCTTTCCCTCCAGAGTTGTGGAGTCTACAGCATATTATACTGAAATGAGCCTGTGTTGAAGAGCCTGGTTTATGAGCAGCTGCACCAAGCAGCAGATAGGAAGTTAAGCTGTATTAGAAGCAAGATGGAAAATAGTATTATAAAGGGGAGGGGAAGTAAAACTTCACACATTTCATCAGCCTAGTGACTGGTATTTAAACAAACAAAAAAATCTGAGACCTAATGTTCTTTCAGGCAAGACAGACAAGAGCTGTATGAACATATTGAGCAACAATCAAAAACTGGGAACATGTTATCTTACTGCAAAAATTACACAAAATGAATCACGCAAAGAAATTTGATCACAGTTCTTACCAAAACAAGGGGACTTTCAATAAAATCAGATTTTGAGAAGCACTGAAGGCCAAACACACAGTTCGGCCTGAAATTTGTTTATATGGTATCAATATAAAACTGAAGTAAAAAGTCAATAACTTCATTGAGCACAATAAAAACCAGTCTAAGTAATTAATGATACCAGAGAACCAAGGTGAAAATAAAGCTCTCCATTTCATTCCAGGGTTCAATTATGTGATATTTCATTAGACTACTACTGTCTGCCTCTGAATTTCTTAACAATATCTATTCATTTATTTAAAAAACCAAAACAAACAAAAAAACCCACAAAAAAAAAAAACCACAACCCACACCCACAAAACAACACCCAAGCAACCAAAAAAATTAATCCCCCCCAACTAGATATTAGCTGACAATAAAGGATCAGGAAGCCTTGGTATGGTTTGGATATCCAGAAACAGGACATACACTGAATTTGATGTACCCTCGATACCCCCACAATCACAAATCAAGTACAGTGTTCTATCATTTCTACAAATCTAGGGACCTATATTTAGTTCTACTTTTGCTATGACATACCTGAAAAAGTACTCAAATACACAATTAGATTTGCTACAGGTCGAAGACAGCACAGAATGTTAAAACTACCTTGGAAAAAAAATGTTAAGCTTGAGTTTAAAGCAAGTTGAAACATTAAGTGAGCACTTAGCTATCCAATTCTTGAATTAAGACAATGTACCCGCTAGAGGCCTACCTACCCACTGTGAACATCAGATGCATCAAATTAAAAGGCAAATTAAGCATATGAAACCCCCCCTCAGTTAGGAAATACCAGAATGAGAAACCTCAAACCTGTAAAGCAGTATTCACAGAATTCTGACTTTCACATGGATTTACAATCACTTGTAATGTTGAATGTTATTCAATCACTTGAGAAGCAATCCTAGCAGATGCCACATTGGTGGCTTTGTCAATCTTTGTACAAAACTGCTTAGGCACAATAGTGACATACTTCAACTCTGGATAAACTATTCTGGGCCATCATTTGCTCACCCAAACCCTGAAGCAGAATTCCAGAACAAAAATATTCTAGTGTTGGGAAGTTTATCTACATTCTAGATCTCAAACTAATACCTAAAATAATAATAAACTGACAGCTCCCCCCAGACTTTTTTACTCATATAATTAAAAACATGCATTGCTGGCTTAAATCTGGTGATGAACAAGCACATCATGCACTGCCTCAAGAATCAAAGCTCTCAAAACAAAGTTTCACAGACCTAAAAAAAAAAAAAAAAAAAAAAAAAAAAAAAAAAAAAATCACATGGTGTTAAGAGACCGCTGGAGCCTAAGAAATTCTTAATAAAGCCAACCAACCAAAATCTACAGAAGACAGTCTCAGGACAACTCACATGAAACACTTTCTGTTGATAAGGAACACACTCTCATCTTGCTTACTTCTCTTCTGAAGCTCTAGGAGTGGCTTACTCCCAGACAAGTTTAATTCTGTGCAGAGCAAGCCCACATTCACATGTGATTGACACTAGTAAAGTTTAATTACAAGTGTGAATTTGCTATTTGTTCATACTGGAGCATAACACTACTCCCATTTATTAGTTTGTCCACCTCCAGCCTCATTCAGATGAATTCTAAACATTTTAGCAAAGCACTCTAGAATTTACTGTAAACACACAAAACAAGGAGTGGCATTCATTAGTGAGGCTCTTTATTTTAATACACAGCATATCTACCATGCTCTTACATGATTAAGACAACACAAGAAAATGGATGAATTAGTTAAGTACTTTAAGAATTCAATCAGAGAAAACAAAGTTAAAAAATCATAGGAGTAAATAAAATTAGTTTTGACCTGGCAAGGAGAGAGACTTCAGTCTTCTTACACATTACAAGAAAAATTCCTCATTCAATTGTGAGCCAGAATCAATATTTTTCAGTTGGAGCCAGATTCAATTCAGTTTCCTTAGCAAAGCAGTCAATACCCAGCATAGCCAACTTTACTCCTTCTCCCCCAATTTGTCAAACTTCTGCAAGCTTCACAGGACTAAATGGAAAACTTTTTCTTCCAAATGAGCTCATTAACTTGAATTCCAAATACCATAACTGCCCCCAGGATTCCCCCCCCCCATCAACTTTTCCCACTATAGGAAATATTTATCTTCCACCTAGCAGCATTTAAAAGACCCAATATGCCATTAAACCCAAATATGTTTCAAATATTTCCTCCAGCCCAGTAGGTTCAGTAGCATTAGCTGTTACTTGTAACAAAGAGTAAAACTTTTAGGTAAAAGCGAGAATTTTGTGGTCTATTAAAAAATTTTAAAGTAAAAAAAAAAATATACAGAAGTTAGCCTGAAACAGAAAGGCTGTGGGGGCTTAAGTGGTGGTCCAAACATACTGGGGTCTGCAGAAAGTCTCCTACTGAATTCAGTGATCTTTGGATCAGTCCCTAAAGCACCTACAGCAGCACAGATAAAAGACAGCATCTACTTTTTAAAGATATGTTTTTCCTGAAGAAGGGGGGGGGGGGGGGGGGGGGGGAAGCAGGTGTGATTTCAGTAGCTTTATTCTAATGAGACTAAGCAAGATTTCTGGCTTTAAATCTAGTACGGCTTCACAGTAGCCATCAAAAAAAACTCAGAAATCAATTCCAAAAGTAATGCTGCTTCTGTGTTATCTCTCACAATGAAACTGAGAAAGAAAAAGCTTCACTCCAATAAGCAGCATGGTGAATGCTTGCTGTATCAACTGGCAACTTAAAACCCAAGGAAGTAACCTATTTGAAGTGCAAATTTTCATTAGTCTACTACAATTCATTGCCAAAAGTCTAATTTCTGAACCATTTTTGAAGCACCTACTCAACACCAAATTTAAGTTGTTCCCCAAAATTTAGTCACAGCATGACAGCAGAAATAAAGTTCCATTCTTCAAAATAATAAAAAGCCACTGGGACTACCCATGTGTTTCCCTCCAGAAATATTAACATGCTCTAAAATAAACTGATACCAGACTTTATCCAACCAGCTTCCATCTGTGCTCATGGGACTACCTACATGCACCAAGATGTGAAATATTAATTTCAGCTCATACATGTGGTCCATACTAATAAGATCATAAGCACAACATAAAAGTGTATTTCAGTCGCAACAATTTCCTTCTTACCTTGCCTCCTTCTCTGTCAAAGTCAACATATTCCCGAGTCGGTGTCTGTCTCTGCTCCCCCTGCCAAGTGGCCGGAAAAAACTGGAGAGACAGATTGGTTCCTGTGGCCACAAAAGCCTTTTAGAAAAATCAATACAAAGAGGATCAGGGAGCAAGACATTACATAAATTATGCAGGCAGTCATTTATTTTTACATGAGTTCATGTCTTAAGCCAGGCAGCATAGAGAATACTTAAAGTCAAAAACATGCACTCATTTTTCTTAAATATTAAGTTAAACATCCAATTCCATTTTGACAACATTTGCCATTGGCTGCTTTGGGTATAAAATACAACATGGAAACAATACTTTTTTCAAATCAGTTTTGCTGACATTAGAATCTATCCTTTCAGTTCTGTCTGGATACCCTGCACCTACTTACAGTTCCTACATTAAGAATTGCCCATGCTTTTCAAAGAGCTTGCATATCTCTAGAAGTACTGCTGAAGGAAAATGAACTCCTGAGACCTGTTACTTGGGACAATTTTTTTTTCAAAGGACTATTTCCTTTCACAACCTACCTGGTACCTAGGTAAACACTTAACTGAACTGGAATGTAAGTATTCCTATTTTGTCATCTACAGGCAAGCAGCATCAATATACAGCTCAATTAAGCTTAACAAGATGAAGCCCTCTTGCCACATTAGGACACCAGTGAAATCCAAATCAGCAGATGCTGTGTCAATGAGAATAGGCAACTGTAGAAATTCTTCTCAGCTGCAGCCATTTGTAAAAATCATTAAAGGGACTGATTTAACCATATTAGAAGCATAAGCCACTTTCAAGTAAATAATTTTCTATGGTATCAAATAAAAGTAAGATTCAGTTCTCTTTATAAACTCTGTATTTATTTGTAATCCTAACTCCAAGCCATGCAGCATATGTAAATTTCTAGACATTATTTCAATTTAAAAAAATTTCTGCAAGTAGAAGTCAGGTTCACAGTATTTATGCCCTTCACTGGCACACTTGAGTGTCCTGTAAGCATGTGAATACTCAAGCATGCTCCCAGAATAACTCTACTCAAAATCCCAGGGTTAAACATAATTTGTTGCAACCAAATAACTGCATTGATTACCATGATCACTTTAAGTATTCATTAATCCTGAATACAGTTTTTCTTCAAAGTTATACAAATACTGTTCTTATAGTTAGAATCTCCTGACAAACAGATTCCTTTCAACCCACCCAGAATTCAGTAACTTTTTGGTGTAACTGTACTGCTACCTATGACACAATAGCTCTACACATTAAGATAATTCTAGTCACATACTGCAATGCTGTCACAGGATTAATACCTCCCATTTTGAAAATAAAAGCGCTATAAAAGGGTACTATACTTGCTTTCTGGGAAACAGAACAAGACTGAAGTGCCCATGCCTCCCTGCTTCCACCCCCAAACTTGTGCTATGAAAAAACAGGAAAAATATCAGAGAAAAAAGCAGCACAAATTCCCCCATCCTCATCAAGTCACACAGACAATGTTCAAACCACAGGCTATCTAAAAAAGCTATATAGATATTTATTCTCTGGATTTTTGAAGCCTGTTCCCTCTCTTTGAGCAGATAAAACCATCCAATTAAAATACCCATGTGCTTCTTAAATCAAAACCATAGGTCAATACCTACCACCAAAAAACAAACAAAACCAAGCCTGAGAAGTCTTGCTAGTAACCATACAGGACTAGACCAAACCCAACAACTTTCTCCTAGTAACAAGCAAATTTTAAAAAATATTTAAGAAAAATCACACCACAAGTTTGGGCTTAAACTTGAAAGTAAGAAAAAATCAGGTGGTTTTTGGTTTGGTTTTTTTTGTTGTTTGGTTTTTTTACTGATCCTTTTAAATAAAGCTCAATCTGAAATACTATCCTACATATGCCTCACATTTTACAAAAAGCTTATCAGGTAGTACAAGGGTGATCTGACCCACTTGCGTACAACATAGATACTAGTACCTTCTGCGCAAGAAGGTAGTTAGGAAGTCTCCCAAAATAAACTGGACATGTAAAGTTATTTTCATGTTACCAAAGCAATACCAGTAAGCCCAAAAATTTTAGGTAAAATTTCTCAGTAACACTGATAATTATTTTCCTTATTCCATCAAGAGTTATTTGACAGGAGTAACCAATAACCTACTGCCAGTTCTACATTAAATCCCTAAGCTATTCTCTGCATTTTTTTGCTGCTTGAAAATATGTAAGGTCATTTGCAAAGGCTCCCTTTGAAAATAAAAGAATGTTTTTCCAGACATCAAGGATTTATTCAAGACTGAAAAAAGATAGCTAGCTCTTTTTAACATCAGTCATTACACACACATTTCTAAATAAACCTGACTACTTACGCCCTGTTCACAAACCAAAACCAGATGTTTCAGATCAAGTAGTTTAGAGACCGTTTCATAATTAAGTAAAAATACATAAGACAAGCATCACTGGTTGCTTCCAAGGGATGAAGTTCTGGCTAAGAAAGACAGCAGCAAGTACAGGTGAAACTACAGTGATTTCCCCTTTATATAACTGTGTAGGCTGCATTAGAAAGCTGTTATAGCCCACATGTCCATTTATTTTATTTTTTAGCAAAGGACTCGGATATACTATGCACTTTCCCCTGCTCAGGAACTTCAAATGCTAGCAAATTGTTTTCCTTACCTACCCATTGTTTCCCTGGTGACTTTTAAAGGAAGCAATGAAAAATGAATGGTAAAAAAAAAAAACCAAAACCAAAAAAAAAACTGACTACAAGGACCTTTTCACAAAATAACGTCACAGGTTCTAAGACCACAGGATAAGATTCAGCTAAAAATAAAGTTACTCAGTAAAAAGGTAAGCATGTACTTGAATGTATATCCTTTTACTCACGAATGCAAATGAACAAGATCAGTTGCAGTAAATGGTATTCAATTATATTTGCTGGGATGTGCATGCATAAGAATAGTTCCATCATAGAATCATAGATTAGTTAGGGTTGGAAAGGACCTTAAGATCATTTAGTTCCAACCCCCCTGCCATGGGCAGGGACACCTTGCACTAAACCATGTCACCCAAGGCTCTGTCCAACCTGGCCTTGAACACTGCCAGGGATGGAGCATCCACAACTTCCTAGGGCAACCCATTCCAGTGCCTCACCACCCTCACTGTAAAGAACTTCTTCCTTATATCTAATGTAAACTTCCCCTGTTTAAGTTTGAACCCATTACCCCTTGTCCTACCACTACAGTCCCTAAGGAAGAGTCCACAGTCCCTAAGGAAGAATCCAGAATCATGCATTGACTAGCAGTATCTATACCATGTGAAATTAAAAAAATAATCATAAACCAAACTTTATGAAAGTAGGGATTATCTTCTATGGAAAGAGAATTTTTACCTTTTACCTTTCAATATATTCTATAAATGAGAGGTTACTCATTTTATTAACAGTAAAGAGTTAAGAACAACAATAAGATACTGATCCTGCAGAGGCAACATATAGCAGAAATGCAGTCAGTTCTTGCCTACTTTGGGCCATACTTCATCTCACTTCTTAATTCAGAAGTAGCCTGTAATTAATCTTAATGAATGACAAAACCAGGGCTGAAGCAGCGAGTTTTAAAGCCTAATTTTAAAAGCATTCGATTTCTTTAAGGCCCCTTTCCAAACCAAATCATTCTATGATTCCATGATTTAGTTCACAAGCACATCACACAGCTCAGTCGAGACCTTTTAGCTAGCATCTCCTGAACAATTTTACACGTTTCTGAAAGCTAGTTCGAGAGAAGGAGGGGGAAGAGGGAGTTGAATATTGAAATAAGCAGGTTATGACTAACACGTGCACAGGGCAGGCAGCACAGCCAGTTTATATTCGCGTGTGGCCCTGAGATGTTCCTCACCTGCCCATCACCTCCCTTCAATCCCCCAACCACATTTTCATTGCTGGCGAAGGCAGAGCGATACGTTTCAGCGAGAAAAGCGCTATTCTGAAGAGGGGAAGAAATGCTGCCTTTTAATGAAAACCTCCTTTCCCTTGCCCTTTGAAAGGCGGCAGAATTTTTCTTTTCCTCAAGGAAAACTTTTCAGAGCAGGCACCGACCACCGTCCCCTCCCGCCGCACCCTGCACTTCAGCTCGGGCACTTCGAAGCGTTTCCCCCTCTAAGGCTCCCTGAAACTTTCAATTTAAAATCCCACCCACGGGGGGAAACGTCCCGGAGGGGCTGCCGGGTCCCAGGACGGCCGCTTCCTGCCCGCCGCATGGTCCCGAGGGAAGCTCGGCGCCACTTACGATCTCGGAGCGGCCATCACGGCAGGCGTTCTGGAAGCGGGCCTGCCTCTCCTCGTGCGGCCGGTCCCTGAAGCCGGTGTATTTAATCTGCGGAGGACAGAGCGCGCAATCAGGAGGGGCCAATCGCGGCGATAAGGGCGCAGCGGTGTGCACAGACTGCAGCTCGCCGCGCCGCCGGACCCAGCTCCCCACTGAGGGGAAACTTTCGCGAAGGGAATAAAAGAGGAGGAGAGGAAGTGTGCGTGCGTGCTCGCCACCACCTCACCTCACACTCTCGACTCAGCTTCCTGAAGAACTCCTCGTTCTCGAACTTGCTCCGCTGGTCAGGGACAACCCGCGGCATAGTGGTGGGGCTACCGCCGGTTACCCACCCGCACGCCCCAGCCCTCGCTTCGCCCTTTGTTAACCCGCCCGTCAGCCTCCTCCTCCTCTTCCCTCCTCCCGCCACCGCCCCCCAACTTCCTCCCCCACTCGTAAACTCCGTCCCAACAGCCACACCACTCACAACTCCAGCGCCGCCACCGCGCATGCGCCACCGCGCACCGCCCTCCGTAGGCGGGAAGCGGGGAGATCAGTGTCCCCCCCCCAGGCGTGTGGTGACTCACCCCGCGGGGCTGAGGGGAGCGGGCGGTCGCTACCCTTTGTCCCCCTTTCATGTTCACGGGGCTCATCTCGATGTTTTCTGGCTTCCTGCTGCGAGGGGAGCTGCCTCATAGAATCAACCAGGCTGGAAAATACCTTTAAGATCAAATCCAATCATTCCCCCAGCACTGGCAAGGCCACCACTAAACCATGTCAACCAAGGGCCTTGTCTACTCGGTTTTTGAACACTTCCAGGGACACTGACTCCACCACTGCCCTGGGCAGCCTGTTCCAGTGCCCGATCACCCTCTCTGAAGAATTTTTTTCTAATATCCAGTCTAAGCCTCCCCCAGCACAGCTTGAGGCCATTTCCTCTTGTCCTATCACTTGTTCCTTGGAAGAGACCAACCTCCACCTCAGCCCTACCACAGTGGCAATGGGGTGATGTCCCCTCACAGCACAGGCTCTGCCATCCCTGCACCTGCCACATAGTTGGGTCAGGAGCATTTTGGTGCTGTGACTCCCTCAGTCTCGGGGGGGGGGGACAACAGTGCTGGCATTGCACTGGCCACTCGGGTTCCCCTCACGGGCATCAGGGATGACTCCTGCCCAGAACTTGGCACACTAAGGGCAACAAAGCTGGTGAAGGGCCCAGAGCACAAGTCTGATGAGGAACTGCTGAGGGAACTGAGGGTGTTTAGTCTGTAGAAGAGAAGGTTCAGGGGGACCTTCTTGCTCTCTACAACTACCTGAAAGGAGGATGGAGCCAGGAGGTGGCTGGTCTCTTCTCCCAAAGAAGTGATAAGACAAGAGGAAACAGCCTCAAGCTGCACCAGGGGAGGATTAGACTGGATATTAGGAAAAAAAAAAAATCTCTTCACAAAAAGGGTAGCCGGGCACTGGAACAGGCTGCCCTGGGAAGTGGTAGAATCACCATCCCTGGAAGTGTTCAAAAAAACATGCAGATGAGGCCCTTAGCGACATGGTTTAGTGGCAGACTTAGCAGTACTGGGGTGACAGTTGGACTCGATTTTAAAAGGTCTTTTCCAACATGGTTGATTCTACAATTCCATGATGGCCTGGCTTGGCCCCAAAGGGTGGTCACAGAACAGAGCCCCACCACTGCTGGAGGTGCCCTGTCTGGCTGCCATCCCCAGCACATCTGTCCTGGAGCCACATCAGCCCCCTCGGCAGGACAGTGAGGGAGCAGCAGGGAGCTGGAGCCCAGGCCCATTCCTTCCTGAGGAGAGCAGATGCACCACCACATCCAGCTGCACAGTAGGGCTGACTTGAAGACTCGGTGTCAGCCTAGAGTAAAACACCCAGCGCTTCCCTTTACCAGCGCTTGCCAAGTTTACTTACCTGCAATGCTAAAAAAACAAACATAGTGCCAAGCCAACAGCCTGAACTCTCGATTCTTCATCTTCACAAATAGGCATTTTACAGCTAACTCAGCCAAAGAGTTCATCAAGACATGCATCACCTGTCCCTAAACCCATTTTGTCACAGTTATTTTCTTCCTCCAGGTTTTTCACAGCTCTGGAGCATTGTAAGGATAGCTTGCACATGCCAAAACACAGCTGGATATTACAATGCCTATTGCCAACAAAAAATTAGAGCATATTAGATCTTTTGATAAAGAAATGATGTTTTCTAATCTCAGTATTACAATCTTAACTTTGCATATACTCATGCAAATTGGAAGAGGGCAATGCTCGAGTTAGCCAGAAGGCATGACTTGAATCAAGTGCAAGCAAGTTAATAATTCAAAAAAAAAAAAAAAAAAAAAAGGAATTGTCTGTATGTAGAAAATATGCTATGAGAAGTTTAACACATTTCTGATCAATAGGAACTGGCAGATTTTAGGCAACACCACCATACGTGTTTAAGCTGTATCATGATTTTTCAGTACATTACTAATGTAGATCAATGTGTAAATTCAGAAATTAGAAGTACCGAACCATTTTAAAAGCTTTTCTTCAGTAATAACCAAATCTGAAAAAAATACACTGAGATTAAGAGCAAAAGTTATATATTGCCTTGATTAATTCAGATTAATACCAACCCTTAAGCAAAATTCTCCTGGATGTCAGGCACATTTAAAAGATCCCAAAATAAGGTTGGTTGGTTTGTTTTTTGTGTGGTTTTTTTAAAATCCATATCACTATTCATCTTACAGCAAGATCAATACCAAGAGCGTAGACCTGCAAGAGAACTGCCAAGTTAATAAGGTAGAAATTCACTCTCTTAACCTCCAATCATCTTTCACTTCTTGCTAGTATATCACCCAGTTCCCACCCAGAGTTTGTTTAAAAAAAAAAAAAAATTAAAAAATTAATTACCGAGGTCAGAAGCAAGATGAGCAGTTGTAAAGCCCTAAAATAAGACACAGGAGAAAATCACCTAGCAAGTTTGGGTTTTTGACCCTGGCATTTATTTTTCAAGACCTTTGGAAACAATATTAAATGTGACTGCTTTCCTCCAGGCAGCTCTTTGTTTAATGTTTGCCATGCTGGAGTTTTCATCTCTCCACAAAACTTTGTTTTAAATAATGTTGAGTCAATATTATGGGAATACAGAGAGCCATGAGCTATCAGAGTCAACTCCTGTCTGTGGAAGCACTTTATGCAGAGATGGATGTAGGGACTCCAAATGTGACACCACACAGCTTTCAGGACTTGGCTAAGTCCAAAGTTGATACCTAAGCACCTCATATAGCACAGAGATAAGAGCCAAACCACAAGTTCAACAAAATGATCTAGTTTTGTATTCCGAGTGGGAAGTTGCCTACCAGTTAAATGCTAAGCACAGCAGGTAGGAGGGAAGAAACAGCACCTGATGTCTCTCTCCTCTAAACTAGGCTACAAAACAGATGTATGTGTTCACTCCAGATACCAAAGCTGGAACCTTTTTTCTAAAAGAAGATGCCTGCAGGTGCTTACTCGAAATAACCAAATGGGACTCTCCCTTACCAGAACAGGACTCCTGCCTGCCTTTGTTGTTCCCAAGCATTTGGAGGACTAAGCCAGGACATAGGAGACCCTTCCCACATTGAAGCTGTCAAAGCCCAAATTCCCAGCCCCAACATTCACACCTCTGCTTCAACCTGAATTACTATCACAGTGTGACAGAAGACCTAAGTCTTCATGGGCAGGCCTAAGTGAAAAGCCAGAAAAACAACCATCCTTTCCCAGATGGGCTATTTGGACACCCTGGGCTATCTCTGATTTTGAGCCCCAGCAGTTTAACAGTGTGCTTCACAAAGAAATAGCCTTTGTTATAACAACATACATGTGCAGCATTTCCCACAAAAGCATGGCCTGTACAGCCTGGGACATCCATCTGAAAACACTCTTCTGACATTTGCGTGCCATTAGCTAACCATAAAGAGATCAGAGATGCGCAACTATGAAAGTAGAGTGTGATACCAGGTACAGGAGTCAGATGTAGTGAAGGCAGCCTCTGATTGAGCTTGGCACTGTCTTGGGAAAATATAACATCATAACGAATTGAAAATATGTTTCAATTCTTTCAGTTAACCAGGGGAATTACAGGTCTTTCTGGAAAACAACATGAAATGAAACTCAAGAATCTCAGAACCAAATATTCTTCCAATGATGCAACAGAGGCTGAACTACCCAATTTGCTAGAGAACTAAAACAGATTATCCCAGAAGGCTTGACTTTCATACTCATTATTTGGAACAGTGATGATAAGCAAAGTAGGTATAACTTTCTGTGGTTCTGTGCTATTTATACCTGTTTTGGCAACGGAACTATGCAGCTTTAGTATTTAAAACTCTTTTTTCATTTTATCAATCACAACACAAACTGAAAAGAAATATTACCTGAACTCAGAGTCTCCATTGTCTGACAAGCAGAGGGCAGGACTGGGTGCCTCTTCTAGCCTTTCCTGGGGCCTAAGTGACTTGGGGCATATGGCTCCACCTCTCATGCCTCAATTCTCCCACCTACCAAATGATTTGAGATCTCCAGATGAAGAACTCAAGATCTCTATGTAAAGAGCCAGGCAGTGTCATTATCCCTGATGTTGAGCAACAAGGAGAAAGTTTAACTGAGCACAAGGCATGACTCACTGTCCTGGGTTCAGCTATAGCAGTCATTTTTCTCCTTCTTAGTAGCTGGTGCAGTGCTGTGTTTTTTAACTTTCAGCCTGGGAACAACGCTGATAACGCTGATGTTTTTAGTTGTTGCTAAGTAATGTTTATTCCAACCAAGGACTTTCTCAGTCTCATGCTTTGCCAGGGAAGAGGGGAAGCCGGGCGGAAGCAGAGACAGGACACCTGACCCAAACTGGCCAAAGGGGTATTCCATACCACAGCACGTCATGCCCAGTATATAAACCGGGGGGAGTTACCCGGAAGGCCTAGATCACTGCTCGGGTCGGGCTGGGTATCGGTCGGCGGGTGTATCCTCTCCCCTTGTTATTTCACTAATCGTTATTATCATTGGTGGTAGCAGTAGTGGTTTTGTATTATACCTTAGTTGCGGGACTGCTCTTATCTCAACCCGTGGGAGTTACATTCTTCCCATTCTCCTCCCCATCCTTCTGGGAGCGGGGGGAGGAAGAAGGGGGGGGAGGGGGGTGAGCGAGCGGCTGTGTGGTTCTGAGTTACCGGCTGGGCTCAAACCACGACACTCACCCAAGCCTACATACATAAAAGGAAATGCTTGAAAACTGCCTTTGCGAAATGAGTTCTGAAGATGCAGTTATCGGCATACAGACAATGCTAAAGGCACTCAACTCTGTTGTTCAGGCACAGCTTTAAAAAGCTGTACTATCTACTGTCCTGCTATCAACCACACTCATTACATTGCATTTCTTAATCCACTAAAATCTTCTTCAAAAGTATACACATGGGTTTTGGGGTGGCATGCTATGGTAGAGAGCCTTTTACATGTTTTAGAAACATAAATCACAAGACATAAAAGTGCCAGACAAGATCTGTAATCTTGCAGATGTTCTAGAAGTCCCTGCAGATTTTCAGATCTCAAGGGCTTCCAGGAAGCAACGCGAGAATGGATGATGCAGACAGTTTTAGTTCCTCATGCCCAGCACAAGCCAGTTGCAGTACTCTGGCAGCTCAGGAGCTGCCCACCCAGGACATCTGAAGTTTTCTTCCACGTGAAGGAATCAGGGTGACACTAAGTGGTCACAGAGAGCCTTCAGGGTCTTTTGGTGTCACACACACACCCATTCACATACACAGCACTATGAAATTGGTTGACACAAACGAAGTTGGTGGCTGATGCAAGAGGAGCTTATGTGCAGGACAGCACAAGTATCTGGTCCTAAAGCCATTCCTTCTTGTTCCTGCATGAGCAGCACAGGGTACATTCAAAGAATGGAAACCAAACACTTGTAGGGATAGCTGTTCATAGGTTGATTTTGAGATGATGGGGGAGAAAGCTAAAGAAAAAGACTCAAAGCCCCATTGTTGTTTCACACACGTTTACCACGGAACAAGCTGTGTTACAGCCCGAGACACTTTTGATTATACTCAGTACAACTGTTAGAGGCAATTCAGCGCAGGTAACATCCAATTGACTCTTCAGATTCAAAAGACTATTCTCATAAGCTTTGAGCTATAATTCTTTGCTCTCATAGATCCAATGGTGGAAAGCAATTGCATTTATGAAGCTTTTTTACCTTCTCTATGGACAAAGCAGAAATGAACTCCCAACTGTAATCAAGGATTTTAAGAATTTGGCCAACTGAAATAAAAATATCAATAAATTTCACAGGAGGGGAGGTTTGCCAAAGGCAGATGTTAGCTGAAAGTGGTTTTGCTGGTGAGAAACAAAGATTTATGCACAAAAAGATCTTTCCTTCCAAAAATTCCATATTTGTTAGTAAGATTCAGACAAGTGCAGAGGAATAATCAGCACAACTTGCATTAAGATGAACAAAGATTTTGTTAAAATCCTGTCTGTTTCAAGGAAGTCTTCTACAAGATACTATGTTTTTCTGCTGCCATTCAGTCCTCTCAATCACTCATGCTTCACCCACCTTTACAACACACTCCCAACTTGAAATTTCCCCTCATAAAATGCAGAAAAACGTTGCCTTTCAGGGAATCATAAATTAGTTACAGTTGGAAAGGACGTCACAATAAACCACGTCACCCAAGACTCCATCCAACCTGGCCTTGAATACTGCCAGAGATGGAGCATTCACAACTCCCTTGGGCAACCCATTCCAGTGCCTCACCACCCTCACAGTAAAGAACTTCGTCCTTAGAGCTAACCTAAACTTCCCCTGTTTAAGTTTGAACCCATCACCCCTTGTCCTACCACTACGGTCCCTAATGAAGAGTACCTCCCTAGCATCCTTGTGGGCCCCCTTCAGATACTGAAAGGCTGCTATGAGGTCTCCACATAGCCTTCTCTTCTCCAGGCTGAACAGCCCCAACTTTCTCAGCCTGTCTTCATATGGGAGGTGCTCCAGCCCCCTTATCCTCATGGCCCTCCTCTGGACTTGCTCCAACAGCTCCATGACCTTTTTATGTTGAGGACACCAGAACTGTACACAGTACTCCAAGTGGGGTCTCACAAGAGCAGAGTAGAGGGGCAGGATCACCTCCTTTGACCTGCTGGTCACACTTCTTTTGATGCAGCCCAGGATACGGTTGGCTTTCTGGGCTGCAAGCACACACTGCTGGCTCATGTTAAGCTTCTCATCAACCAACACCCCCAAGTCCTTCTCTGCAGGGCTGCTCTGAATCTCTTCTCTGCCCAACCTGTAGCTGTGCCTGGGATTGCCCCGACCCAGGTGTAGGACCTTGCACTTGGCTTGGTTAAACTTCATAAGGTTGGCATCGGCCCACCTCTCAAGCATGTCAAGGTCCCTCTGGAAGGCATTCCTTCCCTCCAGCATATCAACCAAACCACACAACTTGGTATCGTCAGCAAACTTGCTGAAGGTGCACTCAATCCCACTGTCCAGATCGCCGACAAAGATGTTGAACAGGATCGGTCCCAACACCGACCCCTGAGGGACACCACCCGTTGCTGGTCTTCAACTGGACATTGAGCTGTTGACCACAACACTTTGCGTGCGGCCATCCAGCCAATTTTTTATCCATTGGGCGTCCGTCCATCAAACTGATGCCTCTCCAACTTAGAGACAACAACGTTGCGCGGTACAGCGTCAAATGCTTTGCACAAGTCCAGGTAGATGACATCAACTGCTCTGCCCCTGTCCATCAGTTCTGTAGCCCCATCATAGAAGGCCACCAAATCGGTCAGGCAGGATTTCCCCTTAGTGAAGCCATGTTGGCTGTCACCAACCACCTCGTTGTTTTTCATGTGCCTTAGCATGCTTTCCAGGAGAATCTGCTCCAAGATTTTGCCAGGCACAGAGGTGAGACTGACTGGTCTGTAGTTCCCCGGGTCTTCTATTTTCCCCTTCTTGAAAATGGGAGTTATATTACCCTTCTTCCAGTCATCAGGAACTTCACCTGACTGCCATGATTTTTCAAATATGATGGACAGTGGCTTAGCAACTTCATTTGCCAGCTCCTTCAGGACACATGGATGGATTTCATCAGGTCCCATGGACTTGTGAATGTTCAGGTTCTTAAGATGATCTCGAACCTCATTCTTCCCCACAGTGGGACTAAGGTCTTCATTCTCACAGTCCCCGCATCTGCCTTCCAAGACTTGGGTGGTGTGGTGTCCTGGGTTCAGCTATAGCAGTCATTTTTCTCCTCCTTAGTAGCTGGTGCAGTGCTGTGTTTTTTAACTTTCAGCCTGGGAACAACACTGATAACACCGATGTTTTTAGTTGTTGCTAAGTAATGTTTACTCCGACCAAGTACTTTCTCAGTCTCATGCTTTGCCAGGGAGGAGGGGAAGCCAGGAGGAAGCAGAGACAGGACACCTGACCCAAACTAGCCAAAGGGGTATTCCATACCACAGCACATCATGCCCAGTATATAAACCAGGGGGAGTTAGCCAGAAGGTCCAGATCACTGCTCAGGTGGGGCTGGGTATAGGTTGGCAGGTGGTGAGCAATTGTATCCTCTCCCCTTGTTATTTCACTAATCATTATTATCACTGGTGGTAGCAGTAGTGGTTTTGTATTATACCTTAGTTGCAGGACTGCTCTTATCTCAACCCGTGGGAGTTACATTCTTCTGATTCTCCTCCCCATCCCTCTGGGAGCAGGGGGAGGAAGAAGGGGGGGAGTGAGCGAGCGGCTGTGTGGTTCCGAGTTACCGGCTGGGCTCAAACCACGACAGTACTTTGTGGCGCCCAACGTGGGGCACAAAGGGTTGAGATAACGACAGATCTGACCAGAGTGTGTTTAATCATATTTGTGATAAGCATTCATTGTTACTACTCGTCACAATGGTGATTATTTGGCTCTCAGACTTGTTGCGCTTGATCTCAGAGTTTCAGCATGTTGTACCTTACTTACAGCCACTATTTGCTGTTTTAGTGTTTATCGGCTGGGGGGCCTGGGCTAAGGTTCTTGTTTCCCTGTACTTCATGGTAATGACTTGTAATACAATGGACTCATTGATCATGAAACTGGTCTGGTTTGTGCTTCCAGCGTGGCCATCACCTCTATACTTTGGGAGGTATATAATGAAATATTTTAGCAATTGCAAAGCTTTTTTTTTCTCCTCGGGGGGTCAACCTAGGAAGGAGGCATTCCCTTACACCCCCTGTTCCCCCACCAGCCTATTTGCAACAGCAGTTGAGAGTTCTGAAGGTTTTGGATGGCCTTTGAATACCCTTGAAACCTGCCTGCTGATTGTGCTGCGGATCAGCATGTTGGGAAACATACGGAGTGTGTTTTACCCACGGCCATCCCGCCCTGGGAACACCCTATTTCGTCTGATCTTGAAAGTTAAGCAGTATCGGGTTCAAATGTGGTCTAGGGTTAGACGGCGATATAGGAAGACCACCAAGAGATTTTCCCTGAGGCTGGACAGTCATGAGTGGCAGGGTGTGTGGGATAGTATGGGCAAGTATCTAGGCCAGTGGGCCCCTCCAGTGCTTTGGAACTTCACCCCTGAACAAGTGCAACATCCGGAAAAACTAGTAAAACACTTAAACGAGGTGTGCTGTCGTCCTGGTTATACCAGAGAGGGACAAATCATGGCAACGTGCTGGGGCTTGGCCTACACCTACAGAGCCCTGCTCAACACTATCCAGCACCTTCAAAGAGAAAAAATGTCTCTGGATCTGATGGCAAAGCAACAGACAACGCAGCTACTCCAACTACAAGCACAAAATGTGGGGTTATATTTGGAGGACAGTGGACATGTGATGAGCCAGCCATATGAGGGCCTCTTCTAAGCATGCAGCCGCATACCAAGAAGAAGATACGAGGATGCGAACCAGCCATCAGAGAGCTTCTTCTAAACACGTAGCTGCATACCAAGAAGAAGATAAGAGGAAGAAAACATCTGCAGTTGGATACATGGGAAGAACACCAGGAATTAGGTGATCCAATAAGGACACTTACCGAGCCGCGTGATTGCCTCGTGCAAGAGGGCTTTTATCAATCAAAAGGTGCGTGACCGCGTGTAGAGATAGAAAACTCTGTATATAAAGGGATCGTGGGAACAATAAAGTGGCTTCTGCTTGATTCACACTGAATCGTTTAGGGTCCATTGTCATCTCTCCTCAGTTGGTGACCCCGACGTGATCGTCATACAATAGTACCGGGAGCAACCCCGAAGGAGAGGACCGGCTGGAGAGCCGAGCCAGTGGGACTGGAGTCAGGACGGATCGGAGGACGGCCCGTGAAGAAAAAGAATGTACGTTGCAACGGGACACCCTTGGAGGTGAGCAGCCGGTAATAAGAGATAGGGCAGAGTGTAACAAAGGAAGAAAGCGTGATTGTGAAACTGCTCCTACATATACTCTCCAAGAGAGGAATTAAACACGACGAGCTTGTGCTCCGAAACTTATTAATATGGTGCCGAGAGAACGGGTTCCCCCCAGATCCACAGGCTGCTTTTAAGGTCGAAACTTGGGAAAAGTTTGGGGAACGGTTATGGGATGCCGTAAGCGACGGCAACAAAGAAGCTAAGGGACTAGCAACAACTTGGAAGCTGATTCTAATGACCCTTCAAGCAATGAGGGCAGTGCGATCAGCTGCTGCCGGAGCTTTTATAGCTTTACAGCCCCCATCGTCTAAGATCAAAGTTTTCGATCGGCTCCCTGTCCCTTCCCCTGCTGCCCCGTCGGCACCTCTGACAGAGGATGAGATGGATCCCCGGAAAAACGAGGGGATGGAAGTGAATGAATCCTGGTCCGTACCACTGCCTCCCGACCCCTGCGTAGAAAAGCCACCCAGGGGAGAGCCACCGCCCGTCCCGCCTGACCCATCTCACTCCAAGAGCCAGCCATCGCTTTTTCCACCTCTCCCTCCGTCCATGCCTCCCCCACCAACGTCTCTGCGAAAATCATCCACGCTCGAGCCCCACAGGGAACCGGACTGGGCGCAGAAACTACTTCGAAAGTTGGAGGACTTGGAAAGAGATAAGATCACTCAAGAAGAACACAGGGGGGAGGAGGAGGGCACGATAGCAAGCTGCAGGAAGCTCCAGGAGGTGGGGGGAGGCGAGAGATGAAACTGCTAAAACTGACGGGGACCCGACATGACGATGGAGAGGGATTATTGAGAATGCGTTAGTGAAAAAAAAAAAAAAAAATTGCAAAAGAATTTGCAAAAGGATAGAAAAAAGGGGGATTTGAGACAAGGAAGTACAAAATGCAATATAATCTTTTGTAAATAAGAAAATTTAGTTCTAAGTAACTTTAAGCTTGGTGGCTTTGTATATAACAACAAAACTTTCCAAACCTAAAAAAGGCCCGACCAAAAGAACACAGTAAGGGTCCTTGTCTAAGATGAATCGTTGTAGCTGACATAGTTCTGGAACCTTATGACCTTCGCATAAAATTTATTGTAGCCAAAACAGGATTGTAGCTAAGGAGAAGCTGAAACTAAGCAGATGTTCAGGAGGTGATGTAGTGAAGTTAACTGATAAGTAGAAGGACAAGGAGAAATCACTCATTTATGCCAGCAGTGTTACCGAACTAATTAAGTTGGCAAGTTCTTAACGAGTTTTACAAATCAATTTGGCACCCCAGATGGGACCCTCTCTGCTCGGCTGCAGGACCCGCTGAGAACAGGGCTCCCTAGGGCCCCCGGGGAATTTTCCCGGAGGGACCCCTCGACTCACTCGGATCACTGCGAGAGCAGTCAAGTACCACCTTTAAGAAAGTATTCTTTTGTAAATATTGTTTTGTTTTGGTTAACATTCCATAAGTCGTAGGAGACGTCCTGCACAGGAGTCTGTTTGAAGCTTGGATTTTGGTGGGTTAACATTTTGTTTGGAGCCTTCTGTAAATCGAGATATAGAAATCTTGTAGGTAAAGGCGTATACCCGGCTGCTAGCCCTCGATTGGTATACATTTGGATTTGTTTCTGTTTGTGACTTGCTGGTATTTGACCTAGTTTTGTGGATTATCACGGTAACGATTTTGGTGTTGACGATATAATATGGTTAAGGCTGCACTGTATGTTGTGATTGTGTCATTAATAGCTGTTTGTCTAATTGGATTTTGTTTGTGTTTTAGGTATTGTAGTTGTGTGGAGTGTGTTTGTGGGATCCCTTGTGTGTGTGTGTGTAAAATTAATAATGGAATATCAACAGAGCGAAGTAATGTATGCAGATATGCTTTTCACATTAAGAAACCAGCAGGAGTGGCAGAAGGAATGTGGAATTAAGAGAGCTCTGCCAGATCCCTTAATTTTAGCTTTGGAAAGGGACAGGAGCAATTAGAGAAAGGTCACATTAAACCGACCACAAGCCCTTGGAATACCCCAATTTTTACAATTCCAAAGAGAAGTGGCAAATGGCGCCTATCGCATGATCTGAGGAAAATTAATGAGGTCATGGAGGATATGGTGGCGTTACAGCCTGGATTACCCTCCCCAAATATGATTCCGAAAAATTGGGACATTTTAATTATCGACTTAAAAGATTGCTTTTTTACCATTCCCCTGCATCCAGAAGATTATCAGAAATTCGCTTTTTCTGTACCGAGCGTAAACAAAAGTGAACCTATGAAAAGGTACCACTGGGTAGTGTTACCACAGGGCATGAAAAATTCACCAACCATGTGCCAGGTTTACATGGCCTGGGCACTTACTCCGGTACATGAAGCGCATCCAGACTTGCTTATTTATCATTACATGGATGACATTTTGATAGCCGGAAAACAGCTGAATGGAGACCAATTGATTGTTGAATTACAAAATGTGTTGCAGTCAAATGGGCTACAATTGGCCCCTGAAAAAATACAAAAAACAGAAGTATGGAAGTATCTTGGCTGGGAAATCGACAAAGCAGTTGTTCAACCTCAAAAGGTGGAACTCCGGACGGAGATCCACACCTTGAATGATGTACAAAAATTGTTAGGAGATTTAAACTGGGTGAGGACCCTATGCGGTATTACCAATGAGGAGTTGGCACCTCTGATGAGGTTACTCAGGGGAGGAGGTGGTGCAAACGCACCCCGGACGTTGACAAATGAGGCCAAAGAGGCTTTACAGCAGATTAGCAATAAAAGTTAGTAAAGCCTACGCCCATTGCTGGAACCCTGATTATGGGATAGGTTTAGCAATAATCAATAGTGAGCAGCACCCTTTTGCTGTAATACTGCAATGGATTCCTGGAAGAGATCCTTTGCGGTTATTAGAGTGGGTGTTTTTATCGGCACAAAGCGGACAGTTACAACACGAATGGAGGCACTAGCACAATTAATCATGAGGGGGCAAAATCAAATTTTTGAAATAGCAGGGAAAGAACCATCTTTTATCATAATACCTTTAGTGGCAGAATATTTAGCTTGGGCTTTGCGCCAGTGTATTTTATTGCAAGTTGCGTTGCTGGATTATTCGGGTGAAGTAAAGGTGCACTATCCACCACACAAGTTTTTTAGTGTACTACATTCCTGTCAAATAGAAGAGCAACCTAGATGCTCTGCACGTCCGGTAGACAGTGCTACAGTCTTTACAGATGCAGGAGGAAGATCTCAAAAGGCTGCCATCACGTGGCAGGCCAACGGGCAATGGCATGATGTAGTTTTAACAGACTGTCAAGGCTCCACACAACATTTGGAGTTGCGAGCCGTGGTAGAAGTGCTTGCTCGATGGAAGACAACACCAGTCAGTGTTGTTTGTGATTCACTGTATGTAGTAGGAGTTGTATCACGTATAGAACGAGCATTGCTGAAAGAGAGAAACAATGAGGTATTGTACAAACTATTTCGGAGGTTGTGGCTATTGCTGTCAGAAAGACAATGTGAATATTTTATCACCCATATTCGGAGTCACACAGGAATAATCGAAGGCTCAGCGGAAGGCAACCGGAGAGCCGACAAGCTGGTAGTGCTGCTATGGGCGGCTCCCTCAACGGACCGGTTCACGTAAGCCAGACGGTCTCATGAATTTTCCCACCAGTCAGCCAAAGTACTGCGCCGCCAATTCGGGCTGTCTGAATCAGATGCCCGGGGCATTGCCCAGTCGTGCCCCGACTGTCAACAGTATACCGGAGGCTTGGCTCCTGGAGTCAATCCTCGTGGTACTGGACCCTTAGAAATTTGGCAAATGGATGTTACACATGTCCCAGCATTCGGTGAACAAAAATATGTGCATGTCTGCTTGGATTGTTTTGCTCTTGTAGTTTGGGCTACAGCTCAGACTGGCGAATCTAGCAAACATGTGCAGCGTCACATGCATTCGGCTATAGCAGCCCTTGGCGTGCCACGAGAAATCAAAACTGACAACGGCCTTGGCTATGTAGCTCGTTCCACGCAAGCGTTTCTCCAGCTCTGGGGCATTACTCACGTGACGGGTACACCCCATTCACCTACCAGTCAGGCTATGGTCAAACGTATGAATCAGACATTGAAGTGTTTGCTTCAAAAACAAAAAGGGGGAGAAAGTACTATGTCACCAACAGATAGATTAAACAAAGTCCTATATGTGTTAAATTTCTTACGATTGCCGCAAGATAGCTTGGTGCCACCAATGGTAAAACACAGGGCTGGTCTACAAGGAGGGTTGGAAGAAGTTAAGAGCAGACAATGTAAGGTAATGATTAAAAATGGGATAACAGGGGCCTGGGAAGGACCATTTAAGTGAATCACAT
This sequence comes from Strigops habroptila, assembly GCF_004027225.2. Taxonomy (NCBI): domain Eukaryota; kingdom Metazoa; phylum Chordata; class Aves; order Psittaciformes; family Psittacidae; genus Strigops; species Strigops habroptila. The sequence goes on from NC_044301.2 coordinate 26,300,571, forward strand.
GGGGAAGAGGATATGCATGTGTTGTTACGGATACAGGAACCAGATGGATACCAGCCAAGTGGGTAAAGCCATGGCAAGAAAAGTTGCATGACCCACCCGAAAACACCCCAGCACCTAAGGACTCCGTGCCATAACTGTGGAACTTGGGAGCCTTAGAGTTTGTGTGTTTGCGAGTATTGTGGGGTCAGATGGTATTGTCGAAGTTCTAGGGCACGTGCGGGGTAGAAGGTTATCAGTCACAATGGTTCAAGGGATATGTGTCAAATGACACATTGTTTAAGTTAGAGCTCAATATTACTTGTCAACAAGGATACAACTGAGGCCCGATTGGAATGATCAGGTACAATTTTGGGATGTGCCGTCTCGAGTTATTGTCTCCTTGTTTGCACCTGGAGTAGCTGCAGCAAAAGCATGAGGAGACATGACTGAGTTAGGGTGTTGGGCCACAAAGCAGATAAATTTAACGTCTGAAGTACGTACACAAATGCTTAATGATGTAGATAGCATAAGACACACTGCTTTGCAAAATAGAGCTACAATTGACTTTTGCTTTTAGCACAGAGTCACGGGTGTGAGGATTTTGAAGGGATGTGTTGTATGAGTCTGACCATTCGAACTCAATTCATAAAAGTCTCAAGGAGATAAAAGACAACATGAACAAACTAACGGTGGTCAATTCAGGTTTAGGTAAGTGGTTAAGGGGTTGGGGCATAACGGGATGGCTTTTAGATCTTTGTAAACAAGGCATTGTAATTTTAAGTATAATTGTGATTGTATTGTTAATCGTTCCCTGTATCTTAAAGGGAGTGTCTAACATGATTACTAATTCCTTGAAGAAAGTTTGGCTGGTTCAAAGAGAAAAAGGGGGAATTGTGGGGTTATATTTGGAGGACAGTGGACATGTGATGAGCCAGCCATATGAGGGCATCTTCTAAGCATGCAGCCGCATACCAAGAAGAAGATACGAGGATGTGAACCAGCCATCAGAGAGCTTCTTCTAAACACGTAGCCGCATACCAAGAAGAAGATAAGAGGAAGAAAACATCTGCAGTCAGATACATGGGAAGAACACCAGGAATTAGATGAACCAATAAGGACACTTACCGAGCCGCGTGATTGCCTCGTGCAAGAGGGCTTTTACCAATCAAAAGGTGCGTGACCGCATGTAGAGATAGAAAACTCTGTATATAAAGGGATCGTGGGAACAATAAAGTGGCTTCTGCTTGATTCACACTGAATCGTGTAGGGTCCATTGCCATCTCTCCTCAACAAAAGCTACTCAAAACCAGAAAGCAACAGACAATGCGGCTATTCCAAGCACCGCAGGTACACCAATCCCAGTGACAAGCACAGCAGCTACTCAAACCCCCGCAAGAGAAATTGCAGCCACTCCAATCCTAGTGGCAGACACTGCAGCCACTCCAACCACAGTGACAAACACTGCAGCTAAACCAAATGGCCAGTTTGTGACAATGTCTGTTGCCCCTGTAAGCAAAAGCAAACGAGAGGCACAAAGAGCAACCCGTGAAGCGAAGAAAGATGAAGACCCAATGCCATTACTACACGGAACAGGATCTGAACAAGAGTTACTACTACGTGGCTCAGAGGAACAGGAAGAAGAAGAAGAGGTCACTTCTCGACCCCGGACCTCAACCGAGCTGCGGAATACACGAAAAGATTTCACCCGTCTTCCAGGGGAGCACATTGTCACCTGGTTGCTCCGATGCTGGGACAATGGGGCCGACGGTCATGAACTAGAAGGTAGGGAAGCCAAGCAGCTGGGATCACTTGCTAGGGAAGGAGAAATTCACAAAGAGATTGCAAGAGAGAAGCGAGCCCTCAGTCTTTGGAGGTGGCTGTTGGCAGCTCTGAAGGAAATGTTGCCCTACAAAGACGATACTACGAGTCGCTCAGCCAACTGGACCACGATAGAGAAAGGCATCCAGTCCCTGAGGGAATCAGCCATTCTAGAGATGATCTATCGTAGGCCGGATGCCAGGAACAGATCCGTAGATCCAGATGAAGTCGAATGTACACAACCCATGTGGCGGAAACTTACATGGAGTGCGCCATCATCATATGCCCACACATTGGCATCAATGACCTGGAATGACGGAGTATCATAAACAGTGGATTACCAGATTCGTCAACTCCGAGAGTTCGAAGACAATCTCACCCCTTCCATCATTTCAGCTGTGGAAAAACTGTCCCAGGAGTTCAAACAATTGAGAGACATCGGTGGGCCCCTCCAGTGCTTTGGAACTGCACTCCTGAACAAGGGCAAAATCCGGAAAAACTAGTAATACAGGTAAACCAGGTTTGCTGTCGTTCTGGTTATACCAGAGAGGGACAAATTATGGCAACGTGCTGGGGACTGGCCTACGCCTACAGAGCCCTACTCAACACTATCCAGCACCTACAAAGGGAAAAAAATGTCTCTGGATCTGATGGCAAAGCAAAAGACAAGGCAGCTACTCCAACTCCAAGCACAGCAGCTACACCAACCCCAGTGACAAGCACAGTAGCTACTCAAACCCCGATAGTAACAGACAATATAGCTACTCCAAGCACCGCAGCTACAGCAACTCCAGCAACAAGTACAGCAGCTACTCAAACCCCGACAGCAACAGACAACGCAGCTGTTGGTGTTACTCAACCCACAAGCACAGAAGCTGCACCAACCCCAGCAAGAGACACTGCAGCCACTCCAATCCGAGTGGCAGACACTGCAGCCACTGCAACCACAGTCATAGACACTGACCAAAACCAAATGCCCGAATTGTGACAATATCTGTTGCCCCTGTAAGCAAAAGCAGACGAGAGGCACAAAGAGCAACCCGCGAAGCGAAGAAAGATGAAGACCCAATGCCATTACTACACGGAACAGCATCTGAACAAGAGTTACTACTACGTGGATCAGAGGAAGAGGAAGAAGAAGAAGAGGTGACTTCTCGACCCCGGACCTCAACCGAGCTGCGGAATATGCGAAAAGATTTCACCCGTCTTCCAGGGGAGCGCATTGTCACCTGGTTGCTCCGATGCTGGGACAATGGGGCCGACGGTCACGAACTAGAAGGTAGGGAAGCCAAGCAGCTGGGATCACTTGCTAGGGAAGGAGGAATTGACAAAGCGATTGCAAGAGAAAAATGAGTCCCAAGCCTTTGGAGGCGGCTGTTGGCAGCTGTGAAGGAAAGGTTTCCCTACAAGGATGATGTTATGTGTCGCTCAGCCAACTGGACCACGACAGAGAAAGGCATCCAGTCCCTGAGGGAATCAGCCATTCTAGAGATGACCTATCGTATGCCAGATGCCGGGAATGCATCCGTAGACTCAGATGAAGTGGAATGTACATGACCCATATGGCAGAAACGTACATGGAGTACACCAACATCATATGCCCACTCAGAGACATCAATGACCTGGAACGACAGAGCACCACCAACAGTGGATGAAGTGACTCATCAACTCCGAGAGTTCGAAGACAATCTCACTCCATCATTTCACCTGTGGAAAAACTGTCCCAGGAGTTCAAACAATTGAGAGACGATTTATCCGATCTATCCAGCTCCCCATGCGTACCAACCCATGTCTCAGCTATTAACAAAAGGCACCCTACTGCTCAAGAAAGAAAATATAGGAGGTACACGCCACGGGCCACCCTATGGTTTTACCTGCGGGATCACGGAGAAGACATGAGAAAGTGGGATGGAAAACCTACTTCAGCTCTGGAGCAACGGGTGCGTGAACTGAAGAGGAGAACAATGGTCAAGGATGATCCTCCCAGGAAAGCTGCTGCTCCAGTCTCTGGTGAGCAGTTTCCCAGATGGAGTGGAAGAGCTGATTTTACTCCAGCTCCTGTGATAAGGAATACTAATCCCTTTCTACAGGACATAAGTGGAGAATTTTATGATCACTATTAGAGGGGCCCTGCCTCCAGCCAGGTGGAGGAGAGGGATAATCGGGTTTACTGGACTGTGTGGATCAGATGGCCTGGCACATCAGTCCCACAGAAGTATAAGGCTCTAGTAGATGCCGGTGCACAGTGTACTCTGATGCCATCAAGGTATCAAGGGGTGAAACCCATTTATATTTCTGGAGTGACAGGAGGATCCCAACAGTTAACTGTACTGGAAGCTGAAATCAGCCTGACTGGGAGGAAGTGGCAAAAGCACCCCATTGTGACTGGTCCAGGGGCTCCATGCATCCTTGGCATAGACTGTTTCAGGAGAGGGTACTTCAAAGACCCAAAAGGGTATAGATGGGCTTTTGGTATCGCTGCCTTGGACATAGAGGAAATTAAGCAGCTGTCCACCTTGCCTGGTCTCTCAGAGGATCCTTCTGTTGTGGGGTTGCTGAAGGTCAAAGAACAACAAGTGTCAATCGCAACCACAACAGTGCACCGGCGGCAATATCGCACCAACCGAGACTCCTTGATTCCCATCCATAAGCTGATCCGTAGACTGGAGAGCCAAGGAGTGATCAGCAGGACCCGCTCACCCTTTAATAGCCCCATATGGCCAGTGCAAAAGTCTCATGGAGAGTGGAGACTAACAGTAGACTATCGTGGCCTGAACCAAGTCACACCACCATTGAGTGCTGCTGTACAGGACATGCTAGAACTTCAATATGAACTGGAGTCAAAGGCAGCCAAGGGGGATGCCACAAGTGATATTGCCAATGCATTTTCCTCAATCCCTTTGGCAGCAGAATGCAGGCCACAGTTTGCTTTCACTTGGAGGGGCGTCCAGTACACTTGGAACCGACTGCCCCAGGGGTGGAAACACAGCCCTACCATCTGCCATGGATTGATCCAGACTGCACTGGAACAGGGGCAAGCTCCAGAACACCTGCAATACATTGATGACATCATCGTGTGGGGTGATACAGCAGAAGAAGTTTTTGAGAAAGAAAATAATCCAAATCCTGCTGAAGGCCGGTTTTGCCATAAAACAGAATAAGGTCAAGGGACCTGCACAGGAGATTCAATTTTTGGGAATAAAATGGCAAGATGGACGTCGCCAGATCCCCACAGATGTGATCAACAAGATAACAGCAATGTCTCCACCAACTAACAAGAAAGAAACACAAGCTTTCTTAGGTGTTGTGGGGTTCTGGAGAATGCACATCCCAAATTACAGTTCATTTGTAAGCCCTCTCTATCACGTGACCCAGAAGAAGAATGATTTCAAATGGGGCCCTGAGCAACAACAAGCCTTTGAACAATCTAAACGAGAAATAGTTCATGCAGTAGCCCTTGGACCAGTCCGGGCTGGGCCAGATGGGAAAAATGTGCTCTATACCGCAGCCAGGGAGAATGGTCCTACCTGGAGCCTCTGGCAGAAAGCTCCAGGGGAGACTCGAGGTTGACCCCTCAGCTTTTGGAGTCGGGGATATAAAGGATCCGAGGCCAGCTATACTCCCACTGAAAAAGAGATACTGGCAGCCTATGAAGGGGTTCGAGCTGCCTCAGAAGTGATCGGAACTGAAGCGCAGCTCCTCCTGGCACCTCGGTTGCCTGTGCTGGGCTGGATGTTCAAAGGCAGGGTCTCCTCTACACATCATGCAACTGATGCTACATGGAGTAAGTGGGCCACACTAATTACACAACGAGCTCGAATAGGAAATCCCAGTCGTCCAGGAATTCTAGAAGTCATCATGGACTGGCCAGAGGGCAAAGATTTTGGGATGTCACCAGAAGAGGAGGTGACACGTACTGAAGAGGCCCCAGCATATAATGAACTGCCAGAGAGTGAAAAGCAATATGCCTTGTTTACTGATGGGTCCTGCCATATTGTGGGAAAGCATTGCAGATGGAAGGCAGCTGTGTGGAGTCCCCTGGGAGAAGTTGCAGAAAGTGCTGAAGGAGAGGGTGAATAGAGTCAGTTTGCAGAGGTGAAAGCCATCCAGCTGGCCTTGGACATTGCTGAACAAGAAAAATGGCCAGTACTTTATCTCTATACTGAGTCATGGATGGTGGCAAATGCCCTGTGGGGGTGGTTGCAGCAATGGAAGCAGAGCAACTGGCAACGCAGAGGGAAACCAATCTGGGCTGCTGCATTGTGGCAAGATATTGCTGCCCGGGTGCAGAACCTGGTGGTGAAGGTACGCCGTGCAGATGCTCATGTACCCAAGAGTCGGGCCACTGAGGAACACCAGAACAACCAGCAAGTGGATAAAGCTGCTAAGATTGAAGTGGCTCACATGGACTTAGATTGGCAATGTAAGGGTGAATTATTTTTAGCCCGGTGGGCCCATGACACCTCAGGCCATCAAGGCAGAGATGCAACATATAGATGGGCTCGTGATCGAGGGGTGGACTTAACAATGGACACTATTGCCCAGGTTATTCACGAATGTGAAACATGTGCTGCAATTAAGCAAGCCAAACGATTAAAGCCTCTCTGGGATGGAGGACAATGGCTGAAGTACAAGTATGGGGAGGCCTGGGAGATTGACTATATTACACTCCCACCAACCCGCCGAGGCAAGCGCTATGTGCTTACCATGGTGGAAGCAACCACCGGGTGGCTGGAAACATATGCTGTGCCCCACGCCACTGCCCGGAAGACTATCCTGGGCCTCGAGAAACAAGTTTTGTGGCAACACTGCACCCCAGAGAGAATTGAGTCAGACAATGGGACTCATTTCCGGAACAACCTTATAGACACTTGGGCCAAAGAGCATGGCATTGAGTGGGTATATCACATCCCCTACCATGCACCAGCCTCTGGGAAAATCGAATGGTACAATGGGCTGTTAAAAACTACCCTGAGAGCAATGGGTGGTGGGACTTTCAAACACTGGGATGCACATTTACCAAAAGCCACCTGGTTGGTCAACACTAGGGGATCTGCCAACAGGGCTGGCCCAGCCCAATCAGAACTTTTACATACTCTAGAGGGGGATAAAGTTCCTGTGGTGCACATAAAGAATTTGTCGGGGAAGACAGTCTGGGTTATTCCTGCTTCAGGTAAAGGCAAACCCACTCGTGGGGTTGCTTTTGCTCAGGGACCTGGATATACTTGGTGGGTAACGCGGGAAGATGGGGAAGTCCGATGTGTACCTCAAGGGGATTTGATTTTGGGGGAAAACAGCCAATGAACTCAATTGTATGCTGTTGCCTGCTCTATAACACTTTTGTAGCCCACCAGCTAGATATCTTCAGGTCGCCAGCAAGTGACTCTGACTTCCCTCCGATCATCACCTCAACAAAGAATGAATTTTGAGGAAACCAGACGAGCTCAGCAGTGACCAGACGAGTTTGGCAGTGTCATCAGCAGGCAACAACCCAACACTACACACCATCCCTCCTGCCCTGAAAGACTATTACAAGAGATGGAGCCTGACATCATGGACTGGGTGATTTCAGCAATTTTACAGGGATTGGTCCATGGACTAGGGAATGATATCTTTCTCTTTGTGTATGGGTGTGGGTGTATATATATGTGTATATATGGGACAGGGGCAATGGTGTTTTGAGAGATGTGGGATCTGAGCATGACGTGAATGGTATGGAATAAGGGGTGGATACTGTCCTGGGTTCAGCTATAGCAGTCATTTTTCTCTTTCTTAGTAGCTGGTGCAGTGCTGTGTTTTTTAACTTTCAGCCTGGGAACAACGCTTATAACACTGATTTTTTTAGTTGTTGCTAAGTCATGTTTACTCCGACCAAGGACTTTCTCAGTCTCATGCTTTGCCAGGGAGGAGGGGAAGCCGGGAGGAAGCAGAGACAGGACACCTGATCCAAACTGGCCAAAGGGGTATTCCATACCATGGCACGTCATGCCCAGTATAGCAACCCCGCGGGGCTACCCAGAAGGCCTAGATCACTGCTCGGGTCAGGCTGGGTATCGGTCGGCAGGTGGTGAGCAATTGTATCCTCTCCACTTGTTATTTCACTAATGATTATTATCATTGGTGGTAGCAATAGTGGTTTTGTATTATACCTTAGTTACTCTACTGCTCTCATCTCAACCCATGGGAGTTACATTCTTTTGATTCTCCTCCCCATCCTTCTGGGAGCGAGGGGAGGAAGAAGGGGGGGAGTGAGTGAGCAGCTGCATGGTTCTGAGTTACCTGCTGGGCTCAAACCTCAACTTGCGGTCAGAGCATTTGCTAGTGAAGACTGAGGCAAAGAAGTCATTAAGAACTTCAGCCTTCTCCACATCCAGGGTAGCCAGTTCTCCTCATAGCTTCCAGAGAGGGCCCACTTTGTCCCTAGTCTGTCTTTTAATTGCTACTTACCTATACAAGCCCTTCCTCTTATCTTTCACATCCCTTGCCACATTTAATTCTAACTGGGCCTTAGCTTTCCTTACCTGGTCCCCAGCTTCCCAGACAACATCCCTATATTCTTCCCAGGCCACCTCTCCTCACTTCCACCTTTTATAAGCTTATTTTTTCCCCCCTAAGTTTCCTCAGCAGCTCTTTATCCATACATGGAAGTCTCCTGGCCCTCCTGCTGCATTTCCTTCAAGTTGGGATGCAACACTCCTGAGCTTCAGATTGAAAAATCTTGTTCTTAGAAAAATTAATTTCATTTTCCTGGTCAAAGTTATGTTTCAGAACAGAGCAGAGTTCTGTCATCCTGTTACACACTAACCAACATTTATGCCCCATCCCTGGCAATGTTCAAGGCCAGGTTGGATGGGGCTTGGAGCAACGTGGTCTAGTGGAAGTTGTCCCTGCCCATGGCAGGTAAGTTGTAACTAGATGATCTTAAAGTCCCTTCCATTCCAACCCAGTCTGTGATTCTGTGATCAAAAATTGTTTCCATATACCTAATGCATCATGCTGCCATGTCATATCCTAAGTGGATTGTTGACTGTTTTTTTGTTCTTTCAGAGAATTCAGGGCTCCAACTGAGGTGAATACAGACTGAGAGACCAAGTCATGAAGCCTGCTGTCTCATTAGACATTCAAGGCTAGGAAGAGCTGCCAGCATTATAGATGGAAGACTGAGAGGTGAAGTCTCTTGCTGAGGCTGATACTCAAAGTTAGTAATATTTAAATTTGTGTGTCAAACCAAGTCCACAAGGAAATATTCCTTGTTATCAGCACAGTCCATCACAGGCACGTTCAGAGCACTCTGACATAGGGGGTCCCAACTGCTGCTTTCATTATGGAGCTTGCAAAGGTACAAGAAGAAGGAAGAAGAAAAAATAAAAATAAAAAAAAAAAAAAAACCACAACCACCCCATAACAAAAAAAACCCCCCAAAACCACCCACCAACACACACACCCCCCTCCCACCACCCAAAAAACCAAATGACAACACACAACCTGGCTGCTGCTTTGGGGAGCTACCAAACTCCACCAGCCTCACATCATCTTCAAGAAAGCAAAGCAAAGCCCATTTCTCAGGTGTGTGCTGTTGATGGAGCTGCCTTTTCACCTTCTTTTAATAGTGCTGTTATTGGTTTTGTTCACATTGATCTTATCCCTTTGAGAATTTGGACAGAATTTCAAAGAGGCAGGGTGCTGAGAGTAGCTTTGTTTTTGTGCTTTCTCTGTTGCTAGAGCTATTTGTTTATAATGACTAGGAATTAATATGGCCCCAGTCCTCTGCCTTGATCCTAACAGGCATGCTCTGGGTCAGAATGAAGTCTCATAGACTTTCCCTTGCAAAGGGAACATCCCTGATCTAGATGTCCATGCTCATTGCAGGGGGGTTGGACTAGATAACCTTTGAAGGCCCCTTCCAACCCAGACAATTCTATGATTGATTCATAGGTGCACAAGAAATTCCCCATGCAGATTTTATTGCATATTCCAAGTTGAAGGGTGGATTTCCAGCTGCCCTTTTGCCTTATGTCAAGACATTTCTCAGCATGCTCTACCATAGGATTTTCTTATTCGATGTGGATTTTCATCCCTCAAGTCTTTAGGGTTATAATTTGCTGCCTTTTTGTGCTTTCCTCCCCCTGCCTAGGCCTGTGCTTACTGACAGGAAAGCAGAGACCAGCAAGACATCTATGAGCCAATGCTATAGCAGTAGTTAAAGCAGCAATGCCCAAGAGCAGCAGAGGTTGCTTTTCACCCCTCAGTCACCTTTGTGGTCTCCATTAGCAGCTGCAGCACTTGTAGATGTCCAGTTAAGCTTAAGACTGACCCACAAGAACAAGGGGAAACAAAGGTCACTTCCAGTTTCACCAGAAAAATTCCAGTGGCTACTCCAAGCCCATAATCCAGCCATGATTAATAGCATATCAAAGGCAGATCTGGTTTCAGAGATCCTAGATTTTCAACAGTCTCAGCTGCTTTGGGGAAAAACAACAAAACCCACCCTTGAAAGCTGAAAGAGGAAAAATACAGCTCAAATATAAAGTAGGATCCTGTCACAGGGGTGTTAAATGACAGTGTTCTACACAAACACAGGCTGCTCTGGGGAGCATTAAAACAAAGGTAGGCTGGTTTCCTCAGGATTTGCACCTCCATTCTCCCCTTTCACCAACACAACCTAATTTAAGAACTTTTGAAGGGATTTCCAAAACCCACTTTCCCTCCCACTCTCAACTTTGCTTGAATTTGACTTGCAGACTCAACAGTTTGTTGTGTAGAAAAGTAAAAAGGCACACAGGTGTAGTGATCTCCCATACCTTGCTTTACTACCAGTCCAGTGTCAAACCAAGTTTGTACAGGGTGAGACTTTTTTTTTTTTTTTTTTTTTTTTGGACAGAAAGTCCTTTCAGGAAAAGGAGAGCAACTCCTGATCCTCTCACAAGAAACATCTCAGTATCAACTGGTATTCCCAGCCTGGAGCCAGGCCAACTGACCCATGTCTGCCATGGAGAGCTGTCATTTTGGGGGGGTAAACACCTGGCTGACTGATCTTCGAGTCACAGCCCTGCTCCCAGATTTCAGATCAGAGCACTCAACTTCCATAAATAGTCCTATCTGCCATAATGCAGCAGTATCCTTCCCAGGAGAATCTCCTTTCCTAGGAGAAAGCAGTTTCCACCATGGGAGGTAGTCAGAAGCAGATGGAGTGCAACCATCCCTGCTGTAGCAAAGAGCAGCTAAAATGTGAACCAGGTGACAAAGTTCAGTATTTACTCTATACAATGATTTACACATGCTAACAACAAGCAATAATGCTCTTCCCTTAGATCACTGACAGTTATGAAGTCCTTCTATTTTTCACATCCACATTTTAAGAGACAATATCTCTACCCCCATCTGACAGAAGTGATGAGGCAGAGGTACATGGAAGTTGTGTGACTTGTCCATGCTCATCAAAAACTACTTCAGGTAGGGCTGATGACACCAGCATTTAGAGTTTTGCATTCATCACTTCTCAACCCAAATTTTTCTTCTCCCTGGGAATTTCAGAAAAGTTCACACGCACATTTTCATGGCCACAGATTGATGGAGTTCCTTTTTTGGGCTGCTGCTTCTGCTCTAGGGTTTGAGCCCAGTGCCCTAGGATCTCCTTACACCTATCTCATATTCCCTTTCTTCTTTTCTCCAGTCAGGGGATTTCCACTGTTGTCAGATCCAAGGTTGCATACATCCCTTTTATCTAGCAGTTTGCTGTGCTTAGTCTTTCTGAGGAAAGATCTTGGATAAGAGATTCCCTCCCCGCCTTCATCATCTACTTTTCAACTCCTTCCTTTCACTTCCAACCTGGCAGGTCTTCACTGCATGTCTAGCTACTTAATAAAATGGTGATTCCTATTTGCTGGTTTTGTTCCTCTTTCAGGGCTTCATTTTAATTGTAGAAAGTCAAAGAGGAAACCTTTGGAAATCAGAAGCAGCCACTTGAGAGTATCAAAAGATTCAACAGAATGACCTACTGCTGCCCAACCAAGGATGCCTGGTGGGCAGCTCATGACCCTGACAACAGCTTGTGTCCTCACCACTTCTTTATTGCTCTTAACAGCAGCCTCCTTGATGTTAGCACATACCAACAAATTTATGAGTATCAGGTTTGAGTTGAGCTTAACAGATCTTTGGAGATCCAGAGGTTTTCAGTTTCCTCTACCCCATTGTCTTTTTAGATTTGATTTTCATGTCTTTCATATTTATGGTCATTTTTTCAGTAAAATGAAGTTGTTCACCTGCTTTTTCTTTGGTTTGTCTCTAGATGGGAAACACCTAGAATTCAGGATCTGTTCTTGTTTTGCAATCTGCGCACATTGATTTCCTACAGTGTTGGATCCCAGCCTCTATCACATCTGCTCTCAGTTTGGCAATGCACTCATTTTCCACTATGGTATCTTAATGGCTCTTTTTTGTTCTCATAAGGAGTCTACTGCCATTTCAGAGTTTTACCCTTTAATGTCTTCATCTGGCAAGAACCTGAAGAAACATTAATTTCCAGAAACAAAAACCAGGTGTACTCTTCATGCTACTGTTTTAGGGTCAGGAAGGGGTATATTTGGCCACCCAGTTTAGGCTTCTGCCTCCAGTAAAAGCCAAGTACAGATTCAAGGGATTCACACCTTCAGCTTCACTAGTAACCTGTCTGGATGAAAGCGTGCTGAAGACAACCCACAATGGCACTGAAGGGTTACCTTCCTGACAGATCTGCCTGCAGGCAGCATAGTCCATCACCTCCAAGGTAAGGCTTGCAGATCATTATAGAGGAGAAAATAATCTTAGCCAACCATTACTTTGCAGCTCTTTCCCAATTAGTAAGTTGTCATGGCAGACCTGTTCCTCTCTGCCAAAGGAGAGACATAAGCTGGGCACTGCTCAGCTGAGAGCAGACAACACAAAAATCAGGGAAATTGTTCTTAACAGAAAATATTAATTCAAGCACTTCAATGTAAGAACAGAGCTTTAAGGTCCAACTCTCCCTGTTTCAAGGTGCATCACGCACCACACGGTTGCAAAAGGCTGAATTTCAGTAGGTTTTTCTCCCCTAAGATGTACATGGCTGGAGTTTGATCTCCCATAGAAAAAGCCAGATACCTGAAAGCATCTCCAGGAAACAAATTCCCCAAGAACCACAAAGCTGGTAAAAGCCTCCACTTTCTGTCCACTAAAAAAACCAAAAAAAACCACCCTAGTCATTTTGGATTCAATTAGTTACAGCCCCTGAATTACTTTGGGGCATGCTGAAATTAAAGGTAGTTGTGTCAGCCTGGTCCTCAGGTAACCAGAGCTCAGCATCCAAGCTACACACCACTACTGTCCCCACCCAGGCACAGGAGAACAAAGTCCTAACAATGCTCTCCTGTGGGTCTGTTCCCCAGCATTTATCACCAACACTGCATTTAGGAACAACGCAATTGTCTGCAAACATCTAATGAAAGCCCAGGAGCACTGTGCAGCAATTGAACTCACTGCCTGGAAGCTTCTTGCTCCCACAGCTGCTGCCTGCACACCAGCTTTCGCTCTACTTCACATGAAGGGCATGCAAAGTGCTCTGAAAGTCAGGTCTGCACATTTTTCTCAGAAGCTGCCTGTAATCCACCTTTTTTTAATCTTATGTAGGCAAAATTGAGTACAGCTGCAGTCCCAAGCACAGAGGCAGGCTGTTAAACAGGCTGCTGCCCTCAGTTTGAAAGCATCATCCTCTTCCACTTTGTTTCTCAAACACTGGTATTTAATAACAAATGAGCTTTTCTCCAAGGAAAGCAACATTGCCACAACCAAGCGAGAAAACTGGGTCACAAGTTACATTCAAAACACAGTCAAAGCAGAGGTGTGCATGAATATGGCACTGCCTTTGAACTGAAAGAGGAAGTGCTCATGGCAATGCAGGATGCAAAGCTGATTATGCTTTGCTCTGTAGGAAAAGACATGTAGCCAGGGAACACATGACTGCCAAAAAATTAAGAGGAGACTAAAATTCACCACTTCATAAGCAGTTCTACAAAGTATTCTTTTTTTTTTTTTCATCCTGCTTTCCCTTCAAAGACTTAAGAAAACACATTAGAGACAGTTACAGGAATACCCCAAATCCTGAGAGCAGAGGCAGGGAAACTGAGGTGTAGCTTATGTTCCCACTCAGCTGCATAAAGTGGGCTAGAGCAAAGCAGCAGCTGCAATTCAAAGGCCTTGAGTCACAGCCTTGTCTCCTGGAGCAGTTCTATTCCCACCAACTATTTGCTTAGAGGTTTGTGAATGCTGCCCAGCACTGAGCTCTCCTAGTGTGTCCCTGGGCTATCCTCTCCTTAGTTCACCAGATGTTTCAGAAACCCTTGGACTCTTGCAAAGACCACATTCCCTCTTACTTTCCTGCATTTTCCATTAACCTACTCAAACTATTTAAATGCCTTCATTGTCTTTTTGATCTCCTAATTTGCATTTTAAGCATTAGAAACCTTTGCCATGATAAGTGCTCCCCAACAGCATGCCTGTTTCTCTGCTGATGAACCTCTAACTTGAATATGGTGCCAAGTACCTGTGAGAGACAGGGTTTCTAAAAGAACAATTGCAGTTTCTTGGGGTTCTGAGCCAGCAGCAGCTATTAAAACAGTCATCTGAGACAGAAGGTGCTCCAGCTGCTGATGGCTTGGGAGGTAAAAGGACAGATAACTTTTCCTTTTCTGGCACTCCCAGTGCAAAACGCACACACCTAGTACAGAGCTCGGAGGTGCTTCAAGAGCAACACAGCATAAGCTTGAGATTGATTTTTCTCCCAAGGTTTCATTACTCTCATGGTATTTTCTTGCAAGATCTTAGCCCTGAGGGGTTGGCTTGTCAAGCACAGCTTTATCCCAACTTGTAAAGGCAGAAATACTAGATGAAGAGTAGCTGCTTTCTTTACATTGCCAAGATGTTTCTAAAGACCAGTGCTCACAGGTACAGCCCCACTTCAGGAAGACATTTATTCAGCACATGCCTAAAAGCCACTGACCTGAATGAGACTCATGCTTGTGCTTCAGATTTGTTCTGAATCAAGGCCTGAAAGATGGGATTATTTTTTTTTTTCCTCCAAGTTTAAACACTGAAACCCAAGACTGTAACGAAGTATATTGAAGTATCCCCCTAGTGCTGTTCCATCAGCTCATGAATGAAGAAAAGGCCATCAATTACAGGTCACTGCAATCGTGGTAAAACCTGAACCTTACATTTATCTTTCCATAACATACATTAATGACTAAGATGTATAATGTTTTCTTGCTATTAGATTTAGAAAAGTTTTGGAAGCTTGTGACATATGATGGACTCTCTGAAATGTTTTCTTAGGATTGAATAGCAGGTTTGTTGTGGTTTGAGCCCAGCCGGTAACTCAGAACCACGCATAGGCTCACTCACTCCCCCCCTTCTTCCTCCCCCCGCTCCCGGAGGGATGGGGAGGAGAATCGGAAGAATGTAACTCCCATGGGTTGAGATAAGAGCAGTCCCATAACTAAGGTATAATACAAAACCACTACTGCTACCACCAGTGATAATAATGATCAGTGAAATAACAAGGGGAGAGGATACAATTGAATACCACCCGCTGACCGATACCCAGCCCAACCCAAGCAGTGATCTGGGCCTTCCGGGTAACTCCCCCCAGTTTACATACTGGGCATGACGTGCTGTGGTATGGAATACCCCTTTGGCTAGTTTGGGTCAGGTGTCCTGTCTCTGCTTCCGCCCGGCTTCCCCTCCTCCCTGGCAAAGCATGAGACTGAGAAAGTCCTTGGTCGGAGTAAACATCACTTAGCAACAACTAAAACCATCGGTGTTATCAGTGTTGTTCCCAGGCTGAAAGTTAAAAAACACAGCACTGCACCAGCTACTAAGAAGGAGAAAAATGACTGCTATAGCTGAACCCAGGACAAGGTTGCACATTGATTAGGAGAAATATATAGCAGGGGAAGGCAGGCAGTGATGAATTTCCTATCACTTTCTCAGGTTTACTATTCATTTTACACAGAACAAATTTGTGTCAATTTAATAGTTCCATAGAGGCATTGATTTGGAATTTAAAGTAAAGAAAATATTCAAAGAGTCTTAATCATAAAGAGCATAGTTTTGATTAACTCTAGGATTTTTTTTTTTTTTATAGGACCAATTATTTTCTAAACTCTGGCAGTTTCCAAAAACGTCTCTCTTTATATCAACAGTTTAGGTTGAGGCATGTTATTTCTAAAAACTAGAACAGCACTTTTTGGGTTTCTACCATGCAGCACTAACCAAACTAGCCTCATCTGTCACATTCTGCTGCCCTTTGCCTCTGGGTATTTCTAATTAAAATAATTAGAAGAGCCAACACTGCACCCTACCCACACTCAAAGTGGGAAAGTTCAAGACCAATACAGAGTTACCCACTGGAGCCAGCGCTTGCTTCCCTGATAGCTATTACCCTCTCAAGAAGGTTTTGGGGAAATACAGCTTACAATAAAATTCTCCATCATTCTAACGTAAAAACAATTGGTCATGAGCAACCTGGTCTAGTGGAAGGTGTCCCTGCCCATAGCAGGGGGTTGGAACTAGATGAGCTTTAAGGTCCCTTCCAACCCAAACCAGTGAGACTCTGTATTTCAGTGAAAAAAAAAAAAAAAAAAAAACACACACACACCCAACCCAAACCCCACAAAAAACACACAAAAACCCCACAACCCCCCCCCCAAAAAAAACAAAAAAACCCCTGAACCCCCCCAAAAGACAAAAAAAAAAACCCAAACCAAAACACCAAACAGTAGTAAACCCTCCAAATTATAAGCAAGTCTGACAATTGTACTCAGATGAACATAGCCAGAGATGAATGGTCACACCAGCAGTGTCCCTGTGCTGGCTACTGTCATGAAGCTGTCCCTGAGCAGGCTTACCCATGGCCAGAAAAGCACTAGTAGAAGCCCTAGTGATGCTGACAGCACCTTGCTCAGAGGTACTGATCCCACCAGAGCCATGTGTTGAATTGTGTGTGTGGGATGATTGACAGTGGTGCTGTTTGAGGGGCTGGCTGCTGGAGACCATCTCCTGCAGAACAGGGCCTGAGAGAAGGGAGCTGCAACCCTCCATGGCGGCAAAGAACTTCTGCTTCTGACAGTGCTCCAGCCTATTCAAGTCCATACAATGAGATGTCCAACTACTATCCACCATACCTGTGCCATGGCATCCACACATGCCAGACCTCTGGAAGCTTGGAGCAGCATTCCCAAACAGTGTAAAACCCACTGGTGCCTCCCAGCCGTCCTGAAGTAATTTAATGTTCAGACCAATGCTATTTCACAGGGTTCCCCATACACCACCAGAAAACAGATATGCAAGAACACAGATGAGGAAAGGGGCTGTGGATCTTTTAGATTTAAGTGAAGAATTGGATCATGTGCAGCAATTACAGCCTTTGCAGGCAGCAAATGTTTCAGTCAAGTTCATGCTCCTTTAATTAAAGGGCTATATCTCCTTCCATCTTAAATATCCTCATCTAAATAATGATCTTTCAGTGCACACAACCCAATAAATACTGCCTCTGGGTCACATATTTAGTTTCTTCAATAAATAAAGCTCTAATTTCAACTACTAACTAGTTATGAATAGCAGTTTAAAATAACAAAGCACCCATTCAAATGTACAGTTTTAACAGCATTTCAATTTTAAAATTGTTTGAAATTATCACTAACAGGAACCATTCTGCTCTGGTCAGCAACCTGTTTACCACAGTGCCAGACACCCCAGAGACTCCAACCTCTCCATCAAGCTGAGTTCAACTGGGCCCTTGGGTTCAAGCTAATTGGAACAGACAATGGATGGCCAGAGTACAACTGCCTTCATTTTTATCTCATTAGATAGCTGGACAGGTCTGCACACTGCTGGGAGACAAATATATGGACTTTTACTCAAGTCAGCAGTTCAGATCTGATAGGAATGAGTAATGACAAGCTAATTGATCTCAGATGGCCATTTAGTGGACTCTGCAAAATGAATTTGGTGGTCTGGGGTCATGTCTTGGGGGACAAGCAGGCATATGATAGGAGAACCAGCATTGCACAGCTCCTCTGCAAGGGCAAGGTCTGGAAGGAGACATGAAAAACACCCTTTTCTTATTCTTAGAGGGGATCCCTTTGTGGCAGTGCTGGAGCACAAACAGCTAGAGTGGAAAAGCTGGCTCTTGCTGGGAAGCTTCACAGCAGCTCTGAGGAGATGGGCTGCATTTTCTCATCCTGCTCCTTGCTCCCAGCAGAGGACATGAAGGTTTGCTACCAGCCCCTTTTTATGTGGAACTTGATGCCCACACCTAATTGAAGAAATACCGATGATGTTCTCTTCTAATCAGAAACTACTGTTTGTTTTGTAGCTCTCTAATAATATATATCCCACATCCTTCCAGCATACTAGGAAAAACATAACCCTTTACAACTCATCTACTGGCTAAAATCAGTGATCTTTAGCAGTAATGAGTTTCTTATGTCCAGTGGGGCAGAAAGAGCTTCGAAAACTCCTGCTCTCAGGAGGGTCATTTATTCTGACAGAAATGCTAAAGCATATCTTCGTCACAGCTCTGGCCCTCAGAACTTCTAGATACAGTATTGCTCCCCCCCCCTCCATTTAAATATTATTAATTGCCTCCCCAGCTCTCTTTGCTGAAAACAATTGTCTGGGGTCAGACTTAAGGGCTGTTGTTTCTATTCCCCCTATGCACGAAGGACAACTTCATTACAGAGCCTCTCTGGAAGAGCTGCAAAGGGACTGATCCTGCTCTCCCGCTGCCTAATCCTGGACTACCTGTGCTCATGCCAAAGTTACTCAGCAGGTTTGCTCCCGATTTGCAGGAACAGGCAAACTTCAGCCTCTCCAACAGGATCAACCTAAAGCCAGAGGTACCAAGGCTGAGCTGTGCCTCCCAGAAGGGCTCCAGAGCAAGGGGTTGGCACATCCCCCATTTCATAGCTGGGCTCCTCAGAGGCAGCAGCTCTACCAGGTAGATGAGGAAGCCTCCTCCTCAGTACCCATGGGTGTTTCTGCTTGGCTTATCCCCATGGGAAGCTACCTTGGAAACATGGTAATTCTCCTAGGAAGAAGCCTGCTTGGGTTGGTGAGAAGGTAAAGCACTGGCTTTATTCTCCATGCCAGCTCTGATGCATGGCCACGGGCAAGCCCAGGAGCACCAGCATTCCCACGGGCTGTGCAGGCAGGCATGGGCACCAGCTCTGCCTGCACACAGCCCCAGGCAGGCACAGCAATGGAGACACCCAGCACTGCTGGCACCCACAATGAGGATGGGATGGCACCAGCTGCCCTTCACACTCCAAAGCATACAGAATAGCAATCAGTTCGCTAGTGGTGGAAAAATACACCTGAGAACTGGAGAACCAGAAATTACTGTATTTGCATGTATAATGGCCATGCTCACTGCTCCCTCCCCTACTCTCTCTCACCTTCCCCTCCCTGCTTTTGTTGCCACAAATTAGGGATCAGGCAGGAGGTGTGCCTGTGCTCATCTGCTGGTAATTTGGTTGAGGCAGGGTGTAGCCACAGCATGCAAATATGCTCTTGCTTCCTCTTCTGCCTCAAACAGGGTGCCTTGGCACCCAGCCCTGCCAGCAGCAGGGAGCTACATGCCCATTGCTGGACAGACACTGCACCTCAGTTCATAGAATAGTTAGGGTTGGAAAGGACCTTAAGATCATCTAGTTCCAACCCCCCTGCCATGGGCAGGGACACCTCGCACTAAACCATGTCACCCAAGACTCCATCCAACCCGGCCTTGAACACTGCCAGGGATGGAGCATTCACAACTTCCTTGGGCAACCTGTTCCAGTGCCCCACCACCCTCAAAGAGCTTCCTTATATCCAACCTGAACTTCCCCTGTTTTAGTTTGATCTCATCACCCCTTGTCCTATCACTACAGTCCCTAATGAAGAGTCCCTCCCCAGCATCCTTGTAGCAGCCTTCCAGTATCTGAAGGGGGCCTATGAGGTCTCCACATAGCCTTCTCCAGGCTGAACAGCCCCAACAGTTCCTTATGGCTGACCCCAACTGAGACAAAGCTGGCCAAGCATGATCCTCTGGTGGCATGGAATCAACATACCTGATCCTGCATTGCTTCCTTCCCCATGCCAAGTACACTGGAGCTTCCTAACAGCTCCTGACCCTCCAGGAGGACACTGGCAGGATTTTACCATTCACATAATTTTGGCCAGCTTTAAATTAGGAAGAGGGCCCAGCTGGGGCACAGCATGGGAGTGCTGAGGCCATTCCTCCTAGTACTTCCAGAGCCCCCCTGCCTGCTTTCAGGGCACACCGGGACATATGGGAGAGGGCAGCCCCATACTCAAGTCACAAGCTGCTGCCCAGCTCTCAGCCCACTTCCCCCAGGCAGTCAGGGCCACCACACTCCCTCTGTGCATGCTTGGCTCCTGTGCCAGTAGTTCTAGGCAGGATTTACACTGGAACAGCTTATTCCAAGTTAGAAAATTTCATGCTTTCTAGAAGGGTGCCAGCACAACTCTCAGCACAGTGAGGACTAACCAAGCCCAGGCATCAGCACCCAGCCCTGCAGATCTCATTGCTGTGGCTGTGCCTGGATAGGACCAGGACCTCTTGAGGAGGGGGGAGGAGGGGGGGGGGGGGGGGGGCGGGAGGAGGAGGAGGAGGTTGTTCTCTAGATCTACCACCACATCTCCTCACCTTCCTGCTGCTGTGGTGGTTGTTTTCAAATCAAGGCCTGATGTCAAAAATAACCACAGCTGATACCACTTGGTCCTCCTCAGCTCTTTCCCCTGATTTGTTTCAGCCAGCAACAACTACATTCTCCTGCCTGCTCCATGGGCTGGGGTCTAAGCAAAGACCCTCCTGGGTCACATCAGCCACATGCAGCCAGTGCTAGGGTCAAGCAGAACCTCAGCCTTTTCTCTTTCCAGCATACAAGAGGTGAGTTGGATTAACTCCTCAGCAGACTGGCAATACTCAATTCATTTGCCCCCAAACACCCCAACAAGCCCTCCTGTAGCAGTGGCTGGTTGATGCCCCTGTCCCAGAGCACCTCACTGCATGCAAGCAACAGCACACAGAGGAAGGCCATCTGCACTGTCCAAGATGTTTAGTAGGTGAGAACATACATGTGTTTAAGCTCTTTACTCTCCTACCTCCCTGTAAAACAAGCAGCCTTCCTGCAAGACTATGTTTACTCATCTCAGCACCTCTGGTGAGCTTGCAGCACAGTGGCACACATAGCTCACCACATGAAGAAGAGGAAGCACACCTGGTCATCCTCCTCCATAGCAGGATGGAAGTCCAAAGAGATGTTTAATAAACCCACAGGGTTTTGTGACTCACAACCCACACAAATCTCAACCAAGAACCTACCAGTGCATTTGCCTCAGTGTTGGGTTTGAACAACCCGGCCTAGTGGAAGGTGTCCCTGCCCATAGCAGGGGGTTGGACCTGGATGATCTTTGAGGTCCCTTCCAACCTAAACCATTCCATGATTCTATGATCCCTGTCATGCAATATCTTGTACTCTTTCCAAAATTTCTCTCAAAGCTTGTAGTTCAGCACCAGGTGACACCAGCCTGGGAAAAGCCACCCTCTGGTTTGAATACCTTTCTATAGACACACAAGGACACACTCTTGCATCTGTGCTTCCAGGCCCTGCTCACCCCTACAATCAAACAGCATGTTTCTAAAGCACCACAGGGTAAAAGTACATTTAATGCCTAGCAAAGGCTCCACACACAGAGGCTCCTTAGACTGCTGTTGCTACATCTAGGCTCCTGGACTAGAAAGAAGAATCCCCTCTCCAAGATCCATATGTAAGCTAAAATACTAAGTTATAAATTAAAACCACTCTGTTAACTGTAAGCTGTTAGGTTGCAAATTGAGACTGCTCTGTTGAGTGCAAGATTGGCCGGTGCAGCCTTGGGGTATGTATGAAACAAGGCTAGCCTATGAAGATAAGGAAGGAGTAACCAAGACAGACAGGGCCTGTTCTTCAACATAAGGAACAAACCAGAACAGACCTAAAACAGACACAGTTGTTAAGTAATTCACAAGTCTTTTGCACATGCACAAGCACAGAGGTCAATCAGCAGATACAGTGAAGATGACTATCAGCAACCACCAGAGACCCCCCAAGACCACCACTCAGCAGGAAAGCACATGTGCAATTAAAATGCAAATATTACAACTAGTTCCAGGGAATGTAATGAATACATAAAACATTTCCCAGAAAAGTTGTAAATATGTATAAGCTTGTTGGATATATAGATACTGCTTGTAGACTCCAGGTGCACTCACCTTTGCAAAATGATTCACACACACCCCCATCATTGCAGTAAAGAATACCTACTTTCCAAAACTCCAAATTGAGTCCAAGAGCTTCTTCAACCGTCTTTCACAGTAACACACAGATAACTCCTGCAGTTGCTGAACCCCAACTGCCTCCCCCCCCAGAGACACTTCTGTTCTAATATCTCCCTGCTCCTTACTTTAACACCCAGACCCACAGCATAACCACACAGAACTCACAAGCAACACCATACCACTACACCATATCCACCTACTCCACAACACCACTCTCCCCCATCTAAAGACCAGAAACTGAAACAGCTTCTTAACCTGAACACATATGCAGAAACAACTCCTCCTCCTCCATCTCCTCCATCAGGCAATTGCCTGATGCTCCTCAGGTGTGGGGCTCCACAGGTGGCTGTGATGAGCCCTTCCCCACATCCCAGCCCTTCTGAAACCAGACCCATTGCCACCCTCCCACTAGCCCACTTCTCTGTTCCCAAACAGACCCTGTGCCCAAGCCCACTGCACTGCTGGTCAGGAGGACAGGGCCCTCCTGGGATGCCCCTGGGGGTGCACATCCCCTGGGGGAGATTCAAGGGTTAATTGTCCCCTTGAGAAAGGGAAAATCTGGATTTGGTATGAGGGAAGTGGGTGCCCACATGAGCAGGGTTAGCCTTGTGTTTGAAAGAAAGTAATTGTCTGGAAAATACATACAATACAATAAGCAGATTTAATATTTTTTCTACTGTATATTTCATAGAATCACAGACTGGTTTGGGTTGGAAGGGACCTTAAAGCTCATCCAGTTCCAACCCCCTGCCATGGGCAGGGACACCTTCCACTAGACCAGGCTGCTCCAAGCCCCATCCAACCTGGCCTTGAACACTGCCAGGGATGGGGCAGCCACAGCTTCTCTGGGCCAGTGCCTCGCCACCCTCACAGGGAAGAACTTCTTCCTAATGTCTAATCTCAATCTCCCCTCTGTCAGTTTAAAGCCATCCCCCCTCGTCCTGTCATTACATGCCCTTGTCAAAAGCCCCTCTCCAAATTTCTTGTCAGCCCCTTTAGGCACTGGAAGCTGCTCTAAGGTCTCCCTGGAATCTTCTCCAGGCTGAACAAGCCCAGCTCTCAGCCTGTTTCCATAGCAGAGATTCTCCAGCCCTCTGATAACATTTGTCATAATAAGTCCAGAGCTATGTTTTCCATGCGCTGTAGAGAGGCAGATTTCTGAGAGCTGATGTTTGGGGACATTGAAAACTTAATGCTTCTCAAGAGAAGGTGGGAATTTCTGTGCAATAAGAGCTCGAGCCCATCACAGGGCAAAGGAGGGTGCTGGCAACGTCCTCCCCACGCTTCCCTGCAGGTTCGGAGCTGGTGCCCGCTGGAGCTAACTGGGCAGACCACACTCATTTTGGATGCTCAGGATCAGTTCTCTGAAGGCCTGTAGGCTGGATCCAGGCTGTCTAATGTTATAGAGGAACCTACATTACCAGGCGTCCTGTTTCCCCTGGGAGACATGGAATGCAGGGGAGGAGGGAAAAGGCTCCATGGGTCACTCCTGCCTGTGATGTTTTCCAACTGCTTTTCCTGCCTGGCCAAATGAAAAGAGCACGTTCCTAAATGATAACACATGGAAAATGATCCCAACAACAGATGGGAAGAGCCCAGCAGGATTTTCCATGGGACACAAGCCTTCTCTGGGTGTTTCCCAGCGATGGAAGAATCACCTTCAGATCAAAAAACTAACCTCGCATCAGAACGCAACCCAACAGCTGTTTTACATCGTGGAAAAGCCAGAGGTGCTCATCAAAAAACAAACTTATTTATAACATTGTGGTTGATGTTCTCTCAGTTCATAAATATGCCCACACACCCTACAATTTAGGAGTGGCTGGGTGTTCTGCTAACAGGCAGGGTACGCCACAAAATGACCATACACTAGCTGTATAATATGTACAGTTTATTAAACGAGCACACTAAAGCAAACAAGCACACTAACACGAATCAGGTATATATCTCTATATATATAGTAAATAAGTACAATAAAGCAAATCAGAGATATAAGTACAGAGGAAAATTAGCAATACATCAAATCATTACTGCATAGAGAGAACAGAGATCAAGAAGAAATACATCAGCAAATACCACTGAATCATCATCTAGGCCCACACTTCCAGCTGGGAAGCCCCATTGCAGCCGATTCCAGGAGTCTCAGGTAATTGGGAAAGTTCCTATGCGGTGCATCCACCCATAGGTGAGGCTCCGGATTCGGCCACAAGAGGGTCCAGCTTTTATACCCTTAGAAAACAACAGGCTTTATGCCAGCTCTGTAATTGTTTACTCGTGGGGCCATGCAGTTTCTCATGATCTTACTGTTGTCCACACTGAGAGCCCCAGTGCGGCCAAGCATGAAGGTCATAGAACAGCTGCACACCTATGTTTTCCTGCCTCTTTCTGGCAAACAGTCACGATGAACATAAACATATATACTCTACTGAATACACTTTGACAAAAACATACTTTGTTATGTCTCTCAGTCATGAGAGGGAATCAACTCTCAGCTAGGTTTCCATCCATTACATTCAGTCCTTTGATTCCCTATCATGACGGAAACACATGAGAAACAATGTGTCATGATTGGTACCATAGACAGCAGGTCCATATTGTTAATAAAATGAGTATAACAACTATTATGCACAATGAGGGATGCTAAAGTTATATTCCCACTACTACTACTCAGGTTGTATACATTTTCAGTACTATTAGCAGAGCGATTATAATCACTAGAAAGGCTGCAACATTTGATAGCAACAACACTAGCATTAGCTATAGTTACTACATCTGAATCCATTTGATGTTGTACAAGAATCATTCATAGCATTTACTGACAAACTGTTTGTCCACAGATGTACTCCTGGAGAAAATGTTGAATTAGCTATGAAGGTGTCCTGGGTTCAACTATAGCTGGGCTCAAACCACAACAGAAGGCAAGGTTCGTTCACATTACAGGTGTAATTATCTTGTCTGCGAGATGTGGTGCCACTGTTCCATCTCCAGCACACAAGCAAGTTGTCAATCCTTTTCAGATATCTTCCTGGGGTAATGGCATCGCCCAAAGGGGCCATAAGACATGAGGATGGCTAGGATCGGTAGTTTCTGTAAAACACAAAACTAAACCATAATAATATCATTCTCTCAAATAGCATTTATTTGCAGGGACATATTCTCATTTTTCTTGTCCAGATTTAATCACTAATATCATGTTGTCTTTTCCAGTGGCAATAATTTCAGCCAGCTTGGGTGGGCCCTTGGGTGTTTGGACCCAAACTTTAGCTCCACTATTCAATTGGTAAGTGGATCCAAATCCACAGTTCCCTCGAGCCGTAGTTATCTGTGGGGCTTCCCCCTTACTCACTTGCGTTTTCAACAGAGGCATTTGGGCAACAAGGTTTTGTGGCTGAATTAAGATATCTCGACCTCCACTATTCAACAAAATCACCTTGATCTCCCCTTGATAATCTGAATCGATTATGCACCCAAGTATTTGAATACCTTTGATTGCTAAACTGGACCTTGGGGCTATCAAACCAAAGTAACCTGATGGAATATATGCTCCAATATCAGTATCAATGACACAAGTGCCTCGGGTGTTCAATCTATGCATTTGTAAAGCATACAAATCTAATCCTGCAGCATCTGGAGTTGCTCGATAAGGTGCTAAAGCTCCCTCCTTTATTTACCAGTATGTGAGGGTCTCTGCTACTGTTAATGGTTTTATTTGCAAATTAGGAGTAGTCATCCTCATTAAAGGGGTTTCCATTTCCCCAATGGGTCTATTGTTCAATATCTGTAGTACTTCAGACAAATGGTCTCTCCGCGTGTTTAATTTGCCTCCCCCCAGTTTCTTCAACTGTTGCTTGAGCAAGCCATTCATCCGTTCAATTAATCAGGAAGCTTGTGGATAATATGGTATATGAAGTATCCATTGTATGTTGTTCATATCAGCAAATTGTTGTACTTTCTGGTTTTCAAAGTGTGAATCATTGTTGCTCTGAATTTGCAAAGGAATGCCATAGTATAAAATAATCAATTCCAGTGTTTTAATTGTACTATCCTGGGTTGCTTGTCTACATGGATGTGCTATTAAATATCCAGAGTATGTGTCAACAGCTGTACACACATATTGACAACCCCGATGGGCTGGCAGAGGACCTATATAATCCATTTGCCAGATTTGCCCTGGTAATTTTCCCCTATTCAATTGCCCTCGTACTGTATGTGGTACGGTCCTCTGCTGTGTATGTTGGCAGATGGGGCACCGGGCTATCACTGTTTTAATGATATCCAAATTTATAACAATTCTGTGGTCCTGGGCCCACCTGTAAGTGGCCTTCTTTCCAAGATGACTGCATTTCTGGTGTGCCCATTTGGCCAAACCCATCTGTTGTTAGTGATGAGGGTCTTTCACCACAACTTGAGAGATTTTTTCTTGTCCATCTGCAACAGAATTATATCATCGTTCTAGGGTGTCGGTTCCACAGTGGGCATCTACATGGAACACTGTGACTCGAGTTTGTTGGACAAATGCCCAAATATCTTGGCACAATTCCTTCCCCCATACTTCTTTGGAATGAATTTTCCAGTCATGTGCGGCCCAATTTGGGAGCCAGGTAGCTAAACCATTGGCAACTGACCATGAATCTGCAAAAACATGACACTGTCCTAGTTCTTGTTTAATTGCCACATATACAGCATATAATTTGGCATACTGGCTACTTTTACCTTCACCCGTAGTGACTTGGAACTTATTCTGGGATGGGTTATAGGCTACAGCTTTCCAAATACGTTTCCCGCTAATATATTTAGCTGACCCATCAGTAAACCAGGCATGCTTCCTCTCTTCTGTCAATTGGTCTAGGGGGTTTTCCCATTTTACTGGTGATTCTTGTTTGCTATCCAGGTGATCTACATTTGCTGGTTCACTTGCAGGAGCGTTGGCAACTTTCTCATGAAGCGCTGCCACTCCCCCAACCCCTACTTGAGCTCTATCTTGGATATACCATTTCCATTTAATTATGCTAGCTTCCTGAGCATGTCCTATCCTGTGTGTTTTGGGTGAACTGTTTACCCACTGCATTATTGGAATTTCAGGCCTTAGTGCCACATCATGCCCGATTGTCATTTGTTCTGTTTCCACTAAGGCCCAGTAACATGCCAATAACTGCTTCTCAAATGGTGTAGACCTTTGTGCAGCTTCAGGTAATTTTCGGTTCCAAAATCCTAAGGGCACTTTCTTCCTACCCTGATTCTGCCAAAGACTCCAATTGGCATAATTATCATTTACAGAGACATTCAATTCCACCTCTCCAGCTGTCCTGGGTTCAGCTGTAACAGTCATTTTTCTCCTTCTTAGTAGCTGGTGCAAGTGCTGTGTTTTCAACTTTAGCCTGAGAACAGTGCTGATAACACACTGATGTTTTTAGTTGTTGCTAAGTAATGTTTATTCCGACCAAGGACTTTCTCAGTCTCATGCTCTGCCAGGGAGGAGGGGAAGCCAGGAGGAAGCAGAGACAGGACACCTGACCCAAACTGGCCAAAGGGGTATTCCATACCACAGCACGTCATGCCCAGTATAGAAACTGGGGGGAGTTACCCAGAAGGCCCAGATCACTGCTTGGGTCAGGCTGGGTATTGGTCGGCAGGTGGCGAGCAATTGTATTGTGCATCACTTGTGTTTATTGTTTTCCTTTTCACCTCTTAGTTTTATATTCCCTCCCCTTGTTATTTCCCTTATCATTATCATTATCAGTGGTAGTAGTAGTAGTTTTGTATGGTACCTTAGTTACTGGACTGTTCTTATCTCAACCCATTGGATTTACATTCTTTCGATTCTCCTCCCCATCCCTCCGGGAGCAGGGGGGAAGATGGGGGGGGGGAGTGAGCGAGTGGCTGCGTGGTTCTGAGTTACCAGCCGGGCTTAAACCACGACACCAGTCTGTACTGGCCAGAGGTCCAGAGCCTGTTGAATTGCTTGTTTAGCTGTTTCACATGCTTGCTGCTGCTCATTTACCCACTCGAATTCATATTTCTTTCACATTACTTTATATAATGGAACAAGTATTTTTCCCAAATGTAGGATGTATTGTTGCCAAAAGCCAAACAAACCAATAAATCGCTGAGCTTCCACTTTACTTCGTGGGGTAACAAAATCGAAAATCTTCTGTTTAGCTCTGGGCAATATTTCCTGATGACCACAGTGCCACTGAATTCCTAAAAATTTTATGGTTTGTGCAGGTTCTTGAATTTTGTCTGGATTAATTTCCCATCCTTTATTTTTCATATGCTGCAATACTAATTCTAATTGTTCTTGTACTTCTTGCTCAGTTTCTCCCTGAATCATTATGTCATCAATATAATGTATCATTTGTACCTTCTTTGGCAATGACAACTTGTCCAAGTGTTCTGCCACAATTCAGTGGCAGAGGGTGGGACTATGGAGCCACCCTTGAGGTAAGCAGGTAAACATATATTGCCTACCTTGCCAAGTAAAAGCGAACTGATCCCAATGTTCCTCAGCAATAGGTATTGTAAAGAAAGCATTAGCTATATCAGTCACTGCATACCAAGTTCCAGGGCGCTGTTGTATTTTTTCAATTAAAGTAACTGTGTCTGGTACCGCAGCTGCTAGTGGTGGGGTGTACTTGTTAAGCTCCCTATAGTCCACTGTCATTCGCCATGTCCCATCACTCTTCTTAACAGGCCATATAGGATTATTAAAGGCAGTAGTCATTGGTTTTAATACTCCCATATCTAATAAATCTTTAATAGTCTGTGAAATCTCTTCATGTCCTCCTGGTATATGATATTGTTTCATTGTGATTACCTTGGTGGCAGATGGGATTTTAACTTTCCCAACTAAAACTGGCCAAGCTGATACATGCGTCCTGGTTCCGAATTGATACTTACCATCAGGTAAGCATAAAGTCAATCCTTTTAAAATGTTGATTCCAATTACATATTCAGGGATAGGAACAATCATCACTGAATAAGTTCGTTTAGGCAGAGTGCCAATTTTCATTTCAGTTTTTGCCTGTGCGGCTTCAATTTGTTTGCCACCTAATCCAGTAATCAAAACTTTTTGCCCTTTAAGTTTTTTAGGATTACCATAAATTAAAGAGGCCTCTGCTCTAGTATCAGCGAGGGCCTTAACCGTTTGACAAGATCTATTTTTCCATTAAATTTGAAGCTCTACATGAGGATGAGGGTCTGTCCTCACCCATCCTTGTGCTGGAGCTTGGCCCTCATTTCATTCCATTTTTAATTCTCTCAATTGTTTTAACATTTTAACATCCGGCCACGGATAAAGATCGGCATACTGATCCCATCCCTTTTCGTCCCCTAGAACCATAGACTCGCCAATGAGGGGCCCTCTGTTGGTAAGCGTACCGTCCCATTGAGGTTCAAAGGGGGAGCAGAAGGTTGAATTGCTTCATCTGACATGTCATCAACTCTGAGCTTGAATTGTTTACCCTTTTCACAGATTTATGCAACCCACATTTCTTGTACAATCTCCACATTTTATTGGTGGGAATCCCGTCAATCTTATCTCAGGCCATCCCATCTTCCAGCAAGGCAGCAAACATATCTCTCTGAGAGAGTCGATTCTCTTTCACCTCACCCCTCCTGTTATTGCCTCTCGTGTTTTGTTTGGGGCCTCATTCCCCCAAATCTCCTAACTGCTGGATTTTTTCTATGATTTGTCCTATGGGGTTTCCTGTTTCATTTATCAATAAAGTCATCGCAATATCTTTATATGCCGGTGGTGCAGTCCTAATAATCCTGTTCTGAACTGAAACTGATAGTAGAGCCTGCAGCATAGTGTCTGCATCTCCGACAAAAACAGCAGTCTTCATTCCCTCTTCCTTAACATGCTGAACACAATCCTGTAACGTATACCAAGGTTGATCTGCACCGGGCCATTCCCCTTCAGTGGGGTATTTTCTGTTACAGCCTTCCACTACCACTGCTAATAAATTAGTCTCATCCTCGGTGCTTCAGAAGGCATCCTGAAAAAATGAGTTGGAGCTTAACATTACAAATTTCTTAACATCATCTGGATGCAATTTAACTCCTGAAGCCCCTAAATCATGTAACCTGATTGTGGGACAGGATTTGGCTACTCTCAGCAGGACTCCCAGTGCTGTTCAGCTGATAGAAGGAGACGTGTTGGAACTTGTCAGTCGTAAACCATGGGAGGAATAAGATAAGGATAAAAGCTTGGCTGAGAAAGAATGGCCCAGTGTTTATTTATCAATCACGGGTTGGAAAGGTTGAGGGAGAAGGGAGTAGCCGACCTTGATGAAGAGGAGCTAACTCTTTGTGTAAGAAAAGATGTTGCTGGGGGAAGGTAAATGCTTGATTAATAGTTTGTCTTATGCTAGCTAGCCAATCAGTGTGTGCCTTCTGTAAAAGATAGACCAATCAGTATGAGACACGCTAGGTAGAGACAAGTATAAATGTATATGGATAACTAATAAAACGACATCTTGCTTGCATCAAGCTGCGTCCCGTCTCTCAATCGCGGCACCTGATGGCCCAAGAAAGCAAAGATTCTCCAGGCTTTTGTTTGAACCCCTCCATTATGTCATTAATTTCATGCTGAGTGAAATCTTCTACCACATCCTGCCTAACTGGATGACCTAGAGTGTCGTGTTCCAATTTTCTTTGTAATATTGGCTTTGCTTCAACGAACACCTCACCCTCTGAACTACTATCCAAATCGGTTGAATCCCACGCATCTCCATCCCATTTCTCAGGGTCCCAATTCCTTCCTGCCTCTGCAATCACTGCATGCACTTTTTTCCGGTTTACTTGACCGCTTTCTATATTTATATTGGGCAACCTGAACAGCCGCTTTTCCTGCTACCGTTTGATAAGTGTCCAATTTATCAGTTAGTAATTGATTTTGGCATTGTACCATAATTGTTTTTCCCTGCAATTCACAAACTTGTTTCCCCAAATCAATCTCCTCCTTCTGCATTTGCTGACGTTGCTTTCGGTATGCAGCCAGCAGAATCCACCCCCATCTCCCCAGAGCAATCAATTCCACCCCTGTTTCTACTGAAACTTTTTGCAAACATTTAATTACATCAGGAGGTTCTGCCTCATTCAAACAGGAGTCCCAATTCTCACATAAACCATAAAAAAACCATTCAGCAGCTACGTTATGATAAGGTAATTGTTCCCAGCCAGGGATATCCAGCTCCACCATCTTAGGAACCTTTTTCTTTATCTTAAAAAAAGACATTTTGTTTCGTATCCTGCTGACTATGCCAAATTGTTCTGCTAACAGGCAGGGTACACCACAAAATGACCATACGCTAGCTGTATAATATGCACAGTTTATTAAAACAGCACACTAAAGTGAACAAGCACACTAATGCGAATCAGGTATATATCTCTATATAGTAAATAAGTACAATAAAGCAAATCAGAGATATAAGTAAAGTACAGAGGAAAATTAGCAATGCATCAAATCATTACTGCACAAACAGAACAGAGATTAAGAAGAAATACGTCACCAAATACCATTGAATCATCATCCAGGTTCGGTCCTGGGTTCGGCTGTAACAGTTATTTTTCTCCTTCTTAGTAGCTGGTGCAGAGCTGTGTTTTCAACTTTTCCTAATGTCTAATCTAAAATCTCCCCTCTGTCAGTTTAAAGCCATTCCCCCTTGTCCTGTCCCTACAGGCCCTTGTCAAAAGCCCCTCTCCAGGTTTCTTGTTGGCCCCCTTTAGGTACTGGAAGACTGTTATAAAGTCTCCCCTGATCCTTTTCATCTCCAAGCTGAACAAGCCCAGCTCTCTCAGCCTGTCTCCATAGGAGATGTGCTCCAGCTCTCAGAGCATCTTCATGGCCTCCTCTGGACTTGCTCAAGCAAGTCCACGTCTCTTTTAAGATTCTTGTTATTTTATATCAGAAATCCCCATGGCTGCAGCTCATCCCCTTCCCATGAGTGAAACAAATCACACCTGAACCTTCCTCACATGCATACAGATGCCTTTCCACAGTGAGGACTAAGCCAGAGGAGAAGGTGAGCTGTGTTTGGCCACCAACATGTGTTGCCATGGTGCATCAACCAGCTCCTAAATCACTTGGCACTTTGGCTGCTAATGCACAGCAACACAATTGCCTTGCTGGGCAGCTGATCGCAATGGCTGCTTGTTTAAGAGGAGCAACTGCCTTGTTTCATGCTGGAGAGGAGCAAAACAAGGCAAGAAGTTCTGCTTGTTGCATTGTGACGTTATGTGCTCCCAGACGTATGGGGCAGGAGGTCCCTGGAGTGTCTGAGGGTGCTCATGGAGCAGCTCTGCCAGCCTGGGAGACGATCACAGAAGAAGCAAAATCTGTGTGTGTGACTTGGAAGAAGAGACCTGGTTGCATCACAGCCCAGACCAGCTATGTCTTGTGAAACCCAGCTGTGATTAAAACAGACATGTTTTGGTTTGTCTCTTTTTCATTTTTTCTAAAGTGCTTTAGATCTCTCATTGAGGAAAGCTGGAGATGACTCAACCCCAGCTTGCAGACCTGGGGAAAAAAAGAGGAAAAAAAAAAGGAAAGAAACCCCAAACCATTTTCTAACCAAATGTTTCATGGCATCTGTTTTCGGTGTGCCCAGGGGCAGGCTGTGGGACCAGCCCTGCGAAGGCTCCTGACCTGCTTTGAGTAACCCACACAGGCTGTTTGATGTGGGGGAGCCTGGCAAGGAACAGGATCAATACAGGTGAATGGCTGCTCTTGCTCTTCTCTTCCCCATCTACACTTGCCACCATCTGATGGGCAGGACTTGGGCATCCCACTGCCATAGACTGGGGTAACGTGGCCATCCCTGCCACAAGCCTTATGGAGATGAGGATCTGCCCCAGGAGGTCTCTGTAGAGGAGAGGTAGATCTTGATGCTGTTTACTGGGAGCTCAGGGAGGCACCTTTGGCAAATACATGAGTAAACATGTCTAATTGTTGGTTGAAAAGTCCCCTGAGCACCATTTACCCTTAGACAGTGTGGACCCCAGGCTCTACCTCTGCACAGTTACATTGGGCATGTCCCTGACTGTCCCTAAATCCCCTGTGCATGAGGGGGGACACAGGGTACCCCCAGAAAAGAGTGGCCGCGGATGGGCTGTGTGAGAGTTAATACCAAAAGGAAGAGCAGAAAAAACCTCAGATACTTCAAAAGCCTCTGGAAGGCTTCTGAACATCTCATACCAGTAATCTAATAGAAAATGATAGGAATTATCTCCAGTAATGGGTTGATCTTGGCTTTGACATTGCTTTTAGCCCCAAGATCTGTATTAAGTAGGCCAAAGCCCACAGAAGTGCTCTTAATGGATTATTGCTTAATAAAGCAGGCCAAATGTATTTTCTCTATAGATTTTGTTGTCCTCAGCTTCAGCCCATGTTCCTGGAGAGCTGGGGTGCATGTAGGGATGTGAGCTCTTCTGTGGGCAGCTGAGGAGCCCAGTTCTGCACTCAAACACCCCCTTCCCACAATGGAATTTGGGATTTTTTTGGTGCCTAAGTGGGTTGTACAAGGTGGGGGAAAAGGAGGGTTGAAAAGAAATCAAAGGTCTTTGAGGGATGGGAGTGGAGTCTGCGTCTTGTGCCAGGAGCAGTGTTTGACACACCACTGTTCATTAGGAGGCGACTTTGGAGGAGAAAGGTGAGGACAGTGCTCAAGGGTTTCTGAGGACTGGGGGAAAAAATCACCTTCCAAACCCTCCAACCCCCCTAGAGGGGTTGTGGAAGGAGGAGGTGCCATGTGGGGCCAGAAATGGAGCATGAGCAGAAACCCAGCAAGCCAGCACACTGGGGAACTACCAGCAAGAGAGAAGAGAGCGGGATGCTTCCTTCATGAGCCAGCATGCATAGCATGTGCATAGCATGCACCCAGGGGTTTTTATTCAGCGTCCCTGCCTTTGTGCCAGCAGACCTTGCATGGCAGGTTCAGTGACTTTCCATGGGGCCTTAAGAATTCAATTTTGCTTTTAAATTTGCTGCCTCTAGGCAAGATGGAGCAAGTTTTTATGCGCATGGTGCCTCTTTGTCTGCGTAGTAGTCTGATGCGTAACAAGGAGAAGAAAATCAAAAAATCTATCTATATAAAGGATGCTATTGTGTGAAATTATTAAGTAAACAGAGGAGCCGGGGCTGGATTTGCCCACACCCATGTGCTGTGTGGGATGGGGCTGGCTGGTGGGCTGCACTGTGAGCTTTAGTCCCCCTTTTCCAGTAACATGGCTTGCCAGGCCCAGCTTTCACAGGAGTTTATTTTCAGAGCTGCTCCAAGCAGAGGAGCGGGAATGCTCCGGCCCCACATCCTGCTCCTGGCACCATCCACCTTCCCCGGGGGGAAGTTTTGGCATGATCTCCCTGACTCATTTCTCTCTTTACTGCTGCCAGAGACTCAGCCAGCAACAAACAGCAGTGGGTGCCTTTTAATTAACATCCTTATTCAAGACAACATATTATTTTCATTAAAAGCAATAAATAGTGTCTGCTTGGACTTTTTCGTATGCCTTATATTTAAAGCAAACCAAACCATAGAATAGTTAGGGTTGGAAAGGACCTTAAGATCATCTAGTTCCAACCCCCCTGCCATGGGCAGGGACACATTGCACTAAACCATGTTGCCCAAGGCTCTGTCCAACCTGGCCTTGAACACTGCCAGGGATGGAGCATTCACAGCTTCTCTGGGCAACCTGTTCCAGTGCCTCACCACCCTCACAGTAAAGAACTTCTTCCTTATAGCTAACCTAAACTTTCCCTGATTAAGTTTAAACCCATTACCCCTTGTCCTAACACTACAGTCCCTAAGGAAGAGTCCCTCTCCTGCATCCTTGTAGGCCCCCTTCAGATACTGGAAGGCTGCTATGAGGTCTCCAAGCAGCCTTCTCTTCTCCAGGCTGAACAGCCCCAACTTTCTCAGCCTGTCTTCATATGGGAGGTGCTCCAGCCCCCTGATCATCCTCGTGGCCCTCCTCTGGACTTGCTCCAACAGCTCCATGTCCTTCTTATGTTGAGGACACCAGAAGTGTACACAGTACTCCAAGTGGGGTCTCACGAGAGCAGAGTAGAGGGGCAGGATCACCTCCTTTGACCTGCTGGTCACACTTCTTTTTTTGCAGCCCAGGATATGGTTGGTTTCTGGGCTGCGAGTGCACACTGAAGCCAGCTCATGTTAAGTTTCTCATCAAGCAACACCCCCAAGTCCTTCTCCACAGGGCAATCCTACTCCTGGCATCTGGATCCCATACTTCCTCCATGGGATGCTGTGCCGATGAGGACACACCAGAGCAGTCTCCACTCAGGACGGGGATTTTCTGGTAGGTGTCCTGGGTTCAGCTGTAGCAGTTATTTTTCTCCTTCTTAGTAGCTGGTGCAGTGCTGTGTTTTCAACTTTAGCCTGAGAACAATGCTGATAACACACTGATGTTTTTAGTTGTTGCTAAGTAATGTTTACTCTGATCAAGGACTTTTCAGTCTCATGCTCTGCCAGTGAGGAGGGGCACAAGAAGCCATGAGGAAGCAGAGACAGGACACCTGACCCAAACTAGCCAAAGGGGTATTCCATACCACAACACGTCATGCCCAGTATATAAACTGGGGGGAGTTACCCAGAAGGCCAGATCGCTCCTTGGGTCGGGCTGGGTATCAGTCAGTAGGTCATGAGCAATTGTATCCTCTCCCCTTGTTATTTCCCTTATCATTATTATCATTGGTGGTAGCAGTAGTGGTTTTGCATTATACCTTAGTTACTGGACTGTTCTTATCTCAACCCATGGGAGTTACATTCCTTCGATTCTCCTCCCTATCCCTCCGGAAGGGGGGGGGGGGGGGGGGGGGGCGGGAAGAAGGGGGGGAGTGAGTGAATGGCTGCGTGGTTCTGAGTTACAGGCTGGGCTTAAACCGCGATGTTTCTTTTCGGTGCCCAACGTGCGGCATGAGGGGTTGAGATAACAACATATCTGACCAGAGTGTGTCTAATCATATTCGTGATAAGCATTCGTTGTTTCAGACTAATAGTCACTAATTACAATGTTAATTTATTTGCTCTCGGAGTTGATCTTAGAGTATCAGCATGTCATATCTTACTTGCAGCCAATATTTGCTGTTTTAACATTTATTGGCTTTGGGGCCTGGGCTAAGGTTCTTATTTTGCTGTACTTCATGGTAATGACTTGTAATACAATAGACTCATTGATCATGAAAGTCGGCTGGTATGCGTTCTCAGTGTGGTCATCACCTCTAAATTATGGGAGGCATGTAATGGGAATTTTTAACAATTACACATCTTTCTTTTTTCTTCCCTCGGGGGGTCAACCTATGGAGGAGATATTCCCTCATACCCTCTGCTCCCCCACCAGGCTATTTACAGTGGGAGCAGATTCTGGAAAAGTTAATGATCTTGAATATTGTTTCCATGCCCTTGAAAGCATCCTGCTTGTTTTGCTGAACCCAGGACAGTAGGAAAGGCAGCAGTGGGTTGGATGCCTTTGGGGATGCTTCTCCCTGGGTGAGGAAGTTATTATTTGATATACAACAGAGGGCAAAGCCAGTGAGCCCTGGCAGCATCCTGCCCTGGACCACAACCCTTCTTGCCCCGCACCACATTCCTTCCTGCCCCAGATGGACCTTCCTGCCCCAGATGGATGGAGTGGGGCAGCTCTGCACTCATATGCACAACAGCAAGTGACCCTCTCCTTCTAAAAACGGGTGCTGCCAGGCCTGGATCTGCAGTAGTTTGGGATCTGGTCTGAATAAGTGGTTTAAGTGGAAAATCAACCCACAAAAATCAGGCATGGGGTCACTGTGTTGGTGAGAAGTGGGCGCTGGTGGAGGGGTGCATGGGCACAGGGGTGCATGGGCACAGGGGTGCATAGGGGTGCAGGGGTTCATGCATGAATGGGAGCTCTCCTTTGCAAAGCAGGATAAGGGCTGAGCGGGGTTTTGTCCCACAGCAAGCCAGCCAGCACAACTCATTTCTCCCCAATGTGCTCACAAGATGTTCCCAGCATTAGGTCCCAAGAGTGATCTGGGCAGGCCTGCCCAGGCACAAAGCAGCCTCAGTCCCCTCTCTGTTTCCTACCAGCAATTCTTCAGTCCCTTCTCTCCCCGTACTAATGTCCACTTTTACAAACAGAGCCTTGGTTTGTCCTCGAAACTCCCTGGTACAGAAGTGCTGTTGTCCTTTCCTGCAGGCAAAGGACCAAAGCCCCATGCTGAGAGATTTCCCCATTTTGATTAACACCACACTAGGCGGTTTCCCATGGCCACGCAACAAACT
This sequence comes from Strigops habroptila, assembly GCF_004027225.2. Lineage (NCBI taxonomy): Eukaryota > Metazoa > Chordata > Aves > Psittaciformes > Psittacidae > Strigops > Strigops habroptila. The sequence continues at coordinate 26,338,038 of NC_044301.2, forward strand.
TGACAGCCATATGACTCCCGTCTCCTCCCCAGCTCAGCCCCGACCCTGGGCTCATCCTTGCCCACTCCAGTGTGCTGGAGAGAGATGCCTTTGTTACAGTGGCTTTGGCAATGGCTTTTATCCTGACAACTTCTCCAGGAGAGCTGGTGAATGGGATGTTTGTATCCTAGTTCTTCACAGTTTATCCAGCCAGGTTTATTCTCAGGGAGTGGCTGGGGTTTGTGCTGCCCCAGCCTAGGAGCCAGCTTGAAGGGATCCATTTTCAGGGGACAAAATAAATCCATCAGTCGAACATGATCCATGCGCAATGTGGCACCTTGGACTCCACCCAGCGCAGGATTTTCCTCCAGTTTGGGGCTTTATTGCAAATCTGTGACAAAGCCTGGATTTTTTTGATGATTCATTTTGACTCCAGTGTCAAAAAAACCCCAAACACAGAACCCACCCCTGACCTGACCTTGTCATGGTTTGAGCCCAGCCGGTAACTCAGAACCACACAGCTGCTCGCTCACTCCCCACTTCTTCCTCCCCCCACTCCCGGAGGGATGGGGAGGAGAATCGGAAGAATGTAACTCCCACAGGTTGAGATAAGAGCAGTCCCGCAACTAAGGTATAATACAAAATTCATTCTTTGTTGAGGTGATGATCGGAGGGAATGCATTGGTGGTGTGACTTCATTCAGGCCACGATAGTCTACTGTTAGTCTCCACTCTCCATGAGACTTTTGCACTGGCCATATGGGGCTATTAAAGGGTGAGCGGGTCCTGCTGATCACTCCTTGGCTCTCCAGTCTGCGGATCAGCTTATGGATGGGAATCAAGGAGTCTCGGTTGGTGCAATATTGCCACCGGTGCACTATTGTGGTCGCAATTGGCACTTGCTGTTCTTTGACCTTCAGCAACCCCACAACAGAAGGATCCTCTGAGAGACCAGGAAAGCTGGACAGCTGCTTAATTTCCTCTGTTTCCAAGGCAGCGATACCAAAAGCCCATCTATACCCTTTTGGGTCTTTGAAGTACCCTCTCCTGAGATAGTCTATGCCAAGGATGCATGGAGCCCCTGGACCAGTCACAATGGGGTGCTTTTGCCACTTCCTCCTAGTCAGGCTGATTTCAGCTTCCAATACAGTTAACTGTTGGGATCCTCCTGTCACTCCAGAAATATAAATTTGAAATACCTTGATGGCATCAGAGTACACTGTGCACCGGTATCTACTAGAGCCTTATACTTCTGTGGGACTGATGTGCCAGGCCATCTGATCCACACAGTCCAGTAAACCCGATTATCCCTCTCCTCCACCTGGCTGCAGGCAGGGCCCCTCTAATAGTGATCATAAAATTCTCCACTTATGTCTTGTAGAAAGGGATTAGTATTCCTTATCACAGGAGCTGGAGTAAAATCAGCTCTTCCACTCCATCTGGGAAACTGCTCACCAGAGACTGGAGCAGCAGCTTTCCTGGGAGGATCATCCTTGACCATTGTTCTCCTCTTCAGTTCACGCACCCGTTGCTCCAGAACTGAGGTAGGTTTTCCATCCCACTTTCTCATGTCTTCTCCGTGATCCTGCAGGTAAAACCATAGGGTGGCCCGTGGCGTGTACCTCCTATATTTTCTTTCTCGAGCAGTAGGGAGCCTTTTGTTAATAGCTGAGACATGGGTTGGTACGCATGGGGAGCTGGATAGATCGGATAAATCGTCTCTCAATTGTTTGAACTCCTGGGACAGTTTTTCCACACCTGAAATGATGGAAGGGGTGAGATTGTCTTCGAATTCTCGGAGTTGACGAATCAGGCAATCCACTGTTGGTGATATTCCATCATTCCGGGTCATTGATGCCAATGTGTGGGCATATGATGATGGCGCAGTCCGTGTAAGTTTCCGCCACATGGGTCGTGTACATTTGACTTCATCTGGATGTACGGATGTGTTCCTGGCATCCGGCCTACAATAGATCATCTCTAGAATGGCTGATTCCCTCAGGGACTGGATGCCTTTCTCTATCATGGTCCAGTTGGCTGAGCGACTTTGTAGGGAAACCTTTCCTTCACAGCTGCCAGGAGCCGCCTCCAAAGACTGAGGGCTCGCTTTGTCAATTCCTCCTTCCCTAGCAAGTGATCCCAGCTGCTTGGCTTCCCTACCTTCTAGTTCGTGACTGTCGGCCCCATTGTCCCAGCATCGGAGCAACCAGGTGACATTGTGCTCCCCTGGAAGACGGGTGAAATCTTTTCACATTTTCCGCAGCTCGGTTGAGGTCCGGGGTCGAGAAGTGACCTCTCCTTCTTCTTCCTCTTCCTCTGATCCACGTAGTAGTAACTCTTGTTCAGATGCTGTTCCGTGTATTACTGCTATTAGCAGTAGTAGTACTACTACTATTACTAGTACTACTAGTAGTAGTACTACTATTACTAGCATTGGGTCTTCATCTTTCTCACTTCGCGGGTTGCTCTTTGTGCCTCTCTTTTGCTTTTGCTTACAGGCGCAACAGACATTGTCACAAACTGGCCATTTGGTTTAGCTGCAGTGTTTGTCACTGTGGTTGGAGTGGCTGCAGTGTCTGCCACTAGGATTGGAGTGGTTGCAATGTCTGTTGCTGGGGTTGCTGCAGCTGTTGTGCTTGGGAGTTGTGTAACACCAACAGCTTCATTGTCTGTTGCTGTCAGGGTTTGAGTAGCTCCTGTGCTTGTCACTGGGGTTGGTGTGGCTGCGATGCTTGGAGTAGCCGCATTGTCTGTTGCTGTCAGGGTTTGAGTAGCTGTTGTGCTTGTCACTGAGGTTGGTGTAGCTACTGTATTTGAAGTTGGAGTAGTTGCGTTGTCTGTTGTGGTCAGGTTTTGAGTAGCTGTTGTGCTTGTCACTGGGGTTGATGTAGCTGCTGTACTTGGAGTAGCTGTGTTGTCTGTTGTGGTCAGGGTTTGAGTAGCTGCTGTGCTTGTAGTTGGCATAGCTGCATTGTCTGTTGCTTTGCCATCAGATCCAGAGACGATTTTTTCCCTTTGAAGGTGCTGGATAGTGTTGAGCAGGGCTCTGTAGGCGTAGGCCAAGCCCCAGCACGTTGCAGCGAGTTGTCCCTCTCTGGTATAAACAGAACGACAGCACACGTCGTTTAAGTGTTTTACTAGTTTTTCCGGATGTTGCACTTGTTCAGGGGTGAAGTTCCAAAGCACTGGAGGGGCCCACTGGCCTAGATACTTGCCCATACTATCCCACACACCCTGCCACTCATGACTGTCCAGCCTCAGGGAAAATCTCTTGGTGGTCCCCCTATATCGTCGTCTAACCCTAGACCAAATTTGAACCCGATACTGCTTAACTTTCAAGATTAAATGAATTAGGATGTTCCCAGGACAGGATGGCCATGGGTAAAACACACTCCATATGTTTGCCAACATGCTGATCCGCAGCACAATCAGCAGGCAGGTTTCAAGGGTATTCAAAGGCCATCCAAAACCTTCAGAACTCTCAACTGCTGTTGCAAATAGGCTGGTGGGGGAACAGGGGGTGTAAGGGAATGCCTCCTTCGTAAGTTTACCCCCCGAGGAGAAAGAAAAGATATGCAATTGCTAAAATATTTCATTATATACCTCCCAAAGTATAGAGGTGATGGCCACGCTGGGAATGCAAGCCAGACCAGTTTCATGATCAATGAGTCTATTGTATTACAAGTCATTACCATGAAGTACAGTGAAACAAGAACCTTAGCCCAGGCTCCCAGCCGATAAACACTAAAACAGCAAATCCTGGCTGTAAGTAAGGTACAGCATGCTGAAACTCTGAGATCAAGCGCAACAAGTCTGAGAGCCAAATAATCACCATTGTGACGAGTAGTAACAATGAGTGCTTATCACAAATATGATTAGACACACTCTGGTCAGATCTGTCGTTATCTCAACCCTTCGTGCCCCATGTTGGGTGCCACAAAGAACTGTCGTGGTTTGAGCCCAGCCGGTAACTCAGAACCACACAGCCGCTCGCTCACTCCCCCCCCCCCCTTCTTCCTCCCCCTGCTCCCAGAGGGATGGGGAGGAGAATCAGAAGAATGTAACTCCCACGGGTTGAGATAAGAGCAGTCCCGCAACTAAGGTATAATACAAAACCACTACTGCTACCACCAATGATAATAATGATTAGTGAAATAACAAGTGGAGAGGATACAATTGCTCACCACCCACCCACCCATACCCAGCCCGACCCGAGCAGTGATCTGAGCCTTCCGGGTAGCTCCCCCCAGTTTCTATACTGGGCATGACGTGCTGTGGTATGGAATACCCCTTTGGCTAGTTTGGGTCAGGTGTCCTGTCTCTGTTTCCTCCCGGCTTCCCCTCCTCCCTGGCAAAGCATGAGACTGAGAAAGTCCTTGGTTGGAATAAACATTACTTAGCAACAACTAAAAACATCGGTGTTATCAGCGTTGTTCCCAGGCTGAAATTTAAAAACCACAGCACTGCACCAGCTACTAAGAAGGAGAAAAATGACTGCTATACCTGAACCCAGGACGGACCTACTGGGTGGTGTTGAAGCCCTGCCATGCTGGGGCACATATTGATTTAATGAGGGGATCATGGTGGTTTGGCATAAGATGCTTGGGCATTTTGTGGAAGCAAATAAATAAATGCAGGGTACCCTCTGGCTGTTCCCAGGTGACTGCTGCAGGACCTTCCAGACCTCCTGAAAGGTTCATGGAGCTGCTCTGTTTAACAGCTTCTTCTGCCTTTGGTTTCATGTTTTAACCAAACCAAAGCTTCAGAGACCTCCATACCCTGGTAGCTGGAGATGGCAACTCACTGTGATTCTCCAAAACCCAACTGGCCACCAAGCTCCTGTGGCCATGGCACCCCTGCACCCAGCACTCCGGGCTGCCCTCAGCAACAAGGAAGAGGAAAATTCGGTTGTTTGTCACTGAGCAGCTCAAAAAAATTTTATATTTATAAAGTGCACCCTGTCTATTCACAGCCTCCATCAGCAGCCAGCTGCTGTGATAATGATTTTTGCTAGCCTGGATTTAACCCAAATGATCACCTGCATGTAGAAATAATGATCCCAGGACAATGTGGTGCCCCTTAAAAACTCTCAGTTAAAAACAACCCCCAGGAGATTCCAGTAGGCAGAAGTGACCCAAGGGGCAGCCACACATCCTGGCTGTGTCCACGCTGGGGCTGGCAGCTGAGCCCCACAGCCTTGGTGTTGGTTTCTTGGCCAGGCTTCTCTTGAGTGAGGAGTGTCTGAAGTGGGATTCCTTGTTGTGCTATTGTCCCTTGAAAGCTACCATCCAGCCTCATTCTGGGGATGGTTCCTCACCCCCAGCAGGCAGGGAGCTCTAAGCCTGTGTACATGCTCCCTGCTTCCCGCAAGGGGATGAGTGAGGGGAGAGGGATGCCTTCTGGAGCAGCAAACTGAAATGTATCTGATGTTCAAAACAAGGTCTGGAGTTGATTAGAGCAGCAATCTGCAGATTGGGAACCGGGCGCTTCTGAGGGATCACACAAAAGTGCTTCACGGGGGTGTTAGCTCGTGTCAGCATGTTTTCTTCACGGCCCAAATTATGACAGGATCCAGATGTGCTCAAAGGTGCATCTGCAGCATGCGTAATCCTGAAGGCAGGCTGGGCACCCACAGAGCCTCCAGATCCCTTTTGGAATGCCACTGATGCAATTCACTCCTGCTGTGCAGCCCAGCACCCAAGCCTTCCTCCTGCCTGAGCCTGGGAAAAGCAACAGGACCTGAGGATGTATCATGTCAGGAGCAAATGCTTTTTTGAGCAGAGATGATTGATAGTCTTCAACCCAGGCTTAAAGTTAAGCCCATGTTTGAATGTGTTGTGGCCACGTACCAGCTCTTGGCTGCTGGTGGATGGGTTGATTCATTGCCTGGCTGCACCCTGCTGCAGGGCTTAATTGAATTATGTCTATTAAGGGACATTAGTTCTGCTGCTCCAGACAGTCCCAAGCTCTGTCCTTCAGCTGGGTGATGGGAATGCTGGCTCCTCCCCAGCAAAACCCCATTTTATGGGCAAGACAGTGTGGTTTGCAGAAGCACAGGCCTACACAAAATCACTACAAGCTGCTGAGCAGCCCTGGAGTCCCTTCCAAAAAAGGGGGAACAGCTTCACCTCCAAAGCAGGGCTCTGCTTCTCCTCCCATCCTCAGCAAAAACCCCTGACCGCCCCATCTGCTCACCGGGCTGTGGAGTCCTTGTGCATCTAATGATGCTTGTGTAATAAGGGCCGAACATGTCTTATCCTTGTCAACAGGTTAAGTCATGAGAAATTTAGTGATGTTGGAAAAGAGCTGCTTGTGAGCAGAGCCCCGTCAGATTAGTCCAAACAAAACACGTGATAGATTAAAAATAAAAATGCTATTAAATTCTTTCAGGATGTGAATTTAACAAAGGCCTGTTGTGTGCAGAACAGAGGGGAAATGCTGGAGTCAGGACCAGGAACTCACTGAGACAGGCAGTTTTGGAAGGACCACCTTTTATCCCACTGGTTTTGGTCTCTGCATGCAGGTTTAGTTTGTGATCTATTAATGCCTCCGTCTCGTCTTCTTGGGTTCTCGTCTTCGCCCCACACCTCCACGGTGGGAGAGCTCAGGCAGCCAGGCTCCCAAATGACAGAGAGCGAAGGGCTGTGTTGGAAAGCAGAGCTCTCCCTCCCTGCCTGGGAAGCCGTGACCTTTCCCAGCAAGCAGAAACAAAACCCAACAAATTCCAGAAAGTTTCAAAATCATGATGGCAAAACCCCAGAGCATCGCCTGGGAATGGAAAAGCACTTTTCAGATTGACGCTGGAAGCTTTTTCGCCTTTGATTCCCAAATGCTTCAATCCAAAAACTCACTTTATATTTCCTCCCTCACCTCCCCCAAGAGGAAAATTTTAACTCCACCAAAGCCACATGTTGCACAAGGGTTTTGTCACCCATCGTGGCTTAGGAAGCAGGATGGAGATAAGCCATCATTGCCCTGGCAGTTGCATTTCTAGCCCCACCCCCGGGCTGCTTTCTGCCCTTTGCGCAGCTCACATAATCCATGCTGCTTCTGCCAGCTGGCCGAGAGGAGCCTGCCAAGCTGGAGGAGGGCCCAGAGCCCTGGCCCACTGCAGCTAATGCAATATTTACTGCTGCAGAACGGTGCTGGAAGCTGCAGAGAATGAGCTTTGTGCAGGGCAGCTGCAGGAGTGTGGGGGTGCCTGGGGGGGCACAGGGATCCCCCCACCTTGTGGCATCTGGGGTGAAACCAAAGCTTCCCAGGGCATGGTGGAACTCAGATGTGAGCTGGGCATGGTCTGTAGGTTGGGCAGGGTGGACGTGCACATGACAGCATCAGCGTGTCCAAAAGGACCTCCGGCAGTGCTCTGAGCCATTTGGGGACACAGGGACAGTCCCATGGCCATGGGGAAGCCTGGTTCCTGCTCCTGCCAGGACTGCTGGTCAAAGCCTTTCTTTTTGGAAAGATGGTAATTAAAAGTGGAAAAGTGGTCCTGGGTTTGCAGGACTTTGACTTGCAGGAGTGTGCCCTGCTGCAGGTGGGGAGATTCCTGTGCCACTTGCCAAGAGCCCTACATGGGTCTGGTTTTAGTTAATCAAGTGCAGGTTTTTGTTCAGCCTCCTGCTTTTCATCAAGAGGATGAAAACCACTTTCCAATAGCAGCGGGCAGAGATCTGCAACCCACACTCTTCCCAGGTAGATTTATTTCATTGACCCATTTACTGAGGATTTACCTGCAGGACTGAATCTGGAGCTGCTCCAGTGACCTCCATGGGAGCACCACTGAAAATCTCCCTCCAGGATGTATCCAAGGTCAGCCAGGGAGGCAATTACAATATAGGAAAGGCCATCCATCCTTGGCATCTCTGGGGTGGGAGGTGTGTGGGGCATGGGGGGGCTGGACCCCCATGTCAAGATGCTCATGCATGAGCCTCAGAGGTGGCAGGACCATCTCCATCCTTGCTGTGGGAGGTTGGGTTTTCCATACCCACCACTTAACCAGCTGGCTGGTGCCAAGCAGTTAAACCTACATGAGAAATAGAGGCGGTACAGGCAGGTGAGCCTCCATCCATGTTCTGCTGTGGTCAGCAGCTATTATTCCTCACACAACTGCTGCCCCCTCTGCCCGCAGCCAGAGGGCAGTTGCACACAGGCCGGGTATTCATCTGCACAATGATTATATGGCCTTAATTGAATTCTGCCTCCAAGTCCCTGGTGTGTAGCTGTGTCTGCCTGCTTTAGCCTTTCCTGTTCTTTCTGCCACAGGCAGAGGGGAATGACTTCTTCAGCACGAGTCCATCTGGTGTTAAAAATGGGAAATCAATTTGCTATCGATTGGCATTTCTCTTAACATATTCTCGCAAGTGCTCATTACATTTTCATTCAATTATCCTGGGCTGCATTGTGTATTTTTCCCCCCATCCTTTTCAGAGTCAATAGGCGACAATGGAGGCATCCATCCCTCCCATGGAAGCAAGCTGTGCAGCGTGCAGCTAATTTAATTGAGGACAAGCAAATCTTAATAAAGGAGAAGGGAAGAGCAGTACTTGTACCAGGATGGCTGATGCTATAATGACCTGTCTTCTGAAGAAGCAGAGCAGCCGAAGCTCTCCCAGTACCATTAACGTTCAATACATCAGAGCTGAAGGTACCAGTGAGAGGAAAACAACCTCATTAAGCAGGACACTCTCATGCTGGAAGGGGAGGCACATTTATATTCTGACAGGGGATTATCTAGGCAGCAATAATAATAGCAGGAGTAATAATAATAATAAAAAAATCATTATTGCTTGGCATTGCTGGCTGTAGTGGGACCCAAGGGTGTGAAACGGCTCTGGTAGAGTTAAGAGGGTGAGTGGTAGACACAAGCATCAGCAGAAGATGGGTTTGCAGGGCAATCTGGGACAAGCCCCTGCCTGTTCCTGCCTCAATTTCTCCAGCTACAAAGCAAGGCAGTGATACCTGGCTTTTCAGAGTGCTGCAGCTGCTCAGCACTCAGCTGCAGCACTTAATTGCATTAAGATTATTTAATCTTAATGCAATTCCATTTGTTCTTCTCTACCAAGACTAACATGGTATGTTGTCCACCCAACATCATCATCTTTTTGGGGAGGAAAGCTGCAGCCTGAGCTTGGCTCTTGCTGTCATAGCCATCCCCAAGTCCCCCAACCTCTCCCATCTCCATACAGGGGATATTAAGTCTGGATTTGCCTCTGCTCTGACTGGAAGTGCTTTTCCCCATGGGTGCATCCTGCTTGGTGCAGAGCCCTCAAGGACAGCCTGGCCCTCACTCATCCCTTTACATGGGAACAGGAGGGATGATGACAAATCCAGACCTCATCCAAGCTTGAAGGTAGGTTTGTTCTTGGATCCTTTTCAGATTTTCACATTCAAACTCATAAGAGCATTTGTCATAAGGCTTGTGACAACAGCTCATCCATCTGCAATGCTGACAAGCCCAGCCACTAGCCAAAATATTATTCCAGATTTGGCTCCAAATACCATGTGCCTCCTCTGAGTACCATACATTTCAGATAGACATGTTGTCCCTGTGTGCAGCACTTTACCAGGGGTAATGTCTGTGTGGCACAGTTGTGCATGTCATTTGTTAATGTGCGAGCAAGTGTTCAGGCTCAGGGAGACCCACTTGCTGTTATCACGATCTTAGGTAGGGCTCTTGGCAGAGCCAGGCAGGCAGAGGAGAGCTGGGCCCCGGCTTATCTCTCGGCGTGTCTGAGCAGTTACACGCAGGCTGAGAGCCTTGCTGCACACCCCTCCAGTTATCTGGGTTTCAAGACAGCCTTTGATAAAGAACCACAAGGCAGACAGCGGCAGCAGCTCGAAGGGATTGGGGACTGAGATAGCAACAAAAGACCTGGCTCCAAATCAAAAGGATCTCAGTGGCTGCACTGAGGAGGCCAGCTCCTGCTAGGGGTGGGATGGGGATGCTCCCTCCTCTTCAGAGGAGGGGAATGAAGGGGAGAGGGAGAGCGAGGCTGTAACGCTGCTTCTGCACCCTTCTTGCGCTCATCCAGCTGTACTTTGCTGCACTCATTCCCTTCGCTCTGCCTCCTGCAAAGACCTGGTTTGTCTCCAGCATTGCAATAGTTTGTTAGGACAGAGAAAGGAGTGCCATGCATCCAACAGGCATGTCCAACAACCATGTTGCTCAGCCTCCCCTTAGCCATCACCCTGCACCATCCTGGATATGCTCCTGGCAAATGTGAGCTTTTGAGAGGAGGGAAGAGATTCAGAAACTCAGGATGTGCTCAAGCAAATAAGTGTATTAGCTGAAGTAATGGGAGCTCTTTTCCTGAGCGCTTGTGGTAAGCTCCATTACCGTGCCAGGGCTCTGTACCTTCAGTGCTGTGCAGTTGGGCAGAAATGCTCCTTAATGCCAGACTGGAGCTGTCTTTCGTAATGCAATTGTTCCTCAATAATCTTGAAATGGAATATAATTAGGAAAGGAGGAGGAGAGTGTGCAATTGTAGTTGGGAGCTGTAATGCATGGGTTGTGCCAGTGCAGCCCTTGACCAAGACCATTGGCCATGGAGCATCTTCACCTCATGGAGCCGGCTGAAGCCTTTACCTTAAAAATGAGGAATAAAGAGGAGGGTTTAGTTGGGGATTTTTTCCTTTTATCTTGAAAAAAGCTGAAAATTGTTTCAGAAGAGGCTCACAAGCTTTAAATCAAGCTTCCAAAGAGCCGGTTCAAAGCAGTGGCATCTCCAACTGCAGACCCACCCTGGGCTACAGGGCTGTGCTGTCATCCCCAGATTCCAGATACCTCCCAGCCAGAGGGATCCAAGTCTAGGACACAGGGATGGAGAGGGATGCTCATTGCAGACAGTCCATACATGGGTGGAAGTACCCTAACACCCAATGGAGAATTCGCTTCCTAGCAACAACTCTGAAGCCCCTGATGGTACGTGTGGTCTCTCTCTCTCATACCCCTGTAGAAAAAAGGTTTATTAAAACTGATGATAAAATGCAGCTGGGGTTGGGAGCTGAAGGATGAAGGGGTGTCTGCAGGGTTTTGGGCAGCTCCAGATCCTTGGAGATGGATGCAGGGAACACCCCCAGATCCCCTTCTGGCTTTAGGGCTTTCACTGCCTGGGAGGACCCACAGAGTCCCTGGGCCGTGGCTGGCTTTTCCTCACCTGTTCCTGGACAGACACCCCAGACAGACACCCCCAAACAGACAGATCACCCATTTCTGGGAATTTTTAGCCATGGAAAAAAAATATCTCAGCCCTCGAGTGACTCACAGGGGAGATAATTGGCTGCACCACTTATTTTTCTTTCTGCTTTTGCCTAAAGAAGCCATCATCTCCAGCGCCCACCACGGGGACACCACAGCTTTTGATGTTTCCCTTTGTTTTGTCTGACTTAATCACTCCGGGGGGTGTGGGGGGTTGTGTGTGTGTCTCCTGCTGCCAAAGCCCCTGGAAGCAGAACAGGGCTGGGGACATGCTTGGTCACCGGAGGGAGCCACCCCACTGTGGGGATTCTCTGGTGGCTAGAAAGGGTTGTGCTTGCAGTGAAAACCTCTCCCCTATACCCCAGCCAGTGATTTCATCAAACCTGCAGGTGCACAATCACCTCTGGGGCCTGATCCTGGACCCCACTGGACTGATTCCACATGCAGCATTCAGGGCAAATCCCACAAACACTGCAAACATCCCTCCCCATGAAGGCACCAGCCTTGTTTTCTGCACAGTTGAGGCTGGAGGAAAAAAAATAAAGGCTTTACAAGCCATCCCTAAGCTCACACACTGATCTCTCCTACCCAGAGGCTCCCTATGGAGGCTACCCTTGATTTGGAGAAAGCTGAGGTTCTCAATGACTTCTTTGCCTCAGTCTTCACCGGCAAGTGCTCTGGACCATGCCGCTCAAGTCTTGGAAGGCAGATTTTGGGTCTGTGAGAATGAAGACCTTAGGCCCACTGTAGGAGAGGATCAGGTTCGAGATCATCTTAGGAACGTAAATGGCACAAGTCCATGGGACCTGATGAAATCCATCTGTGGGTCCTGAAGAGCTGGGAAATGAAGTTACTAAGCCACTGTCCATCATATTTGAAAAATCGTGGCAGCCAGGTGAAGTTCCCGATGACTGGAAGAAGGGTAATATAACCCCATTTTTCAAGAAGGGGAAAATAGAAGACCCAGGGAACTACAGACCAGTCAGTCTCACCTCTGTGCCTGGCAAAATCTTGGAGCAGATTCTCCTGGAAAGCATGCTAAGGCACATGAAAAAACAACGAGGTGGTTGGTGACAGCCAACATGGCTTCACTAAGGGGAAAATCCTGCCTGACCAATTTGGTGGCCTCCTGTGGAGGACTACTTGGAACAAAATGGACACATGAACGATCCAGGACTCATGTCAGTAGTAAGAGTTTGAGTTAGGTCTCACGGCCTAGCATCAAGGTCATCTAAAGGACACTTGTGGGGGCAGAATGAGAAAGTTGGCTCAAGAAGAACAACTCCCGGATGTGGAATGCAAAACTTGGCAAACTTAAGGACTTGTAAGGCCTTCGCGTGAACTGAAAGCTTTAGACAATTATAAGCTGTATCTGTGCGCGTGTCTCGTTAAGCTCAACCAATTAGGATTGTATAAGGTCTGCGTGGACACTCAGAGAGAATATATAAACAAGCTATCCGGGCTTAATAAAGCATCAGCATTTAATCATATTGGTTGTCCTGCTGTCCGTTTATCTCCCGCAGCCTTCTATGATGGGGCTACAGAACTGATAGATGGGGCAAAGCAGTCGACGTCATCTACCTGGACTTGTGCAAAAGCGTTTGACACTGTCCCGCACGACATCCTTGTCTCTAAAACTGGAAAGACATCGATTTGATGGATGGACCACTTGGTGGATAAGGAATTGGCTGGATGGCCGCACGCAGAAAGTTGTAGTCGACGGCTTAATGTCCAACTGGAGACGGGTAACGAGTCGTGTCCCTCAGGGATCGGTGTTGGGACCGATCTTGTTCAACATCTTTGTCGGCGACATGGACAGTGGGATCGAGTGCGCCCTCAGCAAGTTTGCTGAGGCACTAAGCTGTGTGGTTTGGTTGATAAGCCGGAGGAAGGGATGCCATCCAGAGGGACCTTGACACGCTTGAGAGGTGGGCCAATGCCAACCTTATTGAAGTTCAACAATGCAAAGTGCAAGGTCCTACACCTGGGTGGGGGCAATCCCAGGCACAGCTACAGGTTGGGCAGGACAAGTGATTCAGAGCAGCCCTGCGGAGAAGGACTTGGGGGTGCTGGTTGATGAGAAACTGAGCATGAGCCGGACTCAGTGTGCGCTTGCAGCCCAGAAACCAACCATATTCCTGGGCTGCATCAAAAGAAGTGTGACCAGCAGGTTGAAGGAGCTGATCCTGCCTCTCTACTCTGCTCTCGTGAGACTCCACTTAGTACTGTGTGCAGTTCTAATGTCCTCATAAGAAGGACATGGAGATGTTGGAGCAAGTCCAGAGGAGGGCCATGAGGATGATCAGGGGGCTGGAGCACCTCCCGTATGAAGACAGGCTGAGAGAGTTGGGGCTGTTCATCCTGGAGAAGAGAAGGCTGCTTGGAGACCTCCTAGCAGCCTTCCAGTATCTGAAGGGGGCCTAGAAGGATGCAGGAGAGGGACTCTTTCATCAGGGACTGTAGCGATAGGACAAGGGGTAATGCGTTCAAACTTAAACAGTTCTTTACTGTGAGGGTGGTGAGGGCACTGGCATGGCTTGCCCAAAAGAAGTTGTGAATGCTCCATCCCTGGCAGTGTTCAAGGCCAGGTTGGACAGACCCTTGGGCAACATGGTCTAGAGTGAGGTGTCCCTGCCCATGGCAGGGGGGTTGGAAGTAGATGATCATAAGGTGGTCCTTTCCAACCCAAACCATTCTATGATTCTATGATTCTAAGATTCTATGACTCTATGATTCTATGATTCTATGAAACATGCATCGTGAGTAGAGGTTGTCTCCAAACTCCTTCACCAGTCCAGAAACTGGGAAACTAAATAAAACCAACCTGCCTTTTATTATGAGTAAATGTGTTCATACACCACCTAAGAGTACCCCTCTTCTGCATCCCCCACTATGACATCATGATTTCCATTCAAGGTGAAACCAGCCTTTTTGACACTTATGGCCTTCTTTTTCATGCCCTTCCTTGAATTTGGGTTTTCCTCAGAGATAACTTTTGCTCAGGGGATACCCACAGGATTTGTAAGAGGGTTTAAAAATCCTTGTCAGTGTTGATATGGCTGCTAACACTGCCAGGGATCACTGCAGCTCTACATGGGCTGTCAGCTCTGGGCTGGTGTCCTCTTTCCTCCTTTTCCTGGGGCTGTATTTACCAGCAGAGCACTTGTCTTGTTGCTCCCATGGTGGGAAGTGGACAAGCATCTTCTGCAGACTGTGAGAAGGGTTTGCATCACTGCTAGTGAGGGGCAAGGGCAAGAACTCGCTTTTCTAGCAGTATGTTTTGTCTGGCAGGTGTCAGAGCCCAGGGAAGGTGGCAGATGCTCTGCCTGCATTTGCAGAAGCATTTTTTATTTATTAATGGAGAAGATGTGGAGGTTGACCAGAACCATGCGTCTTGAAACATGGGGGAGAGTGATTACTGTGATAAACTGGAATATTTGTCAGAACTTCTGTTTCATGAAGGGTTTAATAGCACAGGGGAACCACAGGACTTCCAGATCCCAGAGGAGAGAAGTTTGACAGTGGTAAGAAGAGCTCTACAGGCTGGCACAATGGGAGCGAGCTCTTTCTCCTTCACCAGCCCAGCTCCATGGAGCAATTTAATCCCTCTGCAGTTCTAGATTGAAGAGAGCCGGTGCAGCATCTCCCCAAGCTGCTTGTAGCATGCATCCCCTCCTTATGCAGCTGAGATGCTGGTGTGACACTTAAATAACAGCCTAGGAGAAGAGCTGAGCTGCAAGGGAAATGTGTGTACAAGAGAGAAGGGTCAGGGTGGAGGATAGCAGGGCTGTGATTATTTGCCAGAAATCTGTTTGAGACCCGGGGGCAACAACGTACAATGAGAAAAAGCCTCATGTGTGGGTCTTATTCCTCTCTTGGGAATGCATCTCTTGCATCACCCCAGGCCAGGAACCGGGCATGTTCACATGCCACCTGCAAGTGCATTGTGCAGAGAGCAAGGCATGTGTGCCCACAGGGTCCTCTGAATTACTGAGCAGATGGGTTGCTCCCTGCCCTGCTGCTCCTCACCACTGCCACCAGCCAGAAAATACCACGAGGAGCAATGGGCTCGAGGCAATGCCAGAGCTGGGGAGGGAGGGGAAGGTGCCCATGGAGATGCAGGGTCTGACATGGGGCATCTCCCGAGGTTGGAAGCCACCCAGCCAGGCTGGCATGTGTGTGCGATGCTGGTTTCCATGGAAACCCAGCAAAAGATGTGGAGGAGCTGCCAGCAAGGCAGGGTGGTCCATAGGGTGGATGCTAGTCCCTGCATCAGTGGCACGGGGGGACTGTAGGGCAGAGGGGACACATAGACCTGCTGTGGGATGAGCCACCATGGAGCATGTGCACTGTGCTGCTTGGGGCTGCTGGGTGCTGTGCTCCTTTGGGGTGCTGCCCTGAAGGGAGGGGGATGTCATTGCCATTTGTTCCTCACCTGCGGAATTGCAGGGGTGTCCCATGGGGTTTCAGAGGGGATGCAGAGGAAGACCTTACACATCCCTGGGATGCTCAGGCCCTGGTTGAGATTGGAGCAGGGTTGAGACAGGCTCAAGGAGGAGAAGCCAGGCTGCTTCATGAGGTTTTTGAAGTGTCTCTGGTTTTCCTTCCTCTAAGGGCTGCTCAGATTTTAATGCTGCATTAAATTGCATTGCAATTTTCTCCGTGTGGCCAATGAAGACAGCACAGCATCTCCAGGTGGGGATTCATCCCATCCAGAGGCAGGTAGTGAGAGCCATGTCCTGGATGTCTCCATCAGCCCTGGTACAGATGAGACATCCACCTCTTGAGGATGCAATGTCCCAAGCCTGATGGCTTTGAGCTGCCTGTGACAGTGTGGTCAAGGAGATGTAGCAGTTGATAAACCACTGCTCTACCCCAACCAGGGCAGAGGGGATTTCTCCTGCCTCGTTTCCGCTGCAAGGCTGAACTGGAGGCAGCTTGAGTTGGTGGAGTAGGGAGGGAGCAGGATTCGGCACACAGGGGCCATCAGCCTCCACGTCAGCAGCTAGAAGCTGATGGCCACGCTGGGATCAGTCACTCCAGGCTTATTTTATCATCCCAGGAGGAAAGCAGTGTGACACACTGTGTCTGAATGCAGAGGTGTGCTAGGGTGGCTGCTCCTTATGCTGCCTGTGGCTCTCTCCTGGCTACTTGCTTTACAAGGGACCATAGGGCTTGGGGTAGAAATCCAACTTTTAGGCACTGGGAGTTAGTTGAGCTGAGCCTGTGACCATCCCACATGGCCAGAGTGCAGCACCCTAAATGCATCACATCCTAAAATCAGAAAGCAAACTGCCAGGAGGAGGACCAGGCATCGTGACACCCAGCCCAGGGACTTTGCTGCTTCCCCACCCTTCCTTACAAACCTGGGCTCCTCCTGCCCTCCTGTGCTGTACATCCCCCTCTCTCTGCTTCCTGGGCTTGATCCTCCCATTGCCCAGAATTGCTGGTTCCCAGAGGAAAACCTGTCTGCAGGGAGCCGTACCCAGTCTGACACCTGCCAGTGTCCGCAAGGAAGGAGCGCACCTAACAAGGATGCTCCTCAAGGTCAGAATACAGAGTAGATGGGCTGTGCTAGTGTTATGTGTTGGTGCAGAGGCAGCACTTCAGCAGGTGAGGGCTGGGAACACTGGTGTCACACACCACTGGGCCAGCTGGGGCATGCAGGGACAGGGAAGCTGTGCCTGTGCCCGTGCTCTTGGCTTGGCAGTGCTGCCTTTGCTGGGGTCTCCTTCAGACCAGGAACCAGAACCAGCTTTGCAATGCATTCACCTGCCAAAAGCCTCAGCTGCAGAATGGAGCTTGTCTTCACAAAGATGCTCCAAGGTCTGGAGCACCTCTGCTCTGGAGACAGGCTGAGCTGGGCTTGCTCAGCCCGGAGAAGAGAAGGCTCTAGGGAGACCTTAGAGCAGCTTCCAGTGCCTAAAAGGGCCGACAAGAAACCTGGAGAGGGGCTTTTGACAAGGGCATGTAGTGACAGGACAAGGGGGAATGGCTTTAAGCTGACAGAGGGGAAATTTAGATTAGATATTAGGAAGAAGCTCTTCCCTGTGAGGGTGGTGAGGCCCTGGCACAGGTCGCCCAGAGAAGCTGTGGCTGCCCCATCCCTGGCAGTGTTCAAGGCCAGGTTGGACGGGGTTTGGAGCAACCTGGTCAAGTGGAAAGTGTCCCTGCCCATGACAGGGGGTTGGAACTGGATGAGCTTTAAGGTCCCTTCCAACCCAAACCAGTCTGTGATTCTGCGATTCACCTCTGCTCCCTGATTCAGAAGCTCCTCACCACTGTTTCCCTCTATTTCAGCCCAGTGCCCTAGTTGCAAGGCTGTTGGCTGGTCTGGAAGGGGCTTTGCTTGTTCTGCAAAGAATGACCACGATGTAGCTGTCATATTGAACGGAAATATTTTTTGGAAGTAATTTCTGGGTGGGATGGGATCTTTTCCCCAGCTCCAGCAGAACTTCTTCATTCTTCCCACCCTCCACCTGAGGGTGCTGGGAGGGTTTCTACCATCTCCCAGCATGCTGCTGCTCCTGAGCATTAGTTTTTCAGTGCCCAGGTTTCCACCAGCTGCAAATGCAGGCTTAGGCATCTGACAGCTGGTCAGGAGAGGGTTTTGAGGAGAATAACATTGATGATGTAGGTGAATGCAGGTGACGGCTGTGTCTGCCTGTCCTAGCTCCTGGTGAGTCTGTTCAAGCTAGAAAATCACTCAAGTCCATGTAGAGCCCGTGGCGTGGTGACCTCCAATGAGCCCTCTGCTCAAATTAATCACCCTGCTTGGAGCAGATGAGGAGTAATGAAATGGGCTGTGGGAGATGCGCTTAATTCAAATGAGTGTGAGTGACACGTGGTGTCTGTGGATGAATACTGGATTAAATAGTGGGGTGCTGTGGAGTTGTGGACCTGTACCCAAATAGGGCAAGTCCTGCCAACCGCAGGAAGTGTGAGGTGTTGCTGGTCATCCATCAGGACGTGGTCTGGGAACACACAGGGGTATGAAGGCTGAGGTTCTCAATGACTTCTTTGCCTCAGTCTTCACCGGCAAGTGCTCTGACCATGCCGCTCAAGTCTTGGAAGGCAGATTTTGGGTCTGTGAGAATGAAGACCTTAGGCCCACTGTAGGAGAGGATCAGGTTCGAGATCATCTTAGGAACGTAAATGGGCACAAGTCCATGGGACCTGATGAAATCCATCCACGGGTCCTGAAGGAGCTGGCAAATGAAGTTGCTAAGCCACTGTCCATCATATTTGAAAAATCGTGGAAGTCAGGTGAAGTTCCTGATGTCTGGAAAAAGGGTAATATAACCCCATTTTCAAGAAGGGGAATATGGAAGACCTGGGAAACCTGTCAGTCTCACCTCTGTGCCTGGCAAAATCTTGGAGCAGATTCTCCTGGAAAGCATGCTAAGGTACATGAAAAACAAGGTGGTTGGTGACAGCCAACATGGCTTCACTAAGGGGAAATCCTGCCTGACCAATTTAGTGGCCCTCCCTGATGGGGCTATGGAACTGATGGATAGGGGCAGAGCGGTTGATGTCATCTACCTGGACTTGTGCAAAGCGCTTGACACTATCCCGCATGGCAACCTTGTCTCTAAACTGGAGAGACATAAATTTGATGGATGGACCACTCAGTGGATAAAGAATTGGCTGGATGGCCACACACAAAGAGTTGCAGTCAACGGCTCAATGTCCAGCTGTAGATGGGTAATGAGTGGTGTCCCTCAGGGGTCGGTGTTGGGACCGATCCTCTTCAACATCTTTGTCGGCAACATGGACAGTGGGATTAAGTGTGCCCTCAGCATGTTTGCTGAGGACACTAAGCTGTGTGGTTCGGTTGATACTCTGGAGGGAAGGGATGCCATCCAGAGGGACCTTGACATGCTGGCCAATGCCAGCCTCATGAAGTTCAACAAAGCCAAGCGCACGTTCTCCTTGGGTTGCTGCAATCCCAGGCACAGCTACAGGTTGGGCGGAGAAGAGATTCAGAGCAGCCCTGCGGAGAAGGACTTGGGGGTGCTGGTTGATGAGAAACTGAGCATGAGCTGGACTCAGTGTGCGCTTGCAGCCCAGAAACCAACCATATCCTGGGCTGCATCAAAAGAAGCATGACCAGCAGGTCAAAGGAGGTGATCCTGCCCCTCTACTCTGCTCCCGTGAGACACCACTTGGAGTACTGTGTACACTTCTGGTGTCCTCAACGTAAGAAGGACATGGAGCTGTTGGAGCAAGCCCAGAGGAGGGCCATGATGATGATCAGGGGGCTGGAGCACCTCCCATACGAAGACAGGCTAAAATAGTTGGGGCTGTTCAGCCTGGAGAAGAGAAGGCTGTGTGGAGACCTCATAGCAGCTTTCCAGTATCTGAAGGGGGCCTACAAGGATGCTGGAGAGGGACTTTTCATTAGGGACTGTAGTGATAGGACAAGTGGCAATGGGTTTAAACTTAATCAATCAGGGGAAGTTTAGGTTAGATATAAGGAAGAAGTTCTTTACAGTGAGGGCGGTGAGGCACTGGAACAGGCTGCCCAAAGAAGTGGTAAACGCTCCATCCCTGGCATTGTTCAAGGCCAGGTTGGACAGAGCCTTGGGCAACATTGTCTAGGGCGATGTGTCCCTGCCCATGGCAGGGGGGTTGGGACTAGATGATCTTAAGGTCCTTTCCAACCCTAACCATTCTATGATTGTATGGTGAGCCTGGCCCCAGCACCCTGGCCTGGGCAGCGGCTGTTGCACCCTGGCAGCTTCCGCAGCCCCGGCTCCACCCCACACCCTTATAAAACCTTTTCTGAATCAGATGTAAATCAGGCCTGGAAATTCCTTTGGTACATTTGTCCTGGGTTCAGCTGTGACAGTTATTTTTCTCCTTCCTAGTAGCTGGTGCAGTGCTGTGTTTTCGGCTTTAGTCTGAGAACAATGCTGATAACATGCCAGTGTTTTAGTTGTTGCTAAGTAATGCTTACCCCAATCAAGGACTTTTCAGTCTCATGCTCTGCCAGGGAGGAGGGGCACAAGAAGCCGGGAGGGAGCAGAGACAGGACACCTGACCCAAACTAGCCAAAGGGGTATTCCATACCATGGCACGTCGTGCCCAGTATAGAAACTGGGGGGAGTTACCCAGAAGGCCCATATCACTGCTTGGGTCGGGATGGGTATCAGTCGGTGGGTTGTGAGCAATTGTATTGTTCATCACTTGTGTTTATTGTTTTCTTTTCCTTTTCCCCTTTTATATTCTCTCCCCTTGTTATTTCCTTTATCATTATTATTATTGGTGGTAGTAGTAGTTTTGTATTATACTTTAGTTATTGGACTGTTCTTATCTCAACCCGTGGGATTTACATTCTTTTGATTCTCCTCCCCATCTCTCTGGGAGCGGGGGGGGAAGAAGGGGGGGAGTGAGGAAGCGGCGGTGTGGTTTTGAGTTACCGGCTTGGCTTAAACCATGACAATGAGCTGAGCTGGGGATTTCAAACCACATATAGCTTTTTCATTACAACGCCTGTGCTTTTTTATATATACACATATATATATATATTTTGGGAGGGCGGGGGTTTTGTGCTTTCCCAGCTGCAGATTTTGTCGGGTCCCTGTCCCGATGGTGCTCTGCATCCTGCGGCTGCCTACTCCCATGCTAAAAGCTGTTGCCTTCCGGCTGCCAGCTCATTGATACAGCTCAATTAATGCTTACTCCCCTGTTGTCCAAAGGGGAGTCCCTTTTTGCCAGGCTGAGCAGCCAGAGCCCTGCTCTGCTGCATGCACAGTCCTGCCGAGAGCCAGAACTGTTACCCCTCTTGGGATTAAAAGTGGGTTTATGGAGATTTTCCCCTTTCAGCCCTGGGGAGGGGGGATTTATTGTGGGTCACTGGAGCAACGCTGCTGCAGAAGGATGGCCTGGGGAAATAGAGACACATAACCTTCATCCTGGCTTTATCCCGTGACCTAAGACCACATTTACACATACATCCTGGTTAAGTGAAGGACACAGGGTTGGTCACCCCACAACCATCACCCCATTTCACAGGGCGAGACCCCCATGGTTCTGCCACCAGGGCATGAACCAGCTCCAAACCCATGAGAGATGGAAAATGGGCAGGCAGGAGAATTTTTCCAGGGTGTGGGATTAAGATAAAGGATTTCCTTTGGGCCCCTGCCTATTGTGGCTGGGCAGGGCTCCTGTCCCACACTCCTCTGTCCCCCTTCCCCTTCCCACCTCCATGGAAAACACCTTCCTGGGGAGATACTGGGAGCTTTTAACAGAAAATCAGAAGTTTAAATTTGCACAGCAGCGGCTGAATCAGTGCTTGGAGCCACACTGTGCTGACAGTTTATTTAACAAAAAAAAAAGGAATAATAATAATGATATTGAACATGCAAAACTGAGCACGGAGAGGAGGGACTGTTCTAGTGACACTTCCCATCTCTGTCTGGGGAGATTAAGGAAACGTCGGAGTAAGAAGCACATTTAATGTTTAAATTGCATTTCATTGCTTATTTAGTTAGCAGAGGTGAGTTGTTTTTGGGGACCAGGTGTCGTGGTTTAAGCCCAGCAGGTAACTCAGAACCAGGCAGGCGCTGGCTCATTCCCCCCCTTCTTCTTCCCCCCGCTCCCGGAGGGATGGGGAGGAGAATCAAAATAATATAACTCCCACGGGTTGAGATAAGAACGGTCCAATAACTAAGGTACCATACAAAACCACTTACTACTACCACCAATAATAATAATGATAAGGGAAAATAACAAGGGGAGAGGATACAATTGCTCACCACCCGCCGACTGATAACCAGCCTGACCCGAGCAGCGATCTGGGCCTTCCGGGCAACTCCCCCCAGTTTATATACTGGGCATGACATGCCGTGGTATGGAATACCCCTTTGGCCAGTTTGGGTCAGGTGTCCTGTCTCTGCTTCCTCCGGGCTTCCCCTCCTCCCTGGCAGAGCATGAGACTGAGAAAGTCCTTGGTCGGAATAAACATTACTTAGCAACAACTAAAACCATCGGTGTTATCAGTGTTGTTCCCAGGCTGAAAGCCAAAAACACAGCACTGCACCAGCTACTAAGAAGGAGAAAAATGACTGCTATAGCTGAACCCAGGACAGTATCCACCCCTTATTCTATCCCATTCACGTCATGCTCAGATCCCACATTTTTCAGTACACCATCGCTTTTGTCTCATATATGTATATATATCACCACACCCACAGACAAAGAGAAAGATATCATTCCTTAGTCCATGGACCAATCCCTATAAAGTTGCTGAACTCATCCAGTCCATGATGTCAGGCTCCATCTCTTGTAATAGTCTTTCAGGGCAGGAGGGATGGTGTGTAGTGTTGGGTTGTTGCCTGCTGACGACAACACGGAACTCGTCTGGTCACGGCTTGTCTGGTTTCGTCAAAATTCATTCTTTGTTGAGGTGATGATCGGAGGGAATGCATTGGTGGTGTGACTTCATTCAGGCCACGATAGTCTACTGTTAGTCTCCACTCTCCATGAGACTTTTGCACTGGCCATATGGGGCTATTAAGGGTGAGCGGGTCCTGCTGATCACTCCTTGGCTCTCCAGTCTACGGATCAGCTTATGGATGGGAATCAGGGAGTCTCGGTTGGTGCGATGTTGCCGCCAGTGCACTGTTGTGGTCGCGATTGGCACTTGTTGTTCTTTGACCTTTAGCGACCCCACAATAGAATGATCCTCTGAGACACCAGGCAAGGTGGATAGCTGCTTCATATTCTCTGTCCCAAGGCAGTGATAAAAAAAGCCCATCTATACCCTTTTTGGGTCTTTGAAGTACCCTCTCCTGAGATAGTCTATGCCAAGGATGCATGGAGCCCCTGGACCAGTCATAGTGGGGTGCATTGCCACTTCCTCCCAGTCAGGCTGATTTCAGCCTCCAGTACAGTCAACTCTTGGAATCCTCCTGTCACTCCAGAAATATAAATGTGTTCCAACCCTTGATGCCTTGATGGCATCAGGGTGCACTGTGCACCACTGTGTACTAGAGCCTTATACACCTGTGGGCAGGGCTCCTCTAATAGTGATCACAAGATTGTCCACTTATGTCTTGTAGAAAGGGATTAGTATTCCTTATCAAAGGAGCTGGAGTAAAATCAGCTCTTCCACTCCATCTGGGAAACTGCTCACCAGAGACTGGAGCAGCAGCTTTCCTGGGAGGATCATCCTTGACCGCTGTTCTCCTCTTCAGTTCACGCACCCGTTGCTCCAGAACTGAGGTACATTTTCCATCCCACTTTCTCATGTCTCCTCCGTGATCCCACAGGTAAAACCATAGGGTGGCCTGTAGTGTGTACCTCCTATATTTTCTTTCTCGAGCAGTAGGGCACCTTCTGTTAACAGTTGGGACCGGGGTTGGTACGAGTGGGGGCTGGATAGATCGGATAAATCGTCTCTCAATTGTTTGAACTCCTGGGACAGTTTTTTCCACAGCTGAAATGATGGAAGGGGTGAGATTGTCTTTGAACTCTTGGAGTTGATGAGTCACTTCATCCACTGTGGTGGTGCTATGTCCATTCCAGGTCATTGATGCCAATGTGTGGGCATATGATGATGGCGTACTCCGTGTAAGTTTCCGCCACATGGGTCGTGTACATTTGACTTCATCTGGATGTACGGATGTGTTCCTGGCATCCGGCCTACAATAGATCATCTCTAGAATGGCTGATTCCCTCAGGGACTGGATGCCTTTCTCTATCATGGTCCAGTTGGCTGAGCGACTTTGTAGGGAAACCTTTCCTTCACAGCTGCCAGGAGCCGCCTCCAAAGACTGAGGGCTCGCTTTGTCAATTCCTCCTTCCCTAGCAAGTGATCCCAGCTGCTTGGCTTCCCTACCTTCTAGTTCGTGACTGTCGGCCCCATTGTCCCAGCATCGGAGCAACCAGGTGACATTGTGCTCCCCTGGAAGACGGGTGAAATCTTTTCACATTTTCCGCAGCTCGGTTGAGGTCCGGGGTCGAGAAGTGACCTCTCCTTCTTCTTCCTCTTCCTCTGATCCACGTAGTAGTAACTCTTGTTCAGATGCTGTTCCGTGTATTACTGCTATTAGCAGTAGTAGTACTACTACTATTACTAGTACTACTAGTAGTAGTACTACTATTACTAGCATTGGGTCTTCATCTTTCTCACTTCGCGGGTTGCTCTTTGTGCCTCTCTTTTGCTTTTGCTTACAGGCGCAACAGACATTGTCACAAACTGGCCATTTGTTTAGCTGCAGTGTTTGTCACTGTGGTTGGAGTGGCTGCAGTGTCTGCCACTAGGATTGGAGTGGTTGCAATGTCTGTTGCTGGGGTTGCTGCAGCTGTTGTGCTTGGGAGTTGTGTAACACCAACAGCTTCATTGTCTGTTGCTGTCAGGGTTTGAGTAGCTCCTGTGCTTGTCACTGGGGTTGGTGTGGCTGCGATGCTTGGAGTAGCCGCATTGTCTGTTGCTGTCAGGGTTTGAGTAGCTGTTGTGCTTGTCACTGAGGTTGGTGTAGCTACTGTATTTGAAGTTGGAGTAGTTGCGTTGTCTGTTGTGGTCAGGTTTTGAGTAGCTGTTGTGCTTGTCACTGGGGTTGATGTAGCTGCTGTACTTGGAGTAGCTGTGTTGTCTGTTGTGGGTCAGGGTTTGAGTAGCTGCTGTGCTTGTAGTTGGCATAGCTGCATTGTCTGTTGCTTGCCCATCAGATCCAGAGACGATTTTTCCCTTTGAAGGTGCTGGATAGTGTTGAGCAGGGCTCTGTAGGCGTAGGCCAAGCCCAGCACGTTGTCCAGCGAGTTGTCCCTCTCTGGTATAAAACAGAACGACAGCACACGTCGTTTAAGTGTTTTATACTAGTTTTTCCGGATGTTGCACTTGTTCAGGGGTGAAGTTCCAAAGCACTGGAGGGCCCCACTGGCCTAGATACTTGCCCATACTATCCCACACACCCTGCCACTCATGACTGTCCAGCCTCAGGAAGAAAATCTCTTGGTGGTCCCCCTATATCGTCGTCTACCCTAGACCAAATTTGAACCCGATACTGCTTAACTTTCAAGATTAAATGAATTAGGATGTTCCCAGGACAGGATGGCCATGGGTAAAACACACTCCATAATGTTTTTGCCAACATGCTGATCCGCAGCACAATCAGCAGGCAGGTTTCAAGGGTATTCAAAAGGCCATCCAAAACCTTTCAGAAACTCTCAACTGCTTGTTGCAAATAGGCTGTGGGGGAACAGGGGGTGTAAGGGAATGCCTCCTTCGTAAGTTTACCCCCGAGGAGAAAGAAAAGATATGGCAATTGCTAAAATATTTCATTATATACCTCCCAAAGTATAGAGGTGATGGCCACGCTGGGAAATGCAAGCCAGACCAGTTTCATGATCAATGAGTCTATTGTATTACAAGTCATTACCATGAAGTACAGTGAAACAAGAACCTTAGCCCAGGCTCCCCAGCCGATAAACACTAAAACAGCAAATCCTGGCTGTAAGTAAGGTACAGCATGCTGAAACTCTGAGATCAAGCGCAACAAGTCTGAGAGCCAAATAATCACCTTTGTGATGAATAGTAACAATGAATGCTTATCACAAATATGATTAGACACACTCTGGTCAGATCTGTCGTTATCTCAACCCTTCGTGCCCCATGTAGGGTGCCACAAAGAACTGTCGTGGTTTGAGCCCAGCTGGTAACTCGGAACCACCCAGCCACTCACTCACTCCCCCCCTTCTTCCTCCCCTGCTCCCAGAGGGATGGGGAGGAGAATCGGAAGAATGCAACTCCCACGGGTTGAGATAAGAGCAGTCCCCGCAACTAAGGTATAATACAAAACCACTACTGCTACCACCAATGATAATAATGATTAGTGAAATAACAAGTGGAGAGGATACAATTGCTCACCACCCACCCACCCATACCCAGCCCGACCCGAGCAGTGATCTGAGCCTTCCGGGTAGCTCCCCCCAGTTTCTATACTGGGCATGACGTGCTGTGGTATGGAATACCCCTTTGGCTAGTTTGGGTCAGGTGTCCTGTCTTCTGTTTCCTCCCGGCTTCCCCTCCTCCCTGGCAAAGCATGAGACTGAGAAAGTCCTTGGTTGGAATAAACATTACTTAGCAACAACTAAAAACATCGGTGTTATCAGCGTTGTTCCAGGCTGAAATTTAAAACCACAGGCACTGCACCAGCTACTAAGAAGGAGAAAAATGACTGCTATACCTGAACCCAGGACGGACCTACTGGGTGGTGTTGAAGCCCTGCCATGCTGGGGCACATATTGATTTAATGAGGGGATCATGGTGGTTTGGCATAAGATGCTTGGGCATTTTGTGGAAGCAAATAAATAAATGCAGGGTACCCTCTGGCTGTTCCCAGGTGACTGCTGCAGGACCTTCCAGACCTCCTGAAAGGTTCATGGAGCTGCTCTGTTTAACAGCTTCTTCTGCCTTTGGTTTCATGTTTTAACCAAACCAAAGCTTCAGAGACCTCCATACCCTGGTAGCTGGAGATGGCAACTCACTGTGATTCTCCAAAACCCAACTGGCCACCAAGCTCCTGTGGCCATGGCACCCCTGCACCCAGCACTCCGGGCTGCCCTCAGCAACAAGGAAGAGGAAAATTCGGTTGTTTGTCACTGAGCAGCTCAAAAAAATTTTATATTTATAAAGTGCACCCTGTCTATTCACAGCCTCCATCAGCAGCCAGCTGCTGTGATAATGATTTTTGCTAGCCTGGATTTAACCCAAATGATCACCTGCATGTAGAAATAATGATCCCAGGACAATGTGGTGCCCTTAAAAACTCTCAGTTAAAAACAACCCCCAGGAGATTCCAGTAGGCAGAAGTGACCCAAGGGGCAGCCACACATCTGGCTGTGTCCACGCTGGGGCTGGCAGCTGAGCCCCACAGCCTTGGTGTTGGTTTCTTGGCCAGGCTTCTCTTGAGTGAGGAGTGTCTGAAGTGGGATTCCTTGTTGTGCTATTGTCCCTTGAAAGCTACCATCCAGCCTCATTCTGGGGATGGTTCCTCACCCCCAGCAGGCAGGGAGCTCTAAGCCTGTGTACATGCTCCCTGCTTCCCGCAAGGGGATGAGTGAGGGGAGAGGGATGCCTTCTGGAGCAGCAAACTGAAATGTATCTGATGTTCAAAACAAGGTCTGGAGTTGATTAGAGCAGCAATCTGCAGATTGGGAACCGGGGCGCTTCTGAGGGATCACACAAAAGTGCTTCACGGGGGTGTTAGCTCGTGTCAGCATGTTTTCTTCACGGCCCAAATTATGACAGGATCCAGATGTGCTCAAAGGTGCATCTGCAGCATGCGTAATCCTGAAGGCAGGCTGGGCACCCACAGAGCCTGCCAGATCCCTTTTGGAATGCCACTGATGCAATTCACTCCTGCTGTGCAGCCCAGCACCCAAGCCTTCCTCCTGCCTGAGCCTGGGAAAAGCAACAGGACCTGAGGATGTATCATGTCAGGAGCAAATGCTTTTTTGAGCAGAGATGATTGATAGTCTTCAACCCAGGCTTAAAGTTAAGCCCATGTTTGAATGTGTTGTGGCCACGTACCAGCTCTTGGCTGCTGTGGATGGGTTGATTCATTGCCTGGCTGCACCCTGCTGCAGGGCTTAATTGAATTATGTCTATTAAGGGACATTAGTTCTGCTGCTCCAGACAGTCCCAAGCTCTGTCCTTCAGCTGGGTGATGGGAATGCTGGCTCCTCCCCAGCAAAACCCCATTTTATGGGCAAGACAGTGTGGTTTGCAGAAGCACAGGCCTACACAAAATCACTACAAGCTGCTGAGCAGCCCTGGAGTCCCTTCCAAAAAAGGGGGAACAGCTTCACCTCCAAAGCAGGGCTCTGCTTCTCCTCCCATCCTCAGCAAAAACCCCTGACCGCCCCATCTGCTCACCGGGCTGTGGAGTCCTTGTGCATCTAATGATGCTTGTGTAATAAGGGCCGAACATGTCTTATCCTTGTCAACAGGTTAAGTCATGAGAAATTTAGTGATGTTGGAAAAGAGCTGCTTGTGAGCAGAGCCCCGTCAGATTAGTCCAAACAAAACACGTGATAGATTAAAAATAAAAATGCTATTAAATTCTTTCAGGATGTGAATTTAACAAAGGCCTGTTGTGTGCAGAACAGAGGGGAAATGCTGGAGTCAGGACCAGGAACTCACTGAGACAGGCAGTTTTGGAAAGGACCACCTTTTATCCCACTGGTTTTGGTCTCTGCATGCAGGTTTAGTTTTGTGATCTATTAATGCCTCCGTCTCGTCTTCTTGGGTTCTCGTCTTCGCCCCACACCTCCACGGTGGGAGAGCTCAGGCAGCCAGGCTCCCAAATGACAGAGAGCGAAGGGCTGTGTTGGAAAGCAGAGCTCTCCCTCCCTGCCTGGGAAGCCGTGACCTTTCCCAGCAAGCAGAAACAAAACCCAACAAATTCCAGAAAGTTTCAAAATCATGATGGCAAAACCCCAGAGCATCGCCTGGGAATGGAAAAGCACTTTTCAGATTGACGCTGGAAGCTTTTTCGCCTTTGATTCCCAAATGCTTCAATCCAAAAACTCACTTTATATTTCCTCCCTCACCTCCCCCAAGAGGAAAATTTTAACTCCACCAAAGCCACATGTTGCACAAGGGTTTTGTCACCCATCGTGGCTTAGGAAGCAGGATGGAGATAAGCCATCATTGCCCTGGCAGTTGCATTTCTAGCCCACCCCGGGCTGCTTTCTGCCCTTTGCGCAGCTCACATAATCCATGCTGCTTCTGCCAGCTGGCCGAGAGGAGCCTGCCAAGCTGGAGGAGGGCCCAGAGCCCTGGCCCACTGCAGCTAATGCAATATTTACTGCTGCAGAACGGTGCTGGAAGCTGCAGAGAATGAGCTTTGTGCAGGGGCAGCTGCAGGAGTGTGGGGGTGCCTGGGGGGGCACAGGGATCCCCCCACCTTGTGGCATCTGGGGTGAAACCAAAGCTTCCCAGGGCATGGTGGAACTCAGATGTGAGCTGGGCATGGTCTGTAGGTTGGGCAGGGTGGACGTGCACATGACAGCATCAGCGTGTCCAAAAGGACCTCCGGCAGTGCTCTGAGCCATTTGGGGACACAGGGACAGTCCCATGGCCATGGGGAAGCCTGGTTCCTGCTCCTGCCAGGACTGCTGGTCAAAGCCTTTCTTTTTGGAAAGATGGTAATTAAAAGTGGAAAAGTGGTCCTGGGTTTGCAGGACTTTGACTTGCAGGAGTGTGCCCTGCTGCAGGTGGGGAGATTCCTGTGCCACTTGCCAAGAGCCCTACATGGGTCTGGTTTTAGTTAATCAAGTGCAGGTTTTGTTCAGCCTCCTGCTTTTTCATCAAGAGGATGAAAACCACTTTCCAATAGCAGCGGGCAGAGATCTGCAACCCACACTCTTCCCAGGTAGATTTATTTCATTGACCCATTTTACTGAGGATTTACCTGCAGGACTGAATCTGGAGCTGCTCCAGTGACCTCCATGGGAGCACCACTGAAAATCTCCCTCCAGGATGTATCCAAGGTCAGCCAGGGAGGCAATTACAATATAGGAAAGGCCATCCATCCTTGGCATCTCTGGGGTGGGAGGTGTGTGGGGCATGGGGGGGCTGGACCCCCATGTCAAGATGCTCATGCATGAGCCTCAGAGGTGGCAGGACCATCTCCATCCTTGCTGTGGGAGGTTGGGTTTTCCATACCCACCACTTAACCAGCTGGCTGGTGCCAAGCAGTTAAACCTACATGAGAAATAGAGGCGGTACAGGCAGGTGAGCCTCCATCCATGTTCTGCTGTGGTCAGCAGCTATTATTCCTCACACAACTGCTGCCCCCTCTGCCCGCAGCCAGAGGGCAGTTGCACACAGGCCGGGTATTCATCTGCACAATGATTATATGGCCTTAATTGAATTCTGCCTCCAAGTCCCTGGTGTGTAGCTGTGTCTGCCTGCTTTAGCCTTTCCTGTTCTTTCTGCCACAGGCAGAGGGGAATGACTTCTTCAGCACGAGTCCATCTGGTGTTAAAAATGGGAAATCAATTTGCTATCGATTGGCATTTCTCTTAACATATTCTCGCAAGTGCTCATTACATTTTCATTCAATTATCCTGGGCTGCATTGTGTATTTTCCCCCCATCCTTTTCAGAGTCAATAGGCGACAATGGAGGCATCCATCCCTCCCATGGAAGCAAGCTGTGCAGCGTGCAGCTAATTTAATTGAGGACAAGCAAATCTTAATAAAGGAGAAGGGAAGAGCAGTACTTGTACCAGGATGGCTGATGCTATAATGACCTGTCTTCTGAAGAAGCAGAGCAGCCGAAGCTCTCCCAGTACCATTAACGTTCAATACATCAGAGCTGAAGGTACCAGTGAGAGGAAAACAACCTCATTAAGCAGGACACTCTCATGCTGGAAGGGGAGGCACATTTATATTCTGACAGGGGATTATCTAGGCAGCAATAATAATAGCAGGAGTAATAATAATAATAAAAAAATCATTATTGCTTGGCATTGCTGGCTGTAGTGGGACCCAAGGGTGTGAAACGGCTCTGGTAGAGTTAAGAGGGTGAGTGGTAGACACAAGCATCAGCAGAAGATGGGTTTGCAGGGCAATCTGGGACAAGCCCCTGCCTGTTCCTGCCTCAATTTCTCCAGCTACAAAGCAAGGCAGTGATACCTGGCTTTTCAGAGTGCTGCAGCTGCTCAGCACTCAGCTGCAGCACTTAATTGCATTAAGATTATTTAATCTTAATGCAATTCCATTTGTTCTTCTCTACCAAGACTAACATGGTATGTTGTCCACCCAACATCATCATCTTTTTGGGGAGGAAAGCTGCAGCCTGAGCTTGGCTCTTGCTGTCATAGCCATCCCCAAGTCCCCCAACCTCTCCCATCTCCATACAGGGGATATTAAGTCTGGATTTGCCTCTGCTCTGACTGGAAGTGCTTTTCCCCATGGGTGCATCCTGCTTGGTGCAGAGCCCTCAAGGACAGCCTGGCCCTCACTCATCCCTTTACATGGGAACAGGAGGGATGATGACAAATCCAGACCTCATCCAAGCTTGAAGGTAGGTTTGTTCTTGGATCCTTTTCAGATTTTCACATTCAAACTCATAAGAGCATTTGTCATAAGGCTTGTGACAACAGCTCATCCATCTGCAATGCTGACAAGCCCAGCCACTAGCCAAAATATATTCCAGATTTGGCTCCAAATACCATGTGCCTCCTCTGAGTACCATACATTTCAGATAGACATGTTGTCCCTGTGTGCAGCACTTTACCAGGGGTAATGTCTGTGTGGCACAGTTGTGCATGTCATTTGTTAATGTGCGAGCAAGTGTTCAGGCTCAGGGAGACCCACTTGCTGTTATCACGATCTTAGGTAGGGCTCTTGGCAGAGCCAGGCAGGCAGAGGAGAGCTGGGCCCCGGCTTATCTCTCGGCGTGTCTGAGCAGTTACACGCAGGGCTGAGAGCCTTGCTGCACACCCCTCCAGTTATCTGGGTTTCAAGACAGCCTTTGATAAAGAACCACAAGGCAGACAGCGGCAGCAGCTCGAAGGGATTGGGGACTGAGATAGCAACAAAAGACCTGGCTCCAAATCAAAAGGATCTCAGTGGCTGCACTGAGGAGGCCAGCTCCTGCTAGGGGTGGGATGGGGATGCTCCCTCCTCTTCAGAGGAGGGGAATGAAGGGGAGAGGGAGAGCGAGGCTGTAACGCTGCTCTGCACCCTTCTTGCGCTCATCCAGCTGTACTTTGCTGCACTCATTCCCTTCGCTCTGCCTCCTGCAAAGACCTGGTTTGTCTCCAGCATTGCAATAGTTTGTTAGGACAGAGAAAGGAGTGCCATGCATCCAACAGGCATGTCCAACAACCATGTTGCTCAGCCTCCCCTTAGCCATCACCCTGCACCATCCTGGATATGCTCCTGGCAAATGTGAGCTTTTGAGAGGAGGGAAGAGATTCAGAAACTCAGGATGTGCTCAAAGCAAATAAGTGTATTAGCTGAAGTAATGGGAGCTCTTTTCCTGAGCGCTTGTGGTAAGCTCCATTACCGTGCCAGGGCTCTGTACCTTCAGTGCTGTGCAGTTGGGCAGAAATGCTCCTTAATGCCAGACTGGAGCTGTCTTTCGTAATGCAATTGTTCCTCAATAATCTTGAAATGGAATATAATTAGGAAAGGAGGAGGAGAGTGTGCAATTGTAGTTGGGAGCTGTAATGCATGGGTTGTGCCAGTGCAGCCCTTGACCAAGACCATTGGCCATGGAGCATCTTCACCTCATGGAGCCGGCTGAAGCCTTTACCTTAAAAATGAGGAATAAAGAGGAGGGTTTAGTTGGGGATTTTTTCCTTTTATCTTGAAAAAAGCTGAAAATTGTTTCAGAAGAGGCTCACAAGCTTTAAATCAAGCTTCCAAAGAGCCGGTTCAAAGCAGTGGCATCTCCAACTGCAGACCCACCCTGGGCTACAGGGCTGTGCTGTCATCCCCAGATTCCAGATACCTCCCAGCCAGAGGGATCCAAGTCTAGGACACAGGGATGGAGAGGGATGCTCATTGCAGACAGTCCATACATGGGTGGAAGTACCCTAACACCCAATGGAGAATTCGCTTCCTAGCAACAACTCTGAAGCCCCTGATGGTACGTGTGGTCTCTCTCTCTCATACCCCTGTAGAAAAAAGGTTTATTAAAACTGATGATAAAATGCAGCTGGGGTTGGGAGCTGAAGGATGAAGGGGTGTCTGCAGGGTTTTGGGCAGCTCCAGATCCTTGGAGATGGATGCAGGGAACACCCCCAGATCCCCTTCTGGCTTTAGGGCTTTCACTGCCTGGGAGGACCCACAGAGTCCCTGGGCCGTGGCTGGCTTTTCCTCACCTGTTCCTGGACAGACACCCCAGACAGACACCCCCAAACAGACAGATCACCCATTTCTGGGAATTTTTAGCCATGGAAAAAAAATATCTCAGCCCTCGAGTGACTCACAGGGGAGATAATTGGCTGCACCACTTATTTTTCTTTCTGCTTTTGCCTAAAGAAGCCATCATCTCCAGCGCCCACCACGGGGACACCACAGCTTTTGATGTTTCCCTTTGTTTTGTCTGACTTAATCACTCCGGGGGGGTGTGGGGGGTGTGTGTGTGTCTCCTGCTGCCAAAGCCCCTGGAAGCAGAACAGGGCTGGGGACATGCTTGGTCACCGGAGGAGCCACCCCACTGTGGGGATTCTCTGGTGGCTAGAAAGGGTTGTGCTTGCAGTGAAAACCTCTCCCTATACCCCAGCCAGTGATTTCATCAAACCTGCAGGTGCACAATCACCTCTGGGGCCTGATCCTGGACCCCACTGGACTGATTCCACATGCAGCATTCAGGGCAAATCCCACAAACACTGCAAACATCCCTCCCCATGAAGGCACCAGCCTTGTTTTCTGCACAGTTGAGGCTGGAGGAAAAAAAATAAAGGCTTTACAAGCATCCCTAAGCTCACACACTGATCTCTCCTACCCAGAGGCTCCCTATGGAGGCTACCCTTGATTTGGAGAAAGCTGAGGTTCTCAATGACTTCTTTGCCTCAGTCTTCACCGGCAAGTGCTCTGACCATGCCGCTCAAGTCTTGGAAGGCAGATTTTGGGTCTGTGAGAATGAAGACCTTAGGCCCACTGTAGGAGAGGATCAGGTTCGAGATCATCTTAGGAACGTAAATGGGCACAAGTCCATGGGACCTGATGAAATCCATCTGTGGGTCCTGAAGGAGCTGGGAAATGAAGTTACTAAGCCACTGTCCATCATATTTGAAAAATCGTGGCAGCCAGGTGAAGTTCCCGATGACTGGAAGAAGGGTAATATAACCCCCATTTTCAAGAAGGGGAAAATAGAAGACCCAGGGAACTACAGACCAGTCAGTCTCACCTCTGTGCCTGGCAAAATCTTGGAGCAGATTCTCCTGGAAAGCATGCTAAGGCACATGAAAAACAACGAGGTGGTTGGTGACAGCCAACATGGCTTCACTAAGGGGAAATCCTGCCTGACCAATTTGGTGGCCTTCTGTGGAGGACCACTTGGAACAAAATGGACACATGAGCAATCCAGGACTCATGTCAATAGCAAGAGTTTGAGTTAGGTCTCACGGCCTAGCATCAAGGTCATCTAAAGGACACTTGTGGGGGCAGAATGAGAAAGTTGGCTCAAGAAGAACAACTCCCGGATGTGGAATGCAAAACTTGGCAAACTTAAGGACTTGTAAGGCCTTCGCGTGAACTGAAAGCTTTAGACAATTATAAGCTGTATCTGTGCGCGTGTCTCGTTAAGCTCAACCAATTAGGATTGTATAAGGTCTGCGTGGACACTCAGAGAGAATATATAAACAGCTATCCGGGCTTAATAAAGCATCAGCATTTAATCATATTGGTTGTCCTGCTGTCCGTTTATCTCCCGCAGCCTTCTATGATGGGGCTACAGAACTGATAGATGGGGCAAAGCAGTCGACGTCATCTACCTGGACTTGTGCAAAGCGTTTGACACTGTCCCGCACGACATCCTTGTCTCTAAACTGGAAAGACATCGATTTGATGGATGGACCACTTGGTGGATAAGGAATTGGCTGGATGGCCGCACGCAGAAAGTTGTAGTCGACGGCTTAATGTCCAACTGGAGACGGGTAACGAGTCGTGTCCCTCAGGGATCGGTGTTGGGACCGATCTTGTTCAACATCTTTGTCGGCGACATGGACAGTGGGATCGAGTGCGCCCTCAGCAAGTTTGCTGAGGACACTAAGCTGTGTGGTTTGGTTGATAAGCCGGAGGGAAGGGATGCCATCCAGAGGGACCTTGACACGCTTGAGAGGTGGGCCAATGCCAACCTTATGAAGTTCAACAATGCAAAGTGCAAGGTCCTACACCTGGGTGGGGGCAATCCCAGGCACAGCTACAGGTTGGGCAGACAAGTGATTCAGAGCAGCCCTGCGGAGAAGGACTTGGGGGTGCTGGTTGATGAGAAACTGAGCATGAGCCGGACTCAGTGTGCGCTTGCAGCCCAGAAACCAACCATATCCTGGGCTGCATCAAAAGAAGTGTGACCAGCAGGTTGAAGGAGCTGATCCTGCCTCTCTACTCTGCTCTCGTGAGACTCCACTTAGTACTGTGTGCAGTTCTAATGTCCTCATAAGAAGGACATGGAGATGTTGGAGCAAGTCCAGAGGAGGGCCATGAGGATGATCAGGGGGCTGGAGCACCTCCCGTATGAAGACAGGCTGAGAGAGTTGGGGCTGTTCATCCTGGAGAAGAGAAGGCTGCTTGGAGACCTCCTAGCAGCCTTCCAGTATCTGAAGGGGGCCTAGAAGGATGCAGGAGAGGGACTCTTCATCAGGGACTGTAGCGATAGGACAAGGGGTAATGCGTTCAAACTTAAACAGTTCTTTACTGTGAGGGTGGTGAGGCACTGGCATGGCTTGCCCAAAAGAAGTTGTGAATGCTCCATCCCTGGCAGTGTTCAAGGCCAGGTTGGACAGACCCTTGGGCAACATGGTCTAGAGTGAGGTGTCCCTGCCCATGGCAGGGGGGTTGGAAGTAGATGATCATAAGGTGGTCCTTTCCAACCCAAAACCATTCTATGATTCTATGATTCTAAGATTCTATGACTCTATGATTCTATGATTCTATGAAACATGCATCGTGAGTAGAGGTTGTCTCCAAACTCCTTCACCAGTCCAGAAACTGGGAAACTAAATAAAACCAACCTGCCTTTTATTATGAGTAAATGTGTTCATACACCACCTAAGAGTACCCCTCTTCTGCATCCCCCACTATGACATCATGATTTCCATTCAAGGTGAAACCAGCCTTTTTGACACTTATGGCCTTCTTTTTCATGCCCTTCCTTGAATTTGGGTTTTCCTCAGAGATAACTTTTGCTCAGGGGATACCCACAGGATTTGTAAGAGGGTTTAAAAATCCTTGTCAGTGTTGATATGGCTGCTAACACTGCCAGGGATCACTGCAGCTCTACATGGCTGTCAGCTCTGGGCTGGTGTCCTCTTTCCTCCTTTTCCTGGGGCTGTATTTACCAGCAGAGCACTTGTCTTGTTGCTCCCATGGTGGGAAGTGGACAAGCATCTTCTGCAGACTGTGAGAAGGGTTTGCATCACTGCTAGTGAGGGGCAAGGGCAAGAACTCGCTTTCTAGCAGTATGTTTTGTCTGGCAGGTGTCAGAGCCCAGGGAAGGTGGCAGATGCTCTGCCTGCATTTGCAGAAGCATTTTTTATTTATTAATGGAGAAGATGTGGAGGTGACCAGAACCATGCGTCTTGAAACATGGGGGAGAGTGATTACTGTGATAAACTGGATATTTGTCAGAACTTCTGTTTCATGAAGGGTTTAATAGCACAGGGGAACCACAGGACTTCCAGATCCCAGAGGAGAGAAGTTTGACAGTGGTAAGAAGAGCTCTACAGGCTGGCACAATGGGAGCGAGCTCTTTCTCCTTCACCAGCCCAGCTCCATGGAGCAATTTAATCCCTCTGCAGTTCTAGATTGAAGAGAGCCGGTGCAGCATCTCCCCAAGCTGCTTGTAGCATGCATCCCTCCTTATGCAGCTGAGATGCTGGTGTGACACTTAAATAACAGCCTAGGAGAAGAGCTGAGCTGCAAGGAAATGTGTGTACAAGAGAGAAGGGTCAGGGTGAGGATAGCAGGGCTGTGATTATTTGCCAGAAATCTGTTTGAGACCCGGGGGCAACAACGTACAATGAGAAAAAGCCTCATGTGTGGGTCTTATTCCTCTCTTGGGAATGCATCTCTTGCATCACCCCAGGCCAGGAACCGGGCATGTTCACATGCCACCTGCAAGTGCATTGTGCAGAGAGCAAGGCATGTGTGCCCACAGGGTCCTCTGAATTACTGAGCAGATGGGTTTGCTCCCTGCCCTGCTGCTCCTCACCACTGCCACCAGCCAGAAAATACCACGAGGAGCAATGGGCTCGAGGCAATGCCAGAGCTGGGGAGGGAGGGGAAGGTGCCCATGGAGATGCAGGGTCTGACATGGGGCATCTCCCGAGGTTGGAAGCCACCCAGCCAGGCTGGCATGTGTGTGCGATGCTGGTTTCCATGGAAACCCAGCAAAAGATGTGGAGGAGCTGCCAGCAAGGCAGGGTGGTCCATAGGGTGGATGCTAGTCCCTGCATCAGTGGCACGGGGGGACTGTAGGGCAGAGGGACACATAGACCTGCTGTGGGATGAGCCACCATGGAGCATGTGCACTGTGCTGCCTTGGGGTGCTGCTGGGTGCTGTGCTCCTTTGGGGTGCTGCCCTGAAGGGAGGGGGATGTCATTGCCATTTGTTCCTCACCTGCGGAATTGCAGGGGTGTCCCATGGGGTTTCAGAGGGGATGCAGAGGGAAGACCTTACACATCCCTGGGATGCTCAGGCCCTGGTTGAGATTGGAGCAGGGTTGAGACAGGCTCAAGGAGGAGAAGCCAGGCTGCTTCATGAGGTTTTTGAAGTGTCTCTGGTTTTCCTTCCTCTAAGGGCTGCTCAGATTTTAATGCTGCATTAAATTGCATTGCAATTTTCTCCGTGTGGCCAATGAAGACAGCACAGCATCTCCAGGTGGGGATTCATCCCATCCAGAGGCAGGTAGTGAGAGCCATGTCCTGGATGTCTCCATCAGCCCTGGTACAGATGAGACATCCACCTCTTGAGGATGCAATGTCCCAAGCCTGATGGCTTTGAGCTGCCTGTGACAGTGTGGTCAAGGAGATGTAGCAGTTGATAAACCACTGCTCTACCCCAACCAGGGCAGAGGGGATTTCTCCTGCCTCGTTTCCGCTGCAAGGCTGAACTGGAGGCAGCTTGAGTTGGTGGAGTAGGGAGGGAGCAGGATTCGGCACACAGGGGCCATCAGCCTCCACGTCAGCAGCTAGAAGCTGATGGCCACAGCTGGGATCAGTCACTCCAGGCTTATTTTATCATCCCAGGAGGAAAGCAGTGTGACACACTGTGTCTGAATGCAGAGGTGTGCTAGGGTGGCTGCTGTACCTTATGCTGCCTGTGGCTCTCTCCTGGCTACTTGCTTTACAAGGGACCATAGGGCTTGGGGGTAGAAATCCAACTTTTAGGCACTGGGAGTTAGTTGAGCTGAGCCTGTGACCATCCCACATGGCCAGAGTGCAGCACCCTAAATGCATCACATCCTAAAATCAGAAAGCAAACTGCCAGGAGGAGGACCAGGCATCGTGACACCCAGCCCAGGGACTTTGCTGCTTCCCCACCCTTCCTTACAAACCTGGGCTCCTCCTGCCCTCCTGTGCTGTACATCCCCCTCTCTCTGCTTCCTGGGGCTTGATCCTCCCATTGCCCAGAATTGCTGGTTCCCAGAGGAAAACCTGTCTGCAGGGAGCCGTACCCAGTCTGACACCTGCCAGTGTCCGCAAGGAAGGAGCGCACCTAACAAGGATGCTCCTCAAGGTCAGAATACAGAGTAGATGGGCTGTGCTAGTGTTATGTGTTGGTGCAGAGGCAGCACTTCAGCAGGTGAGGGCTGGGAACACTGGTGTCACACACCACTGGGCCAGCTGGGGCATGCAGGGACAGGGAAGCTGTGCCTGTGCCCGTGCTCTTGGCTTGGCAGTGCTGCCTTTGCTGGGGTCTCCTTCAGACCAGGAACCAGAACCAGCTTTGCAATGCATTCACCTGCCAAAAGCCTCAGCTGCAGAATGGAGCTTGTCTTCACAAAGATGCTCCAAGGTCTGGAGCACCTCTGCTCTGGAGACAGGCTGAGCTGGGCTTGCTCAGCCCGGAGAAGAGAAGGCTCTAGGGAGACCTTAGAGCAGCTTCCAGTGCCTAAAAGGGCCGACAAGAAACCTGGAGAGGGGCTTTTGACAAGGGCATGTAGTGACAGGACAAGGGGGAATGGCTTTAAGCTGACAGAGGGGAAATTTAGATTAGATATTAGGAAGAAGCTCTTCCCTGTGAGGGTGGTGAGGCCCTGGCACAGGTCGCCCAGAGAAGCTGTGGCTGCCCCATCCCTGGCAGTGTTCAAGGCCAGGTTGGACGGGGTTTGGAGCAACCTGGTCAAGTGGAAAGTGTCCCTGCCCATGACAGGGGGTTGGAACTGGATGAGCTTTAAGGTCCCTTCCAACCCAAACCAGTCTGTGATTCTGCGATTCACCCTCTGCTCCCTGATTCAGAAGCTCCTCACCACTGTTTCCCTCTATTTCAGCCCAGTGCCCTAGTTGCAAGGCTGTTGGCTGGTCTGGAAGGGGCTTTGCTTGTTCTGCAAAGAATGACCACGATGTAGCTGTCATATTGAACGGAAATATTTTTTGGAAGTAATTTCTGGGTGGGATGGGATCTTTTCCCCAGCTCCAGCAGAACTTCTTCATTCTTCCCACCCTCCACCTGAGGGTGCTGGGAGGGTTTCTACCATCTCCCAGCATGCTGCTGCTCCTGAGCATTAGTTTTTCAGTGCCCAGGTTTCCACCAGCTGCAAATGCAGGCTTAGGCATCTGACAGCTGGTCAGGAGAGGGTTTTGAGGAGAATAACATTGATGATGTAGGTGAATGCAGGTGACGGCTGTGTCTGCCTGTCCTAGCTCCTGGTGAGTCTGTTCAAGCTAGAAAATCACTCAAGTCCATGTAGAGCCCGTGGCGTGGTGACCTCCAATGAGCCCTCTGCTCAAATTAATCACCCTGCTTGGAGCAGATGAGGAGTAATGAAATGGGCTGTGGGAGATGCGCTTAATTCAAATGAGTGTGAGTGACACGTGGTGTCTGTGGATGAATACTGGATTAAATAGTGGGGTGCTGTGGAGTTGTGGACCTGTACCCAAATAGGGCAAGTCCTGCCAACCGCAGGAAGTGTGAGGTGTTGCTGGTCATCCATCAGGACGTGGTCTGGGAACACACAGGGGTATGAAGGCTGAGGTTCTCAATGACTTCTTTGCCTCAGTCTTCACCGGCAAGTGCTCTGACCATGCCGCTCAAGTCTTGGAAGGCAGATTTTGGGTCTGTGAGAATGAAGACCTTAGGCCCACTGTAGGAGAGGATCAGGTTCGAGATCATCTTAGGAACGTAAATGGGCACGAGTCAATGGGACCTGATGAAATCCATCCGTGGGTCCTGAAGGAGCTGGCAAATGAAGTTGCTAAGCCACTGTCCATCATATTTGAAAAATCATGGCAGTCAGGTGAAGTTCCCGATGACTGGAAAAAGGGTAATATAACCCCCATTTTCAAGAAGGGGAAAATGAAAGACCTGGGAAACCTGTCAGTCTCACCTCTGTGCCTGGCAAAATCTTGGAGCAGATTCTCCTGGAAAGCATGCTAAGGTACATGAAAAACAAGGTGGTTGGTGACAGCCAACATGGCTTCACTAAGGGGAAATCCTGCCTGACCAATTTAGTGGCCCTCCCTGATGGGGCTATGGAACTGATGGAT
This sequence comes from Strigops habroptila, assembly GCF_004027225.2. Taxonomy (NCBI): domain Eukaryota; kingdom Metazoa; phylum Chordata; class Aves; order Psittaciformes; family Psittacidae; genus Strigops; species Strigops habroptila. The sequence goes on from NC_044301.2 coordinate 26,378,618, forward strand.
AGGGGCAGAGCGGTTGATGTCATCTACCTGGACTTGTGCAAAGCGCTTGACACTATCCCGCATGGCAACCTTGTCTCTAAACTGGAGAGACATAAATTTGATGGATGGACCACTCAGTGGATAAAGAATTGGCTGGATGGCCACACACAAGAGTTGCAGTCAACGGCTCAATGTCCAGCTGTAGATGGGTAATGAGTGGTGTCCCTCAGGGGTCGGTGTTGGGACCGATCCTCTTCAACATCTTTGTCGGCAACATGGACAGTGGGATTAAGTGTGCCCTCAGCATGTTTGCTGAGGACACTAAGCTGTGTGGTTCGGTTGATACTCTGGAGGGAAGGGATGCCATCCAGAGGGACCTTGACATGCTGGCCAATGCCAGCCTCATGAAGTTCAACAAAGCCAAGCGCACGTTCTCCTTGGGTTGCTGCAATCCCAGGCACAGCTACAGGTTGGGCGGAGAAGAGATTCAGAGCAGCCCTGCGGAGAAGGACTTGGGGGTGCTGGTTGATGAGAAACTGAGCATGAGCTGGACTCAGTGTGCGCTTGCAAGCCCAGAAACCAACCATATCCTGGGCTGCATCAAAAGAAGCATGACCAGCAGGTCAAAGGAGGTGATCCTGCCCCTCTACTCTGCTCCCGTGAGACACCACTTGGAGTACTGTGTACACTTCTGGTGTCCTCAACGTAAGAAGGACATGGAGCTGTTGGAGCAAGCCCAGAGGAGGGCCATGATGATGATCAGGGGGCTGGAGCACCTCCCATACGAAGACAGGCTAAAATAGTTGGGGCTGTTCAGCCTGGAGAAGAGAAGGCTGTGTGGAGACCTCATAGCAGCTTTCCAGTATCTGAAGGGGGCCTACAAGGATGCTGGAGAGGGACTTTTCATTAGGGACTGTAGTGATAGGACAAGTGGCAATGGGTTTAAACTTAATCAATCAGGGGAAGTTTAGGTTAGATATAAGGAAGAAGTTCTTTACAGTGAGGGCGGTGAGGCACTGGAACAGGCTGCCCAAAGAAGTGGTAAACGCTCCATCCCTGGCATTGTTCAAGGCCAGGTTGGACAGAGCCTTGGGCAACATTGTCTAGGGCGATGTGTCCCTGCCCATGGCAGGGGGGTTGGGACTAGATGATCTTAAGGTCCTTTCCAACCCTAACCATTCTATGATTGTATGGTGAGCCTGGCCCCAGCACCCTGGCCTGGGCAGCGGCTGTTGCACCCTGGCAGCTTCCGCAGCCCCGGCTCCACCCCACACCCTTATAAAACCTTTTCTGAATCAGATGTAAATCAGGCCTGGAAATTCCTTTGGTACATTTGTCCTGGGTTCAGCTGTGACAGTTATTTTTCTCCTTCCTAGTAGCTGGTGCAGTGCTGTGTTTTCGGCTTTAGTCTGAGAACAATGCTGATAACATGCCAGTGTTTTAGTTGTTGCTAAGTAATGCTTACCCCAATCAAGGACTTTTCAGTCTCATGCTCTGCCAGGGAGGAGGGGCACAAGAAGCCGGGAGGGAGCAGAGACAGGACACCTGACCCAAACTAGCCAAAGGGGTATTCCATACCATGGCACGTCGTGCCCAGTATAGAAACTGGGGGGAGTTACCCAGAAGGCCCATATCACTGCTTGGGTCGGGATGGGTATCAGTCGGTGGGTTGTGAGCAATTGTATTGTTCATCACTTGTGTTTATTGTTTTCTTTTCCTTTTCCCCTTTTATATTCTCTCCCCTTGTTATTTCCTTTATCATTATTATTATTGGTGGTAGTAGTAGTTTTGTATTATACTTTAGTTATTGGACTGTTCTTATCTCAACCCGTGGGATTTACATTCTTTTGATTCTCCTCCCCATCTCTCTGGGAGCGGGGGGGGAAGAAGGGGGGGAGTGAGGAAGCGGCGGTGTGGTTTGAGTTACCGGCTTGGCTTAAACCATGACAATGAGCTGAGCTGGGGATTTCAAACACATATAGCTTTTTTCATTACAACGCCTGTGCTTTTTTATATATACACATATATATATATATTTTGGGAGGGCGGGGGTTTTGTGCTTTCCCAGCTGCAGATTTTGTCGGGTCCCTGTCCCGATGGTGCTCTGCATCCTGCGGCTGCCTACTCCCATGCTAAAAGCTGTTGCCTTCCGGCTGCCAGCTCATTGATACAGCTCAATTAATGCTTACTCCCCTGTTGTCCAAAGGGGAGTCCCTTTTTGCCAGGCTGAGCAGCCAGAGCCCTGCTCTGCTGCATGCACAGTCCTGCCGAGAGCCAGAACTGTTACCCCTCTTGGGATTAAAAGTGGGTTTATGGAGATTTTCCCCTTTCAGCCCTGGGGAGGGGGGATTTATTGTGGGTCACTGGAGCAACGCTGCTGCAGAAGGATGGCCTGGGGAAATAGAGACACATAACCTTCATCCTGGCTTTATCCCGTGACCTAAGACCACATTTACACATACATCCTGGTTAAGTGAAGGACACAGGGTTGGTCACCCCACAACCATCACCCCATTTCACAGGGCGAGACCCCCATGGTTCTGCCACCAGGGCATGAACCAGCTCCAAACCCATGAGAGATGGAAAATGGGCAGGCAGGAGAATTTTTCCAGGGTGTGGGATTAAGATAAAAGGATTTCCTTTGGAGCCCCTGCCTATTGTGGCTGGGCAGGGCTCCTGTCCCACACTCCTCTGTCCCCCTTCCCCTTCCCACCTCCATGGAAAACACCTTCCTGGGGAGATACTGGGAGCTTTTAACAGAAAATCAGAAGTTTAAATTTGCACAGCAGCGGCTGAATCAGTGCTTGGAGCCACACTGTGCTGACAGTTTATTTAACAAAAAAAAAAGGAATAATAATAATGATATTGAACATGCAAAACTGAGCACGGGAGGAGGGGACTGTTCTAGTGACACTTCCCATCTCTGTCTGGGGAGATTAAGGAAACGTCGGAGTAAGAAGCACATTTAATGTTTAAATTGCATTTCATTGCTTATTTAGTTAGCAGAGGTGAGTTGTTTTTGGGGACCAGGTGTCGTGGTTTAAGCCCAGCAGGTAACTCAGAACCAGGCAGGCGCTGGCTCATTCCCCCCCTTCTTCTTCCCCCCGCTCCCGGAGGGATGGGGAGGAGAATCAAAATAATATAACTCCCACGGGTTGAGATAAGAACGGTCCAATAACTAAGGTACCATACAAAACCACTACTACTACCACCAATAATAATAATGATAAGGGAAAATAACAAGGGGAGAGGATACAATTGCTCACCACCCGCCGACTGATAACCAGCCTGACCCGAGCAGCGATCTGGGCCTTCCGGGCAACTCCCCCCAGTTTATATACTGGGCATGACATGCCGTGGTATGGAATACCCCTTTGGCCAGTTTGGGTCAGGTGTCCTGTCTCTGCTTCCTCCGGGCTTCCCCTCCTCCCTGGCAGAGCATGAGACTGAGAAAGTCCTTGGTCGGAATAAACATTACTTAGCAACAACTAAAACCATCGGTGTTATCAGTGTTGTTCCCAGGCTGAAAGCCAAAAACACAGCACTGCACCAGCTACTAAGAAGGAGAAAAATGACTGCTATAGCTGAACCCAGGACAGTATCCACCCCTTATTCTATCCCATTCACGTCATGCTCAGATCCCACATTTTTCAGTACACCATCGCTTTTGTCTCATATATGTATATATATCACCACACCCACAGACAAAGAGAAAGATATCATTCCTTAGTCCATGGACCAATCCCTATAAAGTTGCTGAACTCATCCAGTCCATGATGTCAGGCTCCATCTCTTGTAATAGTCTTTCAGGGCAGGAGGGATGGTGTGTAGTGTTGGGTTGTTGCCTGCTGACGACAACACGGAACTCGTCTGGTCACGGCTTGTCTGGTTTCGTCAAAATTCATTCTTTGTTGAGGTGATGATCGGAGGGAATGCATTGGTGGTGTGACTTCATTCAGGCCACGATAGTCTACTGTTAGTCTCCACTCTCCATGAGACTTTTGCACTGGCCATATGGGGCTATTAAAGGGTGAGCGGGTCCTGCTGATCACTCCTTGGCTCTCCAGTCTACGGATCAGCTTATGGATGGGAATCAGGGAGTCTCGGTTGGTGCGATGTTGCCGCCAGTGCACTGTTGTGGTCGCGATTGGCACTTGTTGTTCTTTGACCTTTAGCGACCCCACAATAGAATGATCCTCTGAGACACCAGGCAAGGTGGATAGCTGCTTCATATTCTCTGTCTCCAAGGCAGTGATAAAAAAAGCCCATCTATACCCTTTTGGGTCTTTGAAGTACCCTCTCCTGAGATAGTCTATGCCAAGGATGCATGGAGCCCCTGGACCAGTCATAGTGGGGTGCATTTGCCACTTCCTCCCAGTCAGGCTGATTTCAGCCTCCAGTACAGTCAACTCTTGGAATCCTCCTGTCACTCCAGAAATATAAATGTGTTCCAACCCTTGATGCCTTGATGGCATCAGGGTGCACTGTGCACCACTGTGTACTAGAGCCTTATACACCTGTGGGCAGGGCTCCTCTAATAGTGATCACAAGATTGTCCACTTATGTCTTGTAGAAAGGGATTAGTATTCCTTATCAAAGGAGCTGGAGTAAAATCAGCTCTTCCACTCCATCTGGGAAACTGCTCACCAGAGACTGGAGCAGCAGCTTTCCTGGGAGGATCATCCTTGACCGCTGTTCTCCTCTTCAGTTCACGCACCCGTTGCTCCAGAACTGAGGTACATTTTCCATCCCACTTTCTCATGTCTCCTCCGTGATCCCACAGGTAAAACCATAGGGTGGCCTGTAGTGTGTACCTCCTATATTTTCTTTCTCGAGCAGTAGGGCACCTTCTGTTAACAGTTGGGACCGGGGTTGGTACGAGTGGGGGGCTGGATAGATCGGATAAATCGTCTCTCAATTGTTTGAACTCCTGGGACAGTTTTTCCACAGCTGAAATGATGGAAGGGGTGAGATTGTCTTTGAACTCTTGGAGTTGATGAGTCACTTCATCCACTGTTGGTGGTGCTATGTCATTCCAGGTCATTGATGCCAATGTGTGGGCATATGATGTTGGTGTACTCCATGTACGTTTCCGCCACATGGGTCATGTACATTCAACTTCATCTGAGTCTACGGATGCATTCCCGGCATCTGGCATACGATAGGTCATCTAGAATGGCTGATTCCCTCAGGGACTGGATGCCTTTCTCTATCGTGGTCCAGGTGGCTTAGCGATTCATAACATCATCCTTGTAGGGAAACCTTTCCTTCACAGCTGCCAGGAGCCGCCTCCAAAGGCTGAGGGCTCATTTTTCTCTTGCAATCGCTTTGTCAATTCCTCCTTCTCCAGCAAGTGATCCCAGCTGCTTGGCTTCCCTACCTTCTAGTTCGTGACCGTCGGCCCCATTGTCCCAGCATCGGAGCAACCAGGTGACAATGTGCTCCCCTGGAAGATGGGTGAAATCTTTTCGCATATTCCGCAGCTCTGTTGAGGTCCGGGGTCAAGAAGTGACCTCTTCTTCTTCTTCCTCTTCCTCTGATCCACGTAGTAGTAACTCTTGTTCAGATGCTGTTCTGTGTAGTAATGGCATTGGGTCTTCATCTTTCTTCGCTTCGCGGGTTGCTCTTTGTGCCTCTCGTTTGCTTTTGCTCACAGGGGCAACAGATATTGTCACAAATTGGGCATTTGGTTTAGGTGCAGTATCTATCACTGTGGTTGCAGTGGCTGCACTGTCTGCCACTCGGATTGGAGTGGCTGCAGTGTCTCTTGCTGGGGTTGGTGCAGCTTCTGTGCTTGGGGGTTGAGTAACACCAACAGCTGCGTTGTCTGTTGCTGTCGGGGTTTGAGTAGCTGCTGTACTTGTTGCTGGAGTTGCTGTAGCTGCAGTGCTTGGAATAGCTGCATTGTCTGTTGCTGTTGGGGTTTGAGTAGCTGCTGTGCTTGTCACTGGGGTTGGTGTAGCTGCTCTGCTTGGAGTTGGAGTAGCTGTGTTGTCTGTTGCTTTGCCATCAGATCCAGAGACTTTTTTTTCCCTTTGTAGGTGCTGGATAGTGTTGAGTAGGGCTCTGTAGGCATAGGCCAGTCCCCAGCACGTTGCCATGATTTGTCCCTCTCTGGTATAACCAGGACGACAGCAAACCTGGTTTACCTGTATTACTAGTTTTTCCGGATTTTGCCCTTGTTCAGGGGTGAAGTTCCAAAGCACTGGAGGGGCCCACTGGCCTAGATACTTGCCCACGCTTTCCCACACACCCTGCCACTCATGACTGTCCAGCCTCAGGGAAAATCTCTTGGTGGTCCTCCTATATCGTTGTCTAACCGTAGGCCAGATTTGAACTTGATACTGCTTAACTTTTAAGGTCAGACGAAATAGCATGTTCCCAGGACAGGATGGCTGTGGGTAAAACACACTCCTTATGTTTGCCAGCATGCTGATCCCCAGCACAATCAGTAGGCAGGTCTCAAGGGTATTCAAAGGCCATCCAAAACCTTCAGAACTCTCAAATGCTGTTGTAAATAGCCTGGTGGGGGAGCAGGGGGTGTAAGGGAATGCCTCCTTTTTAGGTTGACCCCCCAAGGAGAAAAAAAAAGATATGCAATTGCTAAAAGATTCCATTATATACCTCCCAAAGTATAGAGGTGATGACCAGGCTGGGAATGCAAGCCAGACCAGTTTCATGATCAATGAGTCTATTGTATTACAAGTCATTACCATGAAGTAATGGCCATCCCCTTTCATCCCCTTTCTCTCCCAGTTGCTTCTTTTTTGTTGTTGTTGCAATGGTAAGTTGTTCAAAAGAAACCCTCTGCTATCAGATGTCTGCCTGGGCAGTCTAGAAAATTAGGGAAGGGGATAAATCCTGCCTGTGTGAAGCTCGTGGAGGCTCCCTGCCGCCTTCCCCCATAGAGGAAGGGAAATATTTCAAGTCACTGCCCTGGGGTACCCTGGCAGACCATCCTGGGAAGAGCCCCCAGGTTTAGGGGTCTCTCTCTGGGTTTTCTCTGAGCCACCAGCTCAGGGAGCAATGCTGCCTCTAAAGCCTTGCCTGGTGTCCTGGGTTCAGCTACAGCAGTCATTTTTTCTCCTTCTTAGTAGCTGGTGCAGTGCTGTGTTTTTGGCTTTCAGCCTGGGAACAATGCTGATAACACCGATGTTTTTAGTTGTTGCTAAGTAATGTTTACTCTGCCCAAGGACTTTCTCAGTCTCATGCTCTGCCAGGGAGGAGGGGAAGCCGGGAGGAAGCAGAGACAGGACACCTGACCCAAACTGGCCAAAGGGGTGTTCCATACCACAGCACGTTATGCCCAGTATATAAACTGGAGGGAGTCACCCAGAAGGCCCAGATCGCTGCTCGGGTCGGTCTGGGTATCAGTCGGCGGGTAGTGAGCAATTGTATCCTCTCCCCTTGTTATTTCCCTTATCATTATTATTATTGCTGGTAGTAGTAGGAGTTTTGTATTATACCTTAGTTACTGGACTGTTCTTATCTCAACCCATGGGATTTACATTCTTTCGATTCTCCTCCCCATCCCTCCGGGAGCGGGGGAAGGAAGAAAGGGGGGAGTGAGTGAGCGGCTGCGTGGTTCCTAGTTACAGGCTGGGCTTAAACCACGACACTTTGCCAACTCTCTGCTGCCTGGGTTGCAGCTTGCCCTGCAAGATGCTTCTATTGGCACAGCCGAGGGGTTATGGACTCCCCTCCCACTGCCTTCATCTATGGGCAGGCATCGAGCCATTAAGCTTGTTTAGAGCTGGGGGTATTTATACTGGGAACACTGGGAGACCGTTATTAAATTGAGCATCACCCAATGGCCGCTGTGGAAGGGAAGCTGCTCCCTGCCATCACTGGGGCTGACATTGCTATTCCCATCACATGGCACTGGGCGAGCATCCTCAGTCTTTGGAGGGAGAATGCACCTTCCAGTGCTCATGGTGTTAATGAAGCCCCTGGGAGCCTGGGGAAGCAACAAGCCTGTGGCAAAGAGTCAAAAGCATGTGCTGAAAGAGACAGCCAGGCAGGAGCAGCCCTAGGCACCGATCTGTCTCATCATGGCACAGCAGCGGGCACTCAGCTGCATGGCATCGCCAACACCTTGCTGCCTAATTGATGACCCCCAACCCAATTAAAGCCTGCACTAATTGGCCTCACTGCTGTTGAGCTGTGCTGAGCAGAGATCAGGGAGGTCAGCAGATCCGTGTCATCATCACCCTCCTCTTCAGCACAGAGGATACCGATCCCCAGGGACTTTGCTTTTATTCCCTTCCCCAAAGCAGGTTTTGTAGCAAGCAAGCTGCCAACGCAATACTGCACCTTCAGCTCTGGAGAGGGGATGGATTCAGAAGCCAGAGGGGAAAAAAAATTCTCCTTGCTGAGCATTTGAGGCCAGATACTCACATTCTTGTTTACACTTCAGGTTATTTTAACCCCTGTCTGGCTTAATCTTATTTTCTGTGCCTTATAGCTAAGCAGAATCAGGATGCAAGTCATTAAAATCACCTTTTGAACCTAGCATTTCATGAGAGCTGAAAAAGGGGGAAATCAGTAAAAAAACACAAGTATGGAGACAGTCTCTGTGCAGCAGGTTGGGCAGCTGGAAATAGCCTCATCTGCTGCCAGTGGAGAGCTGAGGCTTTGCTGAAAAATGGGGATGTTGGTGTAGAAACACAGGTCTGTGGGTGGCCAGCCACAAATTTCCAGCGCTGATGCAGTGGGTTTGGAAAGCACAGTGAAGCACAGTGAAACACAGTGTCTGTCCCCTCCATGAGGACATGGAAAGGCTCCTCTTGCTGAGATGAGGTATCCCGCTCACTGTGGGAAGCCCGCAGCTGCCAAGGACGGATCCTGACGGCAAACAGCATCTTTGATCTCGCAGTCACTGGCACTGGCGAGGCTGCTGTGGGGTCAGTGCTAAGTGGTGCAGCAGGATCCCTACTCCCAGCCTCAAATATCTGTCTGCTCTGCTCCAGCCACAAACCCTCCCCCGGACTAGGAAGAGGGAAAATTACATGCTCCCATTTGCAGATTTGGTGGAGATAAATCCCCCTGGAAGGTGCGGCTGGAGATGCCAGGGCTGATAGCACCAGGCTGTGTGTGCCACGGGAGCACCCTCTCTCCCACCATATCCACTGTCCCAGTACAAGGGCTGTCCTGCTCCTAGGGAGAAGCTGGGAAACTCCCTCCTGTCTGCTCAGGGTGGCAGAGGGCCAGGCTGATCCCATAAAACCCTGAGGGCAGATCACTCCATGACTCCATGGGCAAAATCATCTCAAGTGGAGCAGTGATGCATATGGGGTGGCCACTCATGTAGCTAGAGGGTTTGGCTTTAGCTGCTGGGGAAGGCAGCCAGGCTCAGCGGTGTCCCTTCACTCTGGAAGGGGCAGAAGGGACATAGGGGACAGCCAGCTCCCTGGGGACCATCAGCAGGGAGTGATGTGGTGGGTACCAGCCCCTCTGGGATGATGCTGGAGGGATGCTGTGCTGTGTTGGGTACCAGCCCCTCTGGGATGATGCTGGAGGGATGCTGTGCAGAAGGGCTGCAGGCAGTGAGATGAAAGCCGAGAGGAGTCCAGGAAGGGGGGGAAAAAATCCTGACGTGTGCCATATTTCATAACATGAGATGTGAAACTTTAATGGGATCTGAGATATCAGAGGACAGGAAGCCTAAGCCTGTGCGTGGCACATAAAACCCAACAGCAACATGCAATAGGATCACCACACTCCTTTGCCTACAGCTTCCGAGGATGGACCCTGCTCACCCCTGGAGCTCTGGCTCTCTTGCTTAGCTCAAAGACATGTCAGCGCAAGAGGTATGGCACCGTGAGTTGTGGCCAGCGCTGTATTTCTCCGTTGCAAAGCTGAGCAGTAAATCCTGGCTGGAGGATCTCCCAGAGGCATCAAGGGATGGGCACTGCCAAAATTTATGGCTCAGAGGTGGCAGAGCCATGCCATAAAATAAGAGGTATGCAGGAGAGCTGGTCCCTGTGCTTCCCCAAGGGGAAGCTAGTCCCCTTGCCTGTCTTCTCCCCCAGACCAATTTTCTCTCATTTTGGTTTCTCAGCCAGCACTGTTCATTGATGTTAAAACATCCCCATCCCTGGAAGGAGTTGTTACTCATCCCCGCAGCACTGGAGATAGCTGTAATGGATAACAACCACCATGGCTCACACCAGCAGCATCAGGACAAAGAGGGAGCCAAGATTTGAAGTGGTCATGTCTGCAAGACCTCTGCTCTGCAGCAGCAGCCTCTCCCCATCACCGCCATCCAGCTTTGCTGCCCATGGTCAGCCTCTCCCAAGGTTTAACCCCCCCGACTGCATCCCATGGGCTTACTCCCCATCGACCCCCACCAGGACTGAACCCTGCAGCTGCCCCCACCTCCTGTTTAAGGCCAGGAAAGATGATTTCAGCTGTGCTAGTGCTTATCCCAGTGAATAAGTCTGTGGCAGTCACAACTCTGCCAAGTGATGCTGGTGGTGGCCAGCCAGGCTGCACTAGAGGTTAATATGGGTCCCAGCTGAATGTACCAGCCCAGGATGGGCAGCACTGGGATGCAGGCTGGCATGTGGGTAGGGGAAAATCAGAATCTGTACTTCTGAACAGTGGCCAAGGAATCAGAGAACATTATCAATGGGCTGGAGAAGGGAAGGGAAAGGTCTCCCGGGGGGATTAACCCAGCATATGATCCTATGGCAGTGGGTATACCCCCAGTGCACCAAAGCCACAGGCACAAGAAGAGAGCCTGAAAACAGGTTCAAAGGAACAAGGAGGAAAATTCTGTCAGAAATGTGAAAGAATAAAAGTAGCCGAGAGGGAATTAATAAAAACGTATCCAGGAGTTAAAAATAATGAGCTAAGCTAAGGTTCTCCTGTTGACTTCACTTTTGGATTTCACCCTGATGGGAGATTTATAAGGCACTTTCTCATTTGGGGAAGGATTTGCAAACCTGTGCCCTTACCCATCCCATAAGGCAGCCACAGGTACCACGTGCCTGGCTTTCCTGAGCGCAGCTGATGTTTCTGCCTGGAAACCACATCGGGAGCAAAATCTGTGCCCAGGATGAGAGGTGATCCCATCTGGTGGGGACAACAACTGCAGTGCAATGGGGCAGCTGTGGCCGTGACCTCAAGCTGACAGCACATTGATGGGGAAATGGTTATTCCAGGTAGGAAAGCGCTCCTCCAGCCCAGCCATATTCCCAAGGACAACAGGCAGCCGAGCCCCATTGAGTTCATCATGGCAAGTCTATTTCCAAAGGTGGAGGTTGATTTTAAACATCTGAATAAGTCCCAGTGAGGAAGTCAATAAAGGCGTGGAAGAGCTTCAAGGAGAGACTGCAGGCAGGGCTGCCTGCTGTTACTGCAGCGGCATGAAGAAACATTCACTTGGCATTTGCAGGCAGCTGTTTGCCAACAGCATTAAAACGTGTTTGAGGTGGAAGAGCAGCAGAGCTCAGCTTCCAAAAATCACAGCTCTCATTCCTTGTCTGGCAGTGTGACAACCACCCCCACCCCAGGCTGAGACACGCTCAGCCCCACGGCCCGGGTCCCACTCTGCGCCCGCGGGCACAATACAGCTCTTGGGGGGTGTGTGTGGGTTGTTAATTAAACCAATTACAAAGCAATTACCCCCCCCCCGCCTTGCTTTGCCCCCGCGGGGATGCGGGTTTCATGTCGCCTCCCCCTCAGCTCCCACTCGCGGCGTGGGCTGCACTGCGGCGCCCCCAGCCGCGGGGGCGCATCCCCACGGGGTTTATGAAGCCTCGCCCCACACACAGCCCCTTGGAGATGGACCCGGGAGCAGTGCATGAAACAGCGAGTCAAAGAGGGATATTTGGGCTGGAGAGAGCCCTGCAGAACTTTCCAGGGTAACCCCCCCACTGCAGGAAGTGGTGGCCTGCACCCCCCGAGCAAGGTGGCCTCTTCGAATCATAGAATCACAGACTAGTTTGGGTTAGAAGGGACCTTAAAGCTCATCCAGTTCCAACCCCCTGCCATGGGCAGGGACACCTTCCACTAGACCAGGTTGCTCCAAGCTCTGTCCCACCTGGCCTTGAACACTGCCAGGGATGGGGCAGCTACAGCTTCTCTGGGCCAGTGCCTCACCACCCTCACAGGGAAGAACTTCTTCCTAATGTCTAATCTCAATCTCCCCTCTGTCAGTTTAAAGCCATCCCCCCTTGTCCTGTCACTACATGCCCTTGTCAAAAGCCCTTCTCCAAATTTCTTGTTGGCCCTTTTAGATACTGGGAGACTGTTATAAGGTCTCCTGGAGCCTTCTCTTCACTGTCAGCAGCAGCTTTTCCTCCCTGCAGTCAGGAGCCAATTCTATTTCCAGTCCTACCAGGCTTCTAGAAAAGCAGCTGTTTTCTGTTAAATCCCACAGCATTTAAATGCTAATTAATATTTGGCTGAGTTGCAAATAATTTTTTCCAGCACTGAAAATCGTTTACTAACACTTCCTGGAGGCCTTCTTTTCCAAAGAGGGGATGACACGACTGGCTAATCATTCCATCAGGGCTCTGGGTCTCACACATTGGGCTGATCCAGGCACTCTTGGAGACTTATTTGCAAAATTCAGAGTAAAACTTTGCACAGTTTGAAACAAAGTATTGTCTCCCCTCTATCTCAATGTTTTATTCACCGTTTTCCTATATTCTATCCCAGTTCCATGTACCAATCTCTAATCTGTCCATCTTGGATTTTGACTCTGGATGTAATGCATCATCTCAGTGTTTGCAGTGTTACACACCAGTGTGTCTGCAGGGATGTCTCCAGCCACCTCAGGAGAGCGATAACAGCAGAGGGGTTGACCCATTGATTCCATCTGGAAACCAGTGCCGTGTGAGCCACCCCTCCAGAGGAAAACACCATAGGACCCGGAGCCGAGCTCACCCACTGCAGCCCAAACGTCTTCCTCCCACCAGTGATTTCTGCATGGGGCCTTGGCTCTGTTATCGAAAACATCCTGCCAGTGCCAACCCTGAAGTCAGGAATGGAAATAAAACACCTCCCTGGGGAGGACACCCCGTGCAGGGACTTCTCTGCTGCTATGCTCTGAGTACTCACAGCTTTGGTATCGGAAAACAGCTGCGTGCAGCAGCACTGGCGTGGCACACAGCTTTTTGGGTGCTGTCATGGTTTGAGCCCAGCCGGAAACTCAGAACCACACAGCCACTCGCTCACTCCCCCCCCTTCTTCCTCTCCCCGCTCCCGGAGGGATGGGGAGGAGAATCGGAAGAATGTAACTCCCACAGGTTGAGATAAGAGCAGTCCCGCAACTAAGGTATAATACAAAACCACTACTGCTACCACCAGTGATAATAACGATTAGTGAAATAACAAGGGGAGAGGATACAATTGCTCACCACCCGCCGACCGATACCCAGCCCGACCCGAGCAGTGATCTCGGCCTTCCGGGTAACTCCCCCCGGTTTATATACTGGGCATGATGTGCTGTGGTATGGAATACCCCTTTGGCCAGTTTGGGTCAGGTGTCCTGTCTCTGTTTCCTCCCGGCTTCCCCTCCTCCCTGGCAAAGCATGAGACTGAGAAAGTCCTTGGTTGGAATAAACATTACTTAGTAACAACTAAAAACATCGGTGTTATCAGCGTTGTTCCCAAGCTGAAAGTAAAAACCACAGCACTGCACCAGCTACTAAGAAGGAGAAAAATGACTGCTATAGCTGAACCCAGGACAGTATCCACCCCTTATTCCATACCATTCACGTCATGCTCAGATCCCACATCTCTCAACACGCCATCGCCCCTGTCCCATATATACACATACATATACACCCACACCCACACACAGAGAAAGATATCATTCCCTAGTCCATGGACCAATCCCTGTAAAATTGCTGAACTCATCCAGTCCATGATTGTCAGGCTCCATCTCTTGTAATAGTCTTTCAGGGCAGGAGGGACAGTATGTAGTGTTGGGTTGTTGCCTGCTGATAATACCGCCAAAGTCGTCTGGTCACTGCTGAGCTCATCTGGTTTCCTCAAAATTCATTCTTTGTTGAGGTGATGATTGGAGGGAAGTCAGGGTCACTTGCTGGCGACCTGAAGATATCTAGGTGGTGGGCTATAAAAGTGTTATAGAGCAGGCAACAGCGTACAATTGAGTTCATTGGCTGTTTTCCCCCAAAATCAAATCCCCTTGAGGTACACATCGGACTTCCCCATCTTCCCGCATTACCCACCAAGTATATCCAGGTCCCTGAGCAAAAGCAACCCCACGAGTGGGTTTGCCTTTACCTGAAGCAGGAATAACACAGACTGTCTTCCCCAACAAATTCTTTATGTGCACCACAGGAACTTTATCCCCCTCTACAGTACGTAAAAGTTCTGATTGGGCTGGGCCAGCCCTGTTGGCAGATCCCCTACTGTTGACCAACCAGGTGGCTTTTGGTAAATGTGTATCCCAGTGTTTGAAAGTCCCAATATCCATTGCTCTCAGGATAGTTTTTAACAGCCCATTGTACTGTTCAATTTTCCCAGAGGCTGGTGCATGGTAGGGGATGTGATATACCCACTCAATGCCATGCTCTTCGGCCCAAGTGTCTATAAGGTTGTTCCGGAAATGAGTCCCATTGTCTGACTCAATTCTCTCTGGGGTGCAGTGTCGCCACAAAACTTGTTTCTCGAGGCCCAGGATAGTGTTCCGGGCAGTGGCATGGGGCACAGCGTTTGTTTCCAGCCAGCCGGTGGTTGCTTCCACCATGGTAAGCACATAGCACTTGCCTTGGCGGGTCGGTGGGAGTGTGATATAGTCAATCTGCCAGGCCTCCCCATACTTGTACTTCAGCCATCATCCTCCATACCAGAGAGGCTTTAACCATTTGGCTTGCTTAACTGCAGCACATGTTTCACATTCGTGAATAACCCGGGCAATAGTGTCCATCATTAAGTCCACCCCTCGATCACGAGCCCATCTATGTGTTGTATCTCTGCCTTGATAGCCTAAGGTGTCATGGGCCCACCGGGCTAAAAATATTTGACCCTTATGTTGCCAGTCTAAGTCCATCTGAGCCACTTCAATCTTGGCAGCTTTATCCACTTGCTGGTTATTCTGGTGTTCCTCAGTGGCCCGACTCTTGGGTACATGAGCATCTACGTGGCGTACCTTCACCACCAGGTTCTGCACCCGAGCAGCGATATCTTGCCACAATGCAGCAGCCCAGATGGGTTTACTTCTGCGTTGCCAGTTGCTCTGCTTCCATTGCTGCAACCACCCCCACAGGGCATTTGCCACCATCCATGAGTCAGTATAGAGATCAAGTACTGGCCATTTTTCTCGTTCAGCAATGTCCAAGGCCAGCTGGATGGCTTTCACCTCTGCAAACTGACTCAATTCACCCTCTCCCTCAGCAGTTTCTGCAACTTGTCCCAGGGGACTCCACACAGCTGCCTTCCATCTCCAATGCTTTCCCACAATAGGGCAGGACCCATCAGTAAACAAGGCATATTGCTTTTCACTCTCTGACAGGTCATTATATGGTGGGGCCTCTTCAGCATGCATCACCTCCTCGTCTGGTGACATCCCAAAATCTTTGCCCTCTGACCATTCCATGATGACTTCTAGAATTCCTGGACGACTGGGATTTCCTATTCGAGCTCATTGTGTAATTAGTGTGGCCCACTTACTCCATGTAGCATCAGTTGCATGATGCGGAGAGGAGACCCTGCCTTTGAACATCCAGCCCAGCACAGGCAACCGGGGTGCCAGGAGGAGCTGCGCTTCAGTTCCAATCACTTCTGAGGCAGCTCGAACCCCTTCATAGGCTGCCAGTATCTCTTTTTCAGTGGGAGTATAGCTGGCCTCGGATCCTTTATATCCCCGACTCTAAAAGCCAAGGGGTCAACCTCGAGTCTCCCCTGGAGCTTTCTGCCAGAGGCTCCAGGTAGGACCATTCTCCCCAGCTGCGGTATAGAGCACATTTTGCCCATCTGGCCCGGCCCAGACTGGTCCAAGGGCTACTGCATGAACTATTTCTCATTTAATTTGTTGAAAGTCTTGTTGTTGCTCAGGGCCCAATTTGAAATCATTCTTCTTCCGGGTCATGTGGTAGAGAGGGCTTACAATTGAACTGTAATTTGGGATGTGCATTCTCCAGAACCCCACAACACCTAAGAAAGCTTGTGTTTCTTTCTTGTTAGTTGGTGGAGACATTGCTGTTATCTTGTTGATCACGTCTGTGGGGATCTGGCGACGTCCATCTTGCCATTTTATTCCCCAAAATTGAATCTCCTGTGCAGGTCCCTTGACCTTACTCCGTTTTATGGCAAAACCGGCCTTCAGCAGGATTTGGATTATCTTCCTCCCTTTCTCAAAAACTTCTTCCGCTGTATCACCCCACACGATGATGTCATCAATGTATTGCAGGTGTTCTGGAGCTTGCCCCTGTTCCAGTGCAGTCTGGATCAATCCATGGCACATGGTAGGGCTGTGTTTCCACCCCTGGGGCAGTCGGTTCCAAGTGTACTGGACGCCCCTCCAAGTGAAAGAAAATTGTGGCCTGCATTCTCCTGCCAAAGGGATTGAGAAAAATGCATTGGCAATATCATTTGTGGCATCCCAATTGGCTGCCTTTGACTCCAGTTCATATTGAAGTTCTAGCATGTCCGGTACGGCAGCACTCAATGGTGGTGTGACTTCGTTCAGGCCACGATAGTCTACTGTTAGTCTCCACTCTCCATGAGACTTTGGCACTGGCCATATGGGGCTATTAAAGGGTGAGCGGGTCCTGCTGATCACTCCTTGGCTCTCCAGTCTGCGAATCAGCTTATGGATGGGAATCAAGGAGTCTCGGTTGGTGCGATATTGCCGCCGGTGCACTGTTGTGGTCGCAATTGGCACTTGCTGTTCTTTGACCTTCAGCAACCCCGCAACAGAAGGATCCTCTGAGAGACTAGGCAAGGTGGACAGCTGCTTAATTTCCTCTGTGTCCAAGGCAGTGATACCAAAAGCTCATCTATACCCTTTTGGGTCTTTGAAGTACCCTCTCCTGAAATAGTCTATGCCAAGGATGCATGGAGCCCCTGGACCAGTCACAATGGGGTGCTTTTGCCACTTCCAGTCAGGCTGATTTCAGCTTCCAGTATAGTTAACGCTTGGGATCCTCCCGTCACTCCAGAAATATAAATGGGTTTCACCCCTTGATACCTTGATGGCATCAGAGTACACTGTGCACCGGTATCTACTAGAGCCTTATGCTTCTGTGGGACTGATGTGGCAGGCCATCTGATCCACACAGTCCAGTAAACCCAATTATCGCTGTCCTCCACCTGGCTGGAGGCAGGGCCCCTCTAATAGTGATCATAAAATTCTCCACTTATGTCCTGTAGAAAGGGATTAGTATTCCTTATCACAGGAGCTGGAGTAAAATCAGCTCTTCCACTCCATCTGGGAAACTGCTCACCAGAGACTGGAGCAGCAGCTTTCCTGGGAGGATCATCCTTGACCATTGTTCTCCTCTTCAGTTCACGCACCCGTTGCTCCAGAACTGAGGTAGGTTTTCCATCCCACTTTCTCATGTCTTCTCCGTGATCCTGCAGGTAAAACCATAGGGTGGCCCATGGCATGTACCTCCTATATTTTCTTTCTCGAGCAGTAGGGTGCCTTCTGTTAATAGCTGAGACATGGGTTGGTACGCGTGGGGAGCTGGATAGATCGGATAAATCGTCTCTCAATTGTTTGAACTCCTGGGACAGTTTTTCCACAGCTGAAATGATGGAAGGGGTGAGATTGTCTTCGAACTCTCGGAGTTGACGAATCAGGCAATCCACTGTTGGTGATATTCCGTCATTCCAGGTCATTGATGCCAATGTGTGGGCATATGATGATGGTGCACTCCGTGTAAGTTTCCGCCACATGGGTCGTGTACATTCGACTTCATCTGGTGAAATCTTTTCGCATATTCCGCAGCTCGGTTGAGGTCCGGGGTCGAGAAGTCACCTCGTCTTCTTCTTCCTCTTCCTCTGATCCACGTAGTAGTAACTCTTGTTCAGATGCTGTTCCGTTTAGTAATGGCATTGGATCTTCATCTTTCTTCTCTTTGCGGTTTGCTCTTTGTGCCTCTCATTTGCTTTTGCTTACAGGCGCAACAGTGGGTAAAACACACTCCATATGTTTGCCAACATGCTGATCCCCAGCACAATCAGCAGGCAGGTCTCAAGGGTATTCAAAGGCCATCTAAAACCTTCAGAACTCTCAACTGCTGTTGCAAATAGGCTGGTGGGGGAATGGGGGGTGAAAGAGAATGCCTCCTTCGTAAGTTCACCCCCCGAGGAGAAAAAAAAGATATGCAATTGCTAAAATATTTCATTATATACCTCCCAATGTGTAGAGGTGATGGCCACGCTGGAAGCACAAACCCAGGACAGATGCTTGACCCATGGCTGCTGTCAGAGCTGGGAGAAGGGCTGCACCACACACCTGTGGTGTCATCACCCGCATTTCTGGGCTAAAACCTCACCTATGACTGCCTGGGTATCGCATCCGTGTACCTCGAGCCAGCCATTTGGCATGCTGGGCTCTGATAGTGCAGGCAGGCAGCCATCAGGGACCTCAGCATGGGGACCCATGTCACCACCCACCCACACACTGACATAGCTAAGCCCATCAGCGGTGCCAAGGCGAGTTCCTCTCTCCATTCCTTATTTTGGCTCTGCTCCACATCTTTTCTGCTTGACTAGAAATGGTGCTGGATGTCTCCACAGCACAGAGCAGCTCCAGTGGTGCTGCAATGCAAACAGATGCTCACTTGTGTAGAAAGTGATTGCAGATGTGGAGTGATGTTAGAGCAGCTAAAGAGAGGCATCGCCCTGGGGTGGGGGTTAGACCCTGTTATATCACCCCTAAATCCTCCTTGCCCGTGCCCTCATTCTTTGAGGACATCACTGGGGTGCAGGGAAGCAGCTGGCTAACAGAGCAGCCAGTGGGGTGAGTGATGCTCCTGGTCCACCAAAGGATGTCAGCACATATTTGGGTTTGAGTGCATTGCAGAATGTACATGACAAATTATCAACTGATTAAAAAGCACATGCTAGAGACAGCACAGAAGCTGGTGGACATAGTTGCATACATTGGAAATGCACAGCATGATGGAGAAAAGCTCCCCATGACTGAGCAGTGTGTGCTTGAGCCCAGAAACCACCCATGTCCTGGGCTGCATCCCCAGCAGCATGAGCAGCAGGTCAAGGGAAGGGATTCTCCCCCTCTGCTGCACTCTGGGGAGCCTCCCCCCCTGCAGTCCTGTGTCCAGCTCTGGGGCAACAACACAAGAGGGACGTGGAGCTGTTGGAGCAAGACCAGAGGAGGCCACAGAGATGCTCCAAGGGCTGGAGCACCTCTGCTCTGGAGACAGGCTGAGAGAGCTGGGCTTGTTCAGCCTGGAGAAGAGAAGGCTCTGAGAGAACTTAGAGCAGCTTCCAGTATCTAAAGGGGCCAACAAGAAATCTGGAGAGGGACTTTTTACAAGGGCCTGTAGGGATAGGACAGAGGGGAATGGCTTTAAACTGACAGAGGGGAGATTTTAGATTAGGCATTAGGAAAAAATTCTTCCCTGTGAGGGTGGTGAGGCACTGGCACAGGTTGCCCAGAGAAGCTGTGGCTACCCCATCCCTGGCAGTGTTCAAGGCCAGGTTGGACAGGGCTTGGAGCAACCTGGTCTAGTGGAAGGTATCCCTGCCTGTGGCAAAGGGTTGGAACTAGATGGGCTTTAAGATCCCTTCCAACCCAAACCATTCTGTGATTCTATAAAAGGGAGCAGGGCTTGGGGCTAGACCCCACTGGGTGCCTGTTGTGTGCCACAACATGCTCGTGTCCCACCGAGTGGTGACACCCAAGGGACGAGCAGACCCTGCAGCCAAGCCAGGGCTCAGGGGGGCACTGGGTGCACCACAGTTCCAGAAGCAGACCCTTCAATGAGCAAGCCCTGACACCTGGAGCAGCCACATCAGGCTGGGTTTGGAGATGGCTGGTGGGGACAAGGCCAGGGCAGGAGGGGTTGGTGGGGAAGGACGTGCTCCCTGGCCTCCTGCAATCCAGAGAAACCCCCAGGAAGCAAATTGGGTTTTTTCCCTGTGGAAAGCAGACCTCGATGCTCAGACATGCAAACCCCAGCTGCTGGGGCAGCATCGGAGAAGTAGCAGGGCTGCAATGTGACGCTGGGAAATGATACAGTCAATGGAGCTGCTCTAATGAGAAAATGAATCAGACATCGTATAGTGTTGATTTATTGCTCAAATTTGAAGAATAGGGGAAAGGGAGGAAAATAACACCAAACAAACCTCAAACCCCCATGAGTTTATAAAGGTGCTTTGTGCAAACACACTGCTTTTGCCCTGAGAAGCAAGCAGTGTTCCTCCCACTGCCTGTGCAGGGCTGCAGTTAATCTGGGTTCAACAAACCAGAAAAAAAGTCCCCAGCTCTAATAAGAGCCACCTCTTGGGGAGTCTTAAACATCTGAGATTTGTAAAATGCTGGTGAAGACAAAGAAAATTAAAGCATTATTCAGGATG
This sequence comes from Strigops habroptila, assembly GCF_004027225.2. Taxonomy (NCBI): domain Eukaryota; kingdom Metazoa; phylum Chordata; class Aves; order Psittaciformes; family Psittacidae; genus Strigops; species Strigops habroptila. Next base: position 26,399,123 of record NC_044301.2, read on the forward strand.
GCACCATTCAGCTTTTTCCCCAACAACAGTTTTAATGATGTTTTTATCATTTGAGGCACCTGATCAGCTTCCAGAACTGTGGGCTGGCATCACCCTCGGAAACTTCTTCCTACTCGGAAAGTCTTCCTGCTGTTGTCTAAAAATTGTGTGTTTTGGATGCAGCGAGAGGTGCTTTTGCTGGGATGCTACAGACTGTGACCACCTTTCATATCCTATGGCTACAAAAACTAAACACCCCTTGTAAGTAGTCCCAGGGCTGGTGTCTAAAGAAACAGTGAAAGATCAGCCTGCTTGGGGAAAACACGGGAGTTCAGCTAAGACCATCCTGTGAACTGAAGCCAATTTAGACATCTGAGCCATCAGTAGCACGAGGAGTTTGAATCACCCACACTGAGTCTCCTCAGCAAAGGCAGAGGCAGACCTGTGTTTGGGGAAGACGTAATTAGAAGAGATCCCAGACCACTGACTTCATTACTTCAGCTGTGATTAATAGCAGCAGCAGCGTGGAGCATCACTAGGGAGGATGGATGTAGGATCCCAGTCTGTCAGTGATTTCCCTCCACCAAGAGATGCTCTTGGTAGCTGAAAAGGGAATTGAAATTAATTGCCTGCTCCACAAAGCAGGTAACTCCAAAAAGCAGGTAGTTCCAATCTGTGCTGCCAATAGGAGCTGCAGAGCCCCATAGCTTGGGCCCAGGGTTGTACAGTCAATGGAGCGATGCTGGGGATACAGCAGGTCTGGAGCTGTTGGGGTTATGAAGACTGCATGTCTGTACCACACCATCACCTGTGCTCTCCTACTATAACCACCACTTGATTTACTCCATAGATAGGCATTATGATGCTTAGTTAGCATACGAGATGCTCTGTCTGATACAGAACACTCCAGTAATGTCACATTCATGTGCTTAGGATTTTTTTTAATTCACAGAATCACAGACTGGTTTGGGTTGGAAGGGACCTTAAAGCTCATCTAGTTCCAGTTCCCTGCCATGGGCAGGGACCCCTTCCACTTGACCAGGTTGCTCCAAACCCCGTCCAACCTGGCCTTGAACACTGCCAGGGATGGGGCAGCCACAGCTTCTATGGGCAACCTGTGCCAAGGCCTCACCACCCTCACAGGGAAGAACTTCTTCCTAATGTCTAATCTAAATCTCCCCTCTGTCAGCTTAAAACCATCCCCCTTGTCCTGTCACTACATCCCCTTGTAAATGATTACATAGCTGTGCTGTGTTTGTCACCCACCAACTCTTGGCTGAGACACCAGTGACCAGCTGCCATTCCACAGCTCCTGCTATTCTGTCAGCTGCTCCCGCTGCCCCTCCCAGCCCGTGTGTGGCCAAGTGTACCTCCTGGTGGGATTTTTTCTTTAATAACTAAATGAACACACCAGAGGCAAATGCTACTGAATCTGAAGAAGACAGAGTGCCTGTTCTTGCAGCTGGAGGAGACAAGTGATGAGGCCAAGCTGGCTCCTCCTGTGAGATGCTGAAGATGGCAGCATGCACCAGCAAAATAGAACCTGCTGGCAGCAAACCTCCCTGCAAAGAAAACCATGAGTTTATAGGGTTTTCTTGCTATAGGCCAAGAGCAAAAATAAATAAACCCCAAAGCTCATAAACTCCAGTCTTATAAACCCTGAGAAAAACCAGGTATGTGCATGTATATGCTCGTGGGGAAGAACAGGGTTTGACGCTGCTTAGTTATGTCCACACAAGCCATGTGCGGAGCTTGCATTGATGTCCATCCTCCTACCTTGAAGAGAATATACTTTGGATATACTTTTTGCTTGGTGTATTTCATTGGGGTTGGAACTAGATGATCTTAAAGTTCTTTCCAACCCAAACCATTCTGTGATTCTATGATTCAGCCGACTCCCTGAGGCTTTGCTCTGGATCATGCCATGGTGGCTCCTGGTCACCCCAACTGCTCCCTCCCTTGCACAAGCCTCATGGGCAGAGATTTTGGGTGATGAAAGGGAGATGCAAGGAAAGTACCCTCCATCCCAGCAGGCAGACACACAGCTGCAGAGCCAAGGGTGCAGTGGCTGCAGCTTAGCAGGCCGGCTAGGGTAACAAGAAGTGATGCTTCTAGCCCCTAAAGCATCAGAGAGTCAATCAGGCACATAAGGAGCAGCATTTGGGCTGCACCTGCCAAGCTGGAAATGGCCCTGCTGCAAAGCTTGTGAAGAATATGGTTGGGGTTTGAAATTGTCTTCCCTCCCCCCACCCAGTGTTAAGTTCAAGCCCAGGATATTTCCTTTGTCAGATTTGCTTTGTCCATCATATTTGAAAAAACATGGCAGTCAAGTGAAGTTCCCAATGACTGGAAAAAGGGTAATATAATCCCCATTTTCAAGAAGGGGAAAATGGAAGACCCAGGGAACTACAGACCAGTCAGTCTCACCTCTGTGCCTGGCAAAATCTTGGAGCGGATTCTCCTGGAAAGCATGCTAAGGCACATGAAAACTGACAAGGTGGTTGGTGACAGCCAACATGGCTTCACTAAGGGGAAATCCTGCCTGACCAATTCGGTGGCCTTCTATGATGGGGCTACAGAACTGATGGATAGGGGCAAAGCAGTTGAAGTCATCTACCTGGACTTGTGCAAAGCGTTTGACATTGTCCCGCACAACATCCTTGTCTCTAAAATGGAGACACACAAATTTGATGGATGGACCACTCGGTGGATAAAGAATTGGCTGGATGGCCACACGCAAAGAGTTGCGGTCAACGGCTCAATGTCCAACTGGAGACAGGTAATGAGTCGTGTCCCTCAGGGGTCGGTGTTGGGACTGATCTTGTTCAACATCTTTGTCGGCGAGATGGACAGTGTGATCGAGTGCCCCCTCGGCAAGTTTGCTGATGACACCAAGCTGTGTTGATACGCTGGAGGGAAGGGATGCCATCCAGAGGGACCTTGACACGCTTGAGAGGTGGGCCAATGCCAACCTTATGAAGTTCAACAACGCAAAGTGCAAGGTCCTACACCTGGGTCCGGGCAATCCCAGGCACAGCTAAAGGTTGGGTAGAGAAGTGATTCAGAGCAGCTCTGCGGAGAAGGACTAGGGGGTGATGGTTGATGAAAAACTGAACACGGGCTAGCTTCAGTGTGCGCTCGCAGCCCAGAAACCAACCATATCCTGAGCTGCATCAAAAGAAGCATGACCAGCAGGTCGAAGGAAGTGATCCTGCCCCTCTACTCTGCTCTCATGAGACCTCGCTTGGAGTATTGTGTACAGTTCTGGTGTCCTCAACATAAGAAGGACATGGAACTGTTGGAGCAAGTCCAGAGGAGGGCCACGAGGATGATCAGGGGGCTGGAGCACCTCCCATATGAAGACAGGCTGAGAAAGTTGGGGCTGTTCAGCCTGGAGAAGAGAAGCTGCATGGAGACCTCATAGCAGCCTTCCAGTATCTGAAGGGAGCCTACAAGGATGCAGGAGAGGGACTCTTCATTAGGGACTGTAGTGATAGGACAAGGGGTAACGGGTTCAAACTTAAACAGGGGAAGTTCAGTTCAGATATAAGGAAGAAGTTCTTTACTGTGAGCATGGTGAGGCACTGGCATGGGTTGCCCAAAAGAAGTTGCGAATGCTCCATCCCTGGCAGTGTTCAAGACCAGGTTGGACGGACCCTTGGGCAACATGGTCTGGTGTGAGGTGTCCCTGCGCATGGCAGGGATGTTGGAACTAGATGATCTTAAGGTCCTTTCCAACCCTAATCATTCTATGATTCTATGGGAAATGCTTCATTTCAGAAATAATTGGTTTCAGTTCTGAGCTGTTTAAAGGCATGTTTGGAGTTTTAAAGGGTAAAAAAGCCGAACAGAAATGAAGGCATCTTGGAGAGTAGAAATGAAGAATACGAAAAAGTATAGTCACTTCAAAGGCTTATTTTTAAATGAATAATGCACTGGAGCTGACACATTCATTTCTCTTTCTGTCATTCCCAGATGTCCTGAACCCAGGACACCAGAACAATGTATTCTTTCTGTTGATAAAGTCCTCCAAGACTCAGGAGCCACCCAGCACCCCAATGAAAGCAGCAGCAAAGCTGTACAGAAGCTCTGAGTATGGAGAAAATCAAATGAGCATCACTCAAAGTTTGCGAGGGAGGCAGCATGTCCTGGTGTGATGTGACCAGGCACATGTCCAAATCCCAGCTCTTCTGAGTGCTGCAAAATCCCTGAGTATCCTGATTGCAGCAGCCCTGGGGCTCCTGGAATTCAGGAGACCTTGCAACTACCACACACTCAGCAAGGGGTGAGGATACTCACAGAGTTTGGACTCCAAGAGGTTAAACACCAGCCAACAAAACCTCACCCTAAAATCCAAGTATAATCCAGAGAGCAAGGATTCGGGGGAAGGAATTAAGCCTATGCAAAAGCTGTCTCTAACCAGCAGTTCCAACATGATCCCAAGTGCCTGGGCTTCATGAGGTCATTAAAAATGTTGTTCCAGGAGCCAGGACTGGGTGTCCAACAAAGATGTCCCCTGCCTTCACACGCACAGCAAGTGCCAGAACAGGGCAGATTTGGTGCTTAGCAGTGATTCAGTAGCCAATTTTCCCTAAGGAAAGCCAATTTGGCAATTCACAGCCCTAATTCATTGTGAGCTGTCGCAGGCAAGGGTGCTTCCTCTAGCCTAAGGATGCAAAACCACGACAGGCCAGGAGGATTCAGGATTTGGCTTCTGTAAAACCAGGGATCTGCGGTAGGGAGAGCCATCGCCCAATGAAAGCTGATGGGCAAAATGGCTCTTCATTACCAAAAGTTCCATTAGAGCTGATTAGCACCTTCACCCCCTCCTGCCATTGGGAAAAAAAGCATTGGAGCTGCCACTTCCCAGCCTACCCTTCGTCAAGGAATGCTCCTTCCCCCATCCCAGGGCAAGTATCAGGCATTTATTTGGCACTACAACTGCCCTCAGCGATTGTGCAGCACACAGTGATGGATAAAGGGAGGAAGCTGGGCTAAAGAAACTGGAAGCAAATAAGTGGTTTCCTGCAAAGGGATGCATGGCCCGAGGGCATGACAGGAACACCCCAAGGAGACCCGAGCATCTCCTGCAGCCCAGGGCTGCTCAGCACCCACAGGCTCCTGACAAACAGGGAGAAGAGGGAAATAAATGCTACACGTCTGGTAATTTCTCTGGTATTGGCAGAGTGGCAGAGGATTAAGCCATCCTCTTAATTAATTGCAATTGTTTTTGGACAAAGCGGGAGTGAGAGAGAGCAGCCTCTGCTCACTGGAATGGTGTCGTGGTTTGAGCCCAGCCAGTAACTCAGAACCACACAGCCGCTCGCTCACTCCCCCCCCCCCTTCTTCCTCCCCCCGCTCCCGGAGGGATGGGGAGGAGAATGGGAAGAATGCAACTCCCACGGGTTGAGATAAGAGCAGTCCCGCAACTAAGGTATAATACAAAACCACTACTGCTACCACCAATAACGATTAGTGAAATAACAAGGGGAGAGGATACAATTGCTCACCACCCGCCGACCGATACCCAGCCCGACCCGAGCAGTGATCTGGGCCTTCCGGGTAACTCCCCCCAGTTTCTATACTGGGCATGACGTGCTGTGGTATGGAATACCCCTTTGGCTAGTTTGGGTCAGGTGTCCTGTCTCTGCTTCCTCCCGGCTTCCCCTCCTCCCTGGCAAAGCATGAGACTGAGAAAGTCCTTGGTTGGAATAAACATTACTTAGCAACAACTAAAAACATCGGTGTTATCAGCGTTGTTCCCAGGCTGAAAGTTAAAAAACACAGCACTGCACCAGCTACTAAGCAGGAGAAAAATGACTGCTATAGCTGAACCCAGGACAAATGGGAAGCAAGAGCCTCTGGATGGAAATCTGGGTGCTGAAGGAGCTGCAGCTGTGGCTCCTCAGGCTCAAGTGCCATCAACCCTTGGGAAGGGGGTGAGAGATGGGAAGGAACCAGTACCTCTCTCTGTGGCTGGATGCAGGTGGCTGCAGCATGCCCTGCACATTGTTTCCCAGATCTGGCTGGGGCTCCAGGATATCTGGAGAAGCTGCTAGACCCCATGGGTGAGTGTGGGGTGCTGTATTGGGCCCTCCACCTCCATTTCATTTGATCTTTTCTCCAAGAAAAGTTGTATGTAGGTGCTGGCAAGGTTGTGAGGACATCATAACAATTTGGAGTAAAGCAGGAAAACTGGCTTAAGTTGCTCTCACCTGTTGAAAAATTAAACCCAAGAGGTTATAGTGACCTATAACATTATGTGGGTGCTGGGTGAAGGGTTTGGGTGGAAACAACACAGCCAGCAAGCAGCCAGCTGGAGGGAGGGAAGTTTCCCAAGGTCTGATAAGCCCCAGGGATGCAGCAGTCCCACTCTATCAGCCCCACTGATAAACTGAGGCTGACCGGCACCTGCTGCACCCCAGCAAGGCCACCCCCCCACCAGCCCCCAAGTCCCCAGAAGGTCTTCTGCAGCACCCATGAGTGCCTGGCACACCAGCAGCCCTGGAGCTGGAGACAGGCCTGGCCTCGCTATGTGTTGCCTTGGCTTCTTGCCATTCTCCCAGTATCAGGCTGCTAAAAATAATCCTGATGCAGCAAAGAGAAGGCAACGAGCACCTAAGACTTCCTAGCTTTGCTTCATGGAGCTTTTTACTGTGAGGGTGGTGGGGCACTGGAATGGTTTGACCAAGGAAGTTGTGAATGCTCTATCCCTGGCGGTGTTCAAGACCAGGTTGGACAGAGCCTTGGGCAACATGGTTTAGTGCGAGGTGTACTTGCCCATGGCAGGGGGGTTGGAACTAGATGATCTTAAGGTCCTTTCCAACCCTAACTGTTCTATGATTCTATGATCTATGATTCTATGATTCATTTTGGCAGATGGGGCTGGATGGGCTGATGTGGCCATGCTTTCATCCCAAGGGGCCCTGGGAGCTGGGGGGGAATCTGCCTTTCTCCATCCAGCCCCCAATTAGGGCTAGAAAAGCTCCACCAAGGTGCCAGACCCACTTTGGTTTCCTCCCATCTGCTTTCCCAGCAATGGGAGACTGCTGACAGTGATGGTGCTGCTCCTGCCACCGACTCCCCTGATGGCCTTGGTCACATCCCTGCACCCTACTGCCCCCCACAAGCCAGGGGACCCCTCAGCTCTGGAGGAGCCTTGTGAGTGCTGCTCCCACTGCCTGTATGGCTTCCTTTGGGGCTTTTTCTGTGGTTTGGGGGTTTTTATCCAGGCTCAGGTGGGAGGGGGAGGATAATGACCCCATGCTTGCACCCTCAGGTGTCACAGTTCCACTGAAACATCAGGATAATATTCCTCAGGTTTTTCTCTCTGTCTAACAGTGGCTGATTGAAACTGCTGAGAGGTCTCAGATGTTCAGAAAGTCCCAGCGAGCACCAGAAATACATGTTTTTATCCTATAGGGGTGATTACTCAGCTGCTTGTGTATTATATTTGCACCCTGAATCTATGCACCAGGTTACTGATGGGAGAGCAGCAACCAGAATGGGTTTCTCCAGACCACAAGCCAAGAAAAACCATCAGGAAAGGAATTTCGGGGGGGGGGGGGAGGGGGAAATGGAGATATAAAAAGTTCTGTTGGGCTTGGTATGAGAAAAGTGCAACTGAATCAGATTAAATGTTTCATTTTGGAGCCTGAATTCCTTCTTTGAATTGCACTGGGGTACATTTGGTGAGGAAATGTCAGTACAGAAGTGTAAAATCCTGAGACCACTGGTGTGAAAGAATCTGACTTGGGGAAAAAAAATGGATTTTCTTTTTCTCCTTCCTAAAAACTGTGATAAACAAAACAGGAACTCATGAAATGTTTGATTCGACATGACTCTGCCTATTTCTGTGTGAGGAAAAAAAAGAAACCCCATGCTGATGCTGTGACTCAAAACCGCTGCCCGGTGCCGGCAGCAGCTCCCACACTGCTCACTGCCAGCATTCCCAGCTCCACATTGGTCTGTCTGACAGCTCCCACATGGAATGTCTGTCCTGCCACTCGCCTGGCTCAACATCTCCTGGTAACCTGGCAGTAATGGGGATAATACCCAGCTTTTAAGGGATGAAGCGCATTGGGCAGGGGAGTAGGTCCCAGCTGCTGGAGCAATTCCTTGTCAGCATCTGTCAGGGAAGATTAATCCTAAGTAGGTTGTGGGCTGGCTTCCAGCATCATTTTTAATAATCAGATGCCGTGCGCTGTTTGAGCAACTCACAGAAATGAAGCTGCCTCATTACAATAAAGAAATAAATCTGTTGACAGGAAGTAGCTCATTTGCTGGGGATGTTAAAGCTGGTGACAACCCCAAACCCTCTCCCCAGTTGCAGCATTGCCCGTGCCAGTCCAGGAGGGATGTGCAACCAGCACAGCACCTGCAAAAAATGTAAATAAGGCCCTGAGCTGGTGTTTGCAAGGTCTTGAAGGTAAAAAAAGGGCAAATTCCTGCCTCCTGGGGAAGGGGCCGGGCTGGGTTTTGGGGCTGGGAGCCCACACACCAGGGTTGTGCCTCAGGGCATGGCCATGGCTCTGGTGGCACCATGGGGGCAAGCATCACCCTGCATCTTCTCGGCTACATCACCAATCCCCAGAGTTTGGGATATGGTGGAAAATGGCTCTTTTCCATCTGCTGGTATTCAGCGCTCAACTGCTGCCTGATGCTGCCATAAAATCCAGGTCACTTTGGAGTTTGCACTTCATTTTCCCCTACCTGCAGAAAAAATAGCTGGTTTAGGAAGAAGCTACAGGTAAATATATATATTAACATGTGGGCCTCTTGCGCCAGATCATCAATCCTAATCGCATGGAATGCTGTACTGCTGGTGGTGAGAGCCTGGGAGCAGAGGGCAGGACCTGTGCACCCAGCCAGCCCTTCCTGGTCCATGGTGGCCAAAGGGCCTCGGACACATCCTAAAGCTTCATCGGGGCTGGCAACCCCAACCAGCTGCCAAACCATCCTCATCTTCATTTTCAGCCTCATCCTCCTGGAGGCTCCGCTTGGCACTGGCCCAGCATTAGATGGGAGCTTAACCACCCAGAGAGGCTGGGTGGGATATTAATAGAGCTGAGGCAGAGTGCGCTGCTTACGGGTTCTGAAATAGGCTGCTGAGGCTAGGGGATGCCTGAATGGGGGATGTTCTTGTGAGGGAGCTCCCTGAAAGGGCTGTGAGGGCAGGGGCTGGCATGGCTGGAGCTGGGACATGCTGGGAGCAGGCATGGGCATGGGGCAGTGTTGGGCCCAGGTACGGGGCAGCAGCAGCTGGCAAGTGCCGATGTTTCACCGCCACAGTGAAAACGCATTTCTCTTCCCTGGCATTACACAAAGGTTCCTGCGGGCAACCTGGGCTGACCTCTGTAAGAGGATTACTGGGCTATTAGCGGATTGGGACCATGGGGAGGTTGTTTGGAGAAATTTGCTCTCCCACCCCTCGGGAAGGGACACTCATGGTCCCCAGTGGGTGCCCTCCGCACACAGAGCTGTGGGTGATGCTGGGGCTGCGCTCCCCATCCCTGTCTCCATCTGTCTCAGCCAAAGGTCACCAGCAGAGATGAAGACAAGCATGGGATGAAGACACCTGGTCAGGCTGCAGCCAGCCCTTGGAGCCCTGGATGGGCTCATGGCTACGATTTGCCAGGGTTGGGATTTGCACTGGGCAAGCCCAAGCCCCCACAGTGCTGGCCACCAACTGTGGGACACAGCCAGAATTGGGGCGCTGTGGGGTTTGTGAGGTGCTGCCCGGCCATGCTTCTTGCCATGAAATGGTGCTGCCTGTTCTGCAGCACTGCAGAGCTGTGTGCTAGGGGATGCCGGGCCCTGGGGAGCATCCTGCCTGCTGCTGCTCCACACCAGCTCTGGAGCATCCCACCCGGGGGTGCAAAGTGAAGAACCTGGCTCCAGCCCGCCAGGGGTTCATGGCTAGATCTGGACCCTGTCGTGGTTTGAGCCCAGCCGGTAACTCAGAACCACACAGCCGCTGGCTCATTCCCCCCCTTCTTCTTCCCCCCCGCTCCCGGAGGGATGGGGAGGAGAATCAAAATAATATAACTCCCACGGGTTGAGATAAGAGCAGTCCCACAACTAAGGTATAATACAAAACCACTACTGCTACCACCAATGATAATAATGATAAGGGAAATAACAAGGGGAGAGGATACAATTGCTCACCACCCACCAACAAATACCCAGCCCAACCCGAGCAGTGATCTGGGCCTTCCGGGTAACTCCTCCCGGTTTATATACTGGGCATGACGTGCTGTGGTATGGAATACCCCTTTGGCCAGTTTGGGTCAGGTGTCCTGTCTCTGCTTCCTCCCGGCTTCCCCTCCTCCCTGGCAAAGCATGAGACTGAGAAAGTCCTTGGTTGGAATAAACATTACTTAGCAACAACTAAAAACATCAGTGTTATCAGCGTTGTTCCCAGGCTGAAAGTTAAAAACCACAGCACTGCACCAGCTACTAAGAAGGAGAAAAATGACTGCTATAGCTGAACCCAAGACAACCCCCATGCTTCTGCTGAAGCACATCCCATGGGATGTTTTGCTGGGATATTGTGGAAATGGGTGGGTTTTGCAAGTGGAGGCCCCTGCCTGGGGTGTGGGTGCAGATATGGCCCTGTGGGGTACACCAGGCTGCATTGCATAGACGCTTCACCCATATCATTTATCACCCCTCTTCTCCCCAAGCTGTGTTCTGGCACCAGGCTCTGGCATGTCTCCATCCCTCTTCCCAGCCACCCTGGTGAGACTCTGCACTGCCAAAACACCCTTTGGGGTAAAACAGAGCCAGCCCCAAGCCCAAAGAGGGGAGATTTCACCCCCAAAGCAGCTCCATCAGCTCAGTGCATCCCAGGAGCTGCTCTGCACTCACAGTCCCATTTTAAATCAGCACCCAGATAATTACCTCCAGCAATAAGGAAACACCATGTTTGTAGTGAGGATCTGCTTTAAAACTATGTTTTACACAACATAAAAGGATTATTTTATAATTAACTGTCTTCTAAACCCTGGCCTATTGAATTTATATTAAACCACACATCATTCTCTGCGTTTTAAATATAACCTGAAAGTTGATTAGTTTTGCATTACTAAAGAGCAACCCATTGAAATATTTAATCATCATGAGACCTTTTTCATATAAATGTTAACATTTGAAGGGTTTGAAATTTTTTTTTCTTCCTGGTAATTACTGTAGCTTTGCTTACACCAAAAAAAGAAAAAGAATTGTCAAAGCAGTTTTCCCTAAGGAAGTGATCAAAATAGTCCTGTGCTTAACACCTGGAGCATCCTTCAGGATGCTGCCTTGTGCAGCTCCAGGTAGGAGTTAGTGCTTCCACTGCAAGCCCAGTGAGCACCCTTAGGACCAGTGTAAAAGGGTGTGATGGCCTGGGGGGGATTTTCCTTTCCCAAGGGGTTGATCATGGCTTTGGGAGGAGTAGGTGGGAACAGGGTGGGTGAGATCAGGTGATATGCCCCAGGGGATGTATGGTTTTACACAGGGTGATGAGAGATTTTAGGACAGATGGGGCTGAACTGCAAACCATGGCACCAGGATGCTCAGAGCCTGGGGCAGGGATGCTCAGCAGCTGGTCAGCTGGAGCATCACCTGCAGACACCAGAAATGGTGTAAGGATGCGGGGCTGCAAGGGCAGGGACACCCTTGCTAGCAATAAGGGAAAGTCGGAGCTTCTGGTATGCTAAATCCAAAAGGAGAAGCTTTGTGGGGGGCTTATTGCCTTTAAAACCACATAGAAATGCACATGGGCATCAAGGGCTGAACTGTCATCCCATGTGCTCGGGACAGGTGGGTGCCAAACTATGCTGCTCTCTGCAGTGATGGGCACAGGGGATGAAGGGCCAGACATCCTCATCACTTCTGGTCTCAAACACAAAGAAAAGGAGCAAAGTCTGAGTGGGGAGGTGCTGGGAGGAGCAGGATCTGTCCCATGGCTGAGCTCTGCCCCCTGCATGAGGAACAGCCAGCTCCGCTTGGCTTTACCCGGCTGTGTCTGCACTCATGTGGGGAATAAACCATCTGGGTTTAGACAAACTTGAAATTCAGCTCCTACTCCATGTCAGTCATCAGAAGTGATGCATTTGTTGTGAAATGAAGCCAAGGGAATAGTATAGAGAGCTTTTTTTTCAATATGCCTTAAATAGCCAGAACGTTTATTCTGTAAGCAATGAGATTCTTAAACATTTCGGTCAGATAATGAGGATAATGTTTCTGGCTTAAGGAAAACACTGCTAACATCAGCAGAGGGGAAATGCACATTTCAATTTATAACCTTAAGTTACAAATTTGCATGCAAATGTATATTTAGAAATTTGAAAGAACTAAATCATACATTTTGGGCAGGCTTTTCCTTGCAAAAGAAATTTCCAGCATGGTTAGGACTTTGTACTAAATTCCATTATGTTGCTTTAAAAAAAAAAATAAAAAAATAAAAGCTATAGAAAAGCAAAGGAGCTCTGTGAAACACAGCTGGGCTCTTCCCTAAGGCACATCCTATGTGCAGCTGCACTGGTGTGACCTGGGAGTGCTCAGTCCCTCCAGAAAAATGATCCCAATTTGACATTTGTAGATTCATTTTTGCAGCCTGTACATGTTGCATTTCCCCCCAGATTTTGGGTTCATTTTACCTTTCAGACAATTTAGGGGACAGAGTGTTGCTGGGGAATGCAGTGGGGTTGGGGACCCCCAAAACCTCTTGGCAAAACTCATGGGGAGATGGTATCTTCTCCCAAGTAACAAGCGATAGGACAAGAGGAAATGGCCTCAAGATGCACCAGGAGAGGTTTAGACTGGATATTAGGAACAATTTCTTCACTGAGAGGGTGATCAGGCATTGGAACAGGCTTCCCAGGGCAGTGGTAGAATCACCATCCCTGGAAGTGTTCACAAACCGTGTAGACAAGGCCCTTAGTGACATGGTTTAGTGGTGGTCTTGGCAGCGTTGGGCTAAAGTTGGACTTGATGACCTTAAAGGTTTTTTCCAACCTAGTTGATTCTATGATTCTATGGGTCCATCTCCTCTCCCTGCCAGGCAAACGGGATGCATCCCTGGGGTTTTGGGTGGATAGCGCACTGAAAAGCCCAGAAATATTTGTTTTCTTGCCATTTTCCATTCTAAACAATATTGGGAGAGTTTTCCTAATGTTTGACCTAAAGGACCCCAAAACCATTCGTCCTCATCAGAGCATTAATTTTCCCCATGGAAAGCATTCCCCCCGCATAACCCAAACCCACAAAGCCTGAAACCACCATTTCCAGCAAAAAAACCACCCTAACCAGTAATGACACATATTTCTAACCCACCACCATGAGGAAAACTCTCCTCCAAACAGTGGCACACTTTAAAATAACTTTAAATATGCCTTTAAAATTCTTCCCCTCCTTATTATGTACTTATTTAAGTACATAATTGTTTTTATTTGCAGTAAACTGAAATTGGGTAGATTTGGATTAGACATTAGGAAGAAATTCTTCCCTGTGAGGGTGGTGAGGCACTGGCACAGGTTGCCCAGAGAAACTGTGGCTGCCCCATCCCTGGCAGTGTTCAAGGACAGGTTGGACGGGGTTTGGAGCAACCTGGTCTAGTGGAAGGTGTCCCTGCCCGTGGCAGGGGGCTGGAACTGGATGAGCTTTAAGGTCCCTTCCAACCCAAACCAGTCTGTGATTATATGAGTCCATGAGATGTTCATGGCTGATTTATTGAATAACTCCTCCTGTGTGCATGGAAAATCACCTGTTAGTTGTGGAGAGTTAACCACCATCATCTCACCTATGTTTGGACTTGACATCAGCACCCAGCACCTATGGGGCTGGGGGAGGGCATCAGCATGTGCTTCCCCATGATTACACACTCCTACAAATACCATTTGTTTGGAAAACCAGGCGGCTTGGGTTGCAGAAGGAGGGCTGTGTGTCTCGGTACCCATCACATTGATGTTTGTATCCAAGCCCTGCCTGCCTCTGGCTGTGCATGGACACGCTGGCACTGGTCACCTGCCTGGGTTCTCCCTCACTGTAGGGATGGTGTGTTTCTGTGGCTCAGAGCACAACACATGAAAAAGAAAAAAAATCTGGAATTGGAAGCAGCAGTGTTGCTAGGGAACCAGACATGAGTGCTCAACTTCTTCTTCCCCTAAAGGAGACCAAGAGAAATCCCTGAATTCCAGGTCATGTGCAAAGAGGCGCTTTGCTGGTGGCTCCCAAGCCTCTGTGCTGGCTCCTCTGGGATGCTGCCATCCCCTACAGCTACCCAGAACGTGGAGAGGGCAATGATGGAGGGTGGAGAGGGCAGCAATGTATAATGGGAAGGACAACGATGAGGGATGGAGAAAGAGATGTTGGAGGATGGGGAGGACAGTGATGTAGGATGGGAAGGACAATGATGGAGAGCACCTAATCAGAGGGAGAAGAGTTGAGATGGGAACAACTAAGGACTGTGGTTGTGGCCACTCACTTGACCCAGAAGAATGTTCATTAAGCTTTAATGCAGTCTCGCACCAGTGGACATTATTTATGAGCCTCTAGCATTCCTGTATCATTAGGCTTGAAAAAGGTATAAATTATGGATCACACTAATGACAAACACAGGGCTAAGAGACCGCTGGGGAGGGTGCATGACTATCGCCTGGCTGGTGACTGCCTGCAATCCACCTGCACATCCCAGGATCACTGGTGGGCCGGGAGCACCGTGTGTCCCCACTACAGCCACCCTGCAAAGCACAGATCCCCAGTCCTCTGCAGCGGGATCTTCCTCATGGAGCTCAAATCCCGGTGCATAGCCTGGAGTACTGAAGTGACTCTCACCCATGTTGTCATCCAGCTCGGGAGCCAACCAGCTTCTGCTGCTAAACATAACTCTGACTTTTCCTTTTTTTTTTTTCTGAAAATATTCCAACTATTTTCCAAAGCAAAGCCCCAGAGGATGCTATTTTCATCTCCCCAGTGGGCTGAGGAGCCAGCTCATTTTCTTCACACCAAAATAGCTGTGATTTTACATGGATTCCTCATTTCTTTTCAGGTTGCTTCCCATTGGGATCCTCCAGCAGCCAGGGAAAGGAGGCTCCCTAGTGCTGCCCTATGCCTGAGCTAACATATCTCAGACTTCATGGACTTGCTAGTGCACTGCTTTTTTCCCTGCAAAGATTCTGATTTTCTAGAACTTTCTACTTCTTTAACACTGACAGTTGCAGAGCTGATGGTCTCATCTTTTCGAGGGACATCAAGCTGAAGGGAGTTTAAAACATGCAGCCAAGATAACAGGTTTGCTGCTGGCACTGCAAAATGCCACCTGGATCTCTCTCCCTGTGAAGTCAGTTGAGGGATTGCAGTATTTCCCAGATTAAGCCATTTTAAAGAATTTGACAGCACAGGGGATGCTGGCAACAGCCAGTGCTGAGATCCAGCTCACCATCACTCAGGGTTGCCAGAAAAGGCTGAAATTTCAGGTTTAATTCAGAGCAAAGACATTCATTCAGGGTCCCCATGGGGTTATTGACTCCGGGAAAGGCACGGGAAACTTCAGCTCCAGGAGATGGGCAGTGGGCAAAGAGGATGGACATGCAAGTGGGAGGCTGAGCAGGTTGATTTTGGGTAGAAGAGCCCTGATAAAGCAGAGCAGACCTCACCTCTGCTCCATGTCTCTGCCCTTGCACCATCAGGGATATGAAGGATGCTCTTTGCTGGGAAACCGGAGCAACAGCGCACTGAGCTGGGCTCCTGGGCTGCAGCTGCTGCATTAAACATGAGCAGACAAATCCCCATGAGCAACCCACCAGCTGCTGCTCATCCTGCAGCAACTTTTAACAGTTTAGGGGCCAAATTCAAAGCCTTCAAACTGGAGGATTGTCCACCCTGAGAGCTCGCAGGCAGAGTCATGGGCTACATGAGCCACTGTCCTTTATATTTCTGTGGCATTCAGGGCTCAATTTCTTTGCCCATGGTAAAAGCCACTGTGTTCAAGAGCTGCTTTGTTGGAGCTGAGCCCCATGGGGTGGATGCTCAGAGGGGAATCTGATGTCTGTCTGAGACCCGGGGACTTTAAAGAAGATTTTAATCTAAAACTCTCCATAATCCTGTGATAAACATACCTGAGCTCATTCTCTGAGTCACCCTTTTGCTACCAAACCAACCCAAACTTCAGTAATGACCTGTAAGCCCCCCAGACTGGCTCAGTACTGGAAAAACAAGGGGATGCTTGTACATACACAGAGCTGCAATTTAATCCTGCCTGGC
This sequence comes from Strigops habroptila, assembly GCF_004027225.2. Lineage (NCBI taxonomy): Eukaryota > Metazoa > Chordata > Aves > Psittaciformes > Psittacidae > Strigops > Strigops habroptila. Next base: position 26,415,347 of record NC_044301.2, read on the forward strand.
TGGGGGAAGAGTGCAAGGGGCTGGCTTCCCTCGGGAACATATCAACCAGCTCCTTCTTCCTTTGGCATCCCTTTTCTGAATTAGAAGTTAGACAAGTTCAGCCTCTGGGGAGGATGGTGCTGGGGAGGACCCCGTGTCCAGATCCCGGTTGAAGACCTGATACACTGGCATCCTCCAGCCCCTTCTACCCACCTTCAGCCTACCATGGTCTTCCTCTGAACCTGATCTGAGCTTTCCCACATCACAGCTTTGCCCCAAAATTCACTGTCCATGGGTACCCTTTGGCATTAGCAGGGTGAGGGACCCAGATCCCTCTTAGCTACACCAACTCTTCCTCTCCTTCTCCTGTCACAGACACCTTGCTTAACATCTTCAGTCCTTCTTCAGTCCTGGTGCCCCATCAGACTCTGCCTTCTCCCTGTGCCAGGCACCTGCCTGCTCAGACATTGGTTTAGCCCTGCCAAGGGATTAGGATTACACACACTGTCAGGCAAAAACATGCCCTGGGAAGAAAGCACTTAGTGTTGTATTATTTTTTTCCTAAGTAGGTAAATATCCCTGTTGAGTGAAATATAAATATCCATCTTCAGGGTCAGTATGGGATTTGGGGCTGCAAATCTCGCTCCAGGCCAGCTCACTCCATCATGTTTAACCTGCAATGACCCAAGCTGGAGCATGAGATCTGTGTCTCAGGTGTGCATGAGGCCAGTAGGCACATCCATCCCATCCATCCTGTCCATCCCATCCATTCCATCCATCCCAAAAAGCAAAGGGACTGAAGGGAAGGGGAAAACCTGCTGTGAAACCCAGATGCTGAACATCAACATACCAGGTTGGCAACCACCCCGGCAGTGGTCTGGGCTATCACAGAGGGAAATTAATGGAAACGTTTCCTCTGTAATAAATGATTGGAGCTAGCACCTGTAATAAATGCTTGAAGCGATGCAGAGATACTTCAGTCATTCCAGCTACACAGGGATGTTGTCCGGGAAGCTAGGGACCAGGTCAGGAAAGCTAAGGGCCCAGTTAGAATTGAGTCTGACCAGGGATGTGAAAGATAACAGGAAGGGCTTCTATAGGTATGTTGTAAACAAAAGACAGACTATGGATAATATGGGCTCTCTCCGGAAGCTAACGGGAGAACTGGCTACCCTGGATTTGGAGAAGGCTGAGGTTCTCAATGACTTCTTTGCCTCAGTCTTCACCAGCAAGTGCTCTGACCACACCACCCAAGTCTCGGAAGGCAGATGCAGGGTCTGTGAGAATGAAGACCTTGGGCCCACTGTAGGAGAGGATCAGGTTCGATAACATCTTAAAACAGCCTGAATGGGCACAAGTCCATGGGACCTGATGAAATCCATCTGTGGGTCCTGAAGGAGCTGGGAAATGAAGTTGCTAAGCAACTGTCCATCATATTTGAAAAATCATGGCAGTCAGGTGAAGTTCCCGATGACTGGAAAAAGGGTAATACAACCCCCATTTTCAAGAAGGGGAAAATAGAAGACCCAGGGAACTACAGACCAGTCAGTCTCACCTCTGTGCCTGGCAAAATCTTGGAGCAGATTCTCCTGGAAAGCATGCTAAGGCACATGAAAAACAACGAGGTGGTTGGTGACAGCCAACATGGCTTCACTAAGGGGAAATCCTGCCTGACCAATTTGGTAGCCTTCTATGATGGGGCTACAGAACTGATAGATGGGGCAAAGCAGTCGACGTCATCTACCTGGACTTGTGCAAAGCATTTGACACTGTCCCGCATGACATCCTTGTCTCTAAACTGGAAAGACATTGATTTGATGGATGGACTACTTGGTGGATAAAGAATTGGCTGGATGGCCACACGCAGAGAGTTGTGGTCAATGGCTCAGTGTCCAGCTGGAGACCAGTAAGGAGTGGTGTCCCTCAGGGATCGGTGTTGGGACCGATCTTGTTCAACATTTTTGTCAGCGACATGGACAGTGGGATTGAGTGCGCCCTCAGCAAGTTTGCTGACGACACCAAGCTGTGTGGTTTGGTTGATACACTAGAGGGAAGGGATGCCATCCAGAGGGACCTTGACACGCTTGAGAGGTGGGCCAATGCCAACCTTATGAAGTTCAACAATGCAAAGTGCAAGGTCCTACACCTGAGTTGGGGCAATCCCAGGCACAGCTACAGGTTGGGTAGAGAAGTGATTCAGAGCAGCCCTGTGGAGAAGGACTAGGGTGTGATGGTTGATGAAAAACTGAACACGGGCTAGCTTCAGTGTGCGCTTGCAGCCCAGAAAGCCAACCGTATCCTGGGCTGCATCAAAAGAAGCGTGACCAGCAGGTCAAAGGAGGTGATCCTGCCCCTCTACTCTGCTCCCGTGAGACACCACTTGGAGTACTGTGTACACTTCTGGTGTCCTCGACATAAGAAGTACATGGAGCTGTTGGAGCAAGCCCAGAGGAGGGTCACGAGGATGATCAGGGGGCTGGAGCACCTCCCATATGAAGACAGGCTAAGAAAGTTGGGGCTGTTCAGACTGCAGAACAGAAGCTGAATGAAGACCTCAGAGCAGCCTTCCAGTATCTGAAGGGAGCCTACAAGGATGCAGGAGAGGGACTCTTCATCAGGGACTGTAGTGATAGGACAAGGGGCAATGGGTTTAAACTTAAACAGGGGAAGTTCAGGTTAGATATAAGGAAGAAGTTCTTTACTGTGAGTATGGTGAGGCTCTGGAATGGGTTGCCCAAAGAAATGGTAAATGCTCCATCCCTGGCAGGGTTCAAGGCCAGGTTGGACAGACCCTTGGGCAATATGGTCTAGTGTGAGGTGTCCCTGCCCATGGCAGAGGTGTTGGAACTAGATGATCTTAAGGTCCTTTCCAACCCTAACCATTCTATGATTCTATGATTCCATGATCAGTTCAATAGGAAGGTCAGTAGCCACTTCAAATGCCATTTTATTCACGGGGTATTTAAATGTGCTGATTTTTCAGCATCCCAAAGGGAAAACCAACAAAGCAGCCATATAGAATAAATAGTACAATAAAACAATAAATGTGCCAATGTAGGTGAAGACCAAGGAACAGCAAGGACTTGACTCTGGACCTTGCAGTGGCTGCGGGGCCATCTCATGTAATCCATCCTGGGCTTACCAGGCACAAAAAGCAACTGAGCACACAAATAATGGCCATGCAACTTCACAGTAGCATTTTCCCAGATGGAAACATCTACATCTTGGGCAGGGGAAGCTGTGAAAGGCACCCAAAGGCTCACAGGAGCAGAGGATGGATGGGGAGCACACCAGGGAGGGCACAGCACTTTTTAAGGTCCCAAGCCGTAGGGATTTGTGCTGGGCACACAGATTTTGCTGCCAGGGCTGGAGGAGAGGGACACAATCAGAGCAATGACGGCTCTGGGCAGAGGCCGGGGGATGATGGAGCCAGAGGTGCCACTACCAGGTGGTTTGGGTCAGGGAGAAGCAACACATCACTAGTCATAATTTCTCAGAATCTCTTCCTTCATTTCCTTTCTGTGACTGTGCATCGGCATCTTGGCCTTAACACTAGTTAATTTTTCTATTTGCTCACTGATCTTATGGTATTTCTTCTTTGGTGTTTTTTGCTTTTTTTTTTTTATTGTCCTTTAAGCTTGACTGCAAACCACAAAAGCTGGAAAAAAACATTCAGAAAAGCAGATGAATAAGATAAGATCATCTTACAAATCACTGGGCTACAGGAGCAAAGGCTTACGGAAGAAAATACACCAACCCCAATCCCATGAGGATCACAATTCCCACCACCAAGAGACTCGGACTGCGCCGCAGGGTCTCTACAGGCAGAGCAGGAGACCCCGGTACATCAGCCCAACCAGTTTTGTGGGTCTCCCCTAGACCCAGCAGAAAGAAATAACCACCTAAATCCCAGCAGAGGTGGTGGTGGGGAGAAGCATTTTCATGTCATAAAAAATGCTCCTCAAATAATTGCTTTTCTTCATTTGCTGCCATTTAATGGTGGGAAGCCAGAGTAAAAATTCATTTCAGGGTGAGCCAATGTGACACTGGGGTTTCAGTTTTTCCAGTGAAGTAAAAAACCTAACTCCTGTAGCTGGAGCGAAACAATTCATTCCACACTCAGAACTTTTGGTTTGGTTTTAATGTTTAATTGAGGCAAGGTAATTTTGTGACCAAAGGTCAGTTCAAGGTCAACATTTTCAGTGTTTCGCTTAGAAAATGGGGAGACAAAAGGCTTTGACATTTTGAGAAGGCAAGTGGCTGGTTTTCCTGCTGCTCTGTGCTAAAGTATTGGTGTGAGAGCCCCCCCATGCTGTGGTTTGCCTCCTCCTCATCTTCCTCATAGCAGGAGCGGCTGAGGCAGATCCCAATGGAGGTGCCAGCCTTGCCTGGAACTGGCTGGCACATTAGCCCTCATACAGAAGTGGTTTTACACCATATTAAGCTCCCCCAAAAATGCAGCTTTGATTCCCAGAGCCCAGTTGAGAGCATCTGAGCCCAGCAGTAACATACGTGGGGAGACATAACTCCAAACCAGAGGAAAAAAAAAAATCTTAATCCTTATTTTCAGTGTAGTCCTCAAAATATCTTCCTCAGTGACTCCTGTAGTTAAGTTTCACAGGGTGATGATGTGACAGACATCTCCACTTACACCATGGTGGCTATTCCCAGCAGCATCCTGCTGGCCAGCCTCTGCCCCTTGCCCCCGTGTGCTGGGATAGATGGTGCCTCTTCCCTGGTTCAGAACACACCACGGTGCTGTATGGCACTTTTCTGGAGCTGTTCTTTCTTAAACCCAAGTGTTTCCAAGCTTGGCAGGGTTTTCCTTCTGAACTAAGCTCTCAAACTGAGCGTGCCCAGTGAGGGGTGAGTCCCACACCAGACCAGTCTTCACAACCATAGTAGAGGGCAGTGTCTGAGGGCAGTGTCCCCATGGGGGACAGGGTCAGTGACAAGCATGTCTTAGGGCTGTCAGGATGCTCCACATCCAGCACCCAACCCTTCAGTGGTGTCCAGCCACCTCTCGCCATTCCCATCCTCCTGGTGCCTGACACAGTCTCCTTCCCGTCATATATCCAGTTGCTTAAAGTACCCGCTCACCGGAGAAAACACACGATTAATTAATTAATTAATATTTAGGAAATATACAACTCTGCTTCCTATGCTTGTGCATTTGTAACCCAAGTCTCTCTGCTCACTTCTTCCGCTCCTCTGCAATGTCCTCTGGGGACAGCCAAGCTGGGGGGGGGGGGGGAATCAGGGAGGGGATGCACCCTCCCTAGCCCATCACCATGGCTTGGACCCCACCAGCCTTCCTGGGTCCGTCCTTGCTGGGGAAGGGCCAACCCCAAAATCAGCCGGAAGCCACAGGCAGCATCCCAGGGAGAGCTGCCTTTCTCCTCCCTGTGGCTCAGTTTTCTCTGGAGAACCATGCCCTTGCCTTAAATCTGAAAGGCATTGCAAGGGCTGAAATGGGATTAGCTGAGAAACCCAAAAAAGGTCAGGAGACTATGTTTCTATTTAATTAGCCACAGGGCTCTGCTTTACCTCCAAAGACAAGACACACAAGCGACACCAAGCAGACTCCTGGGCACCTGTCGTGGTTTAAACAGCTGAACCCAGGATAGCACCACGTGTCACTCACACTCATTTGAATTAAGCGCATCTCCCACAGCCCATTTCATTACTCCTCATCTGCTCCAAGCAGGGTGATTAATTTGAGCAGAGGGCTCATTGGAGGTCACCACGCCACGGGCTCTACATGGACTTGAGTGATTTTCTAGCTTGAACAGACTCACCAGGAGCTAGGACAGGCAGACACAGCCGTCACCTGCATTCACCTACATCATCAATGTTATTCTCCTCAAAACCCTCTCCTGACCAGCTGTCAGATGCCTAAGCCTGCATTTGCAGCTGGTGGAAACCTGGGCACTGAAAAACTAATGCTCAGGAGCAGCAGCATGCTGGGAGATGGTAGAAACCCTCCCAGCACCCTCAGGTGGAGGGTGGGAAGAATGAAGAAGTTCTGCTGGAGCTGGGGAAAAGATCCCATCCCACCCAGAAATTACTTCCAAAAAATATTTCCGTTCAATATGACAGCTACATCGTGGTCATTCTTTGCAGAACAAGCAAAGCCCCTTCCAGACCAGCCAACAGCCTTGCAACTAGGGCACTGGGCTGAAATAGAGGGAAACAGTGGTGAGGAGCTTCTGAATCAGGGAGCAGAGGGTGAATCGCAGAATCACAGACTGGTTTGGGTTGGAAGGGACCTTAAAGCTCATCCAGTTCCAACCCCCTGTCATGGGCAGGGACACTTTCCACTTGACCAGGTTGCTCCAAACCCCGTCCAACCTGGCCTTGAACACTGCCAGGGATGGGGCAGCCACAGCTTCTCTGGGCGACCTGTGCCAGGGCCTCACCACCCTCACAGGGAAGAGCTTCTTCCTAATATCTAATCTAAATTTCCCCTCTGTCAGCTTAAAGCCATTCCCCCTTGTCCTGTCACTACATGCCCTTGTCAAAAGCCCCTCTCCAGGTTTCTTGTCGGCCCTTTTAGGCACTGGAAGCTGCTCTAAGGTCTCCCTAGAGCCTTCTCTTCTCCGGGCTGAGCAAGCCCAGCTCAGCCTGTCTCCAGAGCAGAGGTGCTCCAGACCTTGGAGCATCTTTGTGAAGACAAGCTCCATTCTGCAGCTGAGGCTTTTGGCAGGTGAATGCATTGCAAAGCTGGTTCTGGTTCCTGGTCTGAAGGAGACCCCAGCAAAGGCAGCACTGCCAAGCCAAGAGCACGGGCACAGGCACAGCTTCCCTGTCCCTGCATGCCCCAGCTGGCCCAGTGGTGTGTGACACCAGTGTTCCCAGCCCTCACCTGCTGAAGTGCTGCCTCTGCACCAACACATAACACTAGCACAGCCCATCTACTCTGTATTCTGACCTTGAGGAGCATCCTTGTTAGGTGCGCTCCTTCCTTGCGGACACTGGCAGGTGTCAGACTGGGTACGGCTCCCTGCAGACAGGTTTTCCTCTGGGAACCAGCAATTCTGGGCAATGGGAGGATCAAGCCCCAGGAAGCAGAGAGAGGGGGATGTACAGCACAGGAGGGCAGGAGGAGCCCAGGTTTGTAAGGAAGGGTGGGGAAGCAGCAAAGTCCCTGGGCTGGGTGTCACGATGCCCGGTCCTCCTCCTGGCAGTTTGCTTTCTGATTTTAGGATGTGATGCATTTAGGGTGCTGCACTCTGGCCATGTGGGATGGTCACAGGCTCAGCTCAACTAACTCCCAGTGCCTAAAAGTTGGATTTCTACCCCCAAGCCCTATGGTCCCTTGTAAAGCAAGTAGCCAGGAGAGAGCCACAGGCAGCATAAGGTACAGCAGCCACCCTAGCACACCTCTGCATTCAGACACAGTGTGTCACACTGCTTTCCTCCTGGGATGATAAAATAAGCCTGGAGTGACTGATCCCAGCTGTGGCCATCAGCTTCTAGCTGCTGACGTGGAGGCTGATGGCCCCTGTGTGCCGAATCCTGCTCCCTCCCTACTCCACCAACTCAAGCTGCCTCCAGTTCAGCCTTGCAGCGGAAACGAGGCAGGAGAAATCCCCTCTGCCCTGGTTGGGGTAGAGCAGTGGTTTATCAACTGCTACATCTCCTTGACCACACTGTCACAGGCAGCTCAAAGCCATCAGGCTTGGGACATTGCATCCTCAAGAGGTGGATGTCTCATCTGTACCAGGGCTGATGGAGACATCCAGGACATGGCTCTCACTACCTGCCTCTGGATGGGATGAATCCCCACCTGGAGATGCTGTGCTGTCTTCATTGGCCACACGGAGAAAATTGCAATGCAATTTAATGCAGCATTAAAATCTGAGCAGCCCTTAGAGGAAGGAAAACCAGAGACACTTCAAAAACCTCATGAAGCAGCCTGGCTTCTCCTCCTTGAGCCTGTCTCAACCCTGCTCCAATCTCAACCAGGGCCTGAGCATCCCAGGGATGTGTAAGGTCTTCCCTCTGCATCCCCTCTGAAACCCCATGGGACACCCCTGCAATTCCGCAGGTGAGGAACAAATGGCAATGACATCCCCCTCCCTTCAGGGCAGCACCCCAAAGGAGCACAGCACCCAGCAGCACCCCCAAGGCAGCACAGTGCACATGCTCCATGGTGGCTCATCCCACAGCAGGTCTATGTGTCCCCTCTGCCCTACAGTCCCCCCGTGCCACTGATGCAGGGACTAGCATCCACCCTATGGACCACCCTGCCTTGCTGGCAGCTCCTCCACATCTTTTGCTGGGTTTCCATGGAAACCAGCATCGCACACACATGCCAGCCTGGCTGGGTGGCTTCCAACCTCGGGAGATGCCCCATGTCAGACCCTGCATCTCCATGGGCACCTTCCCCTCCCTCCCCAGCTCTGGCATTGCCTCGAGCCCATTGCTCCTCGTGGTATTTTCTGGCTGGTGGCAGTGGTGAGGAGCAGCAGGGCAGGGAGCAAACCCATCTGCTCAGTAATTCAGAGGACCCTGTGGGCACACATGCCTTGCTCTCTGCACAATGCACTTGCAGGTGGCATGTGAACATGCCCGGTTCCTGGCCTGGGGTGATGCAAGAGATGCATTCCCAAGAGAGGAATAAGACCCACACATGAGGCTTTTTCTCATTGTACGTTGTTGCCCCCGGGTCTCAAACAGATTTCTGGCAAATAATCACAGCCCTGCTATCCTCACCCTGACCCTTCTCTCTTGTACACACATTTCCTTGCAGCTCAGCTCTTCTCCTAGGCTGTTATTTAAGTGTCACACCAGCATCTCAGCTGCATAAGGAGGGATGCATGCTACAAGCAGCTTGGGGAGATGCTGCACCGGCTCTCTTCAATCTAGAACTGCAGAGGGATTAAATTGCTCCATGGAGCTGGGCTGGTGAAGGAGAAAGAGCTCGCTCCCATTGTGCCAGCCTGTAGAGCTCTTCTTACCACTGTCAAACTTCTCTCCTCTGGGATCTGGAAGTCCTGTGGTTCCCCTGTGCTATTAAACCCTTCATGAAACAGAAGTTCTGACAAATATCCAGTTTATCACAGTAATCACTCTCCCCCATGTTTCAAGACGCATGGTTCTGGTCACCTCCACATCTTCTCCATTAATAAATAAAAAATGCTTCTGCAAATGCAGGCAGAGCATCTGCCACCTTCCCTGGGCTCTGACACCTGCCAGACAAAACATACTGCTAGAAAGCGAGTTCTTGCCCTTGCCCCTCACTAGCAGTGATGCAAACCCTTCTCACAGTCTGCAGAAGATGCTTGTCCACTTCCCACCATGGGAGCAACAAGACAAGTGCTCTGCTGGTAAATACAGCCCCAGGAAAAGGAGGAAAGAGGACACCAGCCCAGAGCTGACAGCCATGTAGAGCTGCAGTGATCCCTGGCAGTGTTAGCAGCCATATCAACACTGACAAGGATTTTTAAACCCTCTTACAAATCCTGTGGGTATCCCCTGAGCAAAAGTTATCTCTGAGGAAAACCCAAATTCAAGGAAGGGCATGAAAAAGAAGGCCATAAGTGTCAAAAAGGCTGGTTTCACCTTGAATGGAAATCATGATGTCATAGTGGGGGATGCAGAAGAGGGGTACTCTTAGGTGGTGTATGAACACATTTACTCATAATAAAAGGCAGGTTGGTTTTATTTAGTTTCCCAGTTTCTGGACTGGTGAAGGAGTTTGGAGACAACCTCTACTCACGATGCATGTTTCATAGAATCATAGAATCATAGAGTCATAGAATCTTAGAATCATAGAATCATAGAATGGTTTGGGTTGGAAAGGACCACCTTATGATCATCTACTTCCAACCCCCCTGCCATGGGCAGGGACACCTCACTCTAGACCATGTTGCCCAAGGGTCTGTCCAACCTGGCCTTGAACACTGCCAGGGATGGAGCATTCACAACTTCTTTTGGGCAAGCCATGCCAGTGCCTCACCACCCTCACAGTAAAGAACTGTTTAAGTTTGAACGCATTACCCCTTGTCCTATCGCTACAGTCCCTGATGAAGAGTCCCTCTCCTGCATCCTTCTAGGCCCCCTTCAGATACTGGAAGGCTGCTAGGAGGTCTCCAAGCAGCCTTCTCTTCTCCAGGATGAACAGCCCCAACTCTCTCAGCCTGTCTTCATACGGGAGGTGCTCCAGCCCCCTGATCATCCTCATGGCCCTCCTCTGGACTTGCTCCAACATCTCCATGTCCTTCTTATGAGGACATTAGAACTGCACACAGTACTAAGTGGAGTCTCACGAGAGCAGAGTAGAGAGGCAGGATCAGCTCCTTCAACCTGCTGGTCACACTTCTTTTGATGCAGCCCAGGATATGGTTGGTTTCTGGGCTGCAAGCGCACACTGAGTCCGGCTCATGCTCAGTTTCTCATCAACCAGCACCCCCAAGTCCTTCTCCGCAGGGCTGCTCTGAATCACTTGTCTGCCCAACCTGTAGCTGTGCCTGGGATTGCCCCCACCCAGGTGTAGGACCTTGCACTTTGCATTGTTGAACTTCATAAGGTTGGCATTGGCCCACCTCTCAAGCGTGTCAAGGTCCCTCTGGATGGCATCCCTTCCCTCCGGCTTATCAACCAAACCACACAGCTTAGTGTCCTCAGCAAACTTGCTGAGGGCGCACTCGATCCCACTGTCCATGTCGCCGACAAAGATGTTGAACAAGATCGGTCCCAACACCGATCCCTGAGGGACACGACTCGTTACCCGTCTCCAGTTGGACATTAAGCCGTCGACTACAACTTTCTGCGTGCGGCCATCCAGCCAATTCCTTATCCACCAAGTGGTCCATCCATCAAATCGATGTCTTTCCAGTTTAGAGACAAGGATGTCGTGCGGGACAGTGTCAAACGCTTTGCACAAGTCCAGGTAGATGACGTCGACTGCTTTGCCCCATCTATCAGTTCTGTAGCCCCATCATAGAAGGCTACCAAATTGGTCAGGCAGGATTTCCCCTTAGTGAAGCCATGTTGGCTGTCACCAACCACCTCATTGTTTTTCATGTGCCTTAGCATGCTTTCCAGGAGAATCTGCTCCAAGATTTTGCCAGGCACAGAGGTGAGACTGACTGGTCTGTAGTTCCCTGGGTCTTCTATTTTCCCCTTCTTGAAAATGGGGGTTATATTACCCTTTTTCCAGTCATCAGGAACTTCACCTGACTGCCATGATTTTTCAAATATGATGGACAGTGGCTTAGCAACTTCATTTCCCAGCTCCTTCAGGACCCATGGATGGATTTCATCAGGTCCCATGGACTTGTGCCCATTCAGGTTCCTAAGATGATCTCGAACCTGATCCTCTCCTACAGTGGGCCTAAGGTCTTCATTCTCACACACCCAAAATCTGCCTTCCAAGACTTGAGTGGCATGGCTAGAGCACTTGCTGGTGAAGACTGAGGCAAAGAAGTCATTGAGAACCTCCGCCTTCATACCCCTGTGTGTTCCCAGACCACGTTCTGACTGATGACCAGCAACACCTCACACTTCCTGCGTTTGGCAGGACTTGCCCTATTTGGGTACAGGTCCACAACTCCACAGCACCCCACTATTTAAGCCAGTATTCATCCCCAGACATGCAGCTAATACCATTGACTGGAACAAAACTTGGGCAAGTCTCCTTGTTAAGCACACAGACAAATGTTTGCTTCCTCCAACAGGATCTTGAAAATACTCTGTTTACTATGGCAAAAGTAGATTTCAGTTTTTTTACTTCAGCCCTGAACTTACAAGCTCCTGAAATCAGGCCCTTTTGTGTTGCTTCACTCCTGTCTTTGCTTTATGGTTGCATACTATGTAGTAAGTGTGAGAAATAGTTTCTAGATAAAAACTTTCCTTGTAAAAGCTCAGGGTAGACACAAGAGTGAAGCAGCTATTTATTAACGTTTTTGCAATAATGGGTGTCCTAGCAAGTAGGCACACACAGCAAAAGCAGAACTTTGATTTATATTTCCTATCCCGTCCGCGAGTTCCCTCATTTCCCCATTGGTTGAGTACTCCAAGGTTTACAGCCTAGCCAATGCATATAATCTACATGCTAACTGTCCCGCCTCTGATTACATTTCCCCTTACGCAATTTCGTATGCCCCTTCCTCTTATTTATTTATCTCCTTTTATGGTTCAATTTCATAACTCTCTGGCAGACATGTGGTACCCCAACTTACTGTTTAATCAGCCTGCACCTGCTTAATTTCATAGGTTGTACAAAGATAGTATTCTTTTTAACCACAGAGTGTATCTTTCATCCAGAGATGATACTGTCTTTAACCACAGAGTGTGTCTTTCTAAGTTATGGTATCTCAAACCCTTTGTTTTGTTTCCTTAGTAACTTAGCCCCAGCCCCAATATTGCAAAGCTTTAATATTACAAAGCCTTAATATTGCAAAGCCCCATCCCCATTATGCAAAACCAACACTGTTTCTCTCACAGTAAGGATGCCACGTCCTTGTCCCCACAAGCACCAAACCTTGTATTATCTCCTGAAAATTTCTATGCAATGCAAATAACTCCATTTCCAAGAATGCCAGCTGGATGGAGCACATTTTCAGTGCCCAGGGCAGAGGATTAGGAACAGCCTCCATCATTCGCAACTGCTCTGCGCCAGGCGGGAATAAAAGTTTTGTACCAAATTAGGAACACAGCTCCTGTTCCTGCCTGCAGATTTGTGTTCTATGAATACAGCCAGAAAGAATTAAAGACAAAAAAAAAGGAAACTTGGCAAGCAAGCACTCGTTCACTTTGAATTAATCTGCTTTGACCAACAATATGAGGTTTCTACATTTGCAGCCTCGCCAAAAACCTGCTCTGTGCATGGTCAGCAAGGAGAAGTCCTGGAGGGGCACAGGGAAGCCCCAGTGCCACAGGGAAGGTGCTGCCCCCGGGAAAAAGGTGGGTACTGGGATATTCTGGTGCATACAAAAATGCTTGGTAATGCTCAGCTGGCCCTGGCACTGGGGGTCGTGTTGCACACTGGTGTTTTCTGGTGCTCCCCGCTTCTCCATCCCGAGTCCATCCATATCCATCAGATCTCCTGGTTTATACAGGGACTGCAGACTCCATTTCCGAAGCAGTGGGATGCTAATCTATAATCAGTGCTCTGGAAACCCAATGCTCTGGGTTCTTATCTTAATGCACTGATTGCAATATACTCCTGAGTGATTCCTCTATTTGAACAGTGCTAGTCAAAACACTTCAGGTCTTGAATTTCATCGGGTGGATATTGCTAATGAACTTACTTCTGTGTTTTCCGCAGTTCAAAAATTGTCGTCTGAAGGGTGAAGGGAATCATAATTCTCTAATTTTAGTCAGTGATGCCCTGCCAGGGCAAGCAGTGCCTTGGGGCTGGCACTGCATGGGCAAGGTGTCCCCTGCTGTTGGGGACACCCTTGGTGACACCTCTTGTCCTGGGTTCAGCTGTAACAGTTATTTTTCTCCTTCCTAGTAGCTGGTGCAGTGCTGTGTTTTCAACAATGCTGATAACACACCAATGTTTTAGTTGTTGCTAAGTAATGCTTACCTCGATCAAGGACTTTTCAGTCTCTCATGCTCTGCCAGGGAGGAGGGGCACAAGAAGCCGGGAGGAAGCAGAGACAGGACACCTGACCCAAACTAGCCAAAGGGGTATCCCATACCACAGCACGTCACACCCAGTATATAAACTGGGGGGAGTTACCCGGAAGGTCCAGATCACTGCTCGGGTTGGGCTGGGTATCGGTTGGTGGGTGGTGAGCAATTGTATTGTGCATCACTTGGGTTTATTGTTTTATTTTCTTTTCCCCCTTTTAGTTTTATATTCTCTCCCCTTGTTATTTCCTTTATCATTATTATTATTGGTGGTGGTAGTAGTAGTTTTGTATGGTACCTTAGTTACTGGGCTGTTCTTATCTCAACCCGGGGGATTTACATTCTTTCGATTCTCCTCCCCATCCCTCTGGAAGTGGGGGGGAAGATGGGGGGGAAGTGAGTGAGTGGCTGCATGGTTCTGAGTTACTGGCTGGGTTTAAACCATGGCATAGTTTTATATTATACTTTAGTCATTGGACTGTTCTTATTTCAACCCGTGGGGTTTACATTATTTCGATCCTCCCCATCCCACCCGGAGGGGGGAAGGGAGGAAAGGGAGGAGTGAGCGAACAGCTGTGCAGTTTGGAGTTACCAGCTGTGCTTAAACCATGACACCTCCTTTGAGGAGAGAGGCACCTCTCCTTGACCTTAAGTAAAATTCCCTGCTTCCACGAGACACCTCAAAAGCCAGAAACCCCAATCTCATGCCAAGTTAAAGGGACAGGAAAGAGAAACAAATAAGCATTATACATCTCTGCAGGGTGAATGTATATATTATTGACACCAGCAAGATGCCGAAGTCTACTGAAGGGCTGCTGTACGCATGTTTCTGAAAGAGTAATTATCATATCGAGTTTCCAGCTCTTGATGATGCAGAGGATAAACAGAACTTTCCTGTTTGGGGTTCATAAACACCCTGAGCAGATAAATGCTCATAAGCAAGGGGCTTGGGATGGGGAGGCAATGGGCAGCAATCCTCTTTTATGAGATTGGAAAAATGGTAATCTGCTAAATGGTCATGGCTGGTGGGCTGATAAACAGAGCTCCTGGTCATTACGATGATGAAAATAGAAAAAGTGTAATCCCAGCCCAACTGTTTGGGAGATTGCTACCTGGCCTCTTCCCCCCTCTCCCAAATCATCACATTAGGCTGATAGGAGAAAATAAATGAGATCTCTCTGTGCCAGGTTGTGTAACGTTACTGAACAGAAGCATAGACCTTTGCACTTTTAGCTGGGGACATCAGTGACTTCCTACCCTGGATCAGGGAAAAGAGCTTCAGTCTCCCTGTGTGCAACTTGTGTCCTCTGGTCCCTCCTCTCACTGAGCGTCCCTGATGCATCACAGTCAGGCCAGCCTTGCTGAGAGGACCGATACCCCCCTTACTGCTGTGTGCAGAGGGAGAGGTGGGGGGGGGAACCCAAAACACAGCTCAAGGACATAAACCCACAGCTTAGGTGTTCTGGGGGTTTTTCTCACAGTTCCCTCAGTAGCACTGCAGAGGAAGGCTTTGCATCCCAGTGCATATGAATATAAAACCCTCTCCTAAGTGCCAAAACTGCAGGCTGGGGACAGATTAAAGACAGAGGACAAAACGCCATTTGATGTATTTTTGTTTGGTTTGAAACAGAAGACTAAACCAACAAGTGGTATGTAAAGTAACAACAAACAGCGTAAGAATACAACAAAAAGAGGATTATCACTCGAAACTGGCATGCCCTGCATATGCAGCGCTGCAAGTGCAGGGGAGCAGATCTGCCCTCCTTTCTGCTGTCTGCAAGGCTAGGTATAAAAGATGTCAAACTGCAGATAAAACAGTAAGGTAAAAAGATGAAAAGGAGGTTTTGTGTGGCTAAACCCATGATTCACATTCAAGCACTAGATTCTAAAAATAATTCTGAAAATCGTGTTAAAAAAAAAAAAAATTTGCTTTTTTTCCTCCCCTTTCCCCACCTGAACAGCTCCTAACTCCAGGAGTGGTTGTGGGACAGACGTGGGTATTTAGGTTCATAATTTACAGGAAGAAGGGATGAATTTGAGGTCCCCTGTGCCAGGACTGGGTCTGGCTGAGCTCAGGCAGGAGAGGCTGTGGGATGTAGGGCTATCATCTGCTCGGGAGGTGATCAAAGCCACAGGAAGGTAGAAGGAGTGGGCATGATTCACCCTGGACTTCAGAAAAGCTTTTGGTGCCTCAGCACATGAAAGCTTTGCTACAGGGATAGTAAAATAGGATTGGAAAAGAGCAATCCTTGGAAAGATAAAACAGCTGAAAGTGGGATCAAAGGCTGCAGGGATCACACACGCTTCTGTAGCAGCAAAACTTCACTGCCATGAGTCCTGCAGGCTATGGAGCTGTGCAGTCCCCTTTGGAAATCAGCAGGCACAGTAGCAATGGAGTAGGCAGCATGGATTGATAACCACAGGAAAACTGCAACAGGGCTCTGACCCCTGAAACCAGCATCTGAGGGCTATAAGGAACTTGTGCACCACACAAAATGCCTCAGCATCTGTTTTTCTCCCTTCTCCTGCTTTCCCCAGGAAGATCCATCCCTCCTCCCTCTGCCACTCTGGGAGTGGGAGACATCCCTTGCTGGGAGTCAGGGGCAGGGTGTGATCACTACAGAGCCTTAATCCCTAAAGGAGTGCAAGACGTCATATTAAGAAAGATGAAGAAGTTTCCACCCACCAGTTTGATCTAACTCAAACATTTGGCCCGTCTGGGAAGGGATGAGTTTAGAGAAAACATATCTCATTCTCCATGCATTTAACTGGTTGAGAAAAAGAAAATTCCACATCTTCCCCCCTAACAGGCAGACCCTTTTCTACAAACATCTTCAGCCCGCCACAAGCTCAATGCAACACCCAACACCAGAACGGGCAGAGCCTGTGCAAGCAGCCATCTGATGGCCACTGCCAGAGCTGGGAAGAGCAGCCACAGCTCCTAAAATAAACCTCCTCCATCCTGCCCCTCCCCGAGGCTTGGAAGAGGTCCCAAGAGCTCTGGTTTGTGCTGTCCCATCCCTGCACTTCCTCGCTCTGAGTCCCTCAGAGGATGCGCAGGGAGGCGATGTTCCTGGTTGCTCTAAAAGCCAGCCAAGGCTTCTCCCCCGGGCAGGGGCTCAGGGCACTCTGCAGCCAGCTTTTAACAAGCATCTAGCATGAGAAATGGTATATTTCAAGGACACTTCATAAAAAAAGGGGAAAAAACGGCCCTTGAAAGCCTGCTCAGTACATGGGGTTGTGTTGGAGACATTTACACAGATGCTGAATCCTTTTCTCCTTTTCTTGTAGGGATGAAATGCTTCAAGGACAGTCGGGGAGCCAAAGATGAGTCTGTATGCCTGCACCATCCTGCACACGGGGTTGTTGTATCAATCTTCTGCCAAATCAGACGTGGGAATCATCCTTTTTTCCACTGAAATGCAACCTGTTCCATGGAAAAAACCCTAGTTTTAACATATTCTAATTTGTGGGGAGGGGGGGGATTCTGGATTAAGCCCTGGCTGTGCCCAGTGTGGTACAAAAATTAAAGTAAGAAGGTGAGCTCGCCTCTTGCAATTGAAATACAAGAGAGGAGCCAGGGGGAGGATGCTATGGCTGTGCTTGGAGGGATGTGCTGAAATGGGGTGAGGTGGCACCAGGGAGCTGAACCCTTCATCCCCTCACCGTGTGGGGCCAGGGAAGAAGGAAGCGTGGCTGAACAATGAGCTCCAGGAAGCTGCTGAATGAAAGCAAGGGCCTAACTCATTAAATATCAACTGGAGATGAAGATCCCACCAGCCAAGGCAGCACCTCAGCAGCTGCAGCCCATGGTTCCCCTCGTGTGGATGCCCAGGGCTGAGCTGGGGGGCTTGGCTATGATGCAACCAGTCCATCTTCCTCATGGGAGACGTGCCCTCTGCATCTAGCACGTGAGCAAGAAGGTCCTGCAACAGCACCCTGAGGGGCCAGACCCACCCTCAGCCATAGAGCAAGGGCACATCATGGCTTAGAGGCTGGGGTTTTGGCTCAGGGACAGAGGGGAAGAAAATGGCTTTTTAAAACACCTGGATCTGAGGAAGGTGGTGCAGCAATGGGTGTCTTCTCAGCTCTCATCCAAGGGGTGTTTTCCTCCTACCCTGGCTTTCCATCTATGCAGCATTCAGTGACTGCACAAACACCATCTCCCCTCTGGGACTTCGAGAAAGTTCCCTTTTTTTTCACTTGCCTTTACAAATTGGGTCTTGGCTCCCAGAGTGTGCAGCAGAGCCCTGTGCTTGGGCACATGGCTGGGACCCGGCCCTCAGTGAAATACAGCATCTGGCCATGTACAGATGCGGGAACCAACCAGAAATATAAATAAGTAATAAATTATTACTAAATAATGCATTTTCCCTCTCGTGCTTGCTCTGTGCTCAATTACCAAGCAATCTGGAGCTCTTTGGATCATAGGTGGCCTCATGTAACAAACAGGGCCTTGAGCAACCTGGTCTAGTGGAAGGTGTCCCTGCCCATGACAGGGGGGTTGGAACTAGACAATCTTAAGGTCCTTTCTAACCCAAACCATTCTATAATTGTATGATTCTGATTTTTATTAACTGCCCAAAATGTTATTCCCTTGCAACATATCTCCCCGTGTGCCGGTCCCCCTGCAGCATCCCTGCGGTGTCCCCAGAGTGCTGGGTTACAGCATCTCCTCCTCGGGGGGCTGCAGGGTGGCTGGAGCACCCCTGGGTGCTGTTGGAGAACCAGTCGCGGGGATGGCAGTGGGGTCAGAGCGTGGCAGGGAGAGGAGATGGATTTGAGGCCCTGGTACTTCAGGATCAGGAAAGTGAGCAAGATGATGATAAGGGATCATCCAGGTTAGAAGAGTTCTCACAGAAAAGTCGGAGAACACCTCATTTTTATGATCAGCTGTACTAGAAAAAAGAGTGGTGGTGATTGGTGACTCCACCCTAAGGAGAACAGAGGGCCCCATATGTCGGCCTGACCAGAGTCACAGAGAAGTCTGCTGCCTACCTGGGGCCAGGGTAAGGGACTTCACCAGAAAACTCACTTGTCTGGTATGGCCCTGAGACTTATTATCCTTTATTAGTCTTCCAGGTGGGCAATGAAGAAATCTCTTCAAGAAGCCTGAGGGAACTCAAGAAGGACTTCAGGGCCTTGGGGCAACTGGTTCAGGGTTCGGGAGCCCAAGCAGTGTTCTTTTCCCTCCTGTCAGTCACAAACAATGTCAATGGTAACATCAGAAAAGTCTCATTAATTAATTCTTGGCACTGTGACTGGTGTCAGCACCAGAATTTTGGGGATTTTGACCATGGGTCAATTTATACAGCACCAGGCCTGCTGGTGGCAGATGGGGTACACCTGTCCCAAAGGGAGAAAAGGATTCTAGCCCAGGAGCTAGCAGGGCTTATAGAGAGGGCTTTAAACTGGGTTCGAAGGGGGGAGGGGATAACACCAGGCTCGCTAGACACAAGCCACGGGGTAGCATGCTGCTGTTGGAGTCCAGATCCACAGGCCAACTTAAATGCATTTATGCCAATGCCCGCAGCATGGGCAACAAACAGGAGGAGCTGGAAGCCATTGTGCAGCAGGGAAATCATGACATAATCGCCATAACAGAAATGTGGTGGAATGATTTGCATTATTGGAGTGCTGCAATGGATGGCTACAGGCTCTTCAGAAGGGATAGGCAAGGAAAAAGAGGTGGTGGGGTTGCATTGTATGTCAGGGAGTGCATCAACTGCCTTGAACTCAGTGCTGTGAGTGAGAAGGCTGAATATCTGTAGGTGAAGACCAGGGGGAAGGCCAACCAAGCTGATATCCTGGTAGGAGTCTGTTCTAGACCACCCAGCCAGGATGAAGCTAGAGATGAAGTGTTCTTCAAACAACTGGTAGAAGTTTCATGATCGCTTGCCCTTGTTCTCATGGGGGACTTCAACCTACCAGATGTCTGCTGGAAGTACAACACAGCAGAGAAGAAACAGTCCAGGAGGTTCTTGGAGGGTGTGGAAGAGAACTTCCTAACCCAGCTGGTTAGTGAGCCAACTAGGGGAGATGCCTGGCTAGATTTGCTGTTCACAAACAGAGAAGGACTGGTGGGTGATGTGATGATTGGAGGCCGTCTTGGGCAAAGCAATCACAAAATGACTGAATTTTCAATCCTTGGAGAAGTCAGGAAGAAGGTCATCAAAACCGCCACCTTAGACTTCCGGAGGGCTGACTTTGGCCCGTTTAGGATGCTGGTTGGCAGAATTCCTTGGGAAATGTTACCGAAGGACAAAGGAGCCCAAGAAGGCTGGACACTCTTCAAGAATGAAATCCTTAAGGCGCAGGAGCAGGCAGTCCCTATGTGCCGAAAATCAAACCGGTGAGGAAGAGACCAGCCTGGCTGAACAGGGAGATAGTGCTAGAACTCAGGAAAAAAAAAAAGAGAATTTATCACCTGTGGAAGAAGGGACTGTCACCCCATGAAAAGTACAAGGATGTTGTTAGGTTATGTAGAGAGAGTTAGAAAGGTGAAGGCACAGATGGAACTAAATCTGGCCACTGCCATAGAAATAATAAAAAGTACTTTTTCAAATATATTAGCAATAAAAGGAGGGCCAAGGAGAGCCTCCATCCTCTGCTGGATACTAAGGGAAACCTAGTGACTGAGGATGAGGAAAAGGCTGAGGTACTTAATGCTGCTTTTGCCTCAGTCTTTAATAGTCACACCAGCCATCCTCAGGGTACTCATTTCCCTGAGTTGGATGGCAGAGATGGGGAGCTGATTGAAGTCCCCATAATTCAGGAAGAAATGGTTAGAGACCTCCTGCTCTACATAGACGTATACAAGTCTATGGAGCTGGATGGGTTACACCCAAGAGTGCTGAAGGAGCTGGCAGAGGAGCTTGCTAAGCCACTCTCCATCATCTGTCAGCAGTCTTGGTCTAGTGGGCAGGTCCCAGAGGACTGGAGGTTGGCCACTGTGATGCCTCTCTACAAAAAGGGCAGGAAGAAAGACCCTGGGACCTACAGGCCTGTCAGCCTGATCTCAGTGCTGGGATGGATAGGTCATGGAGCAGTTGATCCTAAGTGAGATCATAAAGCACATGCAGGAAAACAGAGGGATCAGGCCCAGTCAGCACAGGTTCATGAAGGGCAGGTCCTGCTTGACCAACCTAATCTTCTACAATAAGGTGACCTGCCTGGTTGATGAGGGAAAGGCTGTGGACATTGTCTATTTGGACTTAAGCATTTGACACTCTCTCCCACAGCATTCTCCTGGACAAATTGGCTGCTCGTGGCCTGGATAGGTGGATTTTTTGCTGGGTAGGAAACTGGCTGGATGGCTGAGCCCAAAGAGTGGTGTTAAATGGCATCACATCTAGTTGGCAACCGGTCACTAGTGGTGTCCCTCAGGGCTCGCTGTTAGGCCAGTGTTGTTTAATATCTTCATTGATCATCTGGATGAGGGGATTGAGTGCACCCTCAGTAAATTTGCAGATGACACCAAGCTGGCTGGGAGTGTTGATCTGCTGGAGGGTAGGGAGGCTCTGCAGAGGGATCTGGACAGGCTGGATCGATGGGCTGTGGCCAATGGTATGAGGTTCAACAAGGCAAAGTGCCAGGTCCTGCATTTGGGCCACAACAACCCCATGCAATGCTCCAGGCTTGGGGAAGAGTGGCTGGAAAGCTGCTTGGTGGAAAAGGACCTGGGGGTGCTGATTGATGGAGCTGAACATGAGCTTGCAGTGTGCCCAGGCAGCCAGGAAGGCCAACAGCATCCTGGCCTGTATCAGAAATAGTGTGGCCAGCAGGGCCAGGGAAGTGATCATCCCCCTGTGCTGAGCACTTGTGAGGTCACACCTAGAATACTCAATGTGTTCAGTTCTGGGCCCCTCACTACAAGAAAGACATTGAGGTGCTGGAATGGGTCCAGAGAAGGGCAACAAAGCTGGTGAAGGGTCTGGAGAGCAAGTCTAATGAGGAACAGCTGAGAGAACTGGGGCTGTTTAGTCTGGAGAAGAGAAGGCTCAGGGGGGACCTTATCAATCTCTACAACTACCTGAAAGGAGGTCATACTGAGGTGGGGGTTGGTCTCTTCTCCCAAGTAGCGAGTGATGATAGGGCAAGAAGTAACAGCCTCAAGCTGCACCAGGGGAGGTTTAGACTGGGTATTAGGAAAAATTTCTTCACAGAGAGGGTGATCAGGTATTGGAACAGGTTTCCCAAGGCAGTGATGGAATCACCGTCCCTGGAAGTGTTCAAAAACTGTGTAGATGAGGCCCTCAGTGTAATGGTTTAGTGGTGGTCTTGGCAGTCCTGGGGTAATGGTTGGACTTGATGATCTTCAAGGTCTTTTCCAACCTAGCTGATTCTATGATTCTATACTACTACTTCAGGCCCACTGACTCTGGCTTGAATTAAAGTGCTCAGCACTTCAGCAGGCTGTGCCCTTTGAACCCCCTCAGAGGGTCCCTCCTGCCATTCAAGAACCAACAAAACATGTTTCTAACCTCAAGCCTCTCTAGGCCCAGAAAACTCAGACCTGTCCACAGAAGCAACTTGTATTCCCTATAATGAGCCGGTCCACACGATAAGCACCACCATCAGCCTCCCATCCCACAGCCACCAGCTCCAGAGCCAAAAGTGGTGAGGAAATACAACTGCCCTCTTCCTTTTGCCCTCATGGGCCACTGGAAACTATTCCTGTTCACCACTGGTTCCTCTGTCAGGACAGGTACCTACAAATGTTGCTTCCTAGCCTGGACACATATCCATGCACATACTCCCAAGAAAATAATTGCCCCCATCATATAAGCCTGAGGACTGCTGCTCTTCCAGTTACCTTGGCCAGTTTTGGTCCAATTTACACCAGGAGATATGCACAATTTGGTCTGAAGGCACCACTGAAAATGGCCCTGGATCCTTCTATTTTGGAGAGACTCATTGTTGCCCATGAAAAATCTCCTCCTGTTGATTCCCAGTGAGCCTCTCCAAGTGGGGAAACTTCTGCCTAGTTAGACAGTTGATGATGCACCCCGTGAGGGACTCCTGGGGACTCCCACTGGCATCAGTAACATTGCAAGTAATGAGTTTATGCAGTGCCCCAGCCCAACTTTTTACTCCAAGCTTTAGCTTTCCAAGTGCTGGTACAAATTTGTGTGGGATCTTCCACTGCTGAGATGAGACCCCTCCTCTCCACACACTTGATGCTCCCTCAATGAGCCAGAAAGCAAAGCTCCCTTGTCACTTCACCACCCACCCCATCCAAACCTTGCTGAGCAGGCTCTGCTGTGCCATGCACTGCAAGAGGAGCTCATCAAAGCAGCCTTTTAATTGCTGGAGTAACGACTTAGATGCACAAAAATTCAAGCAAAATTTGCATGACTAATTAAATAATTAAACACAGCCTGACAACTGAGGAACACAATTGCACATCCAAAACTCAAAACCACATCCTAAGCACTGGTGGCAAGAAATAGGAAGGGATCCACCACCCTGCGTGTCCTGTCAGTGAGACTTGCTGATGGGTTGTGTCATTTTGATTAGAGACCAAGCGTGGGTAAATGGCACCACTGTTCTCTGATGAAGCCTCTGATCTCTGCCCAAAATGTTGCTGAAACCTGAGCTCAAGCTAGCAGCTGCATCGGAAAAGCAGGACTAAATCTGGCCATGCTGCTGATGGTAATGGAGCTATGCTGGCCAGCCCTAATTTAACCTCAGTCTTCAGCAAAAAGCAAGTCCCACTCCCTCCAGCCATGTGTACCAGACCCAAAGGGTTAAAGAGTGTTGTTTTCCAACAAGGAGAAGGTGATCTATCCTACCTCCTTCAGCCTTGCTTTTTCAAGCAAGTTTATAAAACCCACTAAAAATATTAATATGGAGATGATCAGAACTGCATGGGCTAAAGGGTTGATTTCATAACCTTAGAAAGCACACTCCCTGAGACTCTTCTGGGCTGTGGCACAGCACCGTGCCAGGATGCCTGGGTTGACAACACCAAGACCTGACAGAAGCCAGAATCCGACGTACTTTAATTCTTCAAGAAAGAGCAGCAGCAACATGGGCTTGAGGAAGGAGGGAGAGGAGAGGGGAAATCCAGCCCTAATGGAGAGACCTGGGATGCTGCCAATATTTTACATTCTTCGTGACACAGTTTGCTGCTGGCTCCGTTGCCTGATGTGATTAGTCTGAGAAAAAAATTGGCCAGTGCCTTCCCAGACCAGTGCTGTCAAGGTGGCTCTTGACTCCTGCTCTGCCCACAGCCAGCATCCTTGCAGTCCCCAGGAGCCCTGCAAGCCCCGGGTACCCATGCAGGAAGTTCATTATTTCTTCCCTCTGCATTTGGTGATATTATCTGGAAGAGCACTGGCACACTTTCAGTCCAGACCTTATTGACACACAGACACAGAGGGGAAAAATACCTTCCTAGAGGAGTAGATAAGGTCTAACATGCACTTTAGTTCCAGAATAGATATGCTAAATGATTGCACCTTGCAGCAAAGCCTCTCTAGCCACCAGAAGTGCTTCCTCCCCATCCCCAGCTTCTCACAAGCCCTGCACCAGGTTAATAGAAACTCTTTTTCTGAGTCAACGTGGTTAAACTAGCACAAAAGCTCTACATGTACAACCTTGCATATGTTCCCACCATGCTTATATAAAGTGATTAGTGATAAACTGATAAAAATCCGGTGTGTGTATGAAGTGAAATGGCTGAATGAGCCCATCACAGGGCTCCACTGGAGCAGCTGTACTGCGCATGCCGAATGTACAGCAGCTCCTTACCACTGAAAGCTGAGACTCAAACCAGAGAATCACATTGATTTCTCCCTGCCTTAGTGTTTGAAACCAAACCCTCTCCCCTGGGCTTGCTGCTGAATGCTGGGTGCTAGCTCTGGGCATCCCTAAGCCTGCAGTGCTGCTCCCAGGGTGGGGGGAAGATGGCATGGCCTGGATTATCCAAAGCAAGAACAGATCCTCCAAATGGCAGTGCAGCTATAAACAGTGATGGTGCCATTAGTGGACCTTGGCTTGCCTCTTTGCTAACTGTGCAGATAATTTCTGTGCAGCAGAAGTGTAAGTAAATAGATGAGAAGCAAAGAAAGAAACTTACTGAAGTCACTGAGAAGCATCAGGGCAATCTTTAAAAACTGCTCAAGCACTCAGGAGTTTCAACTCTTTCAGTCTCGAAAGTTTATTATTTCTGGCTGTATTTACAATACAGGTAAGAGACTATCCAGAAAAGCAGATCCATTTAGCCTCTGCAGCAGAAATGGAGACCTCATAGCAGCCTTCCAATATCTGAAGGGGATGCTGGAGAGGGACTCTTCATCAGGGACTGTAGCAATAGGACAAGGGGCAATGGCTTCAAACTTAAACAGGGGAGATGTAGGTTATATCTAAGGAAGAAATTCTTTACTGTGAGAGTGGTGAAGCACTGGAACAGGTTGCCCAAGGAAGTTGTGAATGCTCCATCACTGGAAGCGTTCAAGGCTAGGTTGGACAGGGCTTGGAGCAACCTGGTCTAGTGGAAGGTGTCCCTGCCCATGGCAGGGGGGTTGGAACTGGATGATCTTAAGGTCCTTTCCAAAGCAAACCATTCTATGATTCTATGGTAAGTGTACTGGGGACTCAGAGGACATAGTGGGGACCCAAAGGAACCATGTTACCACATTTGCCATAATTCAGAGCTCCCCCAGGTGTCCAAGCCCCCATGTCCAAAAATGTAAAAAAGCATCCAAAATGAGGCCCAGAGAAACAAGTTTCCTTCATCTGCACTGCACTCTTGTTTGCTGAATACTTGTAAAAAACACTGCTCTTTTTTCACAACTGAGCAATTTCATAAATTTGGCCCCAGAAGATTGTGTTGCAAAACCCCGGACCCTCTCAACCAAGCAGAAACCTGTGCTCAGGTTCCCTGACACATGCTCAAGCAAGAGACCCTGGCCCTAGCACCTCGGTTTGTTGATTTGTAAAGCTGGTAAATACAGACCCACCTCCAGGCTCCTGTGTAGCTTAACTATTTGTCATATCAGTGATGTCGGAGCTGGGATGGGCTGAGGGTACAAGACAGACCGATAGAGGAGTGTTACAGCCACAAAGGTGACAATTGCCATGTTAATAATTAGCATCTGTTGCCATCAAAGCCTGTAAGGCAGATCCAAGCAGGGATGAAAATGCTGTGTGCTGAGCCAGCATCTCCAGTGGGTTTGTGGCCAATCAATGAGACTCTCCAGCTTCCCACCACCTGCAGGGACTAGCGCAGGCTCTGAGAGCCAGTGACAATTGTGTGTTTAGAGCAGGGTCTGTATGTCTAGCAACAGGAGCCGATCCTCTTCCTTGCCAAATGAAGCCCAGAGACTTTGTGCACAAACCTATTATTTTGGAAGAGAGAAAAAGACCACCCCGCAATGAAACCTCATGTTTCTTGCATTGAAAAGCACTTTATCCCCAAAGCACAAAGCTAAACGCAGCTTGCACCAGCTCCTGAAGAAGACCTCACTCAGTCGATTCACCAAGCGATGTGCACACTTGCTGCCTGAGGGATTTCCAGCCCTGGAAGATGCTCACCCCTGCCCGAGCAATGGACTCCAGGACACAGTTACAACTCCTGCCCCTTTGGGGGCTGGTGTTTTCCACCTGCTCCTGGAAAAGCTCTGTCTTTGCCATCACTCCTTGCAGCTCAGGAGCTGAGCTGGGAAGAGGCTTTCACAGGGGCTCCAGCACATGAACGCCAAATCACCCTGACATCTGCCTAAATAGAGGAGATGAACAGCAATGCTCCTGTCCTAGTCCCTCTCGTATTTTAACATGTAACCTTAGAAAACACACTCCAGAGTCACCTTCTCTACCAGGAATCTTTTTCCATCTCATTGGTCCCCTGACAACCCAGCCAGGGTTGCAGCTCCAGCTGTAAAGGTATCTTTCCCCCACAGCCAGCCCCTTCCCTGACACCCCTTCCCTCTGCAGACAAATGTTTTGGTGTGTAATGCATTGAAATCTTGATCTCACACAGAGCTTTTTTTCTTTTTTCTTTTTTTTTTCCCCTCTCCCAGCAGTGGCAGATGACTGAGGACAAATGCTGCTGAAAAGAAAGGAGGAAAAAAACCCTTCAATCAATTATATGTTTTAGAAACAATTGTGTTTCAAAATCAACAAGAAGAATTCATGAAAATCAATCCTAATTCAAGAGGGCTGGACTGCTTTGTTCATCTTTCCCTTTCCCTGCCTAAGCAACCAAAGCAATAAAAAATGATAGCTCCATCTCAGGCAAGGAAGCAATTGAAACTTCAAAAATGCTCAACATCAGCTGATGAAGCTTGATGCAGTCTCCATGGCCTGAAAGCTAAATATTCTGCAAGAGAAGCAATGTACCAGGTGGATGAGTGGGAGTTTCAGATAACTCCTACCCCTTCAGCTTCCTTCTCTCAACAAAACCAAGCAAACCAAGGTAAGATTGTCCTGCCACAGGGGAAAAGCAAAATTGTATCAGCAAAGGCACTTCACAGATGGGAGCTGCCTCAGATGCTCTTTGCCAGCAGGAAACAGCCACTCTGCTCTTACACCATGCCTATCCAGGACCACCACCATGGGGACGTCAACAGGGCAAATCTGGCAAGGAAACCTTGCACTTGCAATGCAGACCCTGCTACACCTTCCTGAAATGCCACAGCCACAGGAACACAGTGCATCCCACTGCACACAGCTGACCCAAGGGAAAGACTTCTCAGGAAGCCCAAAGTGGGGGTATGGGCACCTGCTGCTCCCTATACCTGGTCTCACCTCAGCATCGCACAAGGAGAAAGGCAATTTTCGGGCTGTCACCCTGGCACAGAGGGTGCTTGGAGGATCACAACCAGGTGTGTTGATGTTGCCCCAAATAAATGGAATTGCCACCAGACTTTCCCACTTGAACATGGGGTGAGGGGATGCATCCTTCTGCCAGGGTTTGCCCTGCTCTAAGCTGACCTGAAGTGATGTGAATGTGATTCTCGCAGCACTCAGCCTTGTGCAAATAAACCATGTCTAACCACCTCCAGAGAGCTTCCTGGAAGCACAGAAAGCAAGCAGAACCAGAGCAGGGCACCAGTATCCACAGACTCATGTCATCTTGCCTTGGCACTGCTGACGACAGCTACTGAGTTTTGTCTTGAGGCAAGCGAGCTCAGACTCAAGTGTGGTTTAAAGGTATCTAGAAGATAAAGGCTCCCTAGATAGCAAGGACATGCTCCCCAAGGAGAGTTTCTGTTTAACAGGCAGCTACAGCACCCTGTGTCACTGCATAGCAAGAGCTGACACAGTTACTCACAGTGGAGACTGTTTATCTGTGGGGTGCAGACATCTTCCCAGCTATCCCCAATGCTCTCTAAAAGGGAACAGGAATTTGAGTGACAAAACAAACCTGGGAATAACAGTGTGGAATGAAATTATGAAAGGCAGTTAAGAGAGAAGGAGAAAAAACATGGAGACAAAACATAGCAAGAAGAAAAGAGGAAATGTAAATCACAGTCTGGGGAAGGATCTTAGACATCTGAGATTTGCTCAGGTTAAGAATTTCTTCAGACAAGGCTTTTCCACTTCTCTCTATAAAGTAATGAATTTTGTCAGACTTCCATCTGCCCAGTACAATCACAAAGGTTATTCAGAGACACTCCATCCTTCTTCCTACGTGTCTAGTGGAACCAGATGGAGATTTTAGGAGGGAGCCAGTAGGGACTTACATGTCCTGCTATGGTCCAAATCCAAGGGATTTAGATACCACTTGATAACTTTCTATATATTTAAGTATTCAGTGCCTTGTTCTATTTGCTGCAATGTATTCCTGTTACTGCATCTTGAGCAAATGCTTGAGGACTTGGTATGTATTTCTCTATAGTGCTGCAACAGAATTTGTAAAGAATATTTTTTAGGGAATGGATCAGCCCCTTTCAAGACAGCAGCCAGGATATGGGGGTCTCTTCGTGAGCCTCCTGGCAGTGATGTATAGCTTAATTTCCTTCTTGTCTTGTATTCCATAGGAAAACACACTGCAGTTTCACTGTGACTCAGTGGAGACCAGGATCTGAGAATAAGACATAGGGCTGAAGTTCTTACAAGGGAAAACAGGCAGAGATTTATGCTCTGCCAGCCCCTGCCTGGACCAGCCCAGCAACACAAGCATGTGTTTGTACTGCTGTTCCATGCTGGCACCACCCAGCAAACAATGATGCTGTCTGCTCTCCAGAGAAAGTACCAGAAGGTGGCCGAGTACCCCAGGGTGTGCCAAAGGGTCATTGCCAACGTCAGCTGGCTCATCCAGGCACATGGGAACGGTCCTGTCTGTCTGAGT
The DNA here is from genome assembly GCF_004027225.2 of Strigops habroptila. NCBI lineage: Eukaryota > Metazoa > Chordata > Aves > Psittaciformes > Psittacidae > Strigops > Strigops habroptila. The sequence goes on from NC_044301.2 coordinate 26,444,211, forward strand.
AAGCCTTGTCCTGGGTCAGAAGGTGAGCAGAGCAACCCATTTACCAGCAGCACAGCCACACATGCAAGCAAATTTATCTTTCCTCAAATATATCCATTATATCTGTTAATTTAGCTGGGATTCACTGGGAATGATTTGCTGTAGACATGGGTAAGAGATTAAAACCATATTTATTCCTGAGCCAGCCAGCTGTATGACCCATTTGCTACAATGGATAGAGGAATTACATGACCTTACTATTTTTTTTATGTCAAAACTGCCCAGGATATATCTTCAATTCCTTGTTGGGCTTTGGTTTGATTATTTTGCAATCACTTGCTAAGGTACACATGGCTGATATGAGGACAAGGCACGTTTTGTTTGCTTGACAGCACTTCTGGAGCTGAGCAGCCAGAGATCCCTCCTGAACCACCCTCCTCTTGCTAGGAGTATAGTGAAGTTGGGATCTGGCCTCTGAGATACACATGCCTCCAGTGTTAAAGCTCATGCAGGCCAGGGCTGCCCTGGGACAGGAGATCTGTGGTTGTCACATTAATCTCCAAGCCCTCTAACAATCACTGATTGTTATCAAGAAGAATAAGTGCCTGCTAAGACCCTTAGTTTCTGCCTTAGAGAAAACACATTTTAATTCTACCTTGGCATCAACCTGTTGAAGGCAGTGGACCTGCATCCAGCCTGAATTTTCCCTCAGTACCTTCATCTAAACAACATCCAGCTTTGCACATGGAGGTTAAATCCTATGCCATTTATTTTCAGTGCTTCAGTACTTTAAAAAAAGCTCTCAGTGACCAATTTTGTTCCTCATAACAAGCAAAGCAAAGGAGAGAGGGTAGAAAGAAACATCATTCCTGTGTATATGCTAATGGATCATCTACCTTTCCCCAAAGGTGGGCTACTCAAAAATCAAGAAGCTATTAATATCTTACATCTACACAATGCTCTTCATCCCAAATCTGAACACCAAACTATAGGACCTTCTATATCTCATGTCACCTCCTGCTGAAAGGTGGAAGAGGGCAGGTGTTTAATATTTCAGTGTAATTGTCCCCAATAGTGTAGGAGGTGAAGAAAAGAACACAACATTCCATGAAGAATTCAAGGAGAGAGAAAGCAAGAGTCATCCAGTTTAATACTCATGTGAATGATTGATGCAGGATGCCAGGTATCTCACCCCAGCATTCAAAGTTCCTGGACACAATCCTGTTGGAAGATCAGGGAATTCGTGCAGTACATTTGAAAAACACTTCTTCAGCCACACAATAAGCATTTTCAGCCAAACCTGGGATCTTTGATGCAAGCAGCAGTCAACTGTATCTCAGATAAAGTGGACTGCTACAGAAATCTGGATTCTTCATGCTGTGATGATGCATTTTTCATCTTAATCATTAATGCAGAACTCGAGCTGGCCAGATGCTAAGTTTCCAACACCACTGAAATCAAGGGGAGTTTCGCTGCTGCCTGGAGAAGCCATGAGAAACAGACAAGAGCATCCCTCTAAGGAAACACACTCCTCTTGGTAGGTTTAATGGTATTTCCTGGCCATGGTCATACTTGGTAGGTAAGGATAGCTACACCGTGCTGGACCAAGGAACTGCTCAGCCCAGCCTCCTCCCTTCTCACTGAGGCCCCTGGAGGCTGCAGTAGGAGAGTACACGAGCAAGGCATGCATGCAGCAGCCCTCTCCTCTTGCACTTGCAGCTCCTGACAGCCTGTCACCTGAGGACATCTTTAGGCAAAGGCAGTAATTTTCTGTATTTAATAAATAACCTTGGATGGATCTTTTCTCCATGACTTTTTTTTTCCTGCTTTTTGAACCTGCATCAGGTTTAGTATCCAGCCAATATTTGAATATGAACTGAGTGCACTGATACTCCAGATACAGAGTTTGCTTCAAGTACTGTTTCATCCTTGCCTGAGATGTTGTTCCCCCCAATATGACCTTCTCAGAATAACACTGCCTGTTTTGCATGTGCAGAATTTATTCTTCCCCTGTCCCCTCCCAGGGAAAGCAAGTCCTTGGCTTAGAGCATTGTGCGGGATGCTCCCAAAGGTTAACTTCAGCCAAGGACAGCCAGTCTTTACAGGCCCTCTTAAAAATCAAAGGTGAGAGATTATTCCCATTATTCATCCTCCGCTGGAGTGTCTTTTCCTACACTGATTATAGCCTCTGTCAGATAATGCTAGCCTTTGTGAAGCACATCAGTACTTACAATAAGGAAGCACTGCACAACACTGAAATAACACTTGGTAAATATGATGCTTATTTTAAATATTTTAACACATATTTCTAATAGAAGAACAATGTGATAATTCCATTAAAAACAAAACAAAACCCAAAACCAAAAAAAACCCCCAAAAAACACTGAAAGGTTTTTGTGGAGAAAAAGAGCAAGAGCTGTATATAACTAATGGATTTGTACTTGGAGTTAGCTTCTAAGAGCTGTGAAGTAAGTATACACACATATTCATGGGGACTTAATTAGCATTCCTCAATAAGATCACTCATCAGGGATACTTGTGTGAACAAGAGCTGCAAGGTTTCTGGATAGCATTTATATAAAAACAGGAATGTGTCTGAAGTGCTGTAAACGGAGCTGCTTAAATTGTCTATCCAAATCTTGCATCTGATGACAGTAGCTGAATGAAATGACACTTGTATGCAATCAGTTGCATGTTTGAGCTTGAATGCTTAATGCAGAAGGTTAAGTGTGGTTTCACCAAGACCAAGCAATGACTGATCTTCCTACACAGAGGAATCAAGATCATGCCTCTAACCAGTGTTCCTGTATCGTGGCAGAAATTGTTTCATTCCTACTAAATCATCACTCTTGATATTGTAGAAACAGGAATGGTAAAGGGCTGACAGGGTCCTCCTCCTAGCCAAGGTCAGCTACCCTGTCTCAGTTTTGGCACCATCTCACCCTCGCCTGAAGGACATTGCATAGCTTCAGTTTCGTGGGTTTTCAAGGTTACTAGTGCACCTGCTGAATCATTCATGTTGTTATATGTTTCTTACTGCAGAAAGTGGATAGAAGTAAGCTTCTTTCCCACTTCTAGTTCTGTCCCATTTAGGTTCTCACATCACCACTGAAGTATGGATATCCACACTACCATACAAGCAGAAATTGGATCAGATGAAGGGACAGAAAATAGTGCATCTTTATGCAAACCTGTCCCCAACAATGAAAATACCCACAAGGGAATCTGTACTGATATCCTATGATCAGCAGCAAAATAGTTAATCATTTCACTTCTTGTTTCTTTGTAGGCCTTCAAGCCTTTCTCTTTATCTGCCATGTGTCCCTGAGCCACCAGGAAATGGAAAACATTGACACTGAAAAGTCTCCTTAGAGCTAGGAGTCACTGCAGAAAAGGGAGAGGAGTTCACACCTCATTAAGGGTTATTGACAAGTTCTTTCTCACTTTGAGAAACCATAACTTGGGTCTCTGCAGACTTAGGTAATGTCCTATTTCAGGCCACACAATAAATTTCTTTTCACAATAAGTAGTAGAAATCTTTACTTTTATATATAAAAAAACTATTGTGGAGAAACTGATGTGAACCCCTGGAAAATCGTTGGTGTGAGCCACAGTAGTGAGCAGTGCTCTCCTTCAGCCACTGTCTTCTAGGACTGGTAGACAGACCAGCTCCAAGAGGTCCTCCAGCCCTGGTACATGCAGTTCTCCTTGCTTCCCCAGCAGATCTTCTACCTGGCATTCGTTACTTTCCCCTGAAAACATTCCACTTGCTCTCTGTCCCCCTCTCTGTGGCAGGAGAGACTTGAACTGAAAACTTCCTAAGGTTAGTTCTAAGCACTTTGAAGACAAGCAGTTTTATCTCTGTCATGCAAATGTGGTAACCACTGCCACTCCAGATGGCCAACATTTCTAGCCCCATAAGCCCTAGCCCAAAATCTTCACCTAATTCCAAGACAGGAGCTCTCAGTGACTCCCAGGTCCTGCAGTTATCATTGTCCACTCAGACAGGCATGAAAAACTAACAACAAAAGTAGGATTTTCAGCATTTCCCTAAACTTGGTCAGGCTGTCCAACTTCCAGACGCCAAGTATATTGCAGGTAATCCACAGGCTACTTTTTTTTTTTTTAAATATTGATATCTCATTCTTGTTTTGATGCCAATTTTCCACACAATAAACCCACTCCACACCTTTTCTTCCCTTAATACTGCCCTCTACTTCTCCAAGTGACTAGTCAAATTCTAAGGTGCTTCCTCACTTGATTTGCTGGAGTAGAACATATTTGTGAGGTATGTAGTAAGAGTGAAGTAAGGATATTTGCAATTTGACCTAGTATCTGTGCATTTCATTAATCCTTCCTCCATCAACCACTTAACCTTTATGGGCATTCTTATTGCCTGTCATTGTATTGATTTCTGTCTGTTTCTCCACTTTAGTGAGATCATGCAGTATTTTAGACCTGACTTTCACTGTATAACTAGGTTTAGCTGAAGGTTAACTGACATAAATTTAAAGAATGAAAACTTAGGCTGAATATCCAGGGAAAACTTCCTAATGGTGAGATCTGGTAAAATGCACTGCTGTCTCTCCATGGGATTGGTGGCTCTTCTATTAGCATGTGAATTAAAACTGCACTGGAGGATTATAAAATTATAGATTGGACATAACAATCCTGAAGTAGGAGGAAAGACAAGCTGCAGAGCATTGCAGCTTGCCTCCTATGGTCATTTCAGCCTGAATAAGAGCAGGCTCCATGGACACCTTAGAGTAGTCTTCCAGTACCTAAAGGGACTAAAAAGAAATCCGGAGAGGGACTTTTTACAAGGGCCTGTAGGGACAGGACAAGGGGGAATGGCTTTAAACTAAAGGAAGGTAGATTTAGACTAGATGTAAGGAAGAAATGTTTTACAATGAGGGTGGTGAAACACTGGACCAGGTTGCCCAGAGAGGTGGTAAATGCCCCATCCCTGGAAACATTCAAGGTCAGGTTGGATAGTGTTCTGAGCAACCAACTAGTGAAGGTGTCCCAGCTCACAGCAAGGGGGTTGGAACTGGATGAGCTTTAAAGGTCCCTTCCAAAATCCAAACCAGTCTATGATTCTAGGAAGAAAGCTAGAGCACTCTACAAATCCCTGACCTGGGTAGTCAGAGCCCAGGACAGTGAGGTATGCTGGAGGGCACATCTCTCCCCAGTCCCCAGAGATACCCATCGCCTGCAGAAGGACAACACACCTGAGATCACAAAGTCATCATCTACCCCACAACATAACTTTGGGACAGTCTGTTTCAAAGGCATTGGTCAGTTCTGTTACCATCCTTCACTTCTTACAGAAATCACTATCTGATTAATTTTTCTAGAAGAATGGTTGAAAACTGATTGCAGAAAGAAGCCTGTTTGTGCTGAGGCACACATCAGAAACAGGAGAATAGGACTTTCATCTAAAATACACTGCTGACACTTAGGATTGTAAAGGTAACAGTCCAAGCAGAAACAAGCATGTTCTTTATGCACCTTGAGTGAAATGGTTTAATCGCAGGAATGGCCAGAACAAAGGTTTTCCTCCCCACTTTTTATGGAGAGGTTCTATCATATTTAAGGGAAAAAACCCACAAACAAAACCTATTTTCATCTGAAGTTGGTACTGCCAGCAACCACTTTTTATTAAATAAGGACTTCTGTCAGCTCCTGGGAAATGGAAACATCATTTTCAGCAACAAACCCAACATATTAATCTCAAAGGCCAAGTAGGCTGGTACATATTTTGATTGTTTGGAGGGGGGGCAGGCTTTTTTCTTTTCAGATCCTTGGAATTTGTCTGCCATAAATAAGCAGATTTCTCAAAAACTGAATTTCCATCTAAGAAAATTTCAAAGGAAACATTTCCATCAGCTCCGCTGAATTAGCAGCAGCACAAAAATGGCCCCAAAATGGCTCAATTTCACAGCTGCTCCTCTGAATCTTCCTGAGAGATTTGTCAGTTTCTGATTTTCCCTTAAGAAAGGTATTAGCAGATATTTGTGTAGTGACAGGGATGTATATGGGACAAAGGGCTGAGTATGGACTCCTCACTGGTCGAGCAGAAGAGAAATCATTTTCTCCATGACAGGAGGTGCAGGCTACAAATTTGTCAGATAACAAGTAGCCAGAGGCTGCTACAAAAGACTAATTCTCTTAGCAAAACCCTTGGAGAGTATCCCAGTACGACTCTGAGGCTGGCAAGCTGCTGGAGAAGATAGGAAGTAAATGCATCCCTCTCATGAGGACACTGCCTCTGGATTTCTTGACTGTTCTTTTCCTATATGGCACTAATGCCCTCTGGCTAGAACCACTGAAATGAAACTTACTGATTGAAATTCTGATCCTATTGATTTTACACAAGAGATTTGGGCAAATATGAAAGAGCAGGAACTGGGCTGAACACATGCGGTAGGCTTGCTTGTCCATCTCAGTCCCCTGAGCTTCCAGAAATAAATTACCCCAAATTCAAATATGTGGTACCTATTAGCTCACAAATGTGTGGTAAATATTACTGGTCCCTGAATACACTAACATTATTTGTGAGTTCCTTTTTGCTTTCTTTTGTCTGCTTCTGTCTCACATCCCCTCTTTAGCTCATTAACTGCATGCCATGTTTTTCCCCTTCATTTCAGAGGTGTGGAGGGAAAATGGGAAAAAACATGTTCTAGGAGGAAGGCAAGATGGGAAACGGTGCTGGAAGGATACGATGTTTGCCTGGAAGGAAAACGCCAGGGAAGTCGTGCTTAAAATACTGTGAAGTGCTATTAGAAATTGTATATCTACCTTTAAAGGAAGGGTCCTGGATGTGGGAACTGCTGAACTCGGGACAGTAGGTCAGAAGATCCCAGAGGAGGCAGTGAACAGAGGTCCTAAGTGGAAAACAAGCACAGTGTGAGCATATGGTCACCCACACCCAACACCGCAAGCAGCAGCCCACTGCTTTCCCTGAGCCCCTGCGAGGCAGCCCTGGTGCAGCCTGGATCCAGCATTTCCTTCCTACAACACAGGGATGGTCCTGTCAAGCCTCCTGTAGCCATTTGCTTTTTGGCAGGGAGGTGGAGTGGGCTTTAGAGGCAAAATCAGCTGCCTCGCCTCTCACAGCTACTTCCTAACAACAAAATCTCCCTTTGCAGACTTCTTGTTTATTGAAGTGATGGGTGTCCTTTCTATATGACAGGCAGTGGTCCTTGATTTTGTCCATTTCAGCTTGATGCATTTTACCTTGCTGCACTCAACACTTCATTCTTTCCTCTCTAGATCTTTTTATAGTCAGACTGTCACATATCAATCAATGTTATGGATTAAAGTTGAATATATCGTGACTTGTCTGGGCCAGTAGGAAAGCATTTAAAATGAAGTCTTATTTATTTCATTTTCCCCGTTGACATTTGTTTTCTTCTCTGTTTCCAACCTTGTGAAACATCAAAACCTGCCAGGGAAATTGCAGGATTTTAACTCGCTAGAATCCCTAAATAATTGTTGGATGTCATGGAATGGTTATGACAAGAGGGCAGGTTGTCTGGTGAGATCTGTGATTGCACTGCAACAAAAAAAGGATCAACCTCATGTTGATTGTGATAAATTAGTCGAGTCCCAAATAGGATTTTTAGAATTTATTAAACGAATAAAGGCAAGCAAACAGCGCTGGGTGCGCCGGGAGTCTCTGCCCACCAAGACGCACACCCCACAGTTCCCGCTCCTAGCTTATATATCCTCAGGAGTAGGCGTGTCTCCATCTTTTCCCGCTTCGGCTAGCAGCGACCTTCCAGGGGTAGGCGTGCCTCCAACTTTTCCCGCGTCAGCTAGCAGCAAAACCGGCCCAACCGGTTTTAAGCTGGTATGCTGCAATGCCTGCCAAACGACCTTGCAAAAGACCTTGCAGAACATAGGAACTATATACATTAAAGATGTCTATCACGAGTCTTATCACCATCTTAGCCCTCACACATTACCGCCATCTTAGCCCTCACACATTCCATTTCTTATATGATTATTTGTTCACTGTATAGGTTCCACAACATTCTATAACAGAATACATCCCCAGGTTTCCTAACCCCTTAAAAGCATCTAAGCAACCAAACAAGGAACAAAACATTTCTTTTAGCAATTGTGTGATTAACCAAGGGAATTATTCCCTTGTCTATTCTTCCCTCTTACTGTGATGTCAACAGGGACATTTATCATATTCTCTCCACATAATGATCACTAAGACTTCCGAATTATTGACACGAATCACTCCTATGTTCTTCACATTGATTACACTGATGGGAAACATAATCCAAAATGGTGGTGAAACTCGATGCCCTGCATCAAGCACATAAACGATTCACATCCCAAGTGTTGATGGAAGTGATTTCAGCTGCGTGGGGCTGGGGGGTGGCAGCCCCGGGCCTCTGGGGACCCCAAAGGCCCGCACAAACACACCGCAGCCGCTGGACCCTGCCACCTGCCTGACTCCTCATCGCCCAGGCGCTGAGGTGCTCAGCCACGAGTGACCGGGAAGGGGGAGGCAGCCGCCCGAATCACGGCCTCTCCCGTGCGGGTGACGGCAGCGGCCCGGGGGAAGGCAAGGAGCCAGGGTCACAGCCTCCGTTCCACCCACCCGGAGCGGGGGAGATGGGCATCGAGGCCGCGACCTTTCCCCGTGCCGGGTGTGCAGCCCAAGCCAGACCCCGCCTCGGGGCCTGCGCTCAGGTCGGACTGCAGGGAGCAGCACCGAGGCCAGAGCCTGGATTAGGGCTGGGGCCGCGCCGCCAGGAGCATGCGCGAGCCGCGCGCGTCACGGGAGCGGGCGAGGCCGGCGGGAGCGCGGAGCCTCGGCGCGCTCTTTCCCTCTCTCCCTGTCGCCGCCGTTCCCACGCTCCACCGAGCGCTGCCCGCGCCCCGCCGCCTGCCAAGGAGGGGAGAGAGCACGGGAGAGGGAAGGACCCTCCCCCCGTCGCGAACCCTCTTCCTTTTCCGTCTCCCAGCCGGGAAGAGCTCACTGTGCCCGCAGCAGCCCCGCTGGATGCACTGAGCGCTCGGGTGCGGGGAGAGAGGGAGCCGGGAGCCCCGCCGCTGAGGCGCTGCGCTGCCCGGAGGCTCACAGTCATCCGCTTGAATTCTTTTATTCGCCCTCCTCCCGCCGGTAGCTGGCTTCGCCCCTGCCTCCTCCTCTCTGCCCGCGGGAGCCAGCCGAGGCGGCGGCGGGGGCTGCATTCCCCCTCCCCCCTTTTTTTTTTAATTTTTTAATTTACTTTGTTTTTCAATTTTTCGTCGCCGCCATGGGATGTACCTTGAGCGCCGAGGAAAGAGCCGCCCTGGAGCGGAGTAAGGCCATCGAGAAGAACCTGAAGGAGGACGGGATCAGCGCCGCCAAAGACGTGAAACTCCTCCTGCTCGGTGAGAGCCCGGTCGCCCCTTCCCCTACCCCGCGTCCCCTCACCCGCCTCCTCCCCGGCGCTTATTCCCCCCTTCATTTCTCTTTCGACAGGGGCCGGTGAGTCGGGGAAAAGCACCATCGTGAAGCAAATGAAGTAAGTTCCACGGTGGGGGGGGGGGGGGGGAAAGAGGGACCGTGAGGGGGGAGTTAAACGGCGTTAATAGGAGGGAGTAGGGGCTCGCTGAGGTGAGGGCCGCGGGCGCCATGTTTACCTGAGGCAACCGCGAGGGCGGGAAGGCGTAAGGCGAGGGGAAGGCTCCGCTACCGCGGCTCCCGCTGCTGTTCGGGGCCGATGTGGTGCTGAAGTGTCGCCCGACGGCCTCGCCTCATGGCTTGGGGGGGAAAGGTGAGCCGCTCGCAGCCCACCTTCCCCCCCCAAGCCGTGAGGCGAGGCCGCGCAGATGTCCCTGCAAAGCCGATCGCTGTCAGTTCGGCTTAATGTCGGGGTGTTATCTGCCGCCTCTGCACATTTAAATCGAGGCTCCCCATCACTCAAAGCCCCTTTCCCCCCGAGATTTCAGCCTCTCCTTTGAATTAAAGCCGAGCGTGGCCACCCACCGCCAATTACACTCAACTCCTGCCCTGGTGCCCGAGGTGGCTTCCAGAGCTGCCCTGCACATGCTCTGTCTGTGTTTAATTAGTGCAATAAACAGCAGGGAAAAACCCCACCACACCGTCTCTTTCAACGCTGCATCCCGTAGGAAAGCAAGCGCAGGGGAAGGCTGATGATGAAGGGGTGGAGGTGCTCCCGTGGCACCGTTATTCTCCCCCCTTCTTTTTAATTAAAATACAATGAAACACCACGGCCTCGCACCGAAACAGAGATGACGGTCTGGTCCGAGGCGGGTGCCATCACGGAACAAGCCCCGGCGCTGGTTCAGGGACTGGGTTTCAGCCGGGGAGAGGCGCGGAGCGTCGGCTGCTTTGCGATGCCGGTGGTTACAGAGGGATCGGGGGCTGGGAGGGGCCCCCCGCAGTTGCTGAGCGAGGCGGGGGGAGGCAGCAGAGGTGGGTGTGGATAGGGTGCGGGGTGCTGGCGGCCTTCCGCAGTTCCGGCAGCCAGTGTGGGGGCCGAGCCGGTCCCGACGCGGTGCGGCTGCAGCTTTCAGGCGGTTCGCGTGGTGGACAGCGCCCAGCGAGGACTAAAACCGCAGGCGACTCGGCCGCTTCGGCACCGCTCGGCTCCTCCCGGCGGCAGCCGAGCGCGGCGCTCGGCTGCCTTCGGAGAACGCTCGGGGGCGGTCGGGGAGAAGCTGAACGGGCTCGGAAATAGCCGAAGGGGCTTGTCGCCGCTCGGCAATCTATCGCCTTGCACACCCGTAGCCGCCCTGGGTGTGCGTGAGTGTGAGTGTGCGTGCGCGCGCCACGGGGAGCAGATTCGGGCCTTCATCCCGTCTCCTCTCCAGCCAGAGTGGCTTAGCGGGTGACCTGGATATTTCTGCATCAACTCTGCGGCTGCTGTGTCCAGCCCTCGGGGGTGAACTGGGAACTAAACCATCATCCCTGCCTGAGGCAGTGCTTTTCCCAAGGCACTGCGGGGCTGGGAGGTCTGGCTGCAAGGAGGCTTGTCTCCAGTGCAGCTTTTCCCACTGACATCTGTATACCCTACTTGTGTAAAGGCTCTGAGCTTCTCCTTTCACAATTTGAAAGGGGGCTTTCCACCCTGACAGTTTAATTTGGAGCTGGGGTGGGGTGGGTTTGGTTTGCACTTGTTTGTGTGGGAAAGGTGGATCAGAGGAGCTGTTACTGCAGATAAACACCAATAAATTATTTAATCTCTAGGAATTGCTTCTGCAGAAGCATGCTGGAATGGTGGGCAATGGGTTTTGGTGGAAGGGAAAGGCTGTAGATACCACAATAACAGTGCAGACACATGGAGCCTGTAGGTGGGAAGGCAGGTGGTGACCACACTGGCTTACACAATCAGTATGCAGTGACTCTTGTTTTTCAAAGAGCAGAGCTCTTGTTTTTTATCTTGATGCAAATTGCATCAAGATAATAACCTGATTGTTGGACTAGATTAGTATATTGAGGACTGAAATATACCCTGATATCTATCTATCTATCTATATTATTTATTTTTATATATATGTTTTCCATGAAACAGTCTTAAAGTAACGCATGCTAGGCTTGCAGCTTTGTACCTGACTTGAAAATGCCGAGGAGGCTGCTATGGTGAAGGGGTGTAGTGTTGGAAACTGAGAGGCATCCGTCAGTGTGGAAACTCCAGTGAAGTGTGCAGAGGCTGGGGTGGGGACAGCAGTGTTGCTCTGAGCACGTCAGCAGGCATATGGAGAGAGCCACACAGCCGCGGGTGCCAGGGAAAAGGATGTGCAGGGAACAACTCGGGGAAATTAACATTTCTGAAAATTAGTTTAAATGTAATGTAGGCATTAGCATTTCACCTGGTCAGGCTCCATTAGACAGGCTTGCTGAGAACCTAATGAATTCTTAATAAAGATTAAATTGCATGTTCAATAGATTTTGATGAAAGAGACTTATTTTATTTTTTTAATACTGTGTTATTGGTGTGCTTCTACATAATAAATCTCATCCTCATGAATGGCTAAAGCAGCTTCACACTTGGATATTGCCTTGAAAAGAAGCACAGGAATCTGTAGACAGATGAGAAAACACTAAGACAAAGGAACAGAGCAGACATTGTTACAGAGGACTATGAAGAGGTTACGCACTGTCCAGTTAATCCTTGAAATATTGGGTAGTGGGAGAAGTGACAGGTAGAAATTACAATAATTTGAGAGTGTATTTGAGCCAGGATGGGGATTAGGATTTGTAAAATTAATTAAGGATGTTTTAATGAAATATTTGGAGATACCTTTCAGCTGCTGAGTGAGGAGTTATCCAGCAAAGAAAGAGGTACTGGTGAATGGCAGAGAGGTGTAACTGGAGGTTAGTGTGTACGTCTCAGACAGTGGCAACACAGACTAAGGATGGCATTTTGCTTAGCACCAAGGTCGTTTTGACACCTTTAGCCCTTGACTGCACCCATCTTGGCTGATTAGATTTGCTTGTTATTTTTTCACAACCAGTCCTGCAGCCCAGATACTTTCACCCATGCCTCAAAATGCAGGGTTAGGGCCAAGCTAGTGAAGGGAACAGTCCTGAATGGTGCAGTTGTGCCACACAAGCCAATGAGACTTCAGTGTGCCACAGTGTTCACAATCAGGCTGTGACCAGATTCTGTTTTCACTCAGCATAAACTAAAAACCAGCTTTAATGAAGCAAATGTGGGGCCTCCTTTGAAGAATCAAGCCAGAGGGTGAGAGTTACTGGGTGAGAGAAATTCGTCTTTCACTCCTGCCACCCCATCTCAGCAAATTCACTTTGATGTAGGACTGCAACGGATGTCAACATTTTTTAGATTTTATATCTTGAAATAAATGTTGAGCACATGCAGAATTTGGAATACGTGACCTTCTTTTCTGGAATACCTGGCTTGTAGCATGGAATTGAGACTACTCTTTTTCTAGGATATTTTTGTGGGGACTTAAAACTCTAGTGAATGCATTTGTTCATCTAAAAGGCCCAGCCTAGGCAGACACCAAGCATATCTATCTCCATCTGTTACTGCTCAGCAGAATAATTAAATATGCGCAATGGTCTGGTGGTGAGCAGGGATGGACTACTTGGGTGGGGACACTATCTGCTGACATCAGCATGAAGCTTCTAGGGAATTCAGTGTTTAATCAGGCTAACACAGAGAGGCTGAATTAGCTGGCATGGCTTCAAAACCTAGGTCCTGCTACCTACTCAGCAACAGCTGTTCTGGATGGTGAGTCAGGGCAGTACTTCACCTTCCCAAACTAGGGGTTAGTGATGGTGGTGGCATTCAGGAGGAGACATGGCTTCACCTGCCCACAGGAAAAATCTTGGGGTTTGGTTTGGGATTTTGCCTCTGCAGAAGCAGCAGCTTCTGTCCCCTGCTGAGCTGGGAGCAGAGAGCTGGGTCTGGCTCCCTTTCACAAGATGCCGGAGCTTCCAGCCCTGTATGTCCTCTGAAACAGCCATGTCTTACTTTACCAGCAATGCAGGCAGTACCTCAGTTGATAGGCTTCTTTGCTGGGCCATTTTTTGGCAAAATGTTTTTATGTTATGTATAAGAAGGATGGGAATATTCAATAAGGAGAAAAATACACTAGCATACAATGCTTATCTTTATCTACTATCTGCTCCCCAACAGCCATCGGTCCCATTAGCCATCTGATATATTGTTCTGACCTTTTTCAAACAGCCCCTCAAAACAGCCCCAGGCTCTACTTGCTCTCTGTGTAACTGAATTACTGATAATCTAATGAACTTCTCTAGAGAAGTGGTCCCCGCCCACTGGTTTTACAGCCCATATCAGTAATTTGATGGTAAATGCCACTGAAACCAAATGATGTGTTGTGAACGCCCACTCAAGTGCTCTTTGCTGCATGTCTGCATCTCAAAGCTGTAGTGATTTCACATTTTGAGCCTCTTCCCCTGGGAATACCTCACCTCACAGGGACTTATAGCATGGGGCTGCTTCTTGGCCTCCACAGCGTATTCCTGGGGACAGGAATGCCAACTGTGTCTTCATGGCCTGTCACACTCCTCAGAGCAGTTTTTTGGTGCCATTCGGCCCTTGCTCCTGTCCAGGAACTCTTTGATCACTGGCAGCCCAGAGGCATGAACCTCACTAGAGCATCAGGTCAGGCAGGGCCATCCCCATCCTTACTTGTTTTCTGCTCTGTTTTCCAGGATTTCTGTGACTTAAGGCCCAATGACAGTCTGCTCCTGGGCAGTATTTGAAATGGGTTTCAATAAGCAGGGGAAGGAGCTGCAGCCCTGGATGCTGTGGTTGCCACATTCCACGCCCTGCAGTGGAATAGTGCAGGGCAGTTGCCTCTGAACCAGGACGAATAAGAGCTGGGAGGAGAGAACAGTGAGACTGTACATTTTGACTTGTAGTTGCAAAGGGAAATCATGTTTTCAGCACTTATTTCCTTCCTTTTGGATTATCAATTGTGCTTATAAGCCAAAACATTAACAACCATAGTTCATTCTTTTATACTTAGGGTTCTTGTTATTAGACTGTGAGAGGTTTCAGAGAAAAGCAGTAACAATATTAGCAGGCAAGATGGAATACATTTTGGGTTTGGGTATTTTTCCTTGACAGTTCTTAATTTGTTTCTTGTTTTAGGGACTCATAAAAGTAAAAATATCTTTCAGTGACAACAGTGAACTGCATAGCTTCTCTTTCAACCTAGTTTCAAAACCTTAAAAGAAATTTGCCTGTCATATTCTGACATGACACATCTAGTCCTGTTGGAAATGTTTTATCACCTAATGAAATGAAAGTGGTTCTGTTAATGAGCTCTGAAGAAAGAGACAAATCTGCTGCACAAATGTAACCAGGGCTCTGTTTTGGTTTATGGTTTGGCTAACCCAGAAGTCATAAGAGACTTAAGATTGAGACATAACAAATGATAAAAGGTGGTTGTTTTCCTCTTCAGTCTGCCTTTTCCCATCTGTCTGGGATACAGCTTTGTATCCGATGTGAGTTTTCCAATATGCTTACCTGGGGAATAGGGGGAAGATAATAAAAATGGGTGAGGAATGAAAGATAAATAATGGAGGTAGAGGCACTCTGTTGGCTCTTCTGCTTGGTCTGGTCAAGAGAAAGGGTGGAATGAAGAAATGCTTCACTGCTGGCCAAGGCAGGAGCAGGTTGCTGGTCATCTGGAGAATAAGAGCCAGGCAGTCAATAATAATGTCTTACAGACTCATAATTTGCTATCTGTGGTAGAGTTAGTTTTCTCCAGCCACTTTGCAGAGTTACAGCCTACCCCTGTAAGTGTCAAGCTCCACGGGTTTCTCCTGGATTTGCAAGATACAAAACCACAAATGAGTGTTGAAGCTGATGGATTTGCAGCCAGAAAGCCTGATGCAAGTTCAGGGTCTAAGAGCTTGATTTTGCAATCTTCTGGGCTCATTCACCTCCTGCTCAAGCTGGGAGGAAAGTAAAAAGCTTTTCATATGAGCCAGCAGCAGTTCGCAGTGCACAGAAGGACTATACTCTGAAGTCCATGGTTAAACCCTGAGTGCAGAAGACAGGATTTGGTCCTTTAGTCTTTATGAGAATGTGAATACAAGCTCTGGCAGAAGAGAATTTGCAAAACCTTCTCAAATTCAGGTGGCCAGGGTATTTAGGAGTCTTGTCACTCTTCTTGATGCAATTTCAAATCTCCTGAGATTTGTGGTTTCCTGTAGAGTCTGAAATTGCTTCTGTGGAGCCTGGACTTGCATGATGACTGGGCAAGCTCTGTTCTCAGAGCTTAGTTCTTGGTTTTGTTTTTGACTTCTTTGCTTAGTTCTTGGTTTTGTTTTTGGAAGAAAACTTCCAGCTCTCCTCACTTCAGAGAAAAGTTAAAAAATAAATGTTCTTATTCTAACCTAAGGACTCAAGAATTGGGAGCAAAATAAAAAACAGCCCAAATGACAACAAAGAAACCAAATACATCTCAATTGCTTGGTTATTTTTGAAGCTGGGTTATTTTTTTTGCATTAGCAAGATTGAAAACAACCACCTCACTTGTTTCAAATCAATTTGAGTGCTACTGACCCCAAATCCTTTCTTTGACCTCGTTGAGCTTTGGGCCAGGATCTTCCCACACTGAAGATGATGTCTCTTCAGTGTACAATTTTTATGAGATCTGATGAATTTCAAATGTCTGTGTGGCACTTGGTGCGATCCTGGAAATGGCTGAGTTTCATTCACAAAAACAAAACCAGGAAACAAAGAGGTCTGGAAATCCCATTTGAAAAAGCATTGGCACATCAAACCTAAGGCCATTTTTCTTGCCTCAAAAATTCTTTTATTTCATTCTTAGAGGGAAATGCTAAAGTTTTTTTTGCCACGATTTTCCTAATGCTGAAGAAATGCTCTGCCTAATGTAAAAATCCCCCTAAACTGTTAATTGAATCATTCTCATCTTATTTTTAAGACCATTTGTGCAAACGGCAAATGCAGGGAGGTTGGAGGATTATAGTCCTGATTATAAGATGCTGTTAGGATTCTGCCTAAAATCAGAAAATGCAAAAGTCTGAAAAATGCTACTGGATAACACAGAGCAAAGGAACTAATGGTTTTCTAGTGCTCAGCAAAAGGGAGAAAAAAGTCCTTTAATCCAAAGTTCCATCATTGTGTGCTTATTGCAATAATAGAATAAAACTCTTGATGGAGGCATTCCTTAGCTTACCAATAAAAATGCTTACCCTCCCTCCCCCCCCCCCCGGTTTCAAGTTAATTGAGAAACAACTGAGGAGTGCTCTCTCAGAAGGGAGTCCAGGAAACTGTAGTAAGCTGAAAATTGCTAATATCAATAGTATTTTTGACATGGAAAGAGAAGGCTTGGCAGAGCTGAAATTGCTTTGTTTTTCTTTATTCTTGGGCATGTCCTGCTCTGCTTGGTCGCCAAAAATTATGTCATTTCATCAGAAGACCTTTCATCTGAGTATAAAACCAGAAGTATGTGTAGCAGCTTGAGAGAGAGTAAAGAGGTATGGGTAACGCAGGGTCCTCCCACAACTTAATGAGTTTGGGCTGTGGCTATTAGTAACCTTCCTCTCCCCAACCAGGCCATCCTGTGGGATTTTGTGTCCTCGGGAGCCAAAGGCAATTTAGCATATATTCTATTTGATACAGGATAACTTGTGCAATCTTTCAACAAAAACCTTATAACAGTCTTCCAATACCTAAAGGGGGCCTACAAGAAATCTGGAGAGGGACTTGTTACAAGGGCATGTAGTGACAGGACAAGGGGGAATGGCTTTAAGCTGAAAGAGGGTAGATTTAGATCAGATATTAGGAAGAAATTCTTCACTACGAGGGTGGTGAGGCACTGGCACAGGTTGCCCAGAGAAACTGTGGCTTCCCCATCCCTGGCAGTGTTCAAGGCCAGGTTGGATGGGGCTTGGAGCAACCTGGTCTAGTGGAAGGTGTCCCTGCCTGTGGCAGGGGGTTGGAACTAGATGATCTTTAAGGTCCCTTCCAACTCAAGCCATTCTATGATTCTATGAAATTCTGCTGGTTAATGTTGCAGGAGTTGCTTTTGGGGAAAGGCTGGGAGACACCGATCCTAAGTAAGTGCATTAAGGTGCTAATCTCCGTTCTCTGAGAAAGCCTAAAGGTGTTGGTGGACTCTGTGTAGGATTGTGGCGTTCAGGAAAAACTGGGAGCAGGTTTCGGCAGAAGCAGGATCCAATGCTGGTAGGAAATACAGGGTTTAATAACAAGGAAAGGGAATTTCTTCTCTTTGGCATGTGGCAGGGTACTTTGTGTAGAAATGCAAGGGTATGTGTTTCACATCAGGAGGCCATGAGGGGTGCCTCCAGGAGCTGCTTTAGTGAGTGGAGGGGGGTTCAGCAGGCTTTGACTGGTCCAGAAGAACTCGCTACTCCAGAAATAACCTACTCAGAGAATTCATCACCCCAGTGTTAGCACCTTGGCAGGGGGGCTGGGAACGGATGTTTCACCTCTGTGCATGTCCCTCCTCTGAAACATAACCCCCCAGTGCTTAAAACAATCTGAAAGGCAGAGCAGTGACTCAACATGCTTTGAGACTCTCCAGCAACTTCAGACTTGCATTAAATGTTCTTGTCTACAAGAGCATCATCAACAGCAACTTGTACACACTGTAATGGTCTGTTACAAGACTTGGAGCATTTCTAGATCAGCTGGGAATTGTTACAGAAAAGGACGAGAAAAGAATGGGTCTGTATTGAGGAAAAATATCACTTAAATAATAAAAATGTATACTACCTCCTAGCAGAATGTGATTTATCCTCTTCCTGTTAGAGCTGATTTGAGCTAGTAGCTTCAATTTTAAAGCATTATGCAAAAGTACATAGGAAAGGCTGAGTGCACAAAATGGATGTTAGGCAGAATAATCAAGGTAACAAATGGTAAATTTTATGGCTAGGTTTCTGGAGCTGGGTATGTGGTAGCTCGCAGTGATATAGTGATGATTCCTCGCTGCTAGTACAGTGCTCCTTATTCATTACAGCCCTGCTCCTCACCACCTTGGTAGTGTGGGCTTTGCTGTAATCCAGCTTCTGCCTTTACAGCGAAGATGGTAGAATTATCTTATTTTGATGGCTCTCAATGAAATAACACCATGTCTGTATGAATTTTGTGTGGAACTGGTACAGGCTGGTTCTGGGTCTCTCCGAAGTTCATGGTGAGATTTTCAAATTACTTCCAGGGCACCACAGTGTGGATCTGCATGCCCTAATTTGAGACCTCAATAGCTAAGCCTATGTGAATTCTCCATCCTTTCTCATGCTCCTCCACGGCTGGCCATGACAAGGCACGTGCTCCTCCACAGCATGGAAGTTTCTGCTTAGCTTCGGCCACAGGAGGGACATACCATCCTCATAATGAGTTTTAAATGTAACAAAATCAGGTTGGCTACTTCAGTAGTGCAGAACTGAGTTTTTGATTCAGCATATTTTGGGAATCTTCTTATTTACTCACAGCCTCTTTACATCTATGAGCAGTGCAAAAGGGTATTACAGCAGGCGTGGTTATAGCTTTCTCCTGCTAAAATAGCTCTTTCCACTGGCCAAATAGAGCTCTTTCCACATGGCCCTTGTAAGAACGAGAAATGAATCACTTGTTGGCTGGTTGGTAAGGTGCACTGATGCCATGGTTAGGTGGGGACCCCATCTCTTTGCCTACAAATTCTAAAATGGGCAGGTATTTATCACCATAATGTGCATGTCCCCACTGCAGACATCGCAGGGCCTTGTCCATCACACTCTGTCAGTAACACAAGCACAAATCACTGGGAGGAAAGAAAACTGCTGCGATGAACATACACCTCAGAATATCATCATACTGTTCAGTAATCACCAGTCACCCTTCGGTGATTAATTATTTAGCCAAATTGGACAAACTTTTCCACATGAATGAGATGTTTAGTTAATAAAGCAGAAAGTAGCATGCCCTTGTTTTCTTCAGTTTAGCTGTACAATAAATTTATATTCTTCTGATTTACAGTTTAGCAAAACCACCACAGTGCTCTATCAGCTCTTACTTTCAAGGTGGTTGCTGCCCAGCCAGTTCTTCAGCAGGAAGCCTGACGCTGCTCAATGTGTACATTTCAGATATTTAAATTGAACAGTAGATAGATGAGCTGATGGTCTATGGTTTGTTACCTGCATCTCTCTGCATGTGCTGAGCCCTCATGAAACACTGGTAAGGAGGAACAGGAGAGTGCTATGCCAAATCCCAGCTCAAGGGTCTTCATTTCTCCAGCACTGACTGATGGCATCAGGGTCACCTTGGAAAAGAGGAAGGGCCCCCAAGACCCCCATCCTGCCAGCAGCCTTGTGCTTGATAGGAATCCCCCTGCAAGCATGTTGCTGGGACCAGGCAGGTCTTACCTCTGCAGTGAGGTGGGATGTGCAGGAGAGATGAAAGCTGGCACTGGCACTGGGGGATACTGGTACTAATAGTAAATCTAAATCTTGGTATGTTCCATGGTGATACTGGTGTCTGTTCAGTGTCTTTCACCATTGCTAATTATAAAAAGAAAGCAACAACAAAAAAACAGATGAAGAGGATGATAGAAATACCCAGAGAGAGCCCATAAATGATAAAGAATTAGAAATCAGTAATTTTCATATGGTTCAGTAAATAATTCAGAATTTAGGTTTTATTTATCTACTTTTGTATTTATCTATTTCTTCTGTTTACTAATCC
Organism: Strigops habroptila; assembly: GCF_004027225.2. Taxonomy (NCBI): domain Eukaryota; kingdom Metazoa; phylum Chordata; class Aves; order Psittaciformes; family Psittacidae; genus Strigops; species Strigops habroptila. The sequence continues at coordinate 26,464,379 of NC_044301.2, forward strand.
TTCCAAGCTTATTTTAAATTCATATTGTAAAGTTTTTCCTACATGACAGAGCATGAAAATTGAATTATTACACTGGTACTTTTAGTTCTGATCAGTGAGATCAAATTGTACTACTTTGCCCATCTGTGATCACACAAATAGGTGAGGCCTTCTGCCATAAACAGATATTCAGGATTTTTTAAGTTCTTCTGCATAGGACTTTGAAATAGGTTTGCAGAGTTTCCAGTAAAAAATGGAAAAGACTTCTTACAAAGTGTCCATAAGAGTGATACAAACCCAGGCAAAGTGGTGCATTTAAATTCCACATTAACTGGATAAATATACTGAGAATCAAAAAATAACAAAGACCATGATGGTTTTATTGGCTCTCTCATTAACTCGGGCACAAGCCCGTGCAGCGCAGAGCCTGTCCAAAGCTCCCTAACACACCCTGCTCCGTCTGTTCTCCAGGAGAATCCTCCTTCAGCAGAATGCTTTTCCTGGTCCTCCTGATGACCCGCTCAGCACTTAGCTCTCCACTGTCAGTGTTCGGGAGCGCTGAGCCCCACAGCTGTCTGATTTCAAGACAGTAACAACTGTACAACTCAGAACTGCTGACAGTGGGGCCACAGGACTTGCAGTGCTGCCAAATTAGAGATGCTGCTAATCTGTATGTAGTTAAGTCCCAGCATTAGCCATAGCTCATGTTTCATTCACGCTCAGATCCCAAACCCCAGAACGATTGAGTTTTCTAATAATGTGCACATCAACATCAATGAGCTTAAGCAGAACTGTGTTATTGCACACAAATCGGTTTGTGTGCACCTAAGCCTTGTTGAAGACCACATCATCTCTGCTTGTGCTGATTGCCACCCAATTTTAGTGTCGCTTCTTGAATCCAAGCTTTGTCCAAATATTCATTCTTTTTCTTACACGTCTTGGAAAATGATCAGGAGAAAAAAAAGATTCTGTAGCCCTTTTCATGCCACCCTCATTTCCTTTTTGCCTCAGGTGCTCTCAGCTCTCAAATTTATTTCAGTTACAGTTATTTGCCATGTTACTTGTATCAGGAGAAGAAAAAAATACTGTCTGGTTTTAGAAGTGCAGGTTTAACTGTAGCATTTTATATATGTATTTAATGACTTCAAGAAATGAGGTGGTGTGAAATCATTTGGGACTAAATCTTGCCTGTTCCCCCCTACTTGGTACACACAAAGGTGTATCTGAAATGTGGTGTTGAGTTTTGGGTCTCCTAAACCAAGAGGTAAACCCCTGGTAAACTGGGGCCACCAAGGAGTTGGGGCTGGTGCACAGGTTGAGTGGAGGCTGAGGGAGATCTCACTGCTTAGTTCCAACACTCAAAGAGATAAGATGAAGCCAGACTCTTCTCAGAGATACACCATGAAAGGATGAGAGGCAACAGATGTGTTTCATGGAAATTAAGATAGAATATAAGGAAAAAATGCTTCACAGGGAGGTTGATGCAAAAGTGGAACTGGGCCCAGGGAAGGGGAGAATCATCATCCCTGGGGATTTTCAAAACTCAGTGGGACAAGGATCTGTGCAACCTGACATACCTGAGACAGTAGCTCTGCTCTGGGCAGGGACCTCTAGCCCAAGTTATTCAATGATTCTATGACAAGAAAAGCCAAATTAGTCTCATTCGATGTTCCTAACATCTGTTTTAACTAAAGAACTATGCCTCTATTTGGAAACCAGCTGAGGGACAATGTTGCGCAGTGTCACCAGGGTTTTCCCTTAGAATGCATAAAAGGTGAGGCGTTGGTTACTGTTTTTAATTCCACTTCACACCACTTTGGTTTGTTTCTTTGCTTCTGGGCATTGTTTTCTTTGATTTATTCCATGTGGCATTTCACAGGCAGCCCTCTGAAATCCTAAGCTGGGGTTTGATTAACATCTCTTTTTGTTGGCGGTGTGGTTTTAAGTCACCTCTGCCTGTCCCTGCTCAGCTGTGGTAGTAAGGTGATGCTTGTGTGGGGATGTGAACCAGTGCAGTGAACCAGACTCTGGTGCTGTTCTGGGTTAACATAACCCAAAAAAACCCAAACAAAACCAGAAAGAAATGTTCATCAAATGCTCCCATAAGGCAGCAGTGTACTGAAGGTTGAGATGTGAGTTGTATTGAAAGATTTGGTCACTCCTGGCTAGTTCTGTGTGTCGGAGCTTAATTTTTGAGGGTAAATCAGTCACATTTAAAGACTCTGAAAAGTAGTTTTCAAAAGTCTTTCTGTACCTTTAGGCATTTAAATGACAGGTGGGTTTTGCTTTTTTTTCCAAACCAGCCTTATTTTCTCCTATTAGTTCCTGTAAAGAAATGCAAATCTTTCACTGGCTTGAAATTTCTGTGTTGTTTTAAATAAATTTCCTGTGATCCACAGCACAGTGAAAGGAAAGTGCAGCTGTTTGTTGCTGTTTCAGTGTATTTATTTAGACTATCTTTCATGCTTGTGGAGGTCAAATCTATTTAATCTGGTTATGCTATTTCAATCACATTTACATTTTTAATGCAAAGCTCAGGTTTGCTTCACACTAGAATTATCTCTCTCTTTTTTTTAACAAGTTTTAGTTCTCCTGGACTTTAGAGACTTTTCTCTTTTAGTTCCCCTCAGCCTTAGACAGAGTCTTTGTAATTGATAAGGTAACTTTCCTCCACTGGGTTGACAAAATGCTGCAGAATCCTGAATACACAAGTGGTGAAGAACATTTTCAGATTCCATTTTATTTGGAGCAAATTTTGAAGCCTGCATGAAAAGCCTGGTAGTGCTGTGGATAGCCTAACAGTGGTGCTTGGGGTGGTTTGCATAGGTCTCTGCTGCCCTTTTAAAGGGAAGAGCACTGCATACAGAATCACCATCTTCACCCAGTACCCCATTCAGTCAGTGAGCTATCCCAATGCTCCCCTTGCCTCATGAGGGCTCACCAGTTCACAGCCTCAGTAAAATGCCATTTGTGCTCTTACTGTAAGTAAACCAGGTTAGAAAGTCTTTCCTGTGAAAGATACTTGTCACATTCGTAGCCTCACAAAAGCTCCAGAAGGAGCCTGCCCCATCTCCCTTTCCTCTGTAAGTCTTGTGTTTCCTCTTTTGCTTAAAAGAAGCTTTCACACAATAAGCCTTTTTCCCAAGAAGAAGATGCTCTGTGTTAAGTAAAGTAACTTAGGAAATAACAGGAAAACACACCAGACTGTTTAGTGTTTTCTGAAGCCCCACTTGCTTCTGAATCTCCCCACCTCTCCCATCACGTTTTGCACTAGTGACCTTCTGGCTTCAACTAAGTTCCTTCACTGTCCCCCGAGGGAATGGAAATTTAGGCCTCAAATACTCATTTTGTTGACTTGTAACATCCCTTATAAACAAGCAGGAGAGAAATGGCCAGCCTGGCAGACGTTTGGCACCACCAGTCAAGACAAGAACTTAGTGCAGACAGTGAAACGTAGACAAGAGGCAGAGCTTGATCTTTAGAAGAAAGAGTCAAACAAGGAATCATGATCAAGATCAGGCTCTAGATAACAAAATGAGGTTGCTTCCTAAGCAGTCATCCAGAAGACTGACAACAGCTTGATACATCAGTGCATAGACTGGACACTGACACCTTTATGTGAACCTTGCTCAAAGTAAGTGCCAAGAATCAGTGGATTAGAGCTGTCATGAAGGGCAAAGGCTGGCAGGAGAAATGGCAACACCTCACTCACAGTGTTAGATGTGCGTGGTAGGATGTGACAATAAGAGAATGCCAACAGCAAGAGAGATTCTAGCAGGCTCCTTTTTCATGGTAAGTCTTGAAGACTAATTTCCTAAGTGAGGCTGCAGAAGCAGGACCCAAAACTGCAAGCTAAAAGACAAAATGATACCATATGCTTTCATTCTTCCATAACCAACACTAAAGCACAGAGGAAAGGGAGAGAAACTTGTAATTCAGCTTCAGTTACAAGCAAGCCTTCTCCAATCTCTGATTTATTCTCTCCTACAAGACCTCTATATATAAGTTATTATGAGCAGTGGTCCTGACTGTAAGTGGAGAGACACTGGACCATTTGCCCAAAGTTTGTATGTATCCAGCAGCAGTGTGATGAGTGTAAAAATAAATGCAAATGTACACAGGAACAGAGGCAGATCTTATACCCAATAGCAAAGTCACTCTTAATGACTGGAGTGCCATAGTCTTCACTTAGTAGCAAAACATAGCCAGAATGTCTCTCAGGTTATGTCAGATTGACAAAGCATCACTGTCAAAGACAATGCCAACTTTTCAGTGATGGATCAAGTGCTCTGATAAGCCAGGAATTCCAGGTTCAAGGACTGATTGATGGAAGTTGCCCTTGTCATGGACAAAATGGTAAGCAGCTTCAGAATAATGAATTACAAGCAGAAATTGTACTAGTCAGTGATGGAGTAGACCATGGAAAGGTCATTTTGTCCAGCTCTGTCCTAATGCAGAACTCTTGATCACATATTCCTCAATGTTCTATGTGATTTACTTGTGAGTGACCTAAAGACACCAATATTTTCACAGTTTGTGCAGCACTCCTAAGTGCAGATAGATTTTGCATTAAAGAACTTTCTCCAGTAGCCTGAAATTTTTGTCTGAAATTTCCCCTTGCTGCTTCTAATCACGTCTCAGCACAGAAAAGCTCTTAACAATATCAGTTGCTGGAGTCAAACGGGTCAATCTCTGGGCTAAACTGTATCTTTCCTAGCCTTTTTACCAAACTTTGGATGGAGAAGTTGGTGGGGTTTTCCTGTACTGAACATTTCCAGTGCAAGAGAGGCTGGAACCACAGACAGGAATTGTTGAGTCCCCACAATGGAAGGAAGTGGTTGGAGGAAGCCATACCAGTTCACGGTGGAAGGTTTCAGTGGTTACATCTCAGATCCCTCTTAGTGAATTTGTAATAGGCTGTATCATAGAAAGCAAACTCAAAGCTGAAAGAAAGATTACACTGATGGCAAATGAATCTTCAGTAGGGAGTTCATGGCTAGACTGCATTTTGAGTGCTGGCCAGCCAGGACCTCAAGGCAGCTTTTGGGGAACGTGGAGGAGAAATCTAGAAGTGATTCTTCTTATTTCAAAGTCCTGGCTGGCTAGGCTGACCCAGCAAAACAGAGACTGCAAACTCACATGTGCTTTTTTGTCCTCTGCACTAACAAATGCATAGCTCTGCAGTCCTCCATGTCTTACATGTGATTCAGAGAGAGCAGTAGAGTTAAGAGATGGGTCTTTCTGAAAAGCAGGCCTCAAGCTTCACAGAACAAGCATGGGTGTTATTTGGCCTCTTGGTGGTGTTATTTGGCCTCTTGGTGGTTTTCTAAAAGTAGAAGATGCCCAAGAACTTGCTGTATCTGAAGCTGATGCTTGCCAGAAATGCTTGTATGATCTATATGGATGAGTGGAGAAAAGGGGGGCAGGAGGGGAAAAGGCCTCTGAGGGGAAACAGCTGAAGAGATACAAATGAAAATTCAATTAAACAGAAGACAAGGAAAACTCAAACTAGCATTGACACCCTTGTCAATGCTGCTAACGAGTCTTGATTTCATCTCTAAACCTAGAAAATGAAGAAGGCAACAGTAAAAAGAATAAATGACCACCCTGGAAGGAGCTAAAGATGATCAGGAAGATAAAAACATTCTTCTTCTATGATATGCCTAGGGCTTGTAACATTGTTGTGGTTTAAGCCCAGCTGGTAACTCAGAACCATGCAGCTGCTTGCTCACTCCCCCCCTTCTTCCTCCCCCTCCTCCCGGAGGGATGGGGAGGAGAATCAAAAGAATGTAACTCCCATGGGTTGAGATAAGAACAGTCCAGTAACTAAGGTATAATACAAAACTCCTACTACTACCAGCAATAATAATAATGATAAGGGAAATAAGGGGAGAGGATACAATTGCTCACCACTCGCCGACCGATACCCAGCCCTACCCAAGCAGTGATCTGGGCCTTCCGGGTGACTCCCCCCAGTTTATATACTGGGCATGACATGTTGTGGTACGGAATACCCCTTTGGCTAGTTTGGGTCAGGTGTCCTGCCTCTGCTTCCTTCCAGCTTCCCGTGTCCCTCCTCACTGGCAGGGCATGAGACTGAATAGTCCTTGATCAGAGTAAGCATTACTTAGCAACAACTAAAAACATCGGTGTGTTATCAGCATTGTTCTCAGGCTAAAGTTGAAAACACAGCACTGTACCAGCTACTAAGAAGGAGAAAAATGACTGTTACAGCTGAACCCAGGACAAACATATTCAACCAGAACAATAGATCTTGGGCTTGTAACCATTCCAAAGCTTGTCCAATGTCCAAGATTTTTTTTCCTAAAGGACTGAGTTTATTTGCCAGCTGGAAAACTTGACATGGACAACGAATGTAATCCCCCTGTTGCTTTCCACCCTATGTAGCCATCAGAATGATGCTAATTTGCTATATTAAAATCAGAATGGCAGCATTTTGCACTCATTTTACCTCTGCCCTCAGTTATGCTGGTATGGGATGTCGAAAGTGATCTGTTGTTGTTGTTCTGGTTCCTACTGGTTTCCTGTTTTGTGGGAGAGGTGTGTGAATGCTCAGTGTCATAAGCTGTTGTAGGAGAGAACCTGAATGGTCTTTTCTCTCTCAAGATAAACTGTAATTGCTCCAGAAAGTGGTGGTCATCAATTTATTTCAGCTTTATTTTGCTCTTTGCCAGCTGTGTGAGGAGCATGTTCACTATAACCAGTCATTCCAATAGCTTAATTTCTCCCATAAGTATTTTGCTTCTTTTGGGGTGTCACCACAGTCCCATTTAAAAGCCTGCTAATAGTAATTGAAAGCCATTTTAAGCTTTCAAGTAGTATCAGGGTTTGAGCTGTGTTTTATTTCTGTAAAACAGAAATAATAGCTCTGACAGATACTAGGAAGCTAAACAGCCAGGGCTACCATGCTTTTGGAAGCCTACATCACTAGAAGAAGCTCGCAGTGTATTGGCTTGATTCAGAACCTGGTGACATGAATACGAATCTTGCCAAGGACTTCAGTGGGCTTTCAATCAGGTTCTGAGCACAGAGTGTGATCAGCAGTGGCCAGAAAAAGGTTAGGCACAAAATAATCATGAACTTTGGCTTGCAAAGAGGGTGTCTGGGTCTTCTGCCTGTGGTTAAGAGGGATGTTGTTGATCCTTCTACAGAAAGCAAAGGGGAACAGAGGTGAAAGGATGCCAGTTGGGTTGGACTGACCTGTGTTTGGACCAGGCAGTCTCCTAGACCACTTGCAAAAGGATACCAGCTTTGTTGGGAAAGAGGAGTCTGCTGATGCTATCTGTTCAATTCCTTGTTCTCAATTATTTTAGCTGATACCATCTATATGCTAAGTCAATCCCAGTGAATGGCATTTGAAACATCCAGACCAAATTCATCAAATTATCACATTCGGGCCAGACTTTAAGTAAAAGAGATTTGGCTTGTTCTTTACACTGCTTGGCCCCCATCCTAAATGTACTGCCATTATAAGGGAGGATTATCTGCACTGGAGGTTTTCTTCATTTCCATTAGGAGAAAAAAAATCATTCAGCACAACAAGGGCAGCCTGAGATGGCAGGAAGAGATTGGCTGCATGCTGATGCCTTTGTTAGCCACCGGGCAGAGCCTGACATGCCCTGACACTGCTGGGGGCTTGGTGAGGGGCTCTTATTTATTTCAGTGTGTGGAACACATTGTTTTCTGAAAGGGAGGAGAATCAGCCCTTTATTGAACAGGAGTCACTGGGCAGCGTAGTCACCAAGATGCAGTAACTGGGGTTTGTTGATATAGTTGGCTTTTCAGAAAGCGCCTTTGTTGGGCTTATCTTTTCTTTTAGTCTGCATCTCTGGTGGCGTGTAAGGTGGACCTAGGCTCTCCCTGTCTTTCCCAGCCCTTCTGCCTTTTCTAACATAAAAACCAAGTGATAGAAACAGTGAGACTCATATTTTTCAAGCTTAGGGATCTCCATAAGGCCCCTTGCCTGAGATACATAACAAACTTATATCGAGATACCATCTGCTGTGGGTTGTCTTAGTTCAGTGGGTTTCTCCAGTCCATTTGCAGACCACAAATGGCCCCTACTGCTCTGGTAGGCAGCATAAAGTGGTTTCAAGATTGCACTACACCCACACAGGGCTGCTGCTTGCTGATTTACACCAAAGCTGCAGCAAAGCACTGTGGCCTCTTCTTCATCATGTAACCCTTTATAACAACCCACGTGACACATTTGCACTGAAGTGGAAGCCAGCTGGTGTAGTAGCCTCATGTCTTCCTAGAGCCTAGACACTGCACACATGCTCCCCCCCGAGAGACACCATATGAACATAGGACAAACTATGGGAGCACTTTGGAGCAGAGACCAGTCTATAGTGAATTCACTTAAAAAGTGAGAAAAATCAGGCTTTTGGTTTGTGTGTCAAGCACTGAACCAGCAGCAGTGTAGGTGTGGAAACCAAGAGGAGATTTTCTCTCTGGTGTCAGGGAAGCATTAACCTAGCCTTGTGTGACATTCATCATACAGTCATCCCAACTTGGCCCAAGGGGAGCATTTTTCAGGGGCTGGATTGTCCCAGAAAAGTCTTCAGTTTGGAAATAAAAACCCAGACGTGAATCAAGAGACACAAGTCTCAGACTTTGCTCTGAACCAGTCCGTAGATCAGCCCTCAGGACCAAATGTGCTCTGCAAGTCTGCATGATGCTTCAGAGTAGGGTTTGGCACATGCATTGTTCATGCTCAAGACTAAATTCAGGTCTCTATCTTGTTAGGGTGGCTGCTAAGGTAAAGATTCAGAGGGCCAGGAGACTCACCAACCAGTTCACCAAGTGTTCTGAGTTCTTCAGCTAAAAGCTTCTGCTATAAATAATTTTTTGCATGGAGGGGAGAATACATAAGCATGCAGATTGCTCTTACTTTTTTGTTTTCTCCTAGAAACATGTCAACAGTAAAGCAAAAGAGGCAGAGTACTTTGTCATGTGGCCATAAAGAATAGCAGTAAAATGATGTTTGCTGACCAGGGGGGAAGCATGACTTCAAACCCCAAATGAGAAAATATATGATCTGTAGATTTGTACTAAGATAACTGATCAGTGCTTGACATCTGTGGGAACCTAGTAGATAAATATGCCATCTCACAGATACCCAAACCAATTTCATCTGATATTGAACTTTCCATTTCCAGTTGATTTCCTACATTATGAATCTTTTAAGTAAATCTATCTGTGGGTGCTGCAGAACATGGAGGAACAGAGCTCTTATCACAGCTGGGGGAGGAGAATAGCCTGTTTTTTAATGCCTGCACAGAAAAAACTGGAAGCATCCTTGGCCTGTCCAGCCTAGCTGAGGTGTGAGGGCTCCTTTGGTCAGTCCAGGAATGGCCAGGTGAGTCTGTCCCATGGGCCAGAAGTGTGCCAGTGTGCAGTCCTACATGCAGGAGCCAGCAGCAGGCGTGGAGATGCAGTCAGGCTCTGCAGGACAGAGCATACTCCACACTCTGGAAAAAGCCAGGTTGGAGTCCAGCAGCTCAGCGTCAAGGAAGATTTTATCCAAAGGTGCTGTTGGATTATTCATTGGTGTCCTGGGTTCAGCTACAGCAGTCATTTTTCTCCTTCTTAGTAGCTGGTGCAGTGCTATGTTTTCGACTTTCAGCCTGGGAACAACGCTGATAACACCAATGGTTTTAGTTGTTGCTAAATAATGTTTACTCCAATCAAGGATTTTTTCAGTGTCATGCTCTGCCAGTGAGGAGGGACACGGGAAGCTGGGAGGAAGCAGAGACAGGACACCTGACCCAAAGTAGCCAAAGGGGTATTCCATACCACAGCACGTCATGCCCAGTATAGAAACTGGGGGGAGTTACCCGGAAGGCCCAGATTGCTACTCGGGTCGGGCTGGGTATCGGTCGGCGGGTGGTGAGCAATTGCATTGTGCATCACTTGTGTTTATTGGTTTTTTTCCTTTTCCCCTTTTAATTTTATATTCTCTCCCCTTGTTATTTCCCTTATCATTGTTATTATTATTGGTGGTGGTAGTAGTAGTTTTGTATTATACCTTAGTTACTGGACTGTTCTTATCTCAACCCGTGGGATTTACATTCTTTCTATTTGCTTCCCCATCCCTCTGGGAGCAGGGGGGGAGAAGGGGGGGAGTGAGCAAGCAGCTGTGTGGTTCTGAGTTACTGGCTGGGCTTAAATCATGACAGTTGGCATTTCCCCGGTCAAATTTGCTTTGTTGCCATAATAAACATGGTACATGTGGAACTTGGGGCCCTGAGCCAATATAAAAGGATAAGATAATGGATGTTGCTTGAGTCCTTGTAGTCAGAGCAGTTATTGGAAGACACTAATCCCTCTCTGCTGATTACTGACTTTTGAATGAATCCTCATACACTCTCCAGCAGCCAAACTTGTGGGTTTTCAGGCTCAGTAAAGCTCAATAGCACCAAGACCTTGCCATTTGTTTTCACTGTTACTATGATTTTTCTCTTTCAAAGTAGAGTTTTCTGCTGTGAATTCCCCACTGTTTGATCACAAAAGTGAGCAAAGGAAATTGTTATTTTTCATCCTGAACCTTTTGTCCTTTTTATTTTCCTAATCCACATGAGGTGACTTTGCTGGTCATTAGCCGAGTTAGTAAAGCAAGCTCTCTTTGTTGGGCGATAGCAGGGAAACATCAAGTGTCTGGTTCCATGGTGGCAATTTGCTCTTGAAATAAAGCAAGAATTAATAGGTTGCTACCCTCAGCTATATTTTCCTAGTAAATAAACATCAGCAGAATTTGAGCACAAATACATGTTGTTTTGCCCTGTTTAACTATTCTGAGATTGTGTCAGGCTAACAAAATTTCCTCTGCAGCAGATAGAGTTGTTCTGCCATGCTCCCGTTCCGCAGATGATGTGTTTCTGCACACCGAGCCAAGGATGTGTTTTTTTAAGCACTGATTAGCACAGCAAATACATCCCATTAATGCAAAGTGGTGCATGCTTTTTGATGCCTTTTAGAGGGTAAGGTTTCTATGAGTGGAATGATTTGCCTCTGTGGTACCTTTGAATAGCGGATTTGCTTACAAGGAACTGTGGTTTGCCAGCACAGGGCATGGCGAGGACATCACACCCTCAGTGCCCACACTGCCTAGCTGTCTTGAGGACATCAATCGATACATGCTGGCTTAAGCAGGGCAGAAAAAGCCCTGAAGATCTGTCTTTGAGAGAAAGATTCAGTTTTCCAAGATACACATAAAAAAGGTCATTAACCATTTGGCAGTGGGCTGTTCAGCTTAAAAGTGAAATTCCTCATTTGAACCTCACAAAATCAGGATCATGCTTCTTTGACAGGCAGCAGGACCCAAAATAAAACAAAGCAGCAGCAGGAGACCAAGCAAAACACACCAGTGACATTTGTTCCACTTGGAGCAGCAGAGCCACCGCTAATTTGGGCTGGAAGATCTGAGCACATGGCAAGAAGGTGGTCTGATGGATTGAGATAAACATACTGGGTCAGCCCCAAGCTGCGGGTGCCGTGTTCTCTGCACCAAGGCGAATCACAGCAGAAATAGGCAAATTCTGCCCCTTCACCATCACTACATTTCCCATAGCTCTTCCTAGAAAATTCAAAGGGATTACACAGCTTCCATACCAAATCCCAGCTTTTATTGGGGTTTCAGCTGTTTGTTTGACATGCTGTAGGATTTGCAGTGTGCGTTACTCTCCCCGCTCACTTCAACAAAATGATGTCTGTACTTGACAAGTTGGCTGCTCCACCTGCTGTAAACCTGAGACCCAGAGAAAATGCTCTTCTTCACACTTCTGACTAGCAGTAGTTAGATTATGGAAGTTCATAGTGATGGAGGAAGCCTGTCCTCCATGGAGAACCATCCAGTGGAAGTTAGTAAGGAAGCAGGACAGCTCTATTACAGTGATTACTAACTCAGAGTTCTGCCAGAGCACGCGCAAGCTGTAACCTGAGCAAGATCCTATCGTGCTGGAACTCTACATCCAGCATGGAAAGATGGTGCCTGCTGCAGAGAGGCATATGTTCTGGATGATTCTCCCCTCTCCTTTTAAACCTCTGGATCAATCAAATCATACCTTGAGCAGTGGAAACGGTGCGTTCCAGCTTCAGGGAGTTTCGTCTCAAGAGTGATCACCAGTCTGATTCCTCAGGGGTATGTGCCTGTCCCTGAGAGACAGAATGGGGAGGGTTTCTCTCCTCTATCCTGCCTTGTATTTTCATAACTCTTCCAGGAGCTCGGTGCCTTTGAGGCTTCCATCGGATTGGGCAAAATTGGCCAAGAAACTGAAACCTGGAGAATAGCAGCCTTCCAGTATCTGAAGGGGGCCTACAAGGGTGCCGGAGAGGGACTCTTCATCAGGGACTGTAGCAATAGGACAAGGGGTAATGGGTTTAAGCTTAAACAGGGGAGATTTAGGTTAGATATAAGGAAGAAATTCTTTACTGTGAGGGTGGTGAGGCCCTGGCACAGGCTGCCCAAGGAAGTTATGAATGCTCCATCCCTGGCAGTGTTCAAGGCCAGGTTGGATAGGGCCTTGAGCAACCTGGTCTAGTGGAAGGTGTCCCTGCAAATGACAGCGGGGTTGGAACTAGATGATCTTAAGGTCCTTTCCAACCCAAACCATTCTATGATTCTATGACGTTTACTAACCTGGGGACCTTGAAGAGCAGACCGAGAAACATGTGGGGGGAACCTATCACCTGGGTTTTCAAAACCACTGGATAAATACTAAACCTAATTACTTGTAGGCAAGTAGATGGACTAAAGCCACTCTGAAAACATTCTCTACTGAAACATTTTTTTTTACAAGGAAAACTAATTCTGGGCTTATTAACCAGATATTCAATAAATACAATCACAGTGATGAGCAGACACTGCTTAATTGCCTTCTATAACATAGCTGAGGAACTATGAAACAGGAGCTGAACCTCACAGCACCCTTCTTAGCACCTCCTCCTCTGTTTTCCCTGAAAACCAACAAAAAATATCAAATCCACCTTCTGGCAGAGATCAATTACATTCTGCGTTTTAGCAGAGTTTCAGCATATTATTCTCCAGTTTAGGCCAATTTCAGAAGTGAATCTGAAGATGATTAAGATGCATGTAAGAAGGAAATTGGTCAGAAAATGGGTGTCAGGTGGCTGTGAGTAGTGCAGCACAGTGTAACTCTCAACACCACAGCGCTCAGTGGGAGAGCAAAATTGGTTTAAGGGAGAATAACTAACTTGCACGGATTTGGGGCGGGGGTGGATGTAACTCTGAAACTCTGAAAATGGCCTTTTACTTGGAGGAGAAGAAAAGGAGAGGCCGGGAAGGGATCTGTTTGTGGTGAAAAGTGGGTACCAGCCCCCAGGAAAAGGGCTCTGTTTGCAATACATGCCCTGAGGAAAATGCAGAACTGTTCCAAGCTCCCAGAGCTCCCTCTTGCTCCTTGTGTCCTGAGCGACCCTCCCTGTAGGCTCAGGCACAATGCAGAAGGGTTCATTCAGGGTTTGCTGAATAAAACAAAGCCATGGAAGAGCACTGCCAAAGATGGAGGTGACTGGCAGCCCCCAGCCCATGCAATTTCGTTTCCTAGGAGAAGGAATAATGTTCAGTGCTGGTTTCTCTGGGGTAAAGAAAAAAGAATTGCTGTAGTAACAGAAAAATGAGTAGCCTAGATTTTGCATAGATGGCTTATTAGGTCAGAGCTGAAGGACACTTTGATTTGTATTGCTGATGATTCTACATGGGAACTAACTGGCCAAAGAAGCAAGGGATCTTTGTTGCTTTTGTAGTTTAATGAGGAAAATATTGTGTAATGTGATGATTATTTTCTAATCAAAAAAATCCCAGTCCCTCTTTGAAGCATAATCTAAGCAGCAGGGTTGGTCATCTTTAAAACACGCATAAGGGATTATGCATTTCAGTTTGACAGCCAAAATTTTAGAGCAGTCAGTGAACATAACTGGACATTTACTTCAGTAAATAATTGTCCTGGGTTCAGCTACAGCAGTCATTTTTCTCCTTCTTAGTAGCTGGTGCAGTGCTGTGTTTTTGACTTTCAGCCTGGGAACAACGCTGATAACACCGATGTTTGTAGTTGTTCCTAAGTAATGTTTACTCTGACCAAGGACTTTCTCAGTCTCATGCTTTGCCAGGGAGGAGGGGAAGCCAGGAGGAAGCAGAGACAGGACACCTGACCCAAACTAGCCAAAGGGGTATTCCATACCACATCATGTCATGCCCAGTATATAAACTGGGGGGAGTCACCCGGAAGGCCCAGATCACTGCTTGGGTAGGGCTGGGTATCGGTCGGCGAGTGGTGAGCAATTGTATCCTCTCCCCTTGTTATTTCCCTTATCATTATTATTATTGCTGGTAGTAGTAGGAGTTTTGTATTATACCTTAGTTACTGGACTGTTCTTATCTCAACCCATGGGAGTTACATTCTTTTGATTCTCCTCCCCATCCCTCCGGGAGGAGGGGGAGGAAGAAGGGGGGGAGTGAGCAAGCAGCTGCGTGGTTCCGAGTTACCGGCTGGTCTTAAACCATGACAGTTCTTTTTGGCGCCCAATGTGGGGCACGAAGGGTTGAGATAATGACAGATCTGACCAGAGTGTGTCTAATCATATTTGTGATAAGCATTCATTATTTCGGATTAATAGTCACTCGTTACAGCGTTGATTTATTTGCTCTCAGAGTTGTTGTGCTTGGTCTCAGAGTTTCAGCATGTCATACCTTCCTTACAGCCAGTATTTGCTGTTTTAGTGTTAATTGGCTGGGGGGCCTGGGCTAAGGTTATTGTTTCACTGTACTTCATGGTAATGACTTGTAATACAATAGACTCATTGATCATGAAACTGGTCTGGCTTGCATTCCCAGCCTGGTCATCACCTCTATGCTTTGGGAGGTATATAAGGGAATTTTTTAACAATTGCACATCTTTTTTTTCCTCCTCGGGGGGTCAACCTATGAAGGAGACATTCCCTTATACCCCCCCGCTCCCCCACCAGGCTGTTTACAGCAGCATTTGAGAGTTCTAAAGGTTTTGGATGGTCTTTGAATACCCTTGAGACCTGCCTGCTGATTGTGCTGGGGATCAGTGTGTTGGCACACATACGGAGTGTGTTTTACCCACGGCCATCCCACCCTGGGAACATCCTATTTTGTCTGATCTCGAAAGTTAAGCATTGTTGGGTTCAAGTCTAGTGTAGGGTTAGATGATGATATAGGAGGACCACCAAGAGATTTTCTCCGAGGCTGGACAGTCATGAGTGGCAGGGTGTGTGGGATAGTATGGGCAAGTATCTAGGCCAGTGGGCCCCTCCAGTGCTTTGGAACTTCACCCCTGAACAAGTGCAATGTCCGGAAAAACTAGTAAAACACTTAAACGAGGTGTGCTGTCGTCCTGGTTATACCAGAGAGGGACAAATCATGGCAACGTGCTGGGGCTTGGCCTACGCCTACAGAGCCCTGCTCAACGCTATCCAGGACCTTCAAAGGGAAAAAAATGTCTCTGGATCTGATGGCAAAGCAACAGACAACGCAGCTACTCCAACTCCAAGCAGAGCAGCTACACCAACCCCAGTGACAAGCACAGCAGCTACTCAAACCCCGACAGCAGCAGGCAACGCAGCTGCTGGTGCTACTCAACCCCCAAGCACAGCAGCTGCGCCAACTCCAACAACAGATACTGCAGCCACTCCAAACCTAGTGGCAGACACTGCAGCCACTCCAACCACAATGATATACGCTGCAGCCAAATCAAATGACCAATCCATGCCAATATCGGTTGGCCCTGTAAGCAAGGGGCAAAGCAAACGAGAGGAACAAAGAGAAAGAGCAACCCGTGCAGTGAAGAAAGATGAAGACCCAATGCACTTTATTACAGGGGACAGCTTCTGAACAAGAATTAGTAATACGTATATTAGAGGAAGAGGAAGAAGAAGAAGAGGTGACTTCTTGACCCCGGAGCATGACTGAGCTGCAGAATATGCAAAAAGATTTCACCCGTCTTCGAGGGGAGCACATCGTCACCTGGTTGCTCCGATGCTTGGACGATGGGGTTGAGAGTCATGAACTAGAAGGTAGGGAAGTCAAGCAGCTGGGATCACTCGCTAGGGAAGGGGGAATCAACAAAGCGATTGCAAAAGAGAAACGAGCCCTCAGCCTTTGGAGGCGGCTCTTGGCACCTGTGAAGGAAAGGTTTCCCTACAAGGACAATGTTATGAGATGCTCAGCCAACTGGACCACAGTAAGAGAGAGGCATCCAGTCCTTGAGAGAATCAGCCATTCTAGAGATGATCTGTTGTAAGCTAGATGCTGGGAATGCATCTGTAGATCCAGGTGAAGTGGAATGTAAAGGACCCATATGGCAGAAACTTAAACGGAGTGCACCATCATCACATGCCCACTCGTTAGCATCAATGACCTGGAATGACGTAGCACCACCAACTCGTCAACTCTGAGAGGTTAAAGAAAATCTCACCCCTTCCATCGTTTCAGCTGTGGAAAACCTCCTGATCCAGGAGTTCAAACAACTGAGAGATGATCTATCCGATCTATCCAGCTCCCCATCTTTACCAATCCACACCTCAGCTATTAACAGAAGGCACCCTACTACTTGAGAGGGAAGATATAGGAGGTACACGCCATGGGCTACCCTATGGTTTTACCTGCGAGATCATGGAGAAGACATGAGAAAGTGGGACGGAAAACCTACCTCAGATCTGGAGGAATGGGTATGTGAATTGAAGAGGAGAAAAAAGGTCAAGGATGATCCTCCCAAGAAAGCTGCTGCTCCAGTCTCTGGTGAGCAGTTTCCCAGATGGAGTGACAGGAGGATCCCAAGAGTTGACTGTACTGGAGGCTGAAATCAGCCTGACTGGGAAGAAGTGGCAAATGCACCCCATGGTGACTGGTCCAGGGGCTCCATGCATCCTTGGCATAGACTATCTCAGGAGAGGGTACTGATGGGCTTTTGGTATAGCTGCCTTGGAGACAGAGGAAATTAAGCAGCTGTCCACCTTGCGTGGTCTCTCAGAGAATACTTCTGTTGTGGGGTTGCTGAAGGTTGAAGAACAACAAGTGCCAATTCTGACCACAACAGTGCACCGGCGGCAATATTGCACCAACCGAGACTTCCCTGATTCCCATCCATAGGCTGATCCATAGGCTGGAGAGCCAAGGAGTAATCAGCAGGACCCGCTCACCCTTTAATAACCCCATATGGCCAGTGTGAAAGTCTCATGGAGAGTGGAGACTAACAGTAGACTATTGTGGCCTGAATGAAGTCACGCCACCATTCAGTGCTGCCGTACCGGACATGCTAGAACTTCAATATGAACTGGAGTCAAAGGCAGCCAAGTGGGATGCCACAAATGATATTGCCAATGCGTTTTTCTCAATTCCTTTGGCATCAGGGTGAAGGCCACAGTTCTCTTTTACTTGGAGGGGCGTCCAGTACACTTGGAACCGACTGCCCCAGGGGTGGAAACACAGCCCTACCATCTGCCATGAACTGATCCAGACTGCACTGGAACAGGGGCAAGCTCCAGAACACCTGCAATACATTGACGAAGTTATCGTATGGGGAGATACAGCAGATGAAGTTTTTGAGAAAGGGAGGAAAATAATCCGAATCCTGCTGAAGGCCGGTTTTGCCATAAAACGGAGTAAGGTCAAGGGACCTGCACAGGAGATTCAATTTTGGGGAATAAAATGGCAAGATGGACGTCGCCAGATCCCCACAAATGTGATCAACAAGATAACAGCAATGTCTCCACCAACTAACAAGAAAGAAACACAAGCTTTCTTAGGTGTTGTGGGGTTCTGGAGAATGCACATCATGAAATTACAGTCTGATTGTAAGCCCTCTCTACCACGTGACCCGGAAGAAGAATGATTTCAAATGGGGCCCTGAGCAACAACAAGCCTTTGAACAAATTAAACGAGAAATAGTTCATGCAGTAGCCCTTGGACCAGTCCGGGCCGGGCCAGATGGGAAAAATGTGCTCTATACCGCAGCCGAGGAGAATGGTCCTACCTGGATCCTCTGGCAGAAAGCTCCAGGGGAGACTCGAGGTCGACCCCTCAGCTTTCTGAGTCGGGGATACAGAGGATCTGATGCCAGCTATACTCCCACTGAAAAAGAGATAGTGGTAGCCTATAAAGGGGTTCGAGCTGCTTTAAAAGTGATTGGCACTGAAGCACAGCTCCTCCTGGCTCCCCGGTTGCCCGTGTTGGGCTGGATGTTCAAAGGCAGGGAGGGTCTCCTCTACCCATCATGCAACCGATGCTACATGGAGTAAGTGGGCCGCACTAATCACCCAACAAGCTCGGATAGGAAATCCCAGTGATCCAGGAATTCTAGAAGTCATCATGGACTGGCCAGAGGGCAAAGATTTTGGAATGTCACCAGGGGAGGAGGTGATGTGTGCCGAAGAGACCCCACCATATAATAAGCTGTCAGAAAGTGAGAAGCAATATGCCTTGTTTACTGATGGGTCCTTCCATATTGTGGGAAAGCGTTGGAGATGGAAGGCAGCTGTGTGGAGTCCCCTGCAGCAAGTTCAAGGAGCTGCTCAAGGAGAGGGTGAATTGAGTCAGTTTGCAGAGGTGAAAGCCATCCAGCTAGCCTTGGACATTGCTGAACGAGAGATATGGCCAGTACTTGATCTCTATACTGACTCATGGATGGTGGCAAATGCCCTGTGGGGGTGGTTGCAGCAATGGAAGCAGAGTAACTGGCAACGCAGAAGTAAACCCGTCTGGCCTGCTGCACCGTGCAAGATATCGCTGCTCGGGTGACGAACCTGGTGGTGAAGGTACGCCGTGTAGATGCTCATGTACCCAAGAGTCGGGCCACTGAGGAACACCAGAACAACCAGCAAGTGGATAAAGCTGCTAAGATTGAAGTGGCTCAGATGGATTTAGATTGGCAACATAAGGGTGAATTTTCAGCCTGGTCGGCCTATGACACCTCAGGCCATCAGGGCAGAGATGCAACATATAGATGGGCTCGTGATCGAGGGGTGGAATTAACAATGGACACTATTGCCCAGGTTATTCATGAATATGAAACATGTGCTGCAATTAAGCAAGCCAAGCAGTTAAAGCCCCTCTGGTATGGAGGATGATGGCTGAAGTACAAATATGGGGCGGCCTGGCAGATTGAATATATTACTCTCCCACCGACCCACCAAGGCAAGCACCACGTGGTTACCATGGTGGAAGCAACCACCAGATCGCTGGAAACTTATGCTGTGCCCCACACCACTGCCCCGAACACTATCCTGGGCCTTGAGAAACAAGTCTTGTGGCGACACGGCACCCCAGAGAGAATTTAGTCAGATAATGGGACTCATTTCTGTAACAACCTTATAGACACTTGGGCCAAAGAGCATGGCGTTGTGTGGTATATCACATCCCCTATCATGCACCAGCCTCTGGGAAAATCAAACAGTAGAAAGGGCTTTTAAAAACTACCCTGAGAGCAATGGGTGGTGGGACTTTGAAACACTGGGATACACATTTACCAAAAGCCACCTGGTTGGTCAACAGTAGGGGATCTGCCAACAGGGCTGGCCCAGCCCAATCAGAACTTTTATGTACTGTAGAGGGGGATAAAGTTCCCGTGGCGCACATAAAGAATTTGCAGGGGAAGACAGTCTGGGTTATTCCTGCTTCAGGTAAAGGCAATCCCACTCATGGGATTGCTTTTGCACAGGGACCTGAGTGTTCTTGGTGGGTAATGTGGGAAGATGGGGAAGTCCGGTGTATACCTCAAGGGGATTTAATTTTGGATGAAAACAGCCAGTGAACCTTGATGAACCTAGATGAGCTCAGCTGTGACCAGACGAGTTTGACGGTGTCATCAGCAGGCAACAATCCAACACTACACACTGTCTCTCCTGCCCTGAAAGGCTTTTACAACAGATGGAGGCTGACATCATGGACTGAATGAACTCAGTGAACTTTATTGGGATGGTCCATGGACTAAGGAATGATATCTATCTCTCTGTGTGTGTATATATATATCTCAAGAGACAAAAGCGATGGTATATTGAAAAATGTGAGACCTGAGCATGACGTGAATGGTATGGAATCAGGTGTGGATACTGTCCAGGGTTCAGCTGTAATAGTTCTTATTTTCCTTCCTAGTAGATGGAGCCTGACATCATGGACTGGATGAATTCAGCAGCTTTATAGGCATTGGTCCATGGACTAAGGAATGATATCTCTGTGTGTGTGTGTATATATATGTGTGTATATATAAAAAGAAAAGGCGATGCTATATTTTAAAATATGGGATCTGAGCATGACGTGAATGGGATGGAATAAGGGGTGTATACTGTCCTGGGTTCAGCCGTAGCAGTTATTATTTTCCTTCCTAGTAGGTGGTGCAATGCTGTGTTTCAGCTTTAGTCTGAGAACAATACTGATAACACACCAATGTTTTAGTTCTTGCTAAGTAGTGCTTAGTCTCTTCAAGGACTTTTCAGCGTCTCCAGTCTCTCTCATCAAGTAGCTTTTCAGACACAGCTACAGGTTGGGCGGAGAAGTGATTCAGAGCAGCCCATCAGAGAAGGGCTTGGGGTGTTGGTTGATGAGAAACTTAACATGATCAGGCTTCAGTGTGCGGTCACAGCCCAGAAACCCACCGTATCCTGGGCTGTATCAATAGAAGCATGACCAGCAGATCAATGGCGATCCTGCCCCTCTACTCTGCTTTTGTGAGACCTCACTTGAAGTACTGTGTGCAGTTCTGGTGTCCTCAACACAAGAAGGACATGGAGCTGTTGGAGCAAGTCCAGAGGAGGGCCACGAGGATGATGGGGGGCTGGAGCACCTCCTGTGTGTAGACCTCATAGCAGCCTTCCAGTATCTGAAGGGGGCCTTCATTAGGGACTGTAGCGATAGGACAAGGGGCAATGGGTTCAAACTAGAACTGGGGAAGTTCAGGTTAGATATAAGGAAGAAGTTCTTTACTGTGAGTGTGGTGAGGAACTGGAACAAGTTGCCCAAAGAGGTGGTAAATGCTCCATCCCTGGCGGTGTTCAAGGCCAGGTTGGACAGAGCCTTGGTTGACATGGTCTAGTGTGAGGCATCCCTCCCCATGGCAGGGGGTTTGGAACTAGATGATCTTAAGGTCCTTTCCAATCCTAACCATTCTATGATTCTTTGATTCTTGCTGTGCCAATGAGGAGGGGCACGGAAAGCCGGGAGGAAGCAGAGGCAGGACACCTGACCCACACTACCCAAAGGGGTAGTCCATACCACAGCACGTCATGCCCAGTATATAAACTGGGGGGAGTCACCCGGAAGGGCAGATTGCTGCTCGGGTGGGGCTGGGTATTAGTTGGTAGGTGGTGAGCAATTGTATTGTGCAGCACTTGTGTTTATTGGGGTTGTTTTCACTTCCCTTTTTAGTTTTATATTCTCTCACCTTGTTACTTCCCTTATTATTATTATTCATTTTGTATTATATTGGAGTGTTCTTATGTCAAGCTGTGGGATTTACATTCTTTCGATTCTCCTCCCCATCGTGCCTGGGGAGAGGTGGGCGGGGAGAGAAGTGGGGAGTGAGTGATCAGCTGTGTGGTTCTGAGTTACTGTCTGGGCTTAAACCATGACAGGCAGGCACCACTCCCACTTCAGTGATTTAAGGGTACAGGGAAGAAATCATACTCTGGTCTGCTGGTTTTTAGGGCTAAAAATTAAATTCTGAAACCTCCAGACCAAGAGAGTGAGGGATCTCTTGCTTTGAATAGGATTTACCGGAGCCCTTTTCCCCAGGATATATGCCAGTTCAAGGCAAAAACTTCCAGGGAGGGATGAAGCATGTCACAACCATGCAGCCATGGTCACTGGCAATGGTACATACAGAAGTCAGGGGAAAAAAAAACCTTGATTGTTATATGTTTTGCAGGTTTTCAGGTGTCTAAAGAAATGACTGATATGAAATTGCTGCTCTAAAGCATTTTAAATCTCTTAAAGTACAATGAACACACACACTTTCTATTTGGATTTTTAAGGTTTATGGATCCACTGTCAACTTCTATGCTGCTACAGAAGGTGAGATATTTTTCCCCAAAACCCCTGAGATCTCTCAAATTCACATACCTTCAGGGGCTTCTAAGGAAAATGCATGAGGTATCATGAGATTTGCAAGAACAGCAGGAGTAAGAACCCTATAATGGCTTCTGAGCACCATGAGCACTGAAACTATGTGAGTAGAGCCACAGAAACTTAACATTACAATCGATGTTTTTAAAGAAACAAATCACCAAGCCCAAATTTATTATTATACACAATTATTGTCATAGTTTAAGCCCAGCCAGTAACTCAGAACCACGCAGCCGCTCGTTCACTCCCCCTCCCAGTTCCTCCCCCCGCTCCTGCAGGGATGGGGAAGAGAACTGAAAGAATGTAAATCCCACGGCTTGACATAAGAACAGTCCAGTAACTAAGGTATAATACAAAACTACTACTGCTACCATCAATAATAACGATAAAGGAAATAACAAGGGGAGAGAATAAAATGCTCGCCACCTGCCAATTGATACCCAGCCCAACCCGAGCAGCGATCTGGGCCTTCTGGGTAACTCCCCTCAGTTTATATACTGGGCATGACGTGCTGTGGTATGGAATACCCTTTTGGCTAGTTTGGGTCAGGTGTCCTGTCTCTGTTTCCTCCCGGCTTCCCCTCCTCCCTGGCAGAGCATGAGACTGAGAAAGTCCTTGGTCGGAGTAAACATTACTTAGCAACAACTACAAACATTGGTATTAGCAGAGTTGTTCCCAGGCTGAAAGTCAAAACCACAGCACTGCACCAGCTACTAAGAAGGAGAAAAATGACTTCTGTAGCTGAACCCAGGACAGTATACACCCCTTATTCCATCCCATTCACGTCATGCTCAGATCCCATATTTTAAAATATAGCATCGCTTTTTTCTTTTTATATATACACACATATATATATACACCCACACACACATGGAGAAATATCATTCCTTAGTCCATGGACCAATGCCTATAAAGCTGCTGAATTCATCCAGTCCATGATGTCAGGCTCCATCTACTAGGAAGGAAAATAAGAACTATTACAGCTGAACCCTGGACAGTATCCACACCTGATTCCATACCATTCACGTCATGCTCAGGTCTCACATTTTTCAATATACCATCGCTCTGTGTAGTGTTGGATTGTTGCCTGCTGATGACACCGTCAAACTCATCTGGTCACAGCTGAGCTCATCTAGTTTCATCAAGGTTCACTGGCTGTTTTCATCCAAAATTAAATCCCCTTGAGGTATACACCGGACTTCCCCATCTTCCCGCATTACGCACCAAGAACATTCAGGTCCCTGTGCAAAAGCAATCCCATGAGTGGGTTTGCCTTTACCTGAAGCAGGAATAACCCAGGATAGTGTTCGGGGCAGTGGTGTGGGGCACAGCATAGGTTTCCAGCGATCTGGTGGTTGCTTCCACCATGGTAACCACGTGGTGCTTGCCTTGGTGGGTCGGTGGGAGAGTAATATATTCAATCTGCCAGGCCGCCCCATATTTGTACTTCAGCCATCATCCTCCATACCAGAGGGGCTTTAACTGCTTGGCTTGCTTAATTGCAGCACATGTTTCATATTCATGAATAACCTGGGCAATAGTGTCCATTGTTAATTCCACCCCTCGATCACGAGCCCATCTATATGTTGCATCTCTGCCCTGATGGCCTGAGGTGTCATAGGCCGACCAGGCTGAAAATTCACCCTTATGTTGCCAATCTAAATCCATCTGAGCCACTTCAATCTTAGCAGCTTTATCCACTTGCTGGTTGTTCTGGTGTTCCTCAGTGGCCCGACTCTTGGGTACATGAGCATCTACACGGCGTACCTTCACCACCAGGTTCGTCACCCGAGCAGCGATATCTTGCACGGTGCAGCAGGCCAGACGGGTTTACTTCTGCGTTGCCAGTTACTCTGCTTCCATTGCTGCAACCACCCCCACAGGGCATTTGCCACCATCCATGAGTCAGTATAGAGATCAAGTACTGGCCATATCTCTCGTTCAGCAATGTCCAAGGCTAGCTGGATGGCTTTCACCTCTGCAAACTGACTCAATTCACCCTCTCCTTGAGCAGCTCCTTGAACTTGCTGCAGGGGACTCCACACAGCTGCCTTCCATCTCCAACGCTTTCCCACAATATGGAAGGACCCATCAGTAAACAAGGCATATTGCTTCTCACTTTCTGACAGCTTATTATATGGTGGGGTCTCTTCAGCACACATCACCTCCTCCCCTGGTGACATTCCAAAATCTTTGCCCTCTGGCCAGTCCATGATGACTTCTAGAATTCCTGGATCACTGGGATTTCCTATCCGAGCTTGTTGGGTGATTAGTGCGGCCCACTTACTCCATGTAGCATCGGTTGCATGATGGGTAGAGGAGACCCTCCCTGCCTTTGAACATCCAGCCCAACACGGGCAACCGGGGAGCCAGGAGGAGCTGTGCTTCAGTGCCAATCACTTTTAAAGCAGCTCGAACCCCTTTATAGGCTACCACTATCTCTTTTTCAGTGGGAGTATAGCTGGCATCAGATCCTCTGTATCCCCGACTCAGAAAGCTGAGGGGTCGACCTCGAGTCTCCCCTGGAGCTTTCTGCCAGAGGATCCAGGTAGGACCATTCTCCTCGGCTGCGGTATAGAGCACATTTTTCCCATCTGGCCCGGCCCGGACTGGTCCAAGGGCTACTGCATGAACTATTTCTCGTTTAATTTGTTCAAAGGCTTGTTGTTGCTCAGGGCCCCATTTGAAATCATTCTTCTTCCGGGTCACGTGGTAGAGAGGGCTTACAATCAGACTGTAATTTCATGATGTGCATTCTCCAGAACCCCACAACACCTAAGAAAGCTTGTGTTTCTTTCTTGTTAGTTGGTGGAGACATTGCTGTTATCTTGTTGATCACATTTGTGGGGATCTGGCGACGTCCATCTTGCCATTTTATTCCCCAAAATTGAATCTCCTGTGCAGGTCCCTTGACCTTACTCCGTTTTATGGCAAAACCGGCCTTCAGCAGGATTCGGATTATTTTCCTCCCTTTCTCAAAAACTTCATCTGCTGTATCTCCCCATACGATAACTTCGTCAATGTATTGCAGGTGTTCTGGAGCTTGCCCCTGTTCCAGTGCAGTCTGGATCAGTTCATGGCAGATGGTAGGGCTGTGTTTCCACCCCTGGGGCAGTCGGTTCCAAGTGTACTGGACGCCCCTCCAAGTAAAAGAGAACTGTGGCCTTCACCCTGATGCCAAAGGAATTGAGAAAAACGCATTGGCAATATCATTTGTGGCATCCCACTTGGCTGCCTTTGACTCCAGTTCATATTGAAGTTCTAGCATGTCCGGTACGGCAGCACTGAATGGTGGCGTGACTTCATTCAGGCCACAATAGTCTACTGTTAGTCTCCACTCTCCATGAGACTTTCACACTGGCCATATGGGGTTATTAAAGGGTGAGCGGGTCCTGCTGATTACTCCTTGGCTCTCCAGCCTATGGATCAGCCTATGGATGGGAATCAGGGAAGTCTCGGTTGGTGCAATATTGCCGCCGGTGCACTGTTGTGGTCAGAATTGGCACTTGTTGTTCTTCAACCTTCAGCAACCCCACAACAGAAGTATTCTCTGAGAGACCACGCAAGGTGGACAGCTGCTTAATTTCCTCTGTCTCCAAGGCAGCTATACCAAAAGCCCAGCTATACCCTTTTGGGTCTTTGAAGTACCCTCTCCTGAGATAGTCTATGCCAAGGATGCATGGAGCCCCTGGACCAGTCACCATGGGGTGCATTTGCCACTTCCTCCCAGTCAGGCTGATTTCAGCCTCCAGTACAGTCAACTCTTGGGATCCTCCTGTCACTCCAGAAACACAAATGGGTTCCACCCCTTGATACCTTGATGGCATCAGGGTACAATGTGCACCGGTATCTACTAGAGCCTTATACTCCTGTGAGACTGATGTGGCAGGCCATCTGATCCACACAGTCCAGTAAACCTGATTGTCCCTCTCCTCCACCTGGCTGGAGGCAGGGACCCTCTAATAGATATCACAAGATTCTCCACTTATGTGTTGTAGAAAGGGATTAGCATTCCTATTCATAAGAGTTTGAGTAAAATCAGCTCTTCCACTCCATCTGGGAAACTGCTCACCAGAGACTGGAGCAGCAACTTTCTTGGGAGGATCCCCACTGACTGCTGCTTTTCTTTGCAGTTCACATACCCATTCCTCCAGATCTGAGGTAGGTTTTCCGTCCCACTTTCTCATGTCTTCTCCATGATCTCGCAGTTAAAACCATAGGGTGGCCCATGGCGTGTACCTCCTACATCTTCACTCTTGAGCAACAGGGTGCTTACTCTTGATATCTGAAATGCACGTCTTTACACGTGGTGAGCTCGATATATTGTCTTTCAATTGCTGGAACTTTTGGGACAGGAGTTTTTCCACAGCTGAAATGATGGAAGGGGTGAGATTGTCTTCAAACTCCCAGAGCTGATGACTCACTTCATCCAGTGTTGGTCCTGCTTCATCCCTCCAGCTCATTGTTGTCAATGAGTTGGCATATGATGATGGTGCACTCTACGTAAATTTCCGCTACATGGGTCCCATACATTCAACTTTATTTGGATTTACAGGTGTATTCTCGGCTTCTGAGTTATGGTAGATCATTTCTAGAACGGCTTATTCCCTCAGGTACTTGAAGCCTTTCTCTATTGTGGCCCACTTGCCTGGGCAACATATAACATCGTCCTTGTAGGGATACCTTTCTTTCACAGCTTTTTTTATTTCATGCTTTTTATTGCATCTCCTTTTGCTTATAGGGGTAACTGATAGTGGCACAGATTGGTCCTTTGGTTCAGCTGCAGTGCCTTTTACTGGGGTTGGAGTGGCTGCAGTGCTCTTTGTTGGGGACGCAGTAGCTGCGTTGTCTGTTGCTTTGCCATCAGATCCAGAGGCATCTTTTTCCCCTTGAGGGTACTGGATAGCGTTGAGCAGGGCTCTGTAGGCATAGGCCAAGCCCCAGCACGTTGCGGTGAGTTGTCTCTCCCTGGTATTGCCAGGACGACAGCACACCTTGTCTAAGTGTTTTACTAGTTTTTCCAGGTTTCACACTTGTTCAGGGGTGAAGTTCCAAAGCACTGGAGGGGCCCACTGGCCTAGGTACTTGCCCATATTATCCCACACACCCTGCCTCTCATGACTCTAGCCTTGGGAAAGATCTCCTGGTCGTATTCTTAGATAGTTGTTTAACCTTAGACAAGACCTGAACCATATTCAAATAAATGCAGGTTTCCAGCAAAAGGAGCAGGCTGGTTTCAAGGGTATTCAAAGGATATTTGAAATCTTTAAAATTCTCAAATGCTACTGTAAATAGCCTGGTGGGGGTGTGGAAGTTGTGGGAGGACGTCTGCTTCATAGGTTGGCCCTTCAAGAGGGGAAAAAAAGAGGTGTAACTGAAATTCCCATTACATGCCTCCGAAAGTAGAGAGGTGATGGCCACGCTGAGAACACATACCAGATCAGTTTCATGATCAATGATTCTATTATATTACAAGTCATTATTATCATAAAGTACAGCAAAACAAGAACTTTAGCCCAGGCCCCAAAGCCGATAAACACTAAAACAGCAAATATTGTCTGCAAGTCAGGTGTGACATGCTGATACACTGAGACCAAGTGCAACAACTCCGAGAGCAAATAAATCAACAATGTGACGAGTCACTATTAATCTGAAACAATGATTGATTACTGTCGTGGTTTGAGCCCAGCCGGTAACTCAGAACCACACAGCCGCTCGCTCACTCCCCCTCCCCCCCCCTTCTTCCTCCCCCCGCTCCCGGAGGGATGGGGAGGAGAATGGGAAGAATGTAACTCCCACGGGTTGAGATAAGAGCAGTCCCGCAACTAAGGTATAACACAGAACCACTACTGCTACCACCAATGATAATAACGATTAGTGAAATAACAAGGGGAGAGGATACAATTGCTCACCACCCGCCGATCGATACCCAGCCCGACCCGAGCAGTGATCTGGGCCTTCCGGGTAACTCCCCCCGGTTTATATACTGGGCATGACGTGCTGTGGTATGGAATACCCCTTTGGCTAGTTTGGGTCAGGTGTCCTGTCTCTGCTTCCTCCCGGCTTCCCCTCCTCCCTGGCAAAGCATGAGACTGAGAAAGTCCTTGGTTGGAATAAACATTACTTAGCAACAACTAAAAACATCGGTGTTATCAGCGTTGTTCCCAGGCTGAAAGTTAAAAAACACAGCACTGCACCAGCTACTAAGCAGGAGAAAAATGACTGCTATAGCTGAACCCAGGACAGTATCCACCCCTTATTCCATACCATTCACGTCATGCTCAGATCCCACATCTCTCAGCACACCATCACCCCTGTCCCATATATACACATATATATACACCCACACCCACACACAGAGAAAGATATCGTTCCCTAGTCCATGGACCAATCCCTGTAAAATTGCTGAACTCATCCAGTCCATGATGTCAGGCTCCATCTCTTGTAATAGTCTTTCAGGGCAGGAGGGACGGTACATAGTGTTGGGTTGTTGCCTGCTGATGATACCGCCAAACTCATCTGGTCACTGCTGAGCTCGTCTGGTTTTCCTCAAAATTCATTCTTTGTTGAGGTGATGATCGGAGGGAAGTCAGGGTCAATGGCTGGTGACCTGAAGATATCTAGCTGGTGGGCTATAAAAGTGTTATAGAGCAGGCAACAGCGTACAATTGAGTTCATTGGCTGTTTTCCCCCAAAATCAAATCCCCTTGAGGTACACATCGGACTTCCCCATCTTCCCGCATTACCCACCAAGTATATCCAGGTCCCTGAGCAAAAGCAACCCCACGAGTGGGTTTGCCTTTACCTGAAGCAGGAATAACCCAGACTGTCTTCCCCAACAAATTCTTTATGTGCACCACAGGAACTTTATCCCCCTCTACAGTACGTAAAAGTTCTGATTGGGCTGGGCCAGCCCTGTTGGCAGATCCCCTACTGTTGACCAACCAGGTGGCTTTTGGTAAATGTGTATCCCAGTGTTTGAAAGTCCCACCACCCATTGCTCTCAGTGTAGTTTTTAACAGCCTATTGTACCGTTCGATTTCCCCAGAGGCTGGTGCATGGTAGGGGATGTGATATACCCACTCAATGCCATGCTCTTTGGCCCAAGTGTCTATGAGGTTGTTCTGGAAATGAGTCCCACTGTCTGACTCAATTCTCTCTGGGGTGCCGTGTCGCGACAAGACTTGTTTCTCAAGGCCCAGGATAGTGTTCCGGGCAGTGGCATGGGACACAGCGTATGTTTCCAGCCAGCCGGTGGTTGCTTCCACCATGGTAAGCACATAGCGCTTGCCCTGGCGGGTTGGTGGGAGTGTGATATAGTCAATCTGCCAGGCCTCCCCATATTTGTACTTCAGCCATCGTCCTCCATACCAGAGAGGCTTTAACCGCTTGGCTTGCTTAATTGCAGCACATGTTTCACATTCGTGAATAACCTGGGCAATAGTGTCCATCGTTAAGTCCACCCCTCGATCATGAGCCCATCTATATGTTGCATCTCTGCCTTGATGGCCTGAGGTGTCATGGGCCCACCGGGCTAAAAATAATTCACCCTTATGTTGCCAATCCAAGTCCATCTGAGCCACTTTAATCTTAGCAGCTTTATCCACTTGCTGGTTGTTCTGGTGTTCCTCAGTGGCCCGACTCTTGGGTACATGAGCATCTACGTGGCGTACCTTCACCACCAGGTTCTGCACCCGGGCAGCGATATCTTGCCACAATGCAGCAGCCCAGATGGGTTTACTTCTGCGTTGCCAGTTGCTCTGCTTCCATTTCTGCAACCACCCCCACAGGGCATTTGCCACCATCCATGAGTCAGTATAGAGATCAAGTACTGGCCATTTTTCTCGTTCAGCAATGTCCAAGGCCAGCTGGATGGCTTTCACCTCTGCAAATTGACTCGGTTCACCCTCTCCCTCAGCAGTTTCTGCAACTTGCTGCAGGGGACTCCACACAGCTGCCTTCCATCTCCGATGCTTTCCCACAATACCGCAGGACCCATCAGTAAACAAGGCATATTGCTTTTCACTCTCTGACAGTTCATTATATGGTGGGGCCTCTTCAGCACGCGTCACCTCCTCTTCTGGTGACATCCCAAAATCTTTGCCCTCTGGCCAGTCCATGATGACTTCTAGAATTCCTGGACGACTGGGATTTCCTATTCGAGCTCGTTGTGTAATTAGTGCGGCCCACTTACTCCATGTAGCATCAGTTGCATGATGTGTAGAGGAGACCCTGCCTTTGAACATCCAGCCCAGCACAGGCAACCGGGGTGCCAGGAGGAGCTGCGCTTCAGTTCCAATCACTTCTGAGGCAGCTCGAACCCCTTCATAGGCTGCCAGTATCTCTTTTTCAGTGGGAGTGTAGCTGGCCTCGGATCCTTTATATCCCCGACTCCAAAAGCCAAGGGGTCGACCTCGAGTCTCCCCTGGAGCTTTCTGCCAGAGGCTCCAGGTAGGACCATTCTCCCCAGCTGCGGTATAGAGCACATTTTTCACATCTGGCCCGGCCTGGACTGGTCCAAGGGCTACTGCATGAACTATTTCTCGTTTAATTTGTTCAAAGGCTTGTTGTTGCTCAGGGCCCCATTTGAAATCATTCTTCTTCCGGGTCACGTGGTAGAGAGGGCTTACAATCAGACTGTAATTTGGGATGTGCATTCTCCAGAACCCCACGACACCTAAGAAAGCTTGTGTTTCTTTCTTGTTAGTTGGTGGAGACATTGCTGTTATCTTGTTGATCACGTCTGTGGGGATCTGGCGACGTCCATCTTGCCATTTTATTCCCAAAAATTGAATCTCCTGTGCAGGTCCCTTGACCTTATTCCATTTTATGGCAAAACCGGCCTTCAGCAGGATTTGGATTATTTTCCTCCCTTTCTCAAAAACTTCTTCCGCTGTATCACCCCACACGATGATGTCATCAATGTATTGCAGGTGTTCTGGAGCTTGCCCCTGTTCCAGTGCAGTCTGGATCAGTCCATGGCAGATGGTAGGGCTGTGTTTCCACCCCTGGGGCAGTCGGTTCCAAGTGTACTGGATGCCCCTCCAAGTGAAAGCAAACTGTGGCCTGCATTCTGCTGCCAAAGGGATTGAGAAAAATGCATTGGCAATGTCAATTGTGGCATACCACTTGGCTGCCTTTGACTCCAGTTCATACTGAAGTTCTAACATGTCCGGTACGGCAGCACTCAATGGTGGTGTGACTTCGTTCAGGCCACGATAGTCTACTGTTAATCTCCACTCTCCATTAGACTTTTGCACTGGCCATATGGGGTTATTAAAGGGTGAGCGGGTCCTGCTGATCACTCCTTGGCTCTCCAGTCTGCGGATCAGCTTATGGATGGGAATCAAGGAGTCTCGGTTGGTGCGATATTGCCGCCGGTGCACTGTTGTGGTCGCAATTGGCACTTGTTGTTCTTCGACCTTCAGCAACCCCACAACCGAAGGATCCTCTGAGAGACCGGGTAAGGTGGACAGCTGCTTAATTTCCTCTGTCTCCAAGGCAGCTATACCAAAAGCCCATCTATACCCTTTTGGGTCTTTGAAATACCCTCTCCTGAGATAGTCTATGCCAAGGATGCATGGAGCCCCTGGACCAGTTACAATGGGGTGCTTTTGCCACTTCCTCCCAGTCAGGCTGATTTCAGCTTCCAGCATAGTTAACGCTTGGGATCCTCCTGTCACTCCAGAAATAGAAATGGGTTTCACCCCTTGATACGTTGATGGCATCAGAGTACACTGTGCACCGGTATCTACTAGAGCCTTATACTTCTGTGGGACTGATGTGCCAGGCCATCTGATCCACACAGTCCAGTAAACCCGATTATCCCTCTCCTCCACCTGGCTGGAGGCAGGGCCCCTCTAGTAGTGATCACAAAATTCTCCACTTCTGTCTTGTAGAAAGGGATTAGTATTCCTTATCACAGGAGCTGGAGTAAAATCAGCTCTTTCGCTCCATCTGGGAAACTGCTCGCCAGAGACTGGAGCAGCAGCTTTCCTGGGAGGATCATCCTTGACCATTGTTCTCCTCTTTAGTTCATGCACCCGTTGCTCCAGAGCTGAAGTAGGTTTTCCATCCCACTTTCTCATGTCTTCTCCATGATCCCGCAGGTAAAACCATAGGGTGGCCCGTGGCGTGTACCTCGTATATTTTCTTTCTCGAGCAGTAGGGCGCCTTCTGTTAATAGCTGAGACATGGGTTGGTACGCGTGGAGAGCTGGATAGATCAGATAAATCATCTCTCAATTGTTTGAACTCCTGGGACAGTTTTTCCACAGCTGAAATGATGGAAGGGGTGAGATTGTCTTCGAACTCTCGGAGTTGACGAATCAGGAAATCCACTGTTGGTGATACTCCGTCATTCCAGGTCATTGATGCCAATGTGTGGGCATATGATGATGGCGCACTCCGTGTAAGTTTCCGCCACATGGGTCGTGTACATTCGACTTCATCTGGGTCTACAGATGTGTTCCTGGAATCCGGCCTACGATAGATCATCTCTATAATGGCTGATTCCCTCAGGGACTGGATGCCTTTCTCTATCGTGGTCCAGTTGGCTGAGCGATTCGTAATATCGTCTTTGTAGGGAAACCTTTCCTTCACAGCTGCCAGGAGCCGCCTCCAAAGGCTGAGGGCTCGCTTCTCTCTTGCAATCGCTTTGTCAATTCCTCCTTCCTTAGCAAGTGATCCCAGCTGCTTGGCTTCCCTACCTTCTAGTTCATGACCGTCGGCCCCATTGTCCCAGCACCGGAGCAACCAGGTGACAATGTGCTCCCCTGGAAGACGGGTGAAATCTTTTCGCATATTCCGTAGTTCGGTTGAGGTCCGGGGTCGAGAAGTGACCTCTTCTTCTTCTTCCTCTTCCTCTGACCCACGTAGTAGTAACTCTTGTTCAGATGCTGTTGCATATAGTAATGGCACTGGGTCTTCATCTTTCTTCGCTTCGCGGGTTGCTCTTTGTGCCTTTCGTTTGCTTTTGCTTACAGGGGCAACAGACATTGTCACAAACTGGACATTTGGTTTAGCTGCAGTGTTTGTCACTGTGGTTGGAGTGGCTGCAGTGTCTGCCACTAGGATTGGAGTGGTTGCAATGTCTATTGCTGGGGTTGGTGCAGCTGTTGTGCTTGGGAGTTGAGTAACACCAACAGCTGCATTGTCTGTTGCTGTCGGGGTTTGAATAGCTACTGTGCATGTCACTGGGGTTGGTGTAGCTGTGGTGCTTGGAGTAGCTATATTGTCTGTTGCTGTCGGGGTTTGAGTAGCTACTGTGCTTGTCACTGGGGTTGGTGTGTCTGCGGTGCTTGGAGTAGCCACATTGTCTGTTGCTGTCGGGGTTTGAGTAGCTGTTGTGCTTGTCACTGGGGTTGGTGTAACTGCTGTATTTGAAGTTGGAGTAGTTGCGTTGTCTGTTGTGGTCAGGGTTTGAGTAGCTGTTGTGCTTGTCACTGGGGTTGATGTAGCTGCTGTACTTGGAGTAGCTGTGTTGACTGTTGTGGTCAGGGTCTGAGTAGCTGCTGTGCTTGTAGTTGGCATAGCTGCATTGTCTGTTGCTTTGCCATCAGATCCAGAGACATTTTTTTCCCTTTGAAGGTGCTGGATAGTGTTGAGCAGGGCTCTGTAGGCATAGGCCAAGCCCCAGCACGTTGCCAAAATTTGTCCCTCTCTGGTATAACCAGGACGACAGCACACCTCGTTTAAGTGTTTTACTAGTTTTTCCGGATGTTGCACTTGTTCAGTGGTGAAGTTCCAAAGCACTGGAGGGGCCCACTGGCCTAGGTACTTGCCCATACTATCCCACACACCCTGCCACTCATAACTGTCCAGCCTCAGGGAAAATCTCCTGGTGGTCCTCCTATATCGTCGTCTAACCCTAGACCAGATTCGAACCTGATACTGCTGAATTTTTGACATTAAACGAAATAGGATGTTCCTACGACGGGATGGCCGTGGGTAAAACGCACTCCGTATGTTTGCCAACATGCTGATCCCCAGCACAATCAGCAGGCAGGTTTCAAGGGTACTCAAAGGCCATCTAAAACCTTCAGAACTCTTAATTGCTGTTGCAAATAGGCTGGTGGGGGAACAGGGGGTGAAAGAGAATGCTTCCTTCGTAAGTTTACCCCCCGAGGAGAAAAAAAAAAGATATGCAATTGCTAAAATATTTCATTATATACCTCCCAATGTATAGTGGTGATGGCCACGCTGGAAGCACAAACCAGACCAGTTTCATGATCAATGAGTCTATTGTATTACAAGTCATTACCATGAAGTACAGTGAAACAAGAACCTTAGCCCAGGCCCCCCAGCCGATAAACACTAAAACAGCAAATAGTGGCTGTAAGTAAGGTACAACATGCTGAAACTCTGAGATCAAGCGCAACACATCTGAGAGCCAAATAATCACCATTGTGACGAGTAGTAACAATGAATGCTTATCACAAATATGATTAAACACACTCTGGTCAGATCTGTCGTTATCTCAACCTTTCGTGCCCCACGTTGGGCGCCAAAAAGAACTGTCGTGGTTTGAGCCCAGCCGGTAACTCAGAACCACACAGCTGCTCGCTCACTCCCCCCCCCCCCCTTCTTCCTCCCCCCGCTCCCGGAGGGATGGGGAGGAGAATGGGAAGAATGTAACTCCCACGGGTTGAGATAAGAGCAGTCCCGCAACTAAGGTATAACACAGAACCACTACTGCTACCACCAATGATAATAACGATTAGTGAAATAACAAGGGGAGAGGATACAATTGCTCACCACCCGCCGATCGATACCCAGCCCGACCCGAGCAGTGATCTGGGCCTTCCGGGTAACTCCCCCCGGTTTATATACTGGGCATGACGTGCTGTGGTATGGAATACCCCTTTGGCTAGTTTGGGTCAGGTGTCCTGTCTCTGCTTCCTCCCGGCTTCCCCTCCTCCCTGGCAAAGCATGAGACTGAGAAAGTCCTTGGTTGGAATAAACATTACTTAGCAACAACTAAAAACATCGGTGTTATCAGCGTTGTTCCCAGGCTGAAAGTTAAAAAACACAGCACTGCACCAGCTACTAAGCAGGAGAAAAATGACTGCTATAGCTGAACCCATGACAATTACTTATCACAAATACATTTTGACACACTCTGGTCAGAGCTGTCGTTATCTCAACCCTTTGAGCCCCATGTTGGGTGCCAAGAAGGACTGTGGTTTAAGCCCAGATGGTAACTCAGAACCACGCAGCTGATCACTCACTCCCCCCTTCTCCCCCCCTGCTCCCGGAGGGATGGGGAGGAGAATCAAAAGAATGTAAATCCCATGGGTTTAGACAAGAACAGTCTGGTAACTAAGGTATAATACAAAACCACTACTACTACCACCAATAATAATAATGATAAGGGAAATAACAAGGGGAGAGAATATAAAACTAAAAGGGGAAAAGGAAAAAAGCCAATAAACTCAAGTGATGCGTTATGCAATTGCTCACCACCTGCCAACCGATACGCAGCCTGACCCGAGCAGCGATCTGGGCCTTCCGGGTAACTCCCCCCAGTTTATATACTGGGCATGACGTGCTGTGGTATGGAATACCCCTTTGGCTACTTTGGGTTAGGTGTCCTGTCTCTGCTTCCTCCTGGCTTCTTTTGCCCCTCCTCACTGGCAGAGCACAAGAGACTAGAAAGTCCTTGATGGGAGTAAGCATTACTTAGCAACAACTAAACCATCGTGTTATCAGCGTTGTTTCCAGACTAAAGCCAAAACACAGCACTGCACCAGCTACTAGGATGGAGAAAAATAACTGTTACAGCTGAACCCAGGACACTGCCAAAAACCCCTGTTTTAAAGAAGAATGAATTAGAAGGGGAAGGAACATCATCACCTTTGCTGGCATTTCATCGAGTGCATGCAAGGCAGAGCCAGGGCCAGGGCTGCTTCCATTATCAGAATGGGGCCGACCACCCCCCACATTCTTTGTGAAACAGTGTTTTTGTTATGAAATTGCAGAAGTGTTCATTATCTAGGTTTAGCAACAGCAATATCTATTTATGGAGGCTTGCTGCTTTCCCACATGAGCAGGGCCTGGATCCCCCGTGGAACCACTCATCACCAGGTTTGACAGTGCCAGTCTGCTGCGGGGCTTTCAGAGTACAACAAAGATTCCTTCATGGCTCCGAGCGGTCGGATCTGGCTCCTGCTATAGCACAGATCTGACAAAGGCAAAAGGAAAGAGACTCACTAACTGACATGCATTTCTATCTCTGCGGTGTATTTTTTCCCTCATAGCACTTCATATAGGATAGAAAAGTGGTGTTGTCTTCATTTTACAGAGGGGAAACCGAGGCCTAGAAGGGGAAAGGGACTTGTACAAACTTTTTTGGCTGATGACTGTCAGAACATGGAGCAGGAGCACTGGCCAAGTCCTAATTCCCTGGCAGACCCATGCATTCATCCAGCTGTAGTGAAAGCCACTCTATTTCCATGCACTTGAACTGTGAATTACAGGCGGAAGGGGAAATACAGAGGGTAATACAAAATTCTGTACCCCTGTTTCAGTAACTGCCAAGCCTCTACTTGCTTCCACCTTCACAATATCATTTACTTTAGGGACAGGCTGCACACATGCCAGTACAGGGTGTTTGGGCACCACACATATTCATACCAACCAGGCTCCAGTTTCACTTCACATAGGCTTTTCTCCAAGAAATTTTTGCCACTATTGGATTTGTTGTTACAAAACATTTTAATTAATCAGGAATTTTAATTGTAACCTTGCTGAAAATGCCAAGAGAAAAGCACAAATATAAGGAAACAGTTGCTCAGGTCAGAGCAGCCCACATTCAGTTAGATGTGCTCGCTCTGAGATCATACAGTGTGATTGCAGACACAGGCACAGGGAAAACACTGGATTCTGAATGGCATTTTAATGTCATAGAGAAATACAGTGGTGTTTTATCAAGTCGGGAAGCCTGTTTTGAAGCTCTGATGGTGACACTGGGCTGGCATACTGTTAACTGGAAAGCTGCATCCCAAAAGGATTATAATGACCTTTTCTCTAGTTTTCCAACTAACAGTCATTTTCACCAAAATATTTAAAATATTCTGTGCTTTTATGAAGCTATAAATCGGGTTGTTTCTCGACTGATTTCAGTTGCAATCAATTAATTAGCTTGGCTGCATATTTCCACCAGGGACCTGTTGTACACCTTGGGATGTCAATGGCTGACAGACCTCCCCTTCTTGCTCAACATGTCTAGAAAAGAAAGCCTCATTCTGGCCTTGTTATTTGTCATTTGGCCACAATGCCCAGCAAATTGTGACTCCTTTGGTAGGGAACTAAATGAGCTTCATCTGTCCAGTGATACAAAGGCCTGGACCAGCACTCAGCACAGAAACAGATTCAACTTTCTGAGCCTGGAAGTAATTTTCTACCCTCTTAAAATGTTTTTATGCCTTGGTGCACAGTCTGGACAACCCCTAGCACACCATGAATAATAGATTCCAAAAATCTGTAAAAGCTTTATTTATTTAAACACCTAAATATTTAGAATTTGTTCATATCATTGACATATTTGCCCCATTTTCCCTGCAGCAAAAAGTCTCAAAAGGATTTCCACCTTGTAAACCTGCCACGAGAAGTATTTTACAGCCTGTTGGCTGAGGTGCCTTTAAGACCCTCAAGTGAAGCAAACAGGATTTCACCCTCATGAGTTGGCAGCCCTGCCCCTTCTCTTCCTGGAGAGCTAGTTGGATGGGTTGCTTTTTTCATCAGAGAAACTCCTCTTTAAAAAGCTAATGACAAGGCCACAAGGGTTTCCAGGGTCTTTGCTCACAAAACAACTTCATTCCCCAGTTTTCTTCCAAATGCTGCCGTGGGGCTTGTGTGAACTAATGCAGAGTGTGGAGGTCTGGGTTTGGCTCGTGTCTTTTCTAACACTGCTGCTTTTTCTCACCATTTCCCCTCTGACCACGGCACAAGCTGTGTCCTGCTGGAGAGCAAGCTCATCTGCACAGGGAAAGCCTCTCACTGCATGCTTGGGTTGTGCTGTCATAGGCTGTTGCTGGCTTTCCAGGCTCAGCTCAGACCTAGTGATAAGCAGTTTGGAGGCTTAGCAATAAGCAGGTGTGAGATTCCAGTGACTGGCTAAAGAGCAGAGGGGACAAGTGGGAGGTGTGTAACCATGCCCCACCTCAGAGCTTTCTTCCTCTACAATCACTGGTGTGTTCTGAGCTGTGCCCTTGCTCGTGGGGCCCAGCTGGCTGGGTCAGCCTAGCTACATCTGAGAGTTTTGAGATGAACTTTGACAGGAGCAGGACCAGAACTGTTTTTGTGTACTGAGGCTATTTTTTCTCTATTACCAATGTAAATCCACAGAGCTCCACCGACCTCAGCAGTGCTGCTTTGGAGGGTGAAAGCCAGGACAGCTACGTGCTGTAGCCCGGGGCTGGTGGTTTACTCAAATTGATGAACTCCTTGTGAAGATAGCTCTAAGTGACTCAGCTTTCAATCTGTTTAGACCAACTTCATGTATTGAGGTGGAAATTGAGCCTGAGCAAAGTTACCCCTCATCCCTCAGGTTATGCCTGGAAAGCAACACTTTGCCTGTGCACATTTCATCATTGTCACAAGTGGTACCTTAAAGGCAAAACCCCCTGGCTCAAACCCACTCATTTCCATCATCTGAAGACACGGCTGTGCACTTCAGGGTTTTCCTCTACTACTGCATTATTGCCCCAGTTCTGCAGACCACAGTTACTACCTTAGGCATCCTTAGCTGAGCTGATTCCTCCCAGCACAGCCCATGTGAGAGGATCTACACCACCTGGGCTGTCCTGCCTCCAGCCACCAGTGAGGCGGCTCATTGCTTTAGCTGTGTTACATGGGCACAGGCAGCAGCTGAAGCTGAGTTTGCTTCACCTTCTCCTCCACCGTGTGCCACGGATTCAGGCAGAGAGGGAGTTGAGTGTATGCCAGCAATGGGATCCCTGGGAAAAGGTGTCTAACTGCAGGATTAGTCACAGCAGAAATTGCTGTGCTAAGCACTGAATATCACTTGGCTATGCAGGTCTTTAACTTCATGGTGGAGACAGATGTAGGGAAGGCTGGAGCTGGTATTGTGACCAGGGAGCAAGCCAGCAGGTGACTTGCCCTGGACAAGGGGTGCAGGGAGCAAGCCCTACCAGGTTCCTGTGCCTCTTCCCAGCAGGTACAATAAAATACAGTCATGTTAACTAAACAGCAGAACACTTCCCATGTATAAGGAGCACCAAGGGGAAATGCAAAGGATGTCTGGAAAAGCAATGGTGACATTAAAAGCTTAGTCCTGAAGAGCTGAGGGAGAGGAGACAAGGTGCTCTTGCTCTTTAGAGGTGCAGAGAAGGGAGACAAAAGGCTGGTTTAGGTAGTGCAGACTGCAGAGGTTTCTGTACTGGCAGGGGGAGATAAGGAGAAGCACAAGCAGGAAACCAGTTTCCTTCCAGCCCTTCTACCTGGTTGAGGAGCAATCTGGGTTAGAGAGCAGAGTGAAAGGGCTGGTGTTCGAGGTACCCACCCAGGTCTGGATTTTTAGGGTGCCTAAGGCTCAGAGCTCTTCTTTCCTAAGGAAAGAACTTTATATGTTGAGGTACTCCTGGCTCTAAGGGGAGTCCCCGTGCAGCACAGTTTCCACATCTGGGGGTCTTTGCTTATTTAGGTGTGACAAATATGAGCTAATCCCTGGAACCCCCCCAGTCACAAAGGTGATCCTGGCTTCTGGCTCTCGGGCAGCCAGGCCTGCCTGTGCTGGGTGGGATTCACTGTGCGGGGCCAGCTGATGTCCTGTAGATTCCTGCTGTGCGAACGCAGCTCTTGCTCTACACCAGGAAAAGCTGAGCATTGTGTTTTCCTATGGTCACTTCTTCCTCTTCCTCCTTGTAATCTCCACACCTTTTCTCTTCTTATATTACTTTCTCAATCTTCATTTTTTTCTGTAAACAATTTATTTTGTTTTTCCCTATACTTGACTACTTTTTTCCTCTAAAACCTACCTTTTATTTTTGTAGACATTCTGGGGGTTTTAATATTTTTCCTCCTTAACAGATTTTTTTTTCCTTTCTTTCCTCCTTCCTGTTTGCTTTAGCCACAGGTTTTTGCAGCTCTTACAGCTCCATTATCTTCTCCCAGCCTTTGCGGGAGGGGGCTGGAGTGTACATCCCACTTGCCTTCCAAATGTTCACAAGACTGTTTTGGAGGATGAGTGACTGACAGACAAGCACCAGCCTCAAATACTCTGAATGCTCTGTTGCTAACAGCTTTATTCTTGTCAACACAGTAAGCGAAATAACCCTTGGAAGGGATAGGCCATATTTTTAGCCAACCTTAAACTCAGCTTATAAAAAAATAGCTTTATGCTCAGCTGTCTGTCTCACTGTCTAGATTCATGTTCTCCGAGCAGATATTTAGAGGACTGCTTTTCACTTTGACCTGGTAGGGATGCGTAATTAGACTCAGAAGGGTGTTTTCTTCAGGCACCATGCAGTGCTGCTGTGAAGCTGACCCACAGCTTGTAGTCAAGTAGGAAGTAGGAGGCAGGAGATGCTCCTCTGGGGCTTTGCTGCATGTTCAGTCCCATGACTTGGACCTGCACAAAGGAACCAAATGGGGTGAAATTTGAAGCCCACCAAGAAGAATTAATTGATAACAGAGTGCCAGGGTTTCCCCACCAGTCGCAGTCCCCACCAAATTCAAATCTTGATGTATCTGGAAGGAGTTAAAATATAGAACAGCCTAGGGAAGATAAATAAGGATGTTTCTGTGCTGGCCTCGGATGCGCATGACTTTGCCTTCCTCCTCTCCTCTTGGTATTAGGACAAGGTATTAGGACAAGCCAGATTAAGGAGCGATCTCTTCCAAACAGTCTTCAGTTTGTTAAGCTTGTAAACAGTAGCAAGGTTGGAAACCATTGCAAGATGCATAAAGCTTAGAAATGCCAGCCAGGATTTCCCTGTGATGTGCTTGTAAGGAATGTGCGCTAGTTAACAGGGTTAATTCGTTGTGCAGTGCTTGTCTCCCGGTTCTCCGTGCAGTTCCTCTTCCAGCCTGGGGGCTCAGGTCCCATGTTGCTCACCAACACCACCACAGCCTTCAAAAAGCTTTCTCCCTGCAGGACATTACTGGGGACAAGGAGGGGAACTTCCCCTGGGGCTCAGCCTCTGTAGTCCCAGCCCAGCTGGGAAAGCTCAGCAGTGTCCTTTCAGCCAGGAACCCCATGCTACCTGCCCTTGGGGCAACCCAACTCCAAGCAGCACTCTGATACCCAGACAAAATGATAACAGCTCTGCAGAATAAAGAACTAAGAATTAAGACACCTTGCCTCCTCTAAATCAATGAGAGGTTGAAGAAAAGCTTTTGTAGGACAGGGTGAGATGCATCCAGACTTCACAGGTCAGATCGGTTCATGATGGGATGTAATTGATTGCATTGCAGGGAGTGCCTTGGGAAGCCCCATTGCTGTTGAATCTTGCAGTGAACAAACCCCCAAACTCCACAGCTGGCCACAAAAATCCACATTTTCCTGTCTTACTGGACAACCATACTGTTTGTAGTGCATGCATGAGGACAGGACACGTTGCCCAGACTATTAAAGGAAGTTATAGAGGAGGATGGTAGAGCCAAATTCTCTTCTAAAACTTGACCAACATCCATGCTGCAGACATCCAGCCAAGTTCTCTGCTGAAGGACTGGCAGGCTCAGCAAATATATGGAACCAGGTGTGCATGCAGGTGTGAGTGAGCATAAGTCCCCAGAAACCAAATGATGGAAGACTTTTGTCACCATGTTTCTTCAGCGCATTTTTACTCGCCACAGTTGTATTTTTTCATTTCTCTGACCACCCTCTGGTTTTCACCCCCATTTTCCATATATTCCCTATCTGTTCCCTCCCCCTGTTGTTTTCCTGCTCATTTTCTAAGCTTGTGGCAAATCCAACAGCCCTCAAGTTCTTGTTGAACTTCTGAACCCACCCTGTTCAAGTGGGTGCTAAATCAGGAAGGACAAGTCAAGCCAATTCTGATGATAGCAATTATGCTTTTGGAAAATAATTGACAAACATGCTGCATTTAGACAGACTGTGTCTAAGAAAGAATGATCATATTCTGCAACTCTGGTCTGCAGAATGCCAGTGTTCGAGTAGGACATTTTAATAATATCCTTCATGGACAAGTGTTTTGCTTGGACCCCTTTTTCCCTCCTTCCCTCAGACAATTGTCAGTGAAGGGACTTGCAGGGAACAAAATGGAATTAAGCTATTCAGAAAATTATAAGTCTGCATTTCTTTCTTTCTGTGCTGGATTCATTACTAGTGGGGCTATAATCTGCATTTTTTTGCCTGAAGCACACTCCCACTCTTACCTTTTCACAGCAATGCTGCTGTTCTCACAGATAAACATGTCCTCCCTGAATGGATTATAGCTCTCAGCCAAAGGCAGGCTGATGACAAGGGAAAAACAAACAAATGCATTCCCAGGGCCTGATCCAACTCTTCAGGAAGAAAACAAACCCTCATGGACTTCAGTAGAGATTCTACCCCACCCGTAACAGTCCCTTCACTGATGGCTAATTGCACAAGGCCCAGGAAGTCTGGCTTGTAAGGACTTGGTATGGAGTATATTGTGTCTTTCCATGTAGCAGGTAGCTCAGGGGCTCGATCCCATGATTCCCTCTGCAGCCGCGCTGCCAGCCACCTTCATCTGCACTCAGACGTGTTTGCATTCCATGTGACATGATCCCTTCTGCTGCCACCACAGGTTTGCTAAGTTCTGTGGAACTGTGAGTGCCTGGGTGGACAGACTGATGGAAAGAGGGATCCAAACTGCCAAAGGCAGTAAATGAAGGGAGCAGGGTAGCGAGGGGTGACACTGAATGAGCCAAGACTGACATTAATATTCACAGTCTGAGAAAAGGAGAGTGAGTGAAATAATGGTATGAGGGGCAATTGAAAGAAAAATAAGCCAGAAATACTTATGTTGAGATAGGCAGGTGCTAGGGAGGGGACAAGAGAGGTGTGAATTGAATGATCAGGAAATCTTGTTGATTTTGAGGTGGAAACAATCCTCTGAGATGAGGCTGATCTCCCCAGCCCTGGCTGTAGAGCCTGCCTGCCTCCAGCTCATACCCACTGATCTGTGTCTCTTCTGCTGCTACTGGTACATCTTTCCATCCTGGCTATTTAAACAGCTAGTTTCTTTTTCTTTCTCCCACTCAGTTCTTGTGTGCTTCTACAGCTGGGGACCAGTGCTTTCAGTAGTAATAGATTCACTATGGCTTTGAATTAGGGGGACTTTTATCAGCCCACTCTGTAATTTACTGTGGTTTAGAGTCATAATGAGGATTTGAATATGTAAAGAAACTGAAGTACACATGGA
The DNA here is from genome assembly GCF_004027225.2 of Strigops habroptila. Classification (NCBI taxonomy): domain Eukaryota; kingdom Metazoa; phylum Chordata; class Aves; order Psittaciformes; family Psittacidae; genus Strigops; species Strigops habroptila. The sequence goes on from NC_044301.2 coordinate 26,507,851, forward strand.
AATCAACACAAGGGAGTGCATCTCTGAGCCTTGGGCATTAGTGACTCTGAATGGGTGAGTGAGTGCTTAGCACAGGAAACCAAAACAGGTGAGACAAAAGCCACACATAATCTTCCTGGGCTGTCGAATGCTGTTTATCTTATTTGTTTAAATGACTGGAGAACAGAAAGCTTTTCTTTCCTTTTGTTGCTCTGTAGCTGTGTTACAGTTTAGCCTTAGCTGTGCACAGTTGCTTGCATGATTTTGGCAAGGAAGCCATCCTGAACTGGCCCAGTGTGGGACAGGGAGGTGGTCTGGAGAGTCCAGGAACCATGAGCATGAGGCCATCACCCCACCACAGAAACCAAAAGAATTAAAGGACTCCTTTCGCTCTTGTTATGTCTGAAGAACCACAAATAAAAAACAAGGGGAGGGGAAGTTCTTTAAGATTAATGTTCTTTTTGGGTAAAAAATTGTGAAATGCTTCCTTGCCAGGGATAGTTTCAAGCAACAAACATCAACTGTGGTCACAAATAATCCTGCCAGAGAATATGCGCCTGCTTTGAGTGGACAGCAGCATAACTGCACATGCAAGTGGGGTGGAAGCACATTGCTTTGCTACCAGATTCCATCACAGTGCAAATCATGTGTAGCATTCTTGGCACTCAGTGCTCCCATCTATAATTTCCAGAAGCCTCATTCTGAGGGCGGGGGGAACACATCAGGCCTGTTATTTCTGCTGGCAACATTGGTACTAAAAATAACTGCAAATGACATTATGGAAGCTGTATTTGAGCTTGTCAATAGATAAATTTTGACTGGACAGCAGGAAATATTTCTAATGATGAAATGTGTTACACTGGATTATTATTTCTGGAGAAGAGGTGAAAGCCTTATTGCTCTGAAGCTTTTAAAGGGATGATTTAGGAATGAAGAGGAGGGAACAATCTGCATCATGCCCTGATATTTTGAGGTTTTGGGGGTCTCTGCGGGAGGTATCAGTGAAGAACAACCGTAGAAATTTCACTTCCATCAGCCAGATGAAGCAGCCCCATGGCTGGGTCTGGTTCCTGGGATTGGCAGTTGGCTCCAAGGCCCAGGTCCCCCCTTCAGAGAGCCAAATCCTGACCACTCTCAGGTGCACATGGGCTGCCTGCTGCCACATGTTTCCTGGCAGGAGCTGCTGTGGCTATGACGCCCCCAGGCCAGCAGCTTGATTGGGCATGAGCTGCTGCAGAGACCAATCAGATAACTCGTCGTGCCTGCGAGACACACTCCTGGCTGGCCTGGAGGTGTCTGGACAGATACGTCTGCCATCCTACCCCCGAAAGGGATGGCATCTCCACGCTGAGGTTCTGTGTGGCTCAGGTTCCAGGGTGTGAGGCGTGGGAGGGGGACTCCTCAGGACATCACAGCCCGCACCTTCTAGACTTCCCTCATGCTGTGGTTTGGTCCCTGGAGGGCATGTTGGAGTAGTTTCAGCATGTGCCACCTTGTAGAAGTCCCCCCAAGAGGCCAGGAGACCGAGGGAAGAGAGCAGCTGTGCTCCAGCCATACCCAGTCCTTGGAGATGCTTGCAGAACATTTTTCCCGGGGGACTCCTGCTTGGTTCATCAGTCTCGTTCCCATCTTCCCCATTCCCTTGCCACTTTCTCAGGCTGTGATTTCCAGTTCCCAAGCAGAGGCAGCTGTGGCAGTCCTGCTGGAGCAGGGATGGCCTGGGACACCCAGCCTGCCTTCCCAGCCCTGCCTGCACCTTGCCAGGGCAGCCGAGCAGCATTTAGCATGAGTTACTCCATTTAACTTTGTCAATTGACTGGTTAATGAGCCACTGTTTGCCTGATGTTACTCAGCACTATTGCCTCTACTTATGGAGTAGGTGCTGCTTTTTATCACACATTTCCCCATATCCTGTAGGTTTTAAATCTGTTATATAGATATTAGTAAGCTATAGTCATCACTGTTTAAAGGAGACACTGGCAGTGCTACTGAATGCTAAATCAGCACTCCCTTACCTATGTATAAGAAGCTCATCATGACCCGGCAGTGTGTGCTTGAGCCCAGAAACCCCGTGTGCTGGGCTGCATCCCCAGCAGTGTGAGCAGCAGGTCAAGGGAGGGGATTCTCCCCCTCTACTGCACTCTGGGGAGCCCCCCCTGCAGTCCTGTGTCCAGCTCTGGGGGCAACAACACAAGAGGGATGTGGAACTGTTGGAGCGAGTCCAGAGGAGGCCGCAGAGATGCTTTGAGGGCTGGAGCACCTCTGCTCTGGAGATAGGCTGAGAGAGCTGGGCTTGTTCAGCCTGGAGAAGAGAAGGCTCTAGGGAGACCTTAGAGCAGCTTCCAGTGCCTAAAGGGGCTGACAAGAAACCTGGAGAGGGGCTTTTGACAATGGCCTGTAGGGACAGGACAAGGGGAAATGGCTTTAAACTGAAAGAGGGGAGATTGAGATTAGACATTAGGAAGAAGTTCTTCCCTGTGAGGGTGGTGAGGCACTGCAACAGGCTCTCCAGAGAAGCTGTGGCTGCCCCATCTCTGGCAGTGTTCAAGGCCAGGTTGGATGGGGCTTGGAGCAACCTGGTCTAGTGGAAGGTGTCCCTGCCCGTGGCAGGGGGTTGGAACTAGATGAGCTTTAAGGTCCCTTCCAACTCAAACCAGTTTGTGATTCTATGATTCTATGTTTCCCCAGTTTAGATCATCTTTGTATTTGTTTTCTTCCCACCAGCATCCCCCAAAGGACAGAGGTGCTCCCAGCTCACCTCCCCAGACCTCAGGGTCACAAAGCTGGGGGCTGTTCCTGTTCATGGGACTGCAGGTGATGGGAAGGAGGCCTGGCTAGAGAGGAGAGGGAAGGTCTGTACTGTTTGGAAAACTCAAAAGCTTTGAGAAACTAATGAGCTGTCCAAATTTTCCTAGATACTTTCTGGAAAAACAGAAGGCTACCCCATCAAAACGGTGCATCGTCCAAATGCAGGTAGTGGGTGGGAAGAGAGTCCAAGTAGTCTATGCTAATTAAACCTCAGCCTCTATGAATCCAATCAATCAATCAAACCTCTCCAGAAGGCAGGAATGTTTTACGCCAGGGACAGTTAAATAATACTAGAGAAGCTTAAACTCTGACAATCAGATATGGAGTAAATTTATTAAGAGGCAGATTTACCAAATCTAGCTGGATGCTTTATAATGCGGTTCAGACAATTACTTTGAACTGAGATGCGCTGTCTTCTCAGATACTCTTGGGAAAGAGTTATAGGCATTTGCAAAGAAATCAATAAGGAATTTCTCAATGGAAGATGAGGACATAGGGGATGACAAAGACTGATGAAAACAGTAGGAGGAACATGCTCTTTTTTGGAGATGTTTGTCACAGCAGTCCCTTCTCAGCATAATGGTGTTCTGCTAACAGGCAGGGTATGCCACAAAATGACCACATACTATCTGTATAATATGCACAGTTTATTAAACAAGCACACTAAAGCAAACAAGCACAGTAACATGAATCAGGTATATATCTCTATATGTATAGTAAATAAGTACAATAAAGCAAATCAGAGAGATATATATAAGTAAAGTACAGAGGAAAGTTAGCAATGTAACAAATCATTACTGCATAGAGAGAACAGAGATCAAGAAGAAATATACATCACCAAATACCACTGAATCATCATCCAGGCCCACACCTCAAGGTGGGAAGCCCCATTGCAGCTGATGCCAGGAGTCTCAGGTAATTGGGAAAATTCTTACACGATGCGTCCACCCATAGGTGAGGCTTCCCCCTCAGCCACAAGAGGGTCCTGCTTTTATACCCTTAGAAAACAACCGGCTTTATGCCAGATCTGTAATTGTTTACTCGTGGGGCCATGCAGTTTCTCATGATCTCACTGTTGTCCACTCTGAGAGCATTGGCCAGGTGCCCCAGTGCAGCCAAGTATGAAGGTCATAGAACAGCTGCACACCTATGTTTTCCTGCCTCTTTCTGACAGTCACGATGAACATAAACATATATACCAAATATACTTTGACAAAAACATACTTTATGTCTCTCGGTCATGAGAGGGAATCAACTCTCAGCTAGGTTCCCATCCATTACAAATAGGCAGATGCATTTACACATCTATTTAAATGCAGCTTTGCTCTCAGTTGTTTCATCTACCTAGAAAGCGGGTGGTGACTTGCTGAACCAGACCTAGTCCCTACACCCAGCAACGGCTACTTGCACCATGGCATCTGCTGCTGGGGCCTGGTGGCCACCAGGCATTGCCTGCAAATGGGGAGCAAAAAGGGAATGGGAGGAGGTGCCAGGTGTGCTATCTGATGGCTGTCCTCGTTTCCCAGCACTCTCTGTGTTGTTTCTTGGTAGTGCAGCGCTCCTAGGGCTTCCATTAACATAATATGGGCCTGGGAAGGAGAACCTAAGTGCCAGCCTGTCTCTAGGCCAGGCTTTCAGCTGCAAGAGAGCGTCTGTCCAGGGTACCCCAGACACTTGATTCTTGATCACTCCCTTTTCCACTGGCAGGAGCTGCCATGCCAAAAGCTTGACATGAAGCTCTAGGGAAACACAGAGATCTGTGCCTCACCCAGCAGGTATGGGAGAGCTGCCTCTAGCCCTCGGTGTGCCTGGGGGACAAGGGCACCCTAAGGATCCTATCAGGCTGGCTGAGTCACCCAGGGATGCAGGGGAGCTTCTCTGCTTTCTGCCAGTGGCCAGTCCTTAGTCCACTGATTTTATAGGAACATTCCCGGTTAGAGCCTCATCCTTCTCTCTTGCTGCCACTGAGAGGTCACGGGACAGTTCTTGGATCTGGTTACAGTGCTCCAGCTCACTCTGCAGAGCAAGGACAAGTAATTATTTGTGGTCTTTTGGCAGTGAGTGCATTCATTGTGGCATATGTTTGTATTCTTCCACTATATGGGAATATTTGACAGCACACTGCCTTCCGGTTCCACCCAGTGCCCCAGCAGCCTCACAGGGAGGCACTGACTGTCCCGGCTCAGAGAGACGGGGCACAGAGAGACACACAGAGGGACCCCAGAGCAGAGCCCTTGGTGTCCTCTGTGCCAGGAAATGCCACAAGACACTGAGGATGCCTGAGGTCTTCAAATCCTTTTCGAACAATATTGTGTTGGAATAGCTTGGCTGAAAAACTTGGCGAAACACTGGGAAAAACTGTTCCTTCATCCTTCTCAGGGCAGTTGTAGGTGGGAGACTTGGAGCTGAGGCAGGGCCTTCTCCCACTGCCATGGGTAAGGTACTTCTCTCTGGATGTGTGTGCCAAGTTAGACCAGTCAGGGTCTTGTTCCTCACTGGTATTTTCCAAACATCAGCTGCATTTGAGAATCCCTGAAGGGTTAACACTACTTGACTGAATCTTTGTGGCAGGTGTCAGGGAAAAGCTGTGCCTTTGTCTTCCCTTCAGGTAACCTGTTCTCCAAGTACAATTGTAGAAGTTATGATTTAAATACATCCAAATGCATGTAATTAATCACAAGTGCAACATACCTCCTTCCTGCTGCAAAACCTAATTAACAGTGTGGGCAGAATCCTAAAATACCATATGTGCCACGTTCCAGCTCAAACTCTTCAGCTTGGAAAGCCTCAGTGCAGCAAGCAGACCTGAGCAGCCAGGCTGCAGGAGGTCAGACCCATCACCTTTTGTTACCAAGGTCAGGGGCCCAAAGCAAGCTTTTACCACCTCCTGGTTGGAGAGGTGTCTACCTCTGCTCCATCTGAGCTGTGTTTCAGCTGTAGGCAGAGACTTCCATGAGGCTGCAGTAAGTACAGACAGCAGAAACTTTGCAGCCATGCTGCAAGAAATAGCACAGTTAGGCAGGTGTCCTGGGCTTAAACCACGACAGCAGGCAAGGTTTGGTTTTATGCTGCCTGCAGGAACTGCTGTTCCTCTGCCAGGACTTTTATCACATCTACACCAGACATCCCCATTTTGATTGCAAAATTTTCCATCAGTGGAGGATCCATTGCGGTCTTTGGGGATTTTCTCCCATCAGCCAGTTACTCTCCCTTGGACTGTGATCTGGGGGGTGTGGTGCTGGATTATATCTTCTAACAGAATGGCAGCACATTGCAGAACTGGGAACACCATGACTCAAAGATCTCTGAGGTGAGATTAGTAGAGGCTTGGCTTGTGGCAAACGCGCTGCTCAGAGATGGAGCCCCTGAGCTGTAATCATGCCAGGGAAGATAGACAGGGAATGGCATAATTGCTCTTTCCAGAACTGATTCCTCCTCAGCTTAAAACATGTTAAAACATCAAAAGTACTGAAAAAAACCCCATCTGCTACCAGACCTAATCAAACACATCACATCAATTATTGCTTCAGGAAGACAGTTGCTGCTAGATCTGATATCCCAAAAAAGCAAAGCTGCTTTAAAGCATCTTTTATTTTAGCTGAGTGTTTTCATGATTCCTAATAAGTGCTGGTAAAGCTAGGACACACAGGAAAATATGTCAGCTGTGCAAAGATCAGCTCTAGACACCGGGAAGGATCTCTAAATCCCAATGGATTTCAGTAGAATGGGGGGCTTTGGAACCTGGGTTTGTCACACGAGGGCTAGGAACTGGGTACATCCTACCAATGCCTTGCTTTGATACACTGAGTCGTGCACTTAGTATCTGCATAAAATACACAAGGTTGCTCTATTCTTACTGTGGATTTGGTGGTGGTACTTGACTGTGAGGATGAAATACACAGGGCGATGAAGAGGCTGTGTATGTCCCTTGTTTCCTCTATTGTCCACAGAATATTTGGTTATGGAGAGCAACATCTGAAAAGGTTTTGAAAGGCAAAGTCACCTTCTGGCTATGAAAACACTTCAGATGAGGCAGATGGGAAACCAAAAATATTATGTAAGTTTGGGCAGTAAAACTGACATTGAACCCATTTGTCTAGTTTTTCAGGCTTTGATGATAGTTAATGACAGCTTACAAAAGTTGTAAGTGATCTAAAAAAGCCATAAAAAGCTGCTTGTGTCCTTGTTGAGGGGATGATTTTAACAAAACCATTATGGGGCTTTAAAACACTGTTTTGACTTTCTAGAACCAGTGGTGGGATGATCCAGTTGCAGTTGGATCCCCCTTGCATCTAAGAGAACATTTAAGAGGATTAATCCCAATAATTTTAATTCAACAAAATGACCTTATGTAACATTACCAATGAATTAATGAGAATTCTCTCATGTGGGTCATCACAGGATGGTGGACTTTTTCGCCCCCCAGGGGATCTCATTGGCCTCAGGCATTGCATGGACAATGTGGATTGTCTATGTAACACATTGCATGGGATCAGAAGATAAGTCACTTGGAGCAGTAACCCTTTTTCCTTTGCTGAATTATGATTTGGGAATGCACAAAAAGAATGCAGCTGTCAGCCTCCACTGGTGCTATTTGAAGCCCTTTTGGCTCCGAGGCTTTTTCCACAGAAAAATGCAATCTCATCTAATGCAAATGCTGCTGCAGGAATCTCTGTAGTCCAACTGTCTTCTTTTAATAAAAAAAACACCACACCTTGATTTAATTGTTTTTGACTGTGTTTCTTTGGTGTACTTACTGAGACAAGCAGGATGCATATTAAAGCTAATTAGGTGCATGTAGGGTATTCAATATTTGATCTTAATACTAAAGGCCCCAGAAGAGGGCACATTATCAAAGTTACACAATGGAAAATTTTAGTAAAACCAAACTATGCCAGTGGCCTGACATTGCATAAACCCTGCATCTGCGTCGCTCCTGCTAGGTGCAGGACATGTGGAGTTGGGGCAGCCTCTGCTGTGTCCCTGCTTGCATAGAATCAAAGAATGGTTTGGGTGGGAAAGGACCTTAAGATCACCTAGTTCCAACCTCCCTGCCACAAGCAGGGACACCTTCCACTAGACCAGGTTGCTCCAAACCCTGTCCAACCTGGCCCTGAAGCACTGCCAGGGATGAGGTAGCCACAACTTGGGCAACCTGTTCCAGTGCCTCACCACCCTCACAGTATAGAACTTCTTCCTTATACCTAAACTAAATCTCCCCTGTTTAAGTTTAAACCCACTACCCCATGTCATATCACTACAGTCCCTGATGAATAGTCCCTCTCCAAAATCCTTGTAGGCCCCCTTCAGATAGCGGAAGGCTGCTATGAGGTCGCCATGCAGCTTCTCTTCCTCAGGCTGAACAGGCCCAATTTTCTTAGCCTGTCAAGAAAATTGCTTCCCATCTGGACAGATTTGGCTTTGGGGAGCTGTCGTGGTTTAAGCCCAGCTGGTAACTCAGAACCACACAGCCGCTCGCTCACTCCCCCCCTTCTTCCTCCTCCCACTCTCTGAGGAATGGGGAGGAGGATCAAAAGAATATAAATCCCACTGACTGATATAAGAACAGTCCAGTAACTAAGGGATAATACAAAACCACTACTACTACCACCAATAATAATAATGATAAGGGAAATAAGAAGGGAAGGAATATGAAATTAAAAGGGGAAAAGGAAAAGAAAACAATAAATCCACACAATACAATTGCTCACCACCCGCCGACCGATTGCTCACCACTGACGCGACCAGGGATCTGGGCCTTCCAGTTAACTCCCCCCAGTTTATATACTGGACATGATGTGCTGTGGTATGGAATACCACTTTGGCTACTTTGGGTCAGATGTCCTGTCTCTGCTTCCTCCTGGCTTCCCCTCCTCCCTGGCAAAGCATGAGACTGAGAAAGTCCTTGGTCAGAGTAAGCATTACTTAGCAACAACTAAAAACATGGGTGTGTTATCAGCATTTTTCTCGGACTAAAGTTGAAAACACAGCACTGCACCAGATACTAAGGAGAAAAATAACTGCTACAGCTGAACCCAGGACAGTATCCACCCCTTATTCCATACTATTCATGGCATGCTCAGATAGCACGTTTTTTAATATAACATTGATTTTTGTCTCGTATGTATATATATACACAAAGAGAGAGATATCATTCCTTAGTCCATGGACCATCACTATAAAGATTGCTGAATTCATTCAGTCCATGATGTAGGACTCCATCTCTTGTAACAGTCTTTCAGGGCAGGAGAGACGGTGTGTAGTGTTGGGTTGTTGCCTGCCGATGACACCACTGAACTTGTCTGGCCACTGCTGAGCTCGTCAGCATTGTTTTCATCAAAGTTCATTCTTTGTTGAGGTGATGATCGGAGGGAAGTCAGGGTCAGTTGATGGCGACCTGAGGACAGTTCTGCTGCTGGCTTTTCCCATGACTTTATTCTCTGGTGATGATCATGACAGCACATATCTTCTTTTCAAAGCCCAGAATGGTGGAGATGGACATCTAGTTGATGGGCTATAAAAGTGTTATACAGCAGGCAACAGCTTATAATTGAGTTCATTGGCTGTTTTCCCCCAAAATTAAATCCCCTTGAGGTACACATCGGACTTCCCCATCTTCCCACATTACCCACCAACTATATCCAGGCCTCTGAGCAAAAGCAATGCCACGAGTGGGTTTGCCTTTCCCTGAAGCAGGAATAACCCAGACTGTCTTCCCCAACAAATTCTTTATGTGCACCACAGGAACTTTATCCCCCTCTACAGTACGTAAAAGTTCTGATTGGGCTGGGCCAGCCCTGTTGGCAGATCCCCTAGTGTTGACCAACCAGGTGGCTTTTGCTAAATGTGTATCCCAGGGTTTGAAAGTCCTACTGCCCATTGCTCTCAGTGTAGTTTTTAAAAGCCCCTTGTACCATTGGATTTCCCCAGAGGCTGGTGCATGGTAGGGGATGTGATATACCCACTCAATGCCATGCTCTTGGACCAAGTGTCTATAAGGTTGTTCCGGAAATGAGTCCCACTGTCTGACTCAATTCTTTCTGGGGTGCCGTGTTGCTACAAGACTTGTTTCTCAAGGCCCAGGATAGTGTTCCAGGCAGTGGCGTGGGGCACAGCATATATTTCCAGCGATCTGGTGGTTGCGTCCACCATGGTAACCACGTGGCACTTGCCTTGGTGGGTCGGTGGGAGTGTGATATAGCCAATCTGCCAGGCCTACCCCTATTTGTACTTCAGCCATCATCCTCCATACCAGAGGGACTTTAACTGCTTGGCTTGCTTAATTGCAGCACGTTTCACATTCATGACTAACCTGGGCAATCGTGTCCATTGTTAAGTCCACCCCTCGATCACGAGCCCATCTATATGTTGCATCTCTGCCTTGATGGCCTGAGGTGTCATGGGCCCACCGGGCTAAAAATAATTCACCCTTATGTTGCCAATCTAAATCCATCTGAGCCACTTCAATCTTAGCGGCTTTATCCACTTGCTGGTTGTTCTGGTGTTCCTCAGTGGCCCGACTCTTGGGTACATGAGCATCTACACAGCATACCTTCACCATCAGGTTCTGCACCCAGGCAGGCTACAGTTCAGCAGCCCAGATGTGTTTCCCTCTGTGTTGCCAGTTGCTCTGCTTCCATTGCTGCAACCACCCCCACAGGGCATTTGCCACCATCCATGAGTCAGTTTAGAGATAAAGTACTGGCCATTTTTCTCATTCAGCAATGTCCAAGGCCAGCTGGATGGCTTTCACCTCTGCAAACTGACTGTATTCACCCTCTCCTTCAGCAGTTTCTGCAACTTGTCCCAGGGGACTCCACGCAGCTGCCTTCCATCTCCAATGCTTTCCCACAATATGGCAGGACCCATCAGTAAACAAGGCATATTGCTACTCACTTTCTGACAGCTTATTATATGGTGGGGTCTCTTCAGCACGCATCACCTCCTCCTCTGGTGACATTCCAAAATCTTTGCCCTCTGGCCAGTCCATGATGACTTCTAGAATTCCTGGAGAACTGGGATTTCTTATTCAAGCTCGTTGTGTAATTAATGTGGCCTACTTACTCCATGTAGCATTGGCTGCATGATGTGCGGACGAGACCCTGCCTTTGAACATCCAGCCCAGCACAGGCAACTGGGGTGCCAGGAGGAGCTGTGCTTCAGTTCCAATCACTTCTGAAGCAGCTTGAACCTCTTTATAGGCTGCCAGAATCTCTATTTCAGTTGAAGTGTATCTGGCCTCAGATCCTCTGTATCCCCGACTCCAAAAGCCAAGGGGTCAACCTCAAGTCTCCCCTGGAGCTTTCTGCCAGAGGATCCAGGTAGGACCATTCTCCCCAGCTGTGGTGTAAAGGACATTTTTCACATCTTGCCCCGTACAGACTGGTCCAACGGCTACTGAATGAACTCACTCTCTTTTAATTTGTTCAAAGGCTTGGCATTGCTCAGGGCCCCATTTGAAATCATTCTTCTTCTGGTCACGTAATAGACTGTAATTTGGGATGTGCATTCTCCAGAACCCCACAACACCTAAGAAAACTTGTGTTTCTTTCTTGTTAGCTGGTGGAGAGTTTGCTGGTTTTGATCACATCTGTGGGGATCTGGCAAAGTCCATCTTGCCATTTTATTCCCCAAAATTGAATCTCCTGTGCAGGTCCCTTGACCTTACTCTGTTTTATGGCAAAACAGGCTTTCAGAAAGACTTGGATTATTTTCCTCCCTTTCTCAAAAACTTCTGCTGTATCTTCCCACACAATATTATCATCAATGTATTGCAGGTGTTCTGGAGCTTGCCCCTGTTCCAGTGCAGTCTGGATCAGTCCATGGCAGATGGTAGGGCTGTGTTTCCACCCCTGGGGCAGTAGATTCCATGTGTGCTGGACGCCCCTCCAAGTAAAAACGAACTGTGGCCTGCATTCTGCTGCCAAAGGGATTGAGAAAAACGCATTGGCAATATCATTTGTGGCATCCCACTTGGCTGCCTTTGACTCCAGTTCATTTTGAAGTTCTAGCATGTCCGGTATAGTAGCACTCAATGGTGGTATGACTTCTGCTGCTGTTAGTCTCCACTCTCCATGAGACTTTCACACTGGCCATATGGGGCTATTAAAGGGTGAGCGGGTCCTGCTGATCACTCCTTGGCTCTCCAGTCTACGGATCAGCTTATGGATGGGAATCAAGGAGTCTCGGTTGGTGCAGTATTGCCACCGGTGCACTGTTGTGGTCGCGATTGGCACTTGTTGTTCTTCGACCTTCAGCAATCCCACAACAGGAGGATCCTCTGAGAGACCGGGCAAGGTGGACAGCTGCTTAATTTCCTCCATCTCCAAGGCAGCTATACCAAAAGCCCATCTATACCCTTTTGGGTCTTTGAAGTACCCTCTCCTGAAATAGTCTATGCCAAGGATGCATGGATCCCCTGGACCAGTCACCATGGGGTGCTTTTGCCACTTCCTCCCAGTCAGGCTGATTTCAGCCTCCAGTACAGTCAGCTCTTGGGATCCTCCTGTCACTCCAGAAATACAAATTGGTTCTACCCCTTAATAGCTTGATGGCATCAGGGTACACTGTGCACCGGTATCTACTAGAGCCTTATACTTCTGTGGGACTGATGTGCCAGGCCATCTGATCCACACAGTCCAGTAAACCCGATTGTCCCTCTCCTCCACCTGGCTGGAGGCAGGGCATCTCTAATGGTGATCATAAGATTCTCCACTTACGTCTTGCATAAGGGGATTAGCATTCCTAATCATAGGAGCTGGAGTAAAATCAGCTCTTCCACTCCATCTGGGAAACTGCTCACCAGAGACTGGAGCAGCAACTTTCTTGGGAGGATCCCCACTGACTGCTGCTTTTCTTTGCAGTTCACATACCCATTCCTCCAGATCTGAGGTAGGTTTCCCATCCCACTTTCTCATGTCTCCTCCGTGGTCCCACAGATAAAACCATAGGGTGGTCTGTGGTGTGTACTTCCTCTATCTTCCCTCTCGAGCAGTAGGGCGCCTTCTGTTAATAGCTGAGACGTGGGTTGGTACAGGTGGGGAGCTGGATAGATCGGATAGATCATCTCTCAGTTGTTTGAACTCCTGTGTCAGGAGTTTTTCCACAGCTGAAACAATGGAAGGGGTGAGATCATCTTCGAAATCTCGGAGTTGACGAGTCTCTTCATCCGCTATTGGTGGTGCTTCCTCAGTCCAGGTCACTGATGCCAATGAGTGGGCATATGATGATGGTGTACTCCGTGTAAACTTCCGCCACATGGGTCATGTACATTCAACTTCATCTGGGTCTATGGGTGCATTCCCAGCATCTGGCATATGATAGATCATGTCTGGAATGACTGATTCCCTCAGGGACTGGATGCCTCTCTCATTGTGTTCCACTTGGCTGAGCAACACATAACATTGTCCTTGTGGGGATACCTTTCCTTCATAGCTGTCAAAAGCCACCTCCAAAGGCTGAGGGCTCGTTCCTCTTTTGCAATCGCTTTGTCAATTCCTCCTTCCCTAGCAAGTGATCCCAGCTGCTTGGCTTCCCTACCTTCTAGTTCGTGATTAGTCTGCCCCATCGTCCCAGCATTGGAGCAACCAGGTGACAATGTGCTCCCCTGGAAGATGGCTGAAATATTTTCGCATATTCCACAGCTCAGTCGAGGTCTAGGATCGAGAAGTTACCTCTTCCTCTTCCTCTGATTCCTCTATTAACTCTTGTTCAGATGCCATCCCCTGTAGTAAGTGCATTGGGTCTTCATCTTCACTGCACGAGCGGGTCTTTGTGACTCTAATTTGCTTTTCCCCTTGCTTATAGGAGCAACCAATATTGGCATGGATTGGACCTTTGGAGCAGTTGCAGTGTCTTTCACTGTTGTTGGAGTAGCTGCAGTGTCTGTCACTGGGGTTGGAGCAGCTGCAGTGTCTTTCACTGTGGTTGGAGTGGCTGCAGTGTCTGTTTTTGGGATTGGTGTAGCTGATGTGCTTGGGGGTTGAGCAGCTGCATTGTCTGCTGCTTTGCCATCAGATCCAAAGACATCTTTTTCCAGAGTCGTACTGTAGGCATAGGCCAAGCTCCAGCACGTTGCAGCAAGTTGTCCCTCTCTGGTATTGCCAGAATGACAGCACACCTCATTTAAGTGTTTTATTAGTTTTTCTGGATTTTGCACTTTTTCAGGGGTGAAGTTCCAAAGCACTGGAGAGGCCCAATGGCCCTGGTGCTTGCCCATACAATACCACACATCTTGCCATTCATGACTGTCCAGCCTCAGGGAAAATCTCTTGGTGGTCCTCCTCTATCATCGTTTAACCCTAGACAAGACCCGAGCCCGAACCTGCTTAACTTTCAAGATCAGATGAAATAGGGCATTCTCAAGGTGGTATGGCCATGGGTAAAACACATGCTGTATGTATGTGTGGCAACATGCTGATCCCCAGCAAAAGCAGCAGGCAGGTTTGAAGGTTAGTCAAAGGCCATCCAAAACCTTTAGAATTCTGAAATACTGCTGTAAAGAGCCTGGTGGAGGAGCAGGGGGTGTAAGGGAATGCCTCCTTCATAGGTTGACCCCCCGAGGAGGAAAAAAAAGATGTGTAATTGCTAAAAAATTCCATTATATGCCTCCCAAAGTATAGCGGTGATGACCATGCTGAGAATGCATGCCAGACCAGTTTCACGATCAATGATTTTGTGGTATTGCAAGTAATTAACATGAAGTACAGAGAAACGGTAACCTTAGCCCAGGCCCCCCAGTCGATAAACACTAAAACAGCAAATACTGGCTGTAAGTAAGGTACAACATGCTGAAAATCTGAGACCAAGCACAACAACTCTGAGAGCAAATAAATCAACAATGTGATGAGTGACTATTAATCTGAAACAATGAATGCTTATCACAAATATGATTAGACACACTCCGGTCAGATCTGTCATTATCTCAACCCTTTGTGCCCCATGTTGTGTGCCAAAAAGAACTGTCGTGGTTTAAGACCAGCCGGTAACTTGGAACCACGCAGCTGCTCGCTCACTCCCCTCTTTCTTCCTCCCCCTGCTCCCGGAGGGATGGGGAGGAGAATCAAAAGAATGTAACAACTCCCATGGGTTGGGATAAGAGCAGTCCAGTAACTAAGGTACCATATAAAACCACTACTACCACCACCAATAATAATAATGATAAGGGAAATAACAAGGGGAGAGAATATAAAACTGAAAGGGGAAAAGGAAAAGAAAGCAATAAACACAAGTGATGCACAATGCAATTGCTCACCACCCGCCAACCGATACCCAGCCCAACCTGAGCAGTGATCTGGGCCCTCCGGCTAACTCCCAGTTTCTATACTGGGCATGATGTGCTGTGGTATGGAATACCCCTTTGGCTGGTTTGGGTCAGGTGTCCTGTCTCTGCTTCCTCCTGGCTTCCCGTGTCCCTCCTCCCTGGCAGAGCATGAGACTAAAAAGTCCTTGATCAGAGTAAGCATTACTTAGCAAAACCTAAAAACATTGGTGTGTTATCAGCATTTTTCTAAGGTGTTCCAGGCTAGGTTGGATGGAGTCTTGGGTGATATGTTTTAGTGCGAGATGTCCGTGCCCATGGCAGGGGGGTTGGAACTAAACATTACTTAGCAACAACTAATAACATTGGTGTGTTATCAGCATTGTTCCCAGGCTAAAAGTCAAAAACACAGCACTGCATCAGCTACTAAGATAAAAATAACTTCTACAGCTGAGCTCAGGGCAGGAGCATAAGAAACTGATTTGGGGCAGCAAGAAAGGGGGTCTATTTTTGGCTTCTGTATCAGCAAGTGTGATGGTTTTTTTTTCCCTGACTGCACCTGTACAGCACCATCCCCTATCATTAGGGTGACTTGGGTGAGTAAAACCACTGGTATGATTGACTGTGCACAATTAGGCTTGGTGTGGTTGATACTTATTGTCACAGGTAAGCCACAGGATGCTTCATGTTCCTTACTTTGTGGTGTTACATTTCAAAGGATGACTATATCCCTATTGAGTTTGGGTGGAGTACAGGAACAATAGCTGTATTTGCTCTGCCTGGTCTGCCTTGTCTTCTTTTGAAATATCAGAACCAGTGTCTTTCATTTATCAACAGTAACGAATTACTTGCAGGATGCAGTAGAGTGTTTACACTCTTAAACTTGTTTTATACACACACTTAAACCCAGAGTATTTCACTCTGCTGCTTCCTGTTAGAAAATGTAAATTCTGAAACAGTCCTTACAGGGCAAAGATGGGAAGGGTCATTGGTGCATCCCAAATGCAGGGTACAAAAACCAAACCAATACCCCAGGCTGATGGAGGACACATGGAACTGAGCATGCAGGCCAGGAAATCATCTCTCAACTACAGTGTGCAACCAAAGTGGGGATCACCCCTCAAGACAGCCCAAAGACATATTTAAGCATTGATGTAGAACTCAATGAATGTACAACGTGTTGTTCAAGCAGAGCCAGAGGGGAAGAAGAATGAGAGTTTGGAGAGATTTGCATCCTGTCACGGAGGTCTGGACTGTGCCTTTGCAGTCTCTGAAACATCAGGTCATGGGTATCTTTGTTGATTTAGTTTAACATAATCCAGGAGTTTTTAATCACATTTCAGGCTATTAAATGAGTGAGAAGAGTATCACTGGAATTTAGCTTCATAACTCCACTCTAAACAGATTTTAAACCTCATATCTAGGTAAAAACAAATTTAGAAGTAACTAACTGATTACCTCTAGCAGAAGATTTTCCATCAACATTTGATCAACCCCTTCCCTTCCCTACACATTAAAGTCAGATTTTTGCATAATTATTTTTCCCCATTTGGAAACAAAGTTTAGAGTCTTCTTCAAAATTAAGGGGTTTTTTTTGGTTTGTTTTTTTTTTGTTCAAGCTCTGTGCCACCTCACCAGAATAACTTGCTTGATTCTGGTATGAAACAGAAAAGATTATTTTTGAAAGAAAAAGAGGAGAAAGGAAAAAAAAATCAGAAAAGTTTGCCAAGCAAGAATAAACTTGTATGTGTATTTGAAGCTTTCACATAAAATCCACCTTGGATCAGTCTGTACCCTAAATGTTCATGAATGAATGGGGTTCTCAATAGCCCGAGCAAAAATACCTTGGTGGGCGGATGCTCAGTTGTCCATTCCATGCCACTTCCCTTCTGCCATGGCCCAAGTGATCTGCAGTTACAAGCAGCACTTACACCCTGTAGCATCTCGTGCTCTTTGCATCGGCTGGGAGGTTTTCTCTGCCACGTTGTCCATGTGGACTTCAGAAACTCCCCATACAGAGCACTCAGGAGGTCTAAGCTTTACTAACATGGAAGGAGATGCTGCAGAGTAGCACATGACCATCCAGGTGGAAACAGAGCTGTGGGTGCTGTGCAGGGTACCACTGCCACCAAACCCAGGGCAGCATCCTAGAGCCCCGAGTACAATGACCTTGAAGTCCTTAATTTGTCCAGATGAAAGTGAGAAGCTCTTATAGGAACTGGACCAGTCATTTTCAAGGTATTGGCTCGTGCTACACTTTGAGTGTAATAATCCCCTGGTGATTTCCTACCTGGATTTATTCAAGCAAATTGCTGTAATTTTAGGGATGTGCATTGATATGGGAAAACTTCATTCATCTGGAAACATATTGCTGATTGAAAGTAAATCATCTTAGGTAAAACAGAAACAGTATGGGATTTATTTTCCCTGGTAGGCAATTGGAAGTCTCTACGTATGTCTTTTATGGTGATGGAGACAGTTTGAAGCCACAATGTTTCCTGAATTTAGCAGGAAACATTTCAGAGGCATTGGCTTGAGGTTTTGGAGTGGTGACGAAGTGCAGGAGACAAGGCAGGGCTGTGTCAGTCAGGAAGGGAGAACCTGCATGCAGAGCTGTGAAAGGGATCAAGGATACTGAGAGCTGGAAGGAAGAGGGGGAGAAGGAATGTCCACAACAGGCTCCACTGCTGAGCACTTCCATCTCTCTCCCTCTGGCACAAGAAGGGCAAGTTGTGTAAGATTAAATGTCTTCAGACCAGCTGTGTTTAAGGAACTTCTTATTCCATACTTCAAGGCTCTGCTGGTGCCATCTCAGAAATGCAAACACTTCTTGAGAGCTCTTGGAGGGCAGGTGTGGTACCAGAAGACAAGGAAAAAATGTAAACATGGTGTATAAATATAGAGGGAGAAAAGAGCAGTAAGAATTATAGACCAGTCAACTTCTAGAAGCTTCAAGAGAATTGAACTATCCATCAAACAATCTGTAAGCACCTAGGAGATAAAAAGGGAGATGAGTGACATCCAGCATGTATTATACAAAAATGAGACATGTTAAACTGATCTCATTTGGTTTCTCAGCAGATGTAGGAGAGGAATAGTTGGTGCCATATCTAAATTTTGGGAAGGGTTTGACATGGTCCCACATGACTGTCATAAAGTGACCTGAAAAAACTGTAGATGAAACTACGTCAGATCTTACACAAAAATGGATGAGTAGCACATCTCATTCCCAAAGAATACAGTTACCGGTGGCTCATGGTGAGAGCAGAGGGCTCTGTCAACCAGGACTCTGCAGGGGTCTGGGTTGATTTTCTTCAAAATTTTCATCAATGAAAAATGGATGAAAAGACATAATTACATCTGGCAGTGATGTGGAGCCGGTAGAAGTGCTTCAGCACATGGGAGGATAAGCTTTACAGCTTAAAATGGTCTTGTCAGGTTAGAGGAGTGAGGACTAGGTCTAGTCTGGGGCACTGTGCCTCAAGAAGGAGGAAGACCCAGTTGGAGAAGGTGTAGGGAAGAGTCATTGCATTTACTAAACCTGGCTTAGGTTGGAAGGGCTACAAGGAAAGTGCCAGAATAGACTGGAGCAGGGAGGGGGGAAACTAGCCTCTGCTCCAGGAGGTTTTCGGGATAGATGGACAAGTATTCCCACCAGGAGTGACCTAGGCAAACTGGCTTCTTGCTTGGATCAGCCCCAAGCTGAGATCCAGCCCCACCATGGTGGAGCTGTCATGTGCTTTGTTCAGAGCTGCCACTTGACTGCTGGGGCAGTGCTGTCAGCAGGGACATACGGCAACATTATCTTTGGCTTTGCCTTTTGAATACATTCATTTTGTAGTGAGAGGCTGAAGGCATGTAAGTGCTGTGTTGAATGGAAGCCAAAGCAAGCTGCTACACAGAATGCACCCCCTGTTTCCATGTATTTCATTTATTTTGTAATTAAGCAATAATCGCTGAGGCGCACTGGGCACTTCTTCAGGATTAATGACTTGCTGGGGGACAGCAGAAGATCTGATCTGCAGTGGAATCATTTTTCCCAGCAAATGCCTGTCTGTTAATGCCATTCCAAAATGAGTATGACAATATAATGTGCAAGCATATGGAGTTTGCTGTTAGCAGCTGACATTCATAGGTGCATTAGACAATCAGGTTGCTTCAGTTGTCTCTCACTGTTTCATTAGGCATTTGGTGAATGAAATGGCTTTTAAATTGCTCAGAATCACTTTTTAAAATTACAGCATTGTCTCCCCCCTCCACAGCCCCCAGGGATCCTCTTAAATCCCTTTTCTTCCTTTGCCCTGTAGAGAACTGGCTCCAGTATGGCAAAGAGGAACCTGCCTGCAGCAGTTCCCTTTGTATTTCAGAGACAGAGAAAAATACAAGCCATTTAGAAACAGAGGATTCACATTTTTAGTGCTGAAAAACCTCTGTTCCCATTAATTTGTGGGTTGCTTAAGAAGTAGCCCACCCTGCCTGAACCTTTAAAGACTTCTCAGTCTTGACGCACTGCTCACTTCTTAGTTCCTACACCCTGTGCATTTTTAATGGCCACAGCTCCCTACAGTATCCAAACCCCACTACTTCTTGTCTCCTGCAGCACACAAGCTGGCTCCAGCCATGCCCCATAACAACATACCTCCCAAGAGTGTCGTTGGAGCTTTAGATGCCCTGAAGGCAGTAAAGCACAACAGCAGGCAAGAAGAAAGGTGTCCCCCAAACGGTTAGCAGCAGCATGAACATTTCCAAAGGACTATGGAAAAAGCTGCCATAGGAGCTCAGCCATCAGCTAGCCAAGGCAAGCAAGAGGAGAAACATTTGCTAGAAGCATATAAGACAATAAACCAGTTCAGAGTGTGTCGTGGTTTGAGCCCAGCCAGTAACTCAGAACCACGCAGCCACTCTCTCACTCCCCCCCTTCTTCCTCCCCCCGCTCCCAGAGGGATGGGGAGAAGAATCGGAAGAATGTAACTCCCACGGGTTGAGATAAGAGCAGTCCAGTAACTAAGGTATAATACAAAACCACTACTGCTACCACCAATGATAATAATGATAAGGGAAATAACAAGGGGAGAGGATACAATTGCTCACCACCCGCCGACCTATACCCAGCCCGACCAGAGCAGTGATCTGGGCCTTCCGGGTAACTCCCCCTGGTTTCTATACTGGGCATGACGTGCTGTGGTATGGAATACCCCTTTGGCTAGTTTGGGTCAGGTGTCCTGTCTCTGCTTCCTCCCGGCTTCCCCTCCTCCCTGGCAAAGCATGAGACTGAGAAAGTCCTTGGTCGGAGTAAACATTACTTAGCAACAACTAAAAACATCGGTGTTATCAGCGTTGTTCCCAGGCTGAAAGTTAAAAAACACAGCACTGCACCAGCTACTAAGAAGGAGGAAAATGACTGCTATAGCTCAACCCAGGACAGAGTGTTACTGCAAAAGTGTGTCCTAGCAGGCTTTGGAACAGCACTAGTCAGTGGGGATTTGCTTGCTCACATATTAAGTAGTGTGCTAACTGCATGATTGATTAATCTGTAGGTACTTCCTACAGTAAAACTTCAATCCTGGCATCCACAGTGCTTCTTCCAGTTGCTGTGGCTGCCTTCTCAGAGAGATTTCACAGAACAACAATGGGGGTGGTTTTTCTCCATGCTCTTTTATGTCCCCTTGTAAAGTAATGCCTTTATGGCTGTGCTTTGAAGGATGTCAGCATGCTGCCCAGTCAGCAGTGTGGTCACTGAGGGATCCCTGAGCCACTCTCCATCACTTAATTTTGCCCCTTCAGCACAAAGAAAGAGCCCTGTTACTTGATAGGGAGCTTACTGGCTGGGAGTATTTAGAAACACAGAGTGTTTATAAGTGAAAATGTCAGATGTCAGGCAACAACTTCACAGCACAAGGCCAGAGATGGTTTAAACTCTGAAGAAGACTTTTCAGCCCTCTTTTTGCCATATCAAGACCCTAGTTAATGCCTGTCAGTGAAAGGCAGAAACAAAGCCAGCCCAAGGTGCAGATGTCACTCCGATCTCCACCAGCATGGAAAGGCAGAAACAAAGCCAGCCCGAGGTGCAGACGCCACTCTGATCTCCACCAGCATGGTCAATGGCCTGACCAAACAGATTTCAGCTGCATCCTCTTGTGGCTCTTACACTGCCCCTCATGCCTGTCCTCTTCTCACCCCTTTCTTCACTCAGGTTGCCCAGAGAAGCTGTGGCTGCCCCATCCCCAGTAGTGTTCAAGGCCAGGTTGGACGGGGCTTGGAGCAACCTAGTCTAGTGGAAGTTTTCCCTGCCTGGGGAAGGGGTTGGAACTAGATGAACTTTGAGGTCCCTTCCAACTCAAAACATTCTATAATCCTATGATTCTTACCCCCCTCTTACATTTCCTTCTCTTAGTTGCCCCAGAACCAACATTCAGTCCCCCCTGCTCCAAATCCCAACCCTGAGCCAACCAAACAGAAAGAATGAATTATTTCTGGAGATGCTTTTGCTAACCACCTGCCTGCCTCCCATGGGATCCCTGCTCTGCTGAGCTCATTGCTGTCATGCTCAGAGCTGGGAGGAACCAGCGCTGTACAGTCTCCCTTGAATGTGAACAGGATTGATGCAGATCCTTGTGCTTTGTGCCAGCCGTAATTCTTCAGGTTTGACTGCAACTTTTGACAAAGAACACATTTCCCAGAAGTTCTGCAACTTATCTGAGTAACAGTAAATGATCCATGAGATCCAGTGCTGACACACAGCTCTGCTGGCTCCCCTCCTTCCCCTTTACTCAAATGCTGCTATTCCAAACCTTGGCACAAGCACTGGATTCACACAAAATAAAAGACTATAAATCTACTATTGCCATACTCTTCATCAAAATCAAAACTAGCTATAGAAGAAATTTTGACACATTGGCAAGTTCGGATTTACTAAGTCAGAAAGGTTTTCACCCAGCCCCCCCCTCCCTGCTCTTCTCAAATCAACAGCTCCTTGTGCTGTTTCCAGCACGCCAGCACCATTCCCCCTTCCTGGAGCTGGGGTACCTGAGCAGGGGGCTCTGCCCAGTTCCTCAGATCAGTAGCTTAAAAATTTCCTGGACATCAATTAAATTGTCTTGGGCTATCTTTACTTGTAGTCATATTTTTCCAGGACTTGGAGAGTGTTGGAGCAGCTCCTCCCAGGAGCTCAGTGTTCAGTGACATGTGAGCAAAGGTTGTGGTGGGGAGAGCAGAGAGTTGGCCACTTGTATTAGAAAACCTTTTGTGAGCTGCACATCAGGGGAAGTAGATCCATGTCTTTGTCAGCATGTTTCTATCAATCATCAATCATCAGCCTTGTTCTTCATATAGTCGTCTGTTAACAACACGGGGCTGGCATCCAGACCCATTCTCCACCACTACCCCAGCACTGTATCTATTGCAAGCTCACTGTGATTCCTGCTAGTGCTGCCTCTCCCCAGGGGGGTGCCAGCACTGGCCAGGATCTTGGTTGGTGTACATTTGATTTAGAAAAAAAGGAAACAAAACCCCATGTTATAGACAGGATGAGAGCTTTACCAGTGACCAGATCTATTACTGAAGGACTCTTCTCTTGTCCAGTGAGATCTGAGGATGAGCAAGCAAGGACTTCATTTTGCCTAAGCAGATCATCCTCCCTGCTGGTATTTAAGAGACAGGATCATAACTTATGCCTTCACTGAGAAGAATTATTGTCAAACACAATTAGCTCTGCAAATCCGAACTGTCTTCTAGACACACCGGGATTAGTTCTGCTTAGTTCTTGAGTTACTTAGGGTTGAAGAAATTATAGGGTCAATCTTCCAACCTGAGCAAAGGACTGCAAGAACTTGTTCCATCATTCCTTTTGTGGAGTTTAATAGAGACTAACACACAGAGCATCCAGCGTGCGGAGCTGATTGATAGGATGTGGGTCTCATTCCCACCAGGATTTGGGTCTCATTCCCACCTTGCTTCGGGAGGGGATAACATAACATGCCTTGAGGCAGCAAAAATCCCAGCACTGTTCTTAAAGTAGAGGGAAGGAGGGAGGAGGAGTGAAGGGTTGTAAATACTTTTAAGTGCTACACAGCTAAGTCACTTCCCCTATTCATGCCTGTGTCCCCATGTGTTCAGGGCTATTTCAACTCTGGTTCCTTTTGTAAGGCACCCCAGGTGTCTTTCTATCACTTGTTTCAGTGGTTAAGATCTGATCTGATGGTCATTGTAAGCATTGAACATATTTCCACAGACCTTGACAGGGAAGGTAATGTAGGACCTGGCACCCCCATTCTGTGACCGGTCAGCATGCAAACATGAGGATCTCCGGGCTCTGGTGTTTGCAGTTTGGTTGGGAGGGAGGTACCGTATGCACCGACCCTGCACAAAACCTCCTTGAGAGAGAGCAAAAGGCATGCTAATTCCAGGCACTGGGCTCAGACACATGACTGGTGAACAACCAGAAAGGTTTAAAAAGAAATGCTGACTGAATTAAGTGAATCGAGCTGGCAGATGTGCTCTTCAAGAGAGCACAGCTCTCTTTTAAATGTCTCCCCCACTGAAATGACATTCTTAAGAGGTTTTTGTCCTTTGCATTTTCTTCAGGATCATCCATGAGGATGGCTTCTCTGGAGAAGATGTGAAGCAGTACAAGCCAGTGGTCTACAGCAACACTATACAGTCACTGGCAGCGATTGTACGTGCCATGGATACCTTGGGCATCGAATACGGTGACAAGGAGCGACGGGTAAGTTAAAATCACCACTGCTTGGGTACAGAGAGCTGAGCACTTGGAGACTCGAGCACAAACAGGAGGCATTTGCACAATCTGAATACCTTGGAGGCAGAAGGAGGGAGGGGGGGAAGATCTACATCACCATTATATGCCTATTGCATATGCAGGTTGTGCAAACAACAGAGGCACAGGCACAACTGCATATGACATGCCATTTGTACACCTATGCTAGGAAGTGTAGCCCTGGGGACCTCCGTGTCACAACAGCCACAATCTCTCGTGCCCTGATACTAGCCAGGCCAGTACAAAACAATTCTGTTACCTAGGGACAGCCTAGAGAGAGGTACTGGCAGACTTGGGGAAACAGGGAGAATGTGTGTCCTGTCTACTGTGCACGTGCTGCATCCACAGGCTGCAAGGAGAGGTGTCTCGGGGAGAAGTCTTGATGCTGTTCAAATCCCTTCCACCAGCCTGCTCATGCAGGAAAGCTTTTAGAATTAACTTGACTTTTTTGGGGGCTGGACTGGCTCTGCCTTTCCTTTTTGCATTTCTGGCTCAGACCAAGCCCACACAGAGAAAGTCAGAGCTCTAGAGAAGTCAAGACCACCCTTTTTGCATGCTGCCATCCCAGAGAAAGTAAAACTACTTGGTTTCACTGGAAATAAAATAATTTCAGATTAAAGACCTGGTAAAGGCAAAGTCCTATATGCCACTGAGTTAGTCACGACTATTTTTAGGTAGCTATCAATCAAATGACAGATGTATGACATACCCCAAACTCCTTATCTGAGGGCTGATAATAAAAGCATTCACTAGAAAGGATGCCAAAATCCTGCTGTGGTGTTACTGTATGAAGAGGTACCTTATTTCTCCCAGTCACAAAGGGGTATTTTGATTTCTTTGCATCTAGGGATTTTTCCCACAAGAACTCTAAATTCTGGAGACGTTTCCATCTCAAACATAGAGATGATACCATAATGGAGTTCTTGTGAGCTTGACGAGAACTAATGGTGATGGCTTTCGAACAGACTACATTAATCTGTTGATTACTTGGTGACTCAGCTCTCAGCAAGCTAAAAACCTATGCTCAGGAAAACAGAAACAAATCATTCTCTATGTCTGATAGTCTGTGGCAGACAGATTTAAAATGTAAAATTTCTTTTTTTTTTTTTAAATGACTGAAGTCCTAGTTTGAGGAGGGAGACTCAGCACTGTTTTAGTGCAAGGCCTGGCAAAGTATGGGGTGTGGAGGGGGAGAGCTGTTATCAGGACTGCCAGGAATGAGAGATGGAGTACTGGGCTACACAAAATGTCGTGTCTGTTCCTATTCCTATGGAAAAGATGCCAAGTGTTCCTGGGATCATACAATAACTGAGGCTGGAAAGGAGCTTGGGAGGTGTCTAGCCCATCCTTCTGCTCAAGCAAGGTCAGCTCTGAGGTCAAACCGGGTTTCTCAGGGCTTTATCCCATCAGGTCTGAAATCTTCCAAGGATGGGGACTGTACAGCCTCTTTGGGCAGTCTGGTCCACTGCTTTGCTGTCATGATGAAAAGGTTTCTCCTTATGTCGCGTGAAACATTCTTGTTTCAAATAATGCTTTTTGGCAGTAGGGATCCTGAGTTATGCTTTACAAAGTAAAAAGTAAGTTAGATTAAGTTCTCCTCAACATAGTTTCCCCTAAGGTATGAAGTCCTAGAGGAATTACTCCTTTCTTACAATGGTGTTATGCTGACTGTGTACAGACAAGCCTGCAACAAACCAATATAAACCAAACAACAGTCTGGGAGGAATGATTCAGAGTATCTTCTCCCTTCATAGATGGGAGTAATATTCCTGCATCTAGCAGTAGATGAAGGGGAAAGAAACCAAGTCTTGCAGGCCGTGGTCTTCCACTTGCTCCTTTCTCTTAGTCAACCTCCACAGAAAGTTGCTGGTATTAGTAAGAAATATAGCATTTATTTTAATCTTACAAAGAAGCACATGGCTTCTGCTCCCCCACTTTTGTTATTAGAATCATAAAATCATAGAATCATAGAATAGTTAGGGTTGGAAAGGACCTTAAGATCATCTAGTTCCAACCCCCCTGCCATGGGCAGGGACACCTCACACTAAACCATGTCACCCAAGACTCCATCCAACCTAGCCTTGAACACCTGAGAACAACACTGATAACACACCGATGTTTTTAGTTGTTGCTAAGTAATGCTTACCCCAATCAAGGACTTTTCAATCTCATGCTATGCCAGTGAGGAGGGGCACAAGAAGCCAGGAGGAAGCAGAGACAGGACATCTGACCCAAACCAGACAAAGGGGTATTCCATACCACAGCACATCATGCCCAGTATATAAACTGGGGGGAGTCACCTGGAAGGCCCAGATCACTGCTCGGGTCGGGCTGGGTATCGGTCGGCGGGTGGTGAGCAATTGTATTGTGCATCACTTGGGTTTATTGTTTTCTTTTCCTTTTCCCCTTTTAGTTT
This sequence comes from Strigops habroptila, assembly GCF_004027225.2. Taxonomy (NCBI): domain Eukaryota; kingdom Metazoa; phylum Chordata; class Aves; order Psittaciformes; family Psittacidae; genus Strigops; species Strigops habroptila. The sequence goes on from NC_044301.2 coordinate 26,534,089, forward strand.
CATATTCTCTCCCCTTCTTGTTTCCCTTATCATTATTATTATTCGTGGTGGTGGTGGTAGTAGTAGTAGCTTTGTATTATACCTTAGTTACTGGACTGTTCTTATCTCAACCTGTGGGATTTACATTCTTTCAATTCTCCTCTCCATCCCTCCAGGAGGGGGGGGGAAGAAGGGGGAGAGTGAGCGAGTGGCTGTGTGGTTCTGAGTTACCGGCTGGGCTTAAACCACGACACTGGCTCACAGAAGGTTCATGGCCTGAGGGGAGCACCTAGGTCCTTGTTTTGTATCCTTCAGCACAGGGAGGCAGGCGTATGTCCTGCCAAATCATGGCACGTTACCACCACGCACAACTCAAGGTCAGTCTGGAGCTCCAGAAAAGCTGTGCAAGTGCTGAGTCACAAATCCTTTACATGTTGCAAGAAGGCAGGCAAAAATGGAGCAGTCAGCGAGGAGACAGGAGCTGGATGCAGGAGGAGCAGCATTAGTGTGTGTTCCTCATCTCCAGGGCCATCACTGCCCGAGGGCTGGATCACCCACTAGCCAAGAGCAAGGGGGTACATGGAGGAAGAGGGGCAGAGGCTTGGTCTTGCCTGGCAACTCAAGACCCTCCAGCTGGCCTGTAGGCCACTGCTTAGTCTTTACCTTTATAATCAGATTAACAGCAGTAAAGAGTCAGGCCATAACACGTAGCCTCTGGATTAAATGGTTCTCTAAAGTGCAAATGTATTAATAAAGCAAGCTCCTCACTGATTCCCTTTCACTGCACACAGGCAGAGTAAATGGGAAATGGAAATGTAAAGTGAGGAATCCAGAAGTTGGCACAAGTGTTTGGAACTGATCAAGCAGGAAGGGCAGGGAAGTGATGGATTTTCATCTCTCCATTTGAAGAGCCAGTTCCGTAGTCTAGCTTTAGAAATTCCAACCAGAAGAAGTGTAAAGTCTCTTCCTTGGTGGGTCAATGCTGACCTCAGAAGCTGCTTGGAAATGCAACACCCATGATCCCACTACAGGCTGGTATGGAAACTGCTGTAAAGCATGTTCATATTAGCATAAACCAGACAGAAACAGGCTGAAATTGTACAGAAATCACTCAACAGAGAATCCCAGTAACAGTCATGTGGCTCAGATACAAGTGTCTGAGGTGGCAGGGTCACAGGTACAGCACTTGGGGGCTGGAGGTGGCAGGCAGTGACCTTCACATTGAACATTTTTCCCAGTGGGAGTCTGGAAATGTCTCTGCTTCAGCTATGAAAGGGAAAGCTAAAAAGCTGCTAAAGCATTAAAAAATTTTGATAGGGAATTTTTTTTTTCAGGTATTGAAGCAAAATGTGTCTGTGGTGACCTTATGCTGTATATAGCGCGTAACTCAAGAACTGGGAGATCTTAAATATTGGCTAGTAATATTAAAAAATTGGCTAGTAATATTAAAAAATAAATAAGTTTAGTGTAATTGAATGGCCCCCTGAGGCAGTTGGCTGTCGTGGTTTAAGCCCAGCCGGTAACTCAGATCCACGCAGCTGCTCACTCATTCCCTAACTTCTTCCCCCCACACTCCTGGAGAGATGGGGAGGAGAATCGAAAGAATATAAATCCCACAGGTTGAGATAAGAACAGTCCAGTAACTAAGGTATAATACAAAACTACTACTACCACCACCAATAATAATAATGATAAGGGAAATAACAAGGGGAGAGAATACAATTGCTCACCACCTGCCATCCGATACCCAGCCTGACCTGAGCAGTGATCTGGGCCTTCCGGGTAACTCCCCCCAGTTTATATACAGGGCATAGAATCATAGAATCATAGAAGAGTTAGGGTTGGAAAGGACCTTAAGATCATCTAGTTCCAACCCCTCTGCCATGGGCAGGGACACCGCACACTAAACCATGTCACCCAAGACTCCATCCAACTTGGCCTTGAACACCGCCAGGGATGGAGCATTCACAACTTCCTTGGGCAACCCATTCCAGTGCCTCACCACCCTCACTGTAAAGAACTTCTTCCTTATATCTAACCTAAACTTCCCCTGTTTAAGTTTGAACCCTTTACCCCTTGTCCTACCACTACAGTCCCTAATGAAGAGTCCCTCCCCAGCATCCTTGTAGGCCCCCTTCAGGTACTGGAAGGCTGCTAGGAGGTCTCCATGCAGCCTTCTCTTCTCCAGGCTGAACAGCCCCAACTTTCTCAGCCTGTCTTCATACGGGAGGTGATCCAGCTCCCGTATCATCCTCGTGGCCCTCCTCTGGACTTGCTCCAACAGTTCTGTGTCCTTTTTATGTTGAGGACACCAGAACTGTACACAATACTCCAAGTGAGGTCTCATGAGAGCAGAGTAGAGGGGCCGGATCACCTCCTTTGACTTGCTGGTCACGCTTCTTTTGATGCAGCCCAGGATACGGTTGGCTTTCTGGGCTGCAAGCGCACATTGAAGCCAGCTCATGTTCAGTTTCTCATCAACCAGCACCCCCAAGCCCTTCTCTGCAGGGCTGCTCTGAATCTCTTCTCCACCCAACCTGTAGCTGTGCCTGGGATTGCCCCCACCCAGGTGTAGGACCTTACACTTGGCTTGGTTAAACTTCATGAGGTTGGCATCGGCCCACCTCTCAAGCGTGCCAAGGTCCCTCTGGATGGCATCCCTTCCCTCCAGTGTATCAACTGAACCACACAGCTTGGTGTCGTCAGCAAACTTGCTGCGGGCGCACTCAATCCCACTGTCCATGTTGCCAACAAAGATGTTGAACAGGATCGGTCCCAACACCAATCCCTGAGAGACGCCACTCCTTACTGGTCTCCAGCTGGACACTGAGCCATTGACCACAACTCTCTGCGTGTGGCCATCGAGCCAGTTCTTTATCCACCAAGTGGTCCATCCATCAAATCGATGTCTTTCCAGTTTAGAGACAAGGATGTCATGTGGGACAGTGTCAAACGCTTTGCACAAGTCCAGGTAGATGACATCAACTGCTCTGCCACTGTCTGTTCTGTAGCCCCATCATAGAAGGCTACCAAATTGGTCAGGCAGGATTTCCCCTTAGTGAAGCCATGTTGGCTGTCACCAACCTCATTGTTTTTCATGTGCCTTAGCATGCTTTCCAGGAGAATCTGCTCCAAGATTTTGCCAGGCACAGAGGTGAGACTGACTGGTCTGTAGTTCCCTGGGTCTTCTATTTTCCCCTTCTTGAAAATGGGGGTTATATTACCCTTTTTCCAGTCATCGGGAACTTCACCTGACTGCCACGATTTTTCAAATATGATGGACAGTGGCTTAGCAACTTCATTCGCCAGCTCCTTCAGGACCCACAGATGGATTTCATCAGGTCCCATGGACTTGTGCCCATTCAGGCTGTTTTAAGATGTTATCGAACTTGATCCTCTCCTACAGTGGGCCCAAGGTCTTCATTCTCACAGACCCTGCATCTGCCTTCCGAGACTTGGGTGGTGTGGTCAGAGCACTTGCTGGTGAAGACTGAGGCAAAGAAGTCATTGAGAACCTCGGGCTTCTCCAAATCCAGGGTAGCCAGTTCTCCCGATAGCTTCCGGAGAGGGCCCACATTGTCCCTAGTCTGTCTTTTATTTGTTACATACCTATTGAAATTCTTCCTGTTATCAGCATGATGTGCTGTGGTATGGAATACCCCTTTGGCCAGTTTGGGTCAGGTGTCCAGTCTCTGCTTCCTCCTGGCTTCCCGTTCCCCTCCTCACTGGCAGAGCATGAGACTGAAAAAGTCCTTGATCGGAGTAAGCATTACTTAGCAACAACTAAAAACATCGGTGTGTTATCAGCATTGTTCCCAGGCTAAATTTCGAAAACACAGTACTGCACCAGCTACTAAGAAGGAGAAAAATGACTGCTACGGCTGAACCCAGGACGCTGGCAAAGGGAGCCACGTGACCTGGAGCTGCATCTACCCTGCTCCTGAAGAGCAGGGTGCATGCAGAAACCTGGAGCCTCCAGCCCATCCCCTCTGCACAAGCCAAAGGTGATTTTAAGAGCTGACCTCTTCCTCTTGCTCCTGCTCAGCTGTGGCAGGACCTGGGACACAGCACTATCACCTGCTGCCTTCCAGTCACTGGAATGGAGCAGCATATGGGAGAAGCTTTCTTTTTTAAGAGCTGCTCCTCTGTGACTGGCTTTTCCTACTTGTCACCTCAAGATATTCATGGATTTTACTTCATTTCAGGCAGGTATCAAAGAATCATAGAATAGTTTGGGCTGGAAGGGACCTTCAAAGATCATCTAGTCCAGCCCCTCTGCAATGAGCAGGGACATCTTCAACTAGATCAGGTTGCCCAGAACCACATCCAGCCTGGCCTTGAGTGTCTTCAGGGATGGTGCGTCCACCACCTCTCTGGGCAACCTGGGCCAGTGTTTTACCACCCTCATCGTAAAAAATTTCTTCCTTACGTCCAGCCTGAATCTCCCCCTTTTGGTTTAAAAACATCACCCCTCATCCTGTAGCAACAGGCCCTGCTAAAAAGTGTCTCCCCATCTTTCTTATAGGCTCCTTTTATGTACTGAAAGGCTACAATAAGGTGTCCCTGGAGTCTTCTCCTCTCTTCTATCTGTTTAGCCCAGCTGGCTCCTACTGTGTGTCCCTAACCCAATCTCTCTGAGAAATGCTAAAAGCTATATAACTTTGGGGAGGGCAGGCGAGGTTAATCAGGCACCACCATGCTGGTAGGAAGCCCCAATTTGCTGACTGGTAGCTAATGGGGTGATCTGGGGGGTGGACGTTGGATTCCTGGGTTTTTGCTGCTGCAGTGAGGATACGGCCAACCCTTGCTGGTCTGCTGTGGTAAGGGATGGGTCCACAGTGAAGCATAACTTAGGGCTGCTTTGTGGAGGAGCAGGATGGAGTGGGAGGAAATGGGAAATGGAATAAGGGGGCATTAGCCACCCCATTTTTGCCTGGTGTCAGCATTTGTCTGGATGTCCAGCTGCAGCTGAAGTCTGCATGTAACCATTCCTGCTGTACTGGATCTGCTGGCTTTATCACTGTGGCAGTGCTGGATGAATATTTCAGCCTGCCCTTCACTAAGGTGTAAAGATCTGTCACTCTTTTCCATTAAGACCGATGCCACCTTTCTCACGTGCTACCCCCTTCTCTCTTCGTCCCCCCATGAGGCGCTTTTCAGTTACCATAGAATCATAGAATAATAGAATAGTTTGGGTTGGAAAGAACCTTAAGATCATCTAGTTCCAACCCCCCTGCCATGGGCAGGGACACCTCGCACTAAACCATGTCACCCAAGACTCCGTCCAACCTGGCCTTCATTCATGGTTTTGAGCAGTCGAGGCAAATAAAAGGCAGGGCTTTTCATGAGAGGTAAGAAACATAAACCAGAAAGGAAAGCACTTGTTTTCACAGCCTGCCTTGTTGCTGGGGAGATGCTTGGCTCATTCAAGAAAGGCTCATTGTTGCTGCCTAAGATGGCCAATATATTGGGAATCATTGCTGTAAAATGAGGGTGCAGGAGAAAGAGGGAGACAACAGAGAACAAGGGAAAGCCCAGAGTAAGTTCTGCCTGCACATAGTGCATGACCTGCAAGCCCAGCTGTGGCAATTCTGGACTCTCTCTAACCACTGTGCCTTCCACATCCCACTAATGTGTTTTCCTCCTTTAGACATCCCTCGAGCCCCTGAAAATACAAAATCTTTCTCCAATAAATGATCGCAGTAAAGTAACAGCAGAGCGTGAAGACAATTTATGATAGCCATTTGTGCCAACTAAAAGAGCCTGAAACTGTCTACTTCCATGCCTTTGACTACCACTTAGGGAGAGTCAAACTCACTCATCATCATCATAGATCCCAGCCAAGTCAGCTGAGACCTGTGGCCAGACCCTGGAGACCTTGCTTTGCTGCAGCAACAACAGCACGGCTTGGCTCTGCCCTCCTGCAAAGCTGAAGACATAGTCATTGAGTCAATAACATGGGATGATCTTCATAAAGCAAAAAAGATCACCCTAGAACCAGTGTCTGGTTCGCTGTAGTCATGCTACTAATAAAGATAGCATTTAGAAGGGAGACGAAATAAGCTTGTGTCATGGCTATAAACAGATCATGGCTTGCTCTTGCAGACAGGATTTTGCCTAGAAGAGTCATCCAAGTAAATAAGCAGGTTGGAGGTTGCCAAGTCTTCATGTAGAATTTTACTTAGGCAAAGTTCATTAATCTCCTCCTTTCCAACCAGGGTAATTACAACAGAAACCTGGCGATTCATTAAGGGCTAAAATGTGATCTTAGCTCTGGCACCACAGCTATTTATAGGGCAGTAGTAGTGATGATGAAAACCAGTCAGAATCCCAGCCTTCTGCAAGTGTGTCACAGTGCTTGTGAGCAAGAAGAAATCCTGAGTTTGTGAGGGAGGAAGATGATACCAGCTCTAAGGAAAAGGGAGGGATGGGGACTCCAAATAGCCTAGAAAATGTATATAGCAGTGGAAACAGCTGGGTGCCCTAGGCAAGGACTAAATTGGCTGCACCCAGGAGCAGTATCAGCTCACCTTTCATCCAGCAGAAGACTATCAATCGCTTCCCCAGGCTGGCCCGATGTATCCAGTTTTAGTTCAAATTCCTAAAGGATGAAGAAAGGCTGTGTGAAACAAAGCCAAAAGGAGGCAGGGATTGTGGGCAGCAGGCACGTAGCGAGTTGGAAACATATGTCATGTGGAAGGCTGCTCTGGAAGGTGCCACCTTGTTGAGTGGTTGATGTGCCAGCATAATGTTTTTCACATTGGTCCTGCTTCAGGATGATAGCTATGGTATTGGCATGGGAACACTTTAATCCTCACTCAAAAGTAAACCCTGGGTTTGGGTTTTGGGTTCTCCCAGACACCATGGACTGATGGTGAATGGGCATCAGTTGGGGATGGGTGAGATGGAAGCTCTCCTGGTCTTCAAGACCCTCTGTACAAGTCAAACCTGTTCCTAAGAAACACATTTCTAGGAAAAAAAAATAATGTTGCTGCACTTCAGCATCATTTCTAAGTGGGCCAGATGAGAATGAATGATGCAATCACACCCTAAATGCCACTCAGATCTGTTTCTTCAGTGAGCACTTGCCATCAGCCAGGCACTTGTAGATTGGTGACACTTCTGAAATTAGCTCTATAGCTAACTGTACTACAAAACCACTGACCAGAACAGATGCCATCAATTAAAATTAGCCTTTTAATTTTCTTTTGAAGAAAAACAGAGGAGGGAAAGAGATGTCTCAGGGGATCATTGATAAGAAAGAGACCATGGTCATCTTGCTCCAACTCCAAGCTCCAGATTGAATCGAATCACATCTTTCACCACCTAAAGAGGGCTTTAAAGATGGTGCCTGAGTCTTCTCAGAGAGGCACAGTGAGAGGACAAGGCAGCAGTCACTGCTGTCAGGAAAGGGAAGCCCAAGACTGGCTCAGGCTCTTAGTGCTTTCCCTCTTATCTCCATGCCATCAGGAGAGATCAGGACAACCCGCTCTTGAAGGGCCACCCAGCCCTTTGGGTATTAAAAGTGTGGAGGGAGGGAGGGAGGTCACCTCCCACAGATAATCAGTGAAAATAAGAAATACCCAAAAGGTGACTTTCAAATTATGGATATTGCCTTCCTCTTCAGCTAGTCTCCAGGAGAAAAGCTCGTCAGATGAATCCTCCTGGCAGTGTTTGCTCCCTGGCTGGTGGAAAGATCAACCTCTTCAGGTTCAAATCCATCTTTAGAGCTGGTTTTTTTTTTTCTGCTTTCGGCTGCCATTTCAGGCTTGATTTCTCAGTAATGAACAACACTAGTCCTACAAAGGATCCTTGAAAAGGATCCCCACCTCCCCCCAAACTGTCCAACACCCCTGTTCACCTGTGAAAATGCAGACCCCATGCTGTAGGGAGGTTAGTCTTCCCTGTTCCTTCCTTGCAAGCTCTCTCTTTTCACTGAGAGGGATATATTTTTCCTCCATGAGCTTTATGTGTTTGATACTGACTTTTTGATGATGCAGGGAGTACTTTTAGTTTGAAAAAAAGAACCACCACCACCACCATCCCCAACTCTGTTCCCTGGGAAGAAGGGCTGCCTGCCTTCCCCTCTGAGATTTGTTATTCAAATGCAGCTGCAGTTAGGGCTGCCAGGGAGGTGGTGTGACAGGGAAACACTGGGCACAGGGGGGAGAGCGAAGCAGCCATGGGACTGTGACATTAGTGGTGAATTAATGAGAGGTGGGGCCCTGCTTTCATTCCCACAAGATACCAGTGGAAGATGGCTGCTCTGGGAGCCCCTGGAAAGCACCAGAGTGGGACAACACAAAAGACGAGGTGTTCAACGATATTTGTCAGAAGAGCACAGCTGGAGCAGAGCCCCAAGAAGATGAAAACCTCCTTGCTGCCCACAAATGGGCTTCCTGGCAGCTCCTGGATCCAGGGTGGGATGCAGGTCAGGCGAAGGATGGCTCCTGTCCTGGGTTCAGCTGTAACAGTTATTTTTCTCCTTCTTAGTAGATAGTGCAGTGCTGTGCTTTCAACTTTAGTCTGAAAACAATGCTGATTGATAACACACCGATGTTTTAGTTGTTGCTAAGTAATGCTTACCCTGATCAAGGACTCTTCAGTCTCATGCTCTGCCAGTGAGGAGGGGCATAAGAAGCTGGGAGGGAGCAGAGACAGGACACCTGACCCAAAGTAGCCAAAGGGGTATTCCATACCACAGCATATCATGCCCAGTATAGAAACTGGGGGGAGTCACCTGGAAGGCCCAGATCGCTGCTCAGGTTGGGCTGGGTATTGGTCGGCGGGTGGTGAGCAATTGCGTTGTGCGTCACTTGTGTTTACTGGTTTTTTTTCCTTTCCCTTCTTATTTTTATATTCTCTCCCCTTGTTATTTCCCTTATCATTATTATTATTGGTGGTGGTAGTAGTAGTAGTTTTGTATTATACTTTAGTTATTGGACTGTTCTTATCTCAACGCATGGGATTTACATTCTTTCAATTCTCCTCCCCATCCCACCAGGATCGGGGGGGAAGAAGGGGGAGAGTGAGCGAGTGGCTGTGTGGTTCCGAGTTACTGGCTGGCCTTAAACCATGACAATCAGATAGCTAGACATATTATTTGTTCTGGCTTACAGGCTCTTCAACCCCTTTCTGGAAAGAAAGGCTCTAGAGAAGGACAAACAGTATCTGACTGTGTTCACCAACACCAGATGCTACCCAGGGCAAGGCCACTGGTATCTGCTCTGTGGGGAGTGTCTGCACTGGGCCCCATCATATGGGCTGAAATCCACCTTGGCCAGGCTGTGCCATCCTCTGGGAAGGAGTGGATGGTGGTGTGGAACTGTTGTGGTTTAAGCCCAGCCGGTAACTCAGAACCACGCAGCCACTCACTCACTCTGCCCCCTTTCTTCCCCCCCACTCCCGGAGGGATGGGGAAGAGAATCGGAAGAATGTAAATCCCACGGGTTGAGATAAGAACAGTCCAGTAACTAAGGTACCATACAAAACCGCTACTACTACCACCAATAATAATAATGATAAGGGAAATAACAAGGGGAGAGAATATAAAATTAAAAGGGGAAAAGGAAAAGAAAACAATAAACCCATGTGATACACAATACAATTGCTCACCACCCGCCGACCGATGATACCCAGCCCAACCCGAGCAGCGATCTGGGCCTTCTAGGTAACTCCCCCCAGTTTATATACTGGGCATGACGTGCTGTGGTATGGAATATCCCTTTGGCTGCTTTGGGTCAGGTGTCCTGTCTCTGCTCCCTCCCAGCTACTTATGCCCCTCCTCATTGGCAGAGCATGAGAGACTGAAAGTCCTTGATCAGGGTAAGCATTACTTAGCAACAACTAAAACATCGGTGTGTTATCAGCATTGTTCTCGGGCTAAAGTCAAAAGCACAGCACTGCACTATCTACTAAGAAGGAGAAAAATAACTGTTACAGCTGAACCCTGGACATGATGTACTGCGCAACTGAGGCACTGAGGTTAAACACGTGCCATGGCCAAGGGTTCACAGATGCTCATGCGTGTTTCTGACCATATGGGTGATCAGTCATTCACCAAAATCTTTCCAGAAAGTCACCACCACGTTTGATTCTGAAGTTCAGGTTGCATCTGGCCTCAGCCTGATACAGGCAGGGTGCTGTCTTCAGGTATGACTGCAAGTCAGCTCTTCCAGCAGCAATTGCAGATAACTACAAACTACTCAGCACATTTCAAATACATGTCAGTTATTAAGTGGATTTATTTCCATCTCTTCTGGGAGGTGTTGGAAAGTGCTGCTGAGTCGTGCTGCTGAGTCATGCTGCTTACTCATGAGTTTTAGGAGTGCCATTTAAAACACTTGTTTTCTGAATGCCATCAATGATGTTTGTATTATTTTAATGTCTCCAGATGTAAAATGAAAACATTTATACAGGGCATCCCTGGCCTTAAACACATCTCTGGTGTGTAACTTACAAAAAAGCATAAAACAAATGTCTTGGGATGGGACCTCTCCCCTGGGTCTGTCATTTGACGTTTATTCATGGATGATGATGAGGGATAGCTCAGTCTTTGTTCCCAAAAAGCAAGAGCACAGGCAGGCTGGGCTTGGGACAGCTTGGGAAGGAGGAAGGAGAGCCGAGGCAGCTGTGCTTGGGCACATGGGAGAGGAGGGATGGGGAGCACGATCCTTGCTTACACTGGGTGCTAATAAACTTAGGACACAACATTCTCCTGCAGTGGCCTGCTCTGGCCACAGACCCCAAAGCAATTCATCCCCCTGACATCAGGTGCCCTTGCAAAAGCACCAGGTCCAAGGGCAGGGCTGAATTGCGGCTGCTTCTGGCTCTGCGCCGGGCTGGTTTCATTGCTGGCCCTGGCAGGAGGCATGCAGAGGTCTTGCTGACAGCCCACTCCCTTCACATACCGAAATTCACCCAGACAGGGGAACAGACGTGAGCAGAGGAGCCATTTCGTGGCCTGTGGATGTGAAGTCCCATCCTTCCAAAAGGAGAATTCTGCTGAGGTGGTGAGGCAAGGAGACAGAGCCCTTGAGGAAATTAAATTGTGCTGAGGCTGTGCCCAAACCCCACACCATCCTGCTCTTCCTAAGGGGAAACCTGTCCCTCCAAAGCAAGTGGCTGCTCCTTGTAGCCTGGGTAAGTCAGCCAGGGAGGGAGCTCTTGCAGCCACTGTGGGGATGGCTGCTGTCCCCAGGCAGAGGCACAGCAGGATGGCAACACCTCAACCGTGTCCCTCATATTGCATCAATCATGGGGATGGCAGATCTGCCACACGTGAAGACTTTATTACCCAAATCCAGGTTTTACTGAGGCTGTTAATCAGTATTGTGTACATTGGTAATAACTGATTAAATATACCACATGGGAACTCATTTAACAGCTACGAATACTGCTTTGACCTCACCTCACCTACAGAATGGGGCAGGAGGATGTCTAGCCGTGCAGCAGGGACCAGCCTCACTCAGGGCAGGAGGAGCCCAACGATGCTGCTGACCCAGGTCAGGACTGCTGTGGTGGGAGGCCAGGCATTTCATTCAAAGGAAGGAAAGAATCAAGCTCCAGATGAAGATTAGAAACAACACAGCCTCAAGAGATGCTGTAAAACAGTATCATTTTGCACCATAGCAATGTTTAGCCTTGTGGTCAAAGGCAGAGAGAGAAAATGTGCAGGGAAAAAAGCACAGGACATGTGAATCAACCTGTGTCTCATTTATGGGTGCTGATAGATAGTTACTGGGGGCCCCAGAACACCTCATCCTTCCCCAGCAGAGACCCACATCTGCAGCACGTCTCCCCAGAATCACTCCAGGCAGCACAGCATATCCCTCCCAAGTGTCAAAACCCACTCAGGAGTCAAAGAAAACCTCACCCACAGGCTTTGAACAAATTTCCTCCTTCCTTTCTGCTGTGTGCTTTGTTTTCCAGGGCTGTAGGAGTTTCTGGTTTGCATCATATTATATGTGTTGATGTCATGACTGTTGCTACATAGTTTCTCTTTGATAAGCAATAATTCCCCTAGGTTGGCTATTTGTAATTAAGTCCTCATTTTCCTATAGATTGGTTTAAGACTAGATAAAATCCATTGATTAGAGGGGAATTACTCTTGATTTACTCTTGATTTACACTGAGATCATGAGAATGGACACATAGGAACAGTCCCACAGTAACATGTTCTGGTTAGCTATATGGTTGTCATCTGCTTGTGAGCCCATCTTTCTGCATTTTGAAACTGTCCTTGAGCAGATGTTTGCTCCTTTATGGGAAGGGGGTTTACTAATCCAATCTTATCTGCTGGATATACATTACAGATGTTCACTCAGCTATCTAGGCTGTTGGGTCATGTGTTGAATACAAACAGTTACTTTTTAGTTAGGATGACAGCAAAACAGGAGCAAGACTGTCTTCCAGAGAAACTGTTTGAAGAGGTTTTACACATAGGGATGGGAGGGGAATGTATTTCACAGAGGAAACAAGCAGCCATTAATGAGAGGAGATGCAAACAGACTTGCAGCTCCAAAATAGCTCTTCACAGGTTTGGGAAGCCAAAAGGGTCACATCCTGTTCCCTCCTACCTGCCAGCAGCTGCTGTGCCCCAGAGGAGGAAGCCTCCTTGCCAAGCCTTCCTTGGGAAGGGCAGAGAAGGACACAGCCATACTCGGTCCCCTGGGAGTGCAGCTCAACCCAGCTCCCACCCGTGCCTGCCCTTCTGAGCAACAGGAGGCAGTGGCAGAGAAGTATAGAGTGTTTTCTGAGGCCAGGAGAATGCTTGGCTTGCCAGTTATGTTGAGATTTTATTTAAAATTAAGATAGCTTTTAGTGCAGGTCAATGATATTCCAGGCAACAAAGGAAAATTCTTCTGAGAAGAAAGAGATCCCAGTAGTGTAATCATCCAGTGAGTTTGAGTTCTGTAAAGTTATGAATTAGTTTCTTCCAAGTGAGAACTGGATCTCATCTCCATCCTCCCTTCTACATGTCATCACATTTGTGTACTTTCTTTTCTTTTATGTAGGGCTGGTTTGGCAACACAGCCTATCTGGAGGTGCATTGTGACATTTCTGTGGATGCCAAAGACAGGGGAATTTTAGGCTAGATTTTCCTCACCACCTCACCAGCACCTTAGCCAAAGGTCTCAGCCATTTTTCTTCCAGCTTTTATTCTCTTTAATTACTGTTATTGGTACTATAAGCTTTGGAAAGGTTTTCTCTTGCTAAGTTCCACTGCTGTATTTTTGAGGCATGCAAAGGTTTCGAACTGGTGATATTTGTGCTGTCCTTGTTCAAGTACCTTAGTTTTAAACAGACTTTTATTTTACTACTGCTTCCCTTGATGCGCATTGCAGGCAACCTCTCCCAAGCTGCACAGCTTTTTGCTAGTGAGTTCAAGTTCTGCTTCTCTTAGCTGCTGTGGCATGCATGTGTCTTCCCATGCTTGCTTCTACTGGTGAGATCCTTCACCCAGGAAATGGTGTGGGGTTAAATCTGCTGTCTATGGTTGGTGTGGGCCTGCCACTATTGCAGACTTGTGTTTAATTTACTCCAGAGGCAAAATATGTACCAAGGCTGAAAAGCCCATATTCAGCATTACATCAGATCATGAGCCAAGTTCAGGCTGGTCTTGTGATGAGTGAGTAGGCAAAAATCCTTATTTCTTCAACTTTCTCTCCAAGAACAAACTTCATGGAAGGCTCTAGGATTATTTGCAGCAGCACACAAGGTTCTGCAGGGCTGAGCCTTTGGCTCAGCTGCTCTTTATGTCATTGCAGACTAAGTCATGAGCATCTTGTATTCCTTGTTGGTGATCCAAGCAAAAAATTTGCATGCACAAAACAATCCCAACCCTAAATTGTGTACCAGGAAGAGGAAGACTGTCCCCCAGCATGAAGACTCTGAGCAATTTCAGCATCAAGGCTCTCAGACCATGAGGTTTCAGAAACCAAGAAGAGCCGGACCCAAACTACATCTCTTGCTTATTTCAGTCATGGGCTGTGCACACAGACATTTTACCATACTGAATCAGCTTAAAAGCCACCTCTTGGGCTGATACCCCTTTTCTGGCTCCCATCTTCCCATTCCTGAAAGAGCTTTAGGGTGCAAAGCCCAGCCTTGCTCAAGCAGTTGCTGCACTTGATGTGCCCCAGCAGCCTGTAACCACAACCCAGCATGCAGACATCTCCAGAGGTCCTTCCCTGGGCACCACTGCATGATAAGGCCAAGGAGCAAGCCATGCCCACCACGTTTCAAACCAGAAAGCATGATCAGCTGATATATTTAGTTGGAAAAAGAAGAAAGATGATGATGAGAGACCTGCTAATAGTAATCCACACAGGCAGCAGCTCTGAGCTGCCTTTCCACCACTAATAATCTGTCCCCTAAAATCCTGGGCAGGTGAGACCCCAGTTCTGGGGTCATGCTGCATGTCAGTATGAATTTTCATCTTCATTTCTCTGGGCTGATCCAAGAGCACAAAGGGTGGAGGTAGTGGACAGGCTATTGAACAAGGTCCCCTTCTCCTTTGCCATCAACTTTGCAAAGAAAGAATGAGCAGCAAATAAACAGCGAGGGCTGATGGGGAGGAGAAGCCTATCACTCCACACTACCACTATCTAACTTGCCTTGAAATCCTCCAAGAGATCACCAGGAATTAGTTTCCAGTGCTAGTGAGTCTTCCGTGACCCTTGAGGAAGAGAACCGAGCTCAGGAGCCAAGTCCACCACAAAGCACCAACTTTCTGTGAATTAAATTCCAGATATAAACAGATGCTCCCCCAGCAGCCCTCGCAAACCCTATTACATGCATTAGGCAGCACCAGCACAGTGTGGCTATAAGCCCTTTTCCATAAGAAGCTGTAGGGTATTGCCTGAGATCAGGAAGAATTAGTCCAGCAAGTTTCTTGAGCCAGAAAAAATCAGATTTCCCTTCATACTGGTTAAGCAATTCCTAGTTCAGACCAGGAGTTACTGATCAGATTGCTACACTCAACACTGCAAAGGAGGTTTAATAGTGTCAGGACAGTTTCCAGTGAACTGTTTGTCCCTATCCCACCCACCAGCACCAAACTGGGTTCTTCTCTTGGCTGTTCTAGCAGAGAGGTGATCATCCACAGCCTAAAGAGTGGGATCTTCTCAGGTGGGCAGGAGCGATGCTGACTTAGAATCTTGGAATCATAGAATCATAGAATCATAGAATCATAGAATGGTTTGGGTTAGAAAGGACCTTAAGATCATCTAGTTCCAACACCCTGCCATGGGCAGGGACACCTTCCACTAGACCAGGTTGCTCCAAGCCCTGTCCAACCTGGCTTTGAACACTGCCAGGGATGGGGCAGCCACAACTTCCTTGGGCAACCTGTTCCAGTACCTCACAATAGACTTTGCTCTATTTCTTCCTTGCTGAACCAGACAGATCCTCTCTGCTGGGCCAGGAGCTGGAGGAAGTATTGGCACTTCCTTCCAAAGCAAGGGGCAGGATTTGGATAAGCTTCGCTCAAGTACCCTATGCAGAAGTCAGCCTGAGTTCAGATACACCGCAGGAAGACCCCGACTTAATTTATGTTTCCTCTCAGTTGCCCTGGAAGGGGAGGCTGCTGATGAAAAGTGCCCATTAATGCTCATGGTAAAGGTGTTAGCTCTGAGAGATTAAATTCTTTCAAAGCCACAGAGACCCAGTCCTTGGTCTCTGGTGTGGGTTACCATAACAGTGGGTTTGAATGAGACATCAGGACATTGTGTGAAACAATTAGCTGGACTGCCAGCACCTTGGTGCACACACAAAACATACAGTCCAGGGCATCTGAAGCAGTGCCCAGCACATAAATCTGGAAGGGTGTATGCTAGGAGTGGTCAGAAATGAAGTACTTAATGTGCAAAAGGAAAGGAGATCCAATTTCATGTGCAGGACCACCAGCAAAGCTTCTTAGATGGTTGTTTCCAGCTCTTACAGGAAAGAAAGGGGCAGTAGGTTCTAGTTGAATGCTAAATAGGATAGCAAGTAGTGGGGCGATAAAAGTAGCGTCTCGTAAATGGTTGTTCTAAAGGTCAGAACTGCATGTACTCTCCTAGTTCTGTGAATAGCTATTCAATTCATCCACAAGTTGAGCTTTTGACTAGGACAGGCTGAAATAAACAGGGCTAAAGCTGTCCCGTCCATTATCACTGGGAATGGCTTGCCTCCAAGAGCAGGCTCTGCCCCTGCAGATACAACACACGTGTCAGAGAGCAACCCAAGAGGGCAGATGGCTCATGTGGACCATCCTTGCCACCAAGCCTTCATCCCCAGGCTTCAAAATGCCAGAGTGCTCCTCTGTGGAGAGACAGTGATGCCCATGTGCTCACAGCCAATACCCCTGAGCACACCCCCCCAGTCAACACCCCATTGAAAGCATGGGCAGAAGCCGGAAGCCTCTCATTCTGTATACATTGACCAAGACTATTTATCTGGAGTTAGGCTTCCTTTTCCACCCCCTAAGGTGAGATGACAGAAAAGAAACCCTGGCAATCCTGCCTGTATGTGTTCTTTCTCTCATACCAAATCAAAACAGAAGGGTCTCATAGCCCTGGTGGCACTGACAGACAGACTGACAGAGCCACTCTGCACAAACTGCCACCTGAGTTCCTGTGGTAACACAACCCTGCTCTTCCCATGCTGTTATTGATGTCCTTCTGTTGCCATGTCAACAGGGCACTTTTAATTGGCGAGTAAGAAAAAAAATTAAAACCAAAGCAGTTTATTAAATGTCAAACCAAGTCAGTGTGTCTCCCAGAAATGCCCCCAGGGCACTGCGATGGGAGCGCACTGACTCTGGGCGTTCATTCAGGAGCAGGACTTCTCCAGCAAACAGATAGCAGAGCCAGAGAGGAAGAGGACAGCTCCTCTGGGTCTGCACATTGCCATCATCTCCAAAGGAGCCATCCTGTCTTCTTCACATGTCAGTCCAAGGATGCTGAAGGCAGCCAGGCCCTGAGATAGCTATCTATCTCAGCAAAGCCATTCCTATGTCCATGCATAGGTGGAGGAAGGCAGATGTATTTGCAGGCTATGCTAAACCTCACTCCTGCTTCTACCACCATCTCCATGTGCCCCAGAGGGAAAGTCCTCAAGCAGGTGGTGGAGACATGCCTGGTATGAACACAGCATCTGGCCCAGGAACTCTCTGTATCAGCAATCCTATCTGCTAGGTGTAGATGAAGTAGGTTTGGAGATGATTAGGTATTCTTCCAATACCTAAAACTCTTACGGGGTCATGAAGGGCAGGTCCTGCTTGACCAACCTGATCTCCTTCTACAGTAAGGTGACCTGCCTGGTTGATGAGGGAAAGGCTGCGCACATTGTCTATTTGGACTTAAGTAAAGCATTTGACACTGTCTTCCACAGCATTCTCCTGGACAAATTGGCTGCTCGTGGCCTGGAAAGGAGGATTCTTCACTGGGTTGGAAACTGGCTGGATGGCCAAGGCCAAAGAGTGGTGGTAAATGGTGTCACATCTAGTTGGTGACCAGTCACTAGTGGTGTCCCACAGGGCTCAGTGTTAGGGCCAGTGTTGTTTAATATCTTCATTGGTGATCTGGATGAGGGGATTGAGTGCACCCTCAGTAAATTTGCAGATGACACCAAGTTGGGTGGGAGTGTTGATCAGCTGAAGGATAGGAAGGCTCTGCAGAGGGATCTGGACAGGCTGGATCAATGGGCTGTGGCCAATGGTATGAGGTTCAACAAGGCAAAGTGCCAGGTACTGCATTTGAACCACAACAACCCCATGCAATGCTCCAGGCTTGGGGAAGAGTGGCTGGAAAGCTGCTCGGTGGAAAAGGACCTGGGGGTGCTGATTGATGGAGCTGAACATGAGCCTGCAGTGTGCCCAAGCAGCCAAGAAGGCCAATGGCATCCTGGCCTGTATCAGAAATAGCATAGCCAGTAGGGCCAGGGCAGTGATCATCCCCCTGTGCTCAGCACTGGTGAGGCTGCACTTCAAGTATTGTGTTCAGCTCTGGGCCCCTCACTACAAGAAAGACATTGAGGTGCTGGAGCAGGTCCAGAAAAGGGCAACAAAGCTGGTGAAGGGTCCGGAGAACAAATCTAATGAGGAATGGCTGAGGGAACTGTCTCCCAAGTAACAAGTGATAGGACAAGAGGAAACGGCCTCAAGATGTGCCAGGGGAGGTTTAGACCGGATATTAGGAAAAATTTCTTCACAGAGAAGGTGGTAAGGTATTGGAACAGGCTTCCCAGGGAAGTGGTGGAATCACCGTCCCTGGAAGTGTTCAAAAACCGTGTAGATGAGGCCCTCAGTGACATGGTTTAGTGGTGGTCTTGGCAGTGCTGGGGTAATGGTTGGACTTGCTGATCCTCAAGGTCTTTTCCAACCTAGTTTATTCTATGACTCTGTGATTCTCTTCCAGTGTCTAAAGGGGGCCTACAAGAAATCTGGAGAGGGACTTTTTACAAGGGTTTGTAGTGACAGGACAAGGGGGAATGGCTTTAAACTGACAGAGGGGAGATTGAGATTAGACATTAGGAAGAAATTCTTCCCTGTGAGGGTGGTGAGACACTGGCGCAGGTTGCCCAGAGAAGCTGTAGCTGCCCCATCTCTGGCAGTGTTCATGGCCAGGTTGGACAGGGCTTGGAGCAACCTGGTCTAGTGGAAGGTGTCCCTGACCACAGCAGGGGGTTGGAACTAGATGAATTTTAAGGTCCCTTCCAACAGAAACCATTCTGTGATTCTATGATTCTATGATATCTCAGTGAAAGCAGCTCATCTTCAACCAAAAACTTTCAAAATGTTGTCAATGACCCCTTAGTCTGTGCCCAGAAGAAAACATAAGATGAAAGACTTAAATCTTGCTTGTGGAAGTAGAGAAACAAATCTTTGTTGTCCTGGGAAACAGCTGTCCAGGATTTGATCAGGAAGACTAAAGTGCTTTGGTTTCTAGTGGAAGAGCTGATCCTATAATACTCTTTTGCAACACCAGATTCCAAGAAGCATCTTTCTTTTGGTCTATCCAGCTGTCCTATTTATTACCAGCCTATATATTGTAAAAAGTGTATAATTCACAGTGCTTTCTAATTAGATGTCGTAACTACAATCCTATTTCACGCCACTCTAATTTGCTCCATCAGAGGGCCTTGAGCAACCTGGTCTTGTGGAAGGTGTCCCTGACCACGGCAGGGGGGTTCGAACTAGATGATCTTAAGGTCCTTTCCAACCCAAACCATTGTATGATTCTATGGTTTTAAAGTTTTGTATTAACTATGTCTTCAAGGGTTTGAAGCCAACAGTTTGATTTGTACATAAAGCTGATGTGAGTTCACATGGCGACATCCCATCATGATATATGAAAACCTGAGATTAAAAGACACTGTTAAAGCTTTGTCCAAAGTCAGGGGTCACTTAGTCCAAAGCATGGCAACTCAGAGCAAGCTGGCCAGGCTAGTAAAGATTTTGCAATCCCAGTCACTTCTGACATTTCTGAAAGAAGTCCATTTTCAGGAGTCCATATTGGTAGATCTCCAGAACAATCTACAGCTAAGTTTGTGGCTGACAATCAAATCTCTAAAAACGGAAATGGGCCTTGGCCACTTGAACTCGAAGATTATTCATTTATAGAGGGAAAGATCTTGGGAGTAACTGGGCTAACGTGGTTAACCAAACATGACTGGATTAGCAAAGGGCAGGATTAGACATGGCCCATTAACACTGGCATGTGCAATAGCAGAAGAGGTGTGTGCTGATTCTGTATGTTATGTGTGCATACAACTGCTCACCTCGTTTGTGCAGATCAGATAGCTGCTCTGACTTATTAGGAGACTCCTTAGGAGGTGTGAACACCAAAGATTTGTTAAATGCACTGGCAAAATGAGCCGGAGAAAGTTCTCCCATGCAGGTTTTAACCTTGGACCCCTGGTATGCTCTTTGCAAGTGTTTATTAAATAATAATAATAAAAAAAGAAACAAACACATTTCTCTGGTATTCATAGAGAGAAAAAACACAGTAGACTGTAGATTCTCTGTGATATTGTCAGGGGTCTGTTCTCAGCTATCTGTTTAGCTTAATAGCTCCAATTTGGGAAGAAAAACAGTTTCTAAAAGTGCTCTCTATCTGCCTTTGCCTCCACTTCTATCCTAAAGACCAAAACCTTTGAAATCCTGCAGCTGTGTGTTAACACGGAAGAATGGGTCTTTCCAAGCTCTTCTACCTTCAAGAGAGTAGCATCCCTAGTTTAGGGCCTTCCTTAGCTGAGCTGTTGGAAGAAAACAGCGAGAAGCTGCCAGTGGATGGTCTCTTCTCCTGCCACATCAGGCACAAGCATCCCCATGTTGAGGGCAGGTCCTCAGCCTGGGCACATCCAGATCGGCTGAAGTCATTCTGGCCCTAAGGCTTGTTTTGCTGTTTTACAACAGAACAAATAGAGCAACATTTCATAACATCCTAATGAGGCACATTGAAGAATGCCCAGGAGACAGAGACAATATCAGTGTTCCTTGGCACAGAGGAAAAATTAAAGGCATTTGTTTGTTATCTGAAATGTTGATCTCTGTTCCCTTCAGTGGTGGGCAGACATTTTTATAGTGTAGGTTCCTGGAAATACTCAGATGTCACTGTTAGTGTGTTCTAAGAGTATTATTTATTTCAGATGTATTTATAAAAGCTGAGACTGAAGCAAGGAGGTATTCAATGCCATTATGGGGTTATTAAGCTTTAAGTAGTGTTTTGCACTCTTATGTCCCCAAAAGACCTTACACTTGTGGACCCATTCTTCTTCCCATTGAATGGGAATTATATCACTGCAGAAAAGGCAGTGGTACCTCTGTTGTGAAGGCTGCTAAAATCTCACCTACGATCCTGATGGTGCCTTTAGAGAACATGCTGTTCATTCTGTCAAGCTTGATGCTTTTTTTAAAGTTTTGACACTTGTTAAACATCTGCTTCTCCAGCCTTGGTAATCAGAAGACACAACCCAAAGGCTTAGGCTTGTGTTGGGACAGGGACCAGGACTAGTACTGGATGCGTTTGCTGGGAGGAGCTAACAGCAGGTAACCTCAGATAAATCACTGCAAGTTTGGTCTCAGAAGGCTCTTGAGATCTGCCCCTCAAGAAAGCAGCAGAGACAGACCAGGCTCCATCTCTTCACCCATGCTGGTGAAGGTGTAGCTGCAGTTACAGGTGCTAACAGGAGAGTTTGCTGCTGTGCAAGTCTCAAAGGAGACATGCTGCAGGATGTGCATGTCCAGGTAGGCTGATCAGAGGGAAGAGTCGAAGCCCAGGGAAGGTGAGCTGAGCTGACCTATTCTTCAGAACAACTGAAAACATCCTCTTTAAAGCCCTGAGCAGTAAAGGCTGCTGTATTATTAAGAAGCCAGGCAATTGGAAAGTATTATCCCATTAGAGGAAGTACATCTCCTGCAAAAAGGGTTTCCTAAGGAAGTGATGCTGTTCTGCAAAGCTTGGCCTTGACAGAGATTTCTCCATTCTTAGTTGGATCCAGGAAGCAAGCATGTTAATAAACCCACTGCCAGGCAATTTAATGTTATTCTGTATACTGTACTCAATCTGGAAGCCCAGCTAAGCATAAGAAAACAAGGAATTTTGGCTTATTTAATACATTCTTTCTGAATGTCACTATATTAAAAACCCAGCAGATGAAATAGCCCCCCTCAACTCCCCCTGCAAAGCCAAAATCATCTCAACTAGGTCAGGTATGTTCACTGTAGTTTCTCCAGTTAAAAAGCTATCGTCCATCAGGATTGTAATCACCCATCTATCTGGACTGTATCAGCCATCCAGCTTGTAAAAACACTCTTCTGTTATTTCTGAGGACACACAGGCTGTTCCACAAGATCATCTTGTGACCATTATTTCAGAATGCCACTGCAAGATGTTGAAAACAGGAGAAGAGTGGTTAAAAAAAGCAGTTCAGACATTAACAATGTCATGGCAACAGCAAATCAGAGCCTCAAAAGCAGAGCTCAGCTCAGTAAAGGTTTAAGGAGTCACTGCACTGCAGGACTGAATGAAATATTCAGCACATAAAAGAAGTCCCCAAATGTTTTTTAATTTTGTGATTATGATGCCAAGCCAACTGCTATTTATGTATATTTTTGCCTAACCATGGATTTTCTTTCTCCCTGCTGTCCTGGGTTCAGCTGTAACAGTCATTTTTTCTCATGACAGTTCTTTTTGGTGCCCAACGAGGGGCATGAAGGGCTGAGATAACGACAGATCTCACCAGAGTGTGTCTAATCGTATTTGTGATAAGCATTCATTGTTTCAATTAATAGTCACTCGTTACAAAGTTGATTTATTTGCTCTCGGAGTTGTTGCGCTTGATCTCAGAGGATTAGCATGTCATACCTTACTGGCAGCCTATGAAGGGGTTAGAGCTGCTTCAGAAGTGATTGGCATGGAAGCATAGCTCCTCCTGGCACCCTGGTTACCTGTGCTGGGCTGGATGTTAAAAGGCAGGGTCTCCTCTACACATCATGCAACCGATGCTACATGGAGTAAGTGGGCCCCACTAATCACACAAGCTCGGATAGAAAATCCCAGTCGTCCAAGAATTCTAGAAGTCATCATGGACTGGCCAGAGGGCAAAGATTTTGGAATGTCACCAGAAGAGGAGGTGATGTGTGCTGAAGAGGCCCCACCATATAATGAACTGGCAGAGAGTGAAAAGCAATATGCCTTGTTTACTGATGGGTCCTGCCATATTGTGGGAAAGCATCGGAGATGGAAGGCAGCTGTGTGGAGTCCCCTGTGACAAGGTGCAGAAACTGCTGAAGGAGAGGGTGAATCAAGTCAGTTTGCAGAGGTGAAAGCCATCCAGCTGGCCTTGGACATGGCCAGTACTTTATCTCTAAACTGACTCATGGATGGTGGCAAATGCCCTGTGGGGGTGGTTGCAGCAATGGAAGCAGAGCAACTGGCAATGCAGAAGTAAACCCATCTGGGCTGCTGCATTGTGGCAAGATATCGCTGCCCGGGTGCAGAAGGTACACCACGTAGATGCTCATGTACCCAAGAGTTGGACCACTGAGGAACATCAGGAAAAATAATAGGTGGATAAAGCTGCTAAGATTGAAATGGCTCAGATGGACTTAGATTGGCAACATAAGGGTGAATTATTTTTAGGCCAGTAGGCCCATGACACCTCAGGCCATCAAGGCAGAGATGCAACATATAGATGGGCTCGTGAACGAAGGGTGGACTTAACAATGGACACTATTGCCCAGTTAGTCATGAATGTGAAACATGTGCTGCAATTAAGTAAGCCAAGCAGTTAAAGCCTCTCTGGTATGGAGGACGATGGCTGAAGTACAAATATGGGGAGGCCTGGCAGATTGACTATACCACACTCCAGCCGACCTGCCAAGGCAAGCGCCATGTGCTTACCATGGTGGAAGCAACCACGAAATGGCTGGAAACATACACTCTGCCCCTCGCCACTGCCCGGAACACTCTCCTGGGCCTTGAGAAATAAGTCTTGTGGTGACACGTCATCCCAGAGAGAACTGAGTCAGACAATGGGACTCATTTCTGGAACAAGGTTATAGATACTTGAGCATGGCATTGAGTGGGTGTATCACATCCCTTATCATGCACCAGCCTCTGAGAAAATCGAATGGTACAATGGGCTGTTAAAAACTACCCTGAGAGCAATGGGTGGTGGGACTTTCAAACACTGGGATACACATTTACCGAAAACCACCTGGTTGGTCAACATGAGGGGATCTGCTAACAGGGCTGGCCCAGCCCAATCACAACTTTTATGTACTGTAGAGGGGGATAAAGTTCCTGTGGTGCACATAAAGAATTTGTTGGGGAAGACAGTCTGGGTTATTCCTGCTTCAGGTAAAGGCAAACCCACTTGTGGGGTTGCTTTTGCTCAGGGACCTGGATATACTTGGTGGGTAATGTGGGAAGATGGGGAAGTCCGGCGTGTACCTCAAGGGGATTTAATTTTGGGGGAAAACAGCCAATGAACTCAAGTGTATGCTGTTGCCTGCTGTATAACACTTTTATAGCCCATCAGCTAGATGCCCATCTCCACCATTCTGGGCTTTGAAAAGAAGGTATGTGCTGTCATGATCATCAGCAGAGAATAAAGTCATGGGAAAAGCTGGCAGCAGCAGAACTGTCTTCAGGTCACCATCAACTGACCCTGACTTCCCTCCAATCATTACCCCAACAAAGAATGAACTTCGATGAAACCAGACAAGCTCAGCAGTGACCAGACGAGTTCAGCGGTGTCATCAGCAGGCAACAGCCCAACACTACACACCATCTGTCCTGCCCTGAAAGACTGTTACAAGAGATGGAGTCTGACATCATGGACTGAATGAACTTTATAGGGATTATAGGGATCCCAACTTTATAGGGATTGGTCCATGGACTAAGGAATGATATCTCTGTGTGTGTGTGTATGTATATATATATATGATACAAAAAGTGATGGTACATTTTTTAAAAAATGGGATCTGAGCATGACATGAATAGTATGGAATAAGGGGTGGATACTGTCCTGGGTTCAGCTTTAGCAGTCATTTTTCTCCTTCTTAGGAGCTGGTGCAATGCTGTGTTTTTGTCTTTAGCCTGAGAACAGTGCTGATAACACACCAATGTTTTTAGTTGTTGCTCAGTAATGTTTACTCCAATCAAGGACTTTTTCAGTGTCATGCTCTGCCAGTGAGGAGGGGAACGGGAAGCTGAGAGGAAGCGGAGACAGGACACCTGACCCAAACTGGCCAAAGGGGTATTCCATACCACAGCACATCATGCCCAGTATAGAAACTGGGGGGAGTCACCCAGAAGGTTCAGATCACTGCTCGAGTCAGGCTGGTTATCAGTTGGTGGGTGGTGAGCAATTGTATTCTCTCCCCGTGTTATTTCCCTTATCATTATTATTATTGGTGGTAGTAGTAGTGGTTTTCTATTATACCTTAGTTACGGGACTGCTCTTATCTCAATCCATGGGAGTTACATTCTTCTGGTTCTCCTCCCCATCCCTCCGGGAGCAGGGGAGAAAAAGGGGGGGAGTGAGTGAGCAGCTGCATGGTTCTGAATTATCGGCTGGGCTTAAACCACGACACCTGCAAAAGATTTTATAATAGCATACTTGTCAGGTAAAAGTCAGTCTATTTTGATTCTTGGGGAACCTTGGCATTTGGAAGCACAATCATAAACATCAGCTTTTGCTCATGTGGAAATTACTGTTGTAGCACAAATTGATAGAAGGAGAAATCAAGCACTTTGGGAACAGTTACCCAGTGAGGGATTTTGTATTTTGAGTAAGATGATGGAACATGAGGTGACAGCCTGACCCATAGCCAATAGTGAGGTATGCAGCCTCACATTCTGTGTAGTATGTAATACTGGCCATGTGTACATATGACAAACCTCTTTAGCTGTTTCTTTCTTTCCTCTTGCTGCCCTAGAGCTTCTCTTCTAGGTTTTTCAGGCTTTTTTTCCCGAAAAGGTCAATCATAGAATCATCATTGAATCACAGAATGGTTTGGGTTGGAAGGCACCTTAAAGATCATCTCCCTCGACCTGCTGGTCATGCTCCTTTTGATGCAGCCCAGGACACGGTTGGCTTTCTGGGCTGCAAGCGCACATTGCCAGGTCATGTTCAGCTTCTCATCAACCAGCACCCCCAAGTTCTCCTCAGGGCTGCTCTCAATCTAATCTCCACCCAGCCTGTATTTGTGCTTGGGATTGCCCCGACCCAGGTGCAGGACCTTGCACTTGGCCTTGTTGAACTTCATGAGGTTTGCACGGTCCCACCTCTCAAGCCTCTCCAGGTCCCTCTGGATTCCATCCCTTCCCTCCAGCATGTCAACCTCACCACACAACTTGGTGTTGTTTGCAAACCTGCTGAGGGTACCCTCAATCCCACTGTTCATGTCACTGACAAAGATGTTGAACAGGATCAGTCCCAATACCAATCCCTGAGGGACATCACTCGTTACCAGTCTCCAGTTGGACATTGAGCCGTTGACCACAACTCTGAGTGTGACCATCCAGCCAATTCCTTATTCACCAAGTGGTCCATCCATCAAAGCCATGTTGGCTGTCACCAATCATCTCTTTATTGTTCATGTGCCTTAGCATAGTTTCCAGGAGGATCTGCTCCACGATCCATGATGCCAGGCACTGAGGTGAGGCTGACTGGCCTGTAGTTCTGGGTCTTCCTTTTTTCCTGTTTTAAAAATGGGGGTTATATTTCTCCTTTTCCAGACTTCTCAAATATGATGGATAGTGGTTTGGACACTTCATCTGCCAGTTCCCTCAGGACGTATGGATGCATCTTGTCAGGTCCCATGGACTTGTGCACCTTCAGGTTCCTTAGATGATCTCGAACCTGATCTTCTCCTACAGCAGGCAGTTCTTCATTCTCCCCATCCCTGCCCTTGCCTTCTGTGACTTGGGCAGCATGGCTGGAGCTCTTGCTGGTGACAACCAAGGCAAAAAAGTTATTGAGTACCTCGGCCTTCTCCATGTCCCGGGTAACCAGGTCTTCTATTTCTTTCCAGAGAGGGCCACATTTTCCCTTATCTTCCTTTTATCCCCAATGTACCTATAGAATCATTTTAAGCTGTTCAAGTATCCAGTGGCCATTCCCACCTCCCTAAGCTTCGCTTGCCTGGTCTTTACTCCAAGCTTCATTCTAGTGCTTAGTCTCTTGATTATATTAGCTACCCATGGCCAATACCAGTAATGGGATAGGATCAGGGGAAAAAAGGACTGCATTGGGAAAGATATAGCTTCTAGTTTTAATTTGGGCTTATGCCAGGCTGTCAAGGAGAGAAAAACTCCAGCAGACTATGTTCTGAGTCTTCTTTAATGTACAGAAGTGAGGCAGTGCTCAATATTTATTGTCTTGTGTTTGTATTCTCCTTCCTGCTTTTTGTCCTCCACACCTCTCAACTTCTACCCTTCCCTTTTGCCTTTGCTATATACTAGCTTGGGAACTTGAACCAAGGTTTGAAACACCTTGGGACTTTCTGTCCATGTAGATGATCTCTCATGGAGCACTCCATGCTGGTGGGCTACAGAGTCACTGCTAATGTTTCCATACTGATACTGGATGGGAAAGTTCCTGAGCATCTGAGGCTGCTGCAATATTTGCCCATTCAATTGCCACATCCTGAGATTCTCCCCCCTTTGAAGATGCTGGGTGTCTTTTAGCTACGTCTCTATATCCCATTACTCCTCTAAACGCTTTCAAGTCATTTCTCACAATGCTGGAATCTTCTGGGTTTGAACTTGACCTTAAAGTGAAATTTTATGTAGTGCTTACACATGCACCCCCTGAGTCTAGGGGTCAGGTCAGTTGGGAACTGTGAACTTTCCCAGTGTTTCAGACCAAGTTCTGCCTCCCAGTGACTCAGTACCAACAAGTCTTCAGGCTTTAGAAAGAGAGCAACCTAGCAGACTTTAAAAGTTACAAGCTTTTATGGTTTGTCAGCTGAGAACTCCTGATACCTGGATCCAAATCCACTGTCCTCTGTACCACCGGAGGGGCTGGGAAGCACTTAGGTTTTGAATCAGTCAGTACCAGAGCTTCCACTGAGTGAGAGTGGGAGCTTTTAGTGGTTTGTGCAATTAAACTTGAGATAAAGAGGGCTTTCAGGCTATAACAACACGTTAAGTTAGGGCATGGTAGAATTTGAAGTCTGTTGTTTCTTGCAGGCACCCTGTAGCACTTACCATTGGCACTCTTGGGCACCATCACAGGCTTGTCTGATGGAGGTTTTTTGGCTGGATCTGGCCAGTGGGTTTCTTTCCCACTGAACAGCCCCTTTCTGAACAGCCTTAAGGTGGTAAGACAGCTTCTCATTTCCAGAAGGTGAGCAGGAAAACTGCACATACACAAAGCAAGATCTGAATACTATAAGAGCAAAAACTAGCTGCAAAGAGAAATAAAAAGTGTTCTGAAGTCAGTCAGAGGAGTTCCCAAGGGTCCAGCCTCCAGTTTACAGTACAGTTTGCCATTTTCTTTTTTTTTTTTAGGAACTTTATAAAAAGCAGTACCAGGGCTTAGATTTCACACTTCTTGGATTTCCCTCTCTTCCCCATCTGAGCTCCTGTCTGCTTTCAGTTACAGGAACCCTAAAAACAGAAGTACTTCCTACATTGTTGCAACGCCCAAGCAGCTGAGCCAGAGCCCAGAAAAGCCTTTGTGTGAAGGTGATGGAACTTATTTCTCTCCCAAAGAAAAGTGTCTTAGTTTCTTAGTCTCAAAGCTATGACATAGGTCCCACTCTGCTTTGGGAGAGGATACAAAGCTGGCTGGAGAAGAGCAGTTAGGTTGCAAGCAGAATTGACTGGAGGCAGATAGCTTGGGTAACCCTTATAAAATGGGTGTGTTTTCCTCTCTGGATTTAGAGAGGTGACTATTTTGGAGGACCTATTGCATGCAGAGAGAGTCTAGAAGGGTTAGAAGAGAAGGATGGTAGTGAAAGAGAAAAGACATCAGCTGTATCCTTCCAACTTTTAACTTGGTTGCCTATCAACAGCTCTGTCTTAAAGAGTCTAACTAACTCTGCCATCAGGAGCTTCGGAGCCTTCTGTACTCTGCTCATCTCCTATTACTGCCTGTCAGGAGTCCCTTAAAGCAGAGTATGGATTTTCTAACAGAAGCCCTAATTGCTACATTGGAACATGACTTATCCTGTTGAGTACATACAGCCCTTGAGTTATCTGAGACAGCAAGAGACAGGTGCCCCCTGAACTTTCCCCTGCATCTGCTCAGCTCTCCAACACCCTGCACACCTCAGTCCCCTAGAGCAAAACCCTTCTGTTGCATTGGTCTCCCCATTTATGTGGCTCTGCTGACCATCGTTAGCAGATGAGTAGTACTGGCTGTGTAATCACCTTGTGAAGAGTTCCCCAGTAAGGCTGGACCCAAAATATTTGACAGAGCATCTTTAGGATCTCTATAAAAAGCAATGGTACATTTTAAAAAAAATGGGATCTGAGCATGACGTGAATGGTATGGAATAAGGGGTGGATACTGTCCTGGGTTCAGCTTTAGCAGTTATTTTTCTCCTTCTTAGGAGCTGGTGCAGTGCTGGTTTTGACTTTAGCCTGAGAACAATGTGAGTGAGCAGCTGCGTGGTTCTGAGTTACCGGCTGGGCTTAAACCACGACAGCTGGGTTCTTTACCATCAGGGCAAGAGTACCTGAGATACGTGTTTATACTGAGTGCATACTATCAGCAAAAGATGCCTCACGGATCATTTAGCATAGAATTTCTGGTCTTTTATCAGAAGAAGCTATTACCTACAGATTTATGGGTCTGCAGATGAGTGTGTCCACAACTCTGTAGCCCTTTAACCCTGATGGAGTGGTGTGTGTAGGGTGGAAATGACCACCAAGGCCAGCAGTGGCAAGTGGCACTTGCAGCTGGAGGTGGCCAGTCTCTTGGTCTTCTGTCACTGTTCAAGGATAAACTTCCCTTCATCTTGCTGTCTGACACAGACACGCGCTGAATGATGGACGGGAGACTGATATTTTTGGACATTTTAATCATCAGAACAAATCAGAGCCATTTTTTCCTGCACATCCAAGTGGATGAATTTAAAGCAATTCCCCTTCCCCTAGATGGAGGGAGCTGAGCTGATGCCAGCACATGCACTATATCCAACTTTATTTTCTTGGAAGTAATTTTCTGTCTAAAAATGCAGCTTTCTCAAAATTCCATAGTTTTCAAGGAAAGTGGTTCTGCTGGAGTTTTTGACAGTGAAAAGCTGAACAGAACAGTTTGAATATATTAATTTTTGCTACATAGCAATAGCAACACTTAGCTGATAAGTGGAAGTGAGAGGAAAATTAAAATTAAAGGAAAAATTAAAAGAGAATATTTTGTCATTACTCTAATGTAAACATGTGATACTGCTTGAGTGAGAGAACTTAATACTATCTATGTTGCATGGAGAGAACCACCTGCCAAAATCTGTTGGCACATTTTCTTTGCAAAAGCCAGTATAACTTCTTGTCATGGCACAGAGGAGAAACCCCAGCATCCAGTTGGCTCTGATGGACGCAGGATTGGCAATGCCAAATAGACATCTAGTGTCAAAAAAGAAGAAAAAAGAAGCCTGAACTAGCATGATCATCATCTCTCCCTTGCACCCAAATTGATGATTCTTCTTTGCAAATGTTCACTACGGTTCCTTGAAGAGGCTGGTGCCAGGCCAGGCACCCACGTAGGCAGTGTGAAAACAGCTCCTGCTCCCCTCCTCTGCAGGGGAGAGTCCTGGATGCAGAATGTGGTTGGCACTGCATGTTTCTCCTAGGAGAGCAGATCCTCCATCTGGCACCTGAGCCTCTCAGAGCAGGCTGCAGGCATGCTTCCTATCAAGCATCTGTCTCCTAGTCCTGTGAATGGGCACACTCCAACCTTCTTCTCACACATTCCTGTTGCCTTGACTTGATGGAAGAAAGTATCACGCAGACACAGGAGGAGCAGCCTCATGGTCTCTGCTTCTCCTCTCTTGTATTTGAATGTGAACAGGAGCAATTTCACCAAAGCCACTGGAGGTGCAAACTGTGAGAGGTAACAGGACCTCTCCATCTATATACTTCTCAGGGTTGGAGATGTTCACCTTCGATCAGAGAGGTGGGGAACAAGAAGGGAAAGTGGAAAGTGTCAGTGAAGAGACTAGAAACATACTTGGGAGGAAAGAGAGGATAATTAATCAAGGACTGAAAGCAGGCATTTATTGTACTTCTGGAAATGCTTCTGAGCTTGAAAGCGTCTGAAGTAGGGGAAAAACTGAGTGTTGCTGTCACGGTCCCAGGAGAGAGGGGCACAGTTCTTTAAGTATGTGAACTTCAGAGGATGCAATCATCTCTTATGGCTATGAGGGCTCTATTTTATTTTAGTTTTAATTAAAAGGATGTTTTGAGGTTTTCCCAATAGCTGTTTCATTTCATTCTCTGATCTAGTCAGAAATCAACTTCTAAGAAGGACTGGACCTGGAGAATAATTCAGTGGGGAAACACTAATGAATCTCTGTTGGAGATACGGGATAAATACAGCATACGGGGACTTCAGCACCGTGGGGACACACCCAGCGGGGCACAAGGGATCTCTGCAATGGGCAAGTTACTCCCCACTCCCTACTTGGGTACTTGGAAGGTACTCTGAATGTGTCTTCCAGGAGGGGAAACCTGGCATTTCTCTTCTGCCTGAAATGCCATCTGGGAGCAGCATGCCTATGCTTTCCACTTCAGCTCCATGAACACAATTCCTATGCATAACTGTCTGAGCATCTTTAATCTCTGAAGATCTCTGTGACTTCAATTGCTTCCTTTGACGATATAAATAATGTGGTCTATTCTTAGCTTCACAGCATTATATTCAAATCTTTATCTAAATTCTGCAGAATTTTCCATTTCAGATGTTTGGGCTTCCAGAGGCAGACTGCTGCTTATCCCACGCATGTTATTCCTTTGATACATTATCTGAAAATTTAATTATCAGACCAATTACTGATTTTTCTGAAATTTACAGGGAAAACATTAAAGTTTGATTAAGTGAGAATTCCCACTGGACTGATCAGTAACGAGACCAAAATTAAATTGTATTTTTAATAGCTTTGCCATGTTGCAACCCATGAGGAGTAGCTGAATGTGAAAGCCTGTTGCCAAAAATCAAAGCTCTGAACACTGAGCAGTGAAAGATGTATTTAACTCATTGGAAAAATGAATATATGTGATGCTCTGGTGCCAGAGCAGGGACAGGCCAGGGGGTGTCAAAGGTGGCAGCGCTAAGAGGGAGCACTTCACATTAATTCTACATGCAGCTGAGCTTCAGTGGCAACAAGATGGGGTCCTAACCTTCGGTGTTACAAGGTGCTGAACAACATCACATGGAAGAACAAAGCAACAGGAAGATAACCACTTCTTATCTGGAACTGGATCTACAACAAAATGATACAGTATTGTCACCCCATGGTAACCCAAGAGACAACAGGCTGCTCCAGGCATCAGTCTTAGATGCCTTGTACCAGAACGAGGAGAACAATGGTCATCTCTGAAACGCACATCAGGATTACTGGTTGTGAGGCACATGCACCTAAAAGACACTTTTACAGGGTGCAAAGGTTTATCCCTTATAGCTAACTGGAGTATGAACCCAACTCATTATAGACAAACATCTGCCTAATTATGCCCTCCCAAAGATTGGACTGACACAGCACTTGCACAGGCAGTTCCTTTGCTTCTGGAACTTCCAGGTGTAAAAAAAGCAAATTAATTTTAAACATTTGCTTAGGGAACAGGTGAATCAGCAAAGAGTAGAGGACAGAGATGCAGATATATACAGTTGCATCATCAATTACATGACTGAAAACAGCTTAGAAACCCAGTCAGCTGCTGGTTTACAAGCTTAGTAAGAAGGTGCAGTGCCTGTGCAAGGTCTCTCTTTGGGCCTTGTGCCTTCTCTGAGTCTGTGCAGTACCCAGAACTACATTCCATAGAAAGGGAAAAAACAGCCTCTTCACAGCAGCAGGGAAATATTTATGAACACAAAATAACCCTGCCACTGTTCATTACCCCAGCTGGGGGACGAGGACAGTTCATTTAAAATGGAAAAGCTCCTTAAATTGCAAGTCCATCAGGCTGGCCTAGTGGGGTAGGATGGAGAGTTTGGTGGTGTAGGTTATGCATGGGGTTTTTTTTTTCACTCGTTTGACAAGCTCCTAATGTTGGAGGGGGTTTTGTACAGCTTCTCACAGAAATGAAGAAGGAAGAGGAAAAAAAACTTGCTGAGGTGCAGTGAGATATCACATCACACAAACTCTGGTTTGAGGACAGATGGGCAGGTGAAAGCAGCATGACTAAGGGTGAAAAGAGGAGAATTAGCACTCCCACAGAGGAAGCAAAGATTGGTCCAGCACACGGAAGCTGGGCAAAGGACCAGCACCTGACACCACAGCCCAGAAGGCTGCTCGTTGCAGAACATGGTGCCTTAAGAGCGTGTTATCACTGATCCAGCAATGTGCAAAGCTTGCAGATGGATTTTGAAGGCAAGACTCACCAGACCCATCACAATAAACAGAAATCAGGTTGACACAATATCGCCTGCTGTAAACCATGACCTCTTCAGATGAGACTCTAGAGGAAAGACACAGACTCATCTCTTGGGGCTTCAGCAGAACATTAATTACAGATGCAGCCAGATGATTCCTAGTCCAGCCAGAGAGCAGAAGAGCTTTGTGTGGAGCTGAAGAATGAGCCAAAACACAGGCCAAGCCAGGATCAGCGCATGCAAGGACAGATTGCTCAGTCAGGCTTTCCAGGGAGAAAGCATCAGAGGAGGGATGCAGGGCCGTCAAGCACACAGCATCCTTCCCCAGCTCAGGGCTGGCTTACTTTTCTCTTCGGTGTGAGGAGCCCAGTGTTGGCTGGAGAAGAGCAGCCGAGCATCCATGACCTTTGAAGAGACAGTGGCACTTTTTTGTGGGAGCAGAGAAGCATTTACAGCGGCACCGTGGCTGACCTCCAATGTGTGCAGATTACTTTTTGCCTCCTTAAATATTCTTTGCGGTGAGCTCTAGAAATGCCAAAAGTGCTGGAGCAGCTCCAGCTGAAACAGATAACTTGGTATTATTCATTTGGAGAAGCAATATTTTCACTTCCCATCCTAAACTGTTGCACGTGGTAACTGGGCTGTTCGATAGCCCCTGTGTTTAACCACGGTGGCAGCTGCGTCCCAGCCCTTGGCACAGTGGTAGCTCCAGGGTAAATAAGCAGTTTGCACCAAGTTAGAAGCACCAGGGAAACCTCCCATCTCTTTATCAAACTCACTGGGCTGTAGGTGGCAAATAACTTCTTCAATTCCCAAATGGCTTCAAAATGTAGTGGCTACAGAGAGGCAAATTAGTAATTTTATGCTCTAAATACTTAATGTCAGTTCTAAAAAAGAAGAGATGGAAGGATGTATGGGAGAAGTGGATCGGGATGCAGCCAAAAACAAACCCCATCCTCATCTGGTATAAATCGATGCAGAGCAGTAGTGGAGTGATGCTGGTTTATACCCACTGCATCGCTGACTGAGCAGTGTTACAGAAGAACAACCCATATGATACTTGAAATATTTATACTGAAAACCAACAGTCTCCTCTCATTTCTGACCAAGCAGAATTTGAAATGGAGGCAAAAAAGATGACTTCAAACATGCTGCCTGCTGACAGGATGAGGGACATGAAAGGCACAGCATGAGGCTTTTCTCCTTGGTGTGGGAAATGAGGAGGGGAGAGATAGGAAGCTGGCATTGCAGAAAGGAATTGAACAACAAATCAAGGACCAACAAACACAGGCCATGGTGTGCCTTGAGAGGGATCAGTGTGGCAGCTTTGCGACATGGGCTGACTGAGGCAGCAGTAATGTGGACCGGAAATGGTGGAGCTCACAGCTCTCACCCTGGGATGGGCACAGGAGCTGCTCAGAGCCAACTGGTCCAGCCGGTGGGTATTGTATCCATGGGCTTTGAGCTGGGAATGGAGCCTGGCACCCCAACTCTTTCACTCGTTTGATTAGCTCCTTTTCCTTTGGCAGCTGAAAGGTCTCTTGGCAGCACCAGGACTTCACATCTTGTTGAGCTGAATAGGAGGGAGCAGGGTTTTGGCAGGGACAAAAGAACATACCACTCCATCAATGGCCTCATTATGGAATGCTGTGGCTTGCAAGGAATGGCAAAAAGCGATGCAGAGCTTTCTTCTGGTAGGGAAACAGGTTGGAGATGCATTTCCAGCTTGACCTATTACTCTGAAGATATCAGCTCAAAGGGAGGTTGAAAGCTTGACAATTTTTATCTGTGAAGGAGATGTGAGCGTGTATTGTCTATCCCTGAGCCGAGGGTCTGGAAGCCAGCCTTTGTGTGTGTGTGTCTGTCAAGAGTGAACAAGTGAGCTAAGCCATCTGAAGAAGGATGGTGGCACAGAAAATTAAGGGACAGGCAGGTTTTTAGGAAATGGTTGGAGTGCCCCAGCCTGCTCAACAGGTGCTCAGCACCTCATCATGTTAGGATCAAAGGTAACAGCTGTATTATCTCCTGTTCATGCCTCTTGAAAAGCTAAAACAACACGAGAAATCAGCCAGGAAACACTCTGAAGAGGTAGCTGGTCACACAGCTGGATGCATTTTAGAGCTCTAATTCATTCTATAAATTTATTATAGTATAAATCAATACTATTTATTCATTCGGATAGTGACAAGACTGTTCATGCAGATGCCATTTAATGACCTGAGCAGATACATTTTTAAAGACATCTAGGTGAGAATTTTTAACAAGCCCATAATAATGTATCCTGCAAAGTCTATTTTCTCTATTGTCATGTCCAAGTGAGGGGATTTTCAGGAACATTCATTGTTCCCAGTTGATAACAATCTACCACCAAGCCTGGAGTCAATCAGGTTAGGTCAATACCAAGTGATCTGGAAAAGCCCAACCCCTGTCTTAATATTATGAACTATTTTGAGAGCCAGTTGTACAAAGGGTGGCACAAACCACACATGTATGTCATGTTGAAGTGGGGCTGAGTGCTTTGAAAACAGCCCAAGAGTATTCATGAGTGAAAACTTGATGTGGCCTGGGGGAATCATTAGATGTAGAAGTGAAGTTCAGCCACATAAGGATGAAAATTACAGGAGTGGAAGGTGATCCAGGAACACTGCAAAGGAGTTTAGGGCTGAAAATTATCAAGTGTACAATATGCTTGGTGGGTACTTGTAAGAAGGAAGAACTGGGGACAAAAGGATAAAATAGCTGTAGGGGTTTTGATGCAAATGTCCCAAGTCCCGTGCTCTCCTGATCTGTAAAATCAAGTCTTGTCCATGACTGGTCCATCCCCAAGCCCCAGGAGCTCCCAGTTGTCTGGGCTTGCCCCCCACTAAGTGTCCCCTGGGAAGAGGGGGAGCAGAGTGACACATCAGCCTGGTTGTTTTCAGATTTTCCAACAGCCTCCCTGCCCTGGGCTCTGCAACCAGTGCCTGCAGGCATGCTGCCTGTTCACCCCGGCAGCATCCTCCCATGAGACCAGGGAGGGTGACAAACTGGCACTGCCTGTCACATGCCCAGTTGGGCTGGGGCTGCGGGTGGGAAGATGTGGTGACAGTAGACAGGGCTGCTGTACTTCCCTGCAGGCAGGCTTCACGTGGCTGGAGGCAGCCCTCCATGGTCCATTTGGGATTGAGTGCACCCTCAGTAAATTTGCAGATGACACCAAGTTGGGTGGGAGTGTTGATCAGCTGAAGGATAGGAAGGCTCTGCAGAGGGATCTGGACAGGCTGGATCAATGGGCTGTGGCCAATGGTATGAGGTTCAACAAGGCAAAGTGCCAGGTACTGCATTTGAACCACAACAACCCCATGCAATGCTCCAGGCTTGGGGAAGAGTGGCTGGAAAGCTGCTCGGTGGAAAAGGACCTGGGGGTGCTGATTGATGGAGCTGAACATGAGCCTGCAGTGTGCCCAAGCAGCCAAGAAGGCCAATGGCATCCTGGCCTGTATCAGAAATAGCATAGCCAGTAGGGCCAGGGCAGTGATCATCCCCCTGTGCTCAGCACTGGTGAGGCTGCACTTCAAGTATTGTGTTCAGCTCTGGGCCCCTCACTACAAGAAAGACATTGAGGTGCTGGAGCAGGTCCAGAAAAGGGCAACAAAGCTGGTGAAGGGTCCGGAGAACAAATCTAATGAGGAATGGCTGAGGGAACTGGGGGGGTTTAGTCTGGAGAAGACTCGGGGGGACCTTATCAGTCTCTACAACTACCTGAAAGGAGGTTGTAGTGAGGTGGGGGTTGGTCTCTTCTCCCAAGTAACAAGTGATAGGACAAGAGGAAACGGCCTCAAGATGTGCCAGGGGAGGTTTAGACCGGATATTAGGAAAAATTTCTTCACAGAGAAGGTGGTAAGGTATTGGAACAGGCTTCCCAGGGAAGTGGTGGAATCACCGTCCCTGGAAGTGTTCAAAAACCGTGTAGATGAGGCCCTCAGTGACATGGTTTAGTGGTGGTCTTGGCAGTGCTGGGGTAATGGTTGGACTTGTTGATCCTCAAGGTCTTTTCCAACCTAGTTGATTCCATGATTCTATGAAATGCTATCATCTCTGGGCAGGGTGATGGCGGCCAAATCCCAGCCTTGCTCTGCCAGGAAATTCCACAGGAATTCTCTGGGGTTAAGCTAAATTAAAAACATTTCAAGGAGGGGGAGTGAGAAGCAACCTCATAATCTCAAAACTTGTTCAGTAGATCTCTGCTTGGCATACTGAAATGAATAATAAATAGCAGTTGTCCATCCATGTGGATGGATTCACTCTGCCCACAGCAGAGGGTGCAAAGAAAAAGTGTGAGGGGAGCATTTCCCAGCAGCTCTCCCTTTGCAAAGCTCTTGCTCACATGGTATTGACAGAGAAGGTACAAAGGAAAGACATTAGTCAAATAAAATGTTTTAACATCAGGGAGATCAATGGCCGAGTTGTTCATCATCCCAAAGAGTCTCTAAGGAAAAGGAGAGGAAGACTGCAAGCCCGAGGCTGGCTCCAGCCCACGGCAGAGAACAGCACCAGCACACACCAATGCCCTCCTGGCCACCTCAGGGAAATTCCCAGGCTTCCTTCTTCCCTCCCATGTTGAGAGCACACCCCTGGTATGGTGGAGTTCCATGTGGGTTGTGCTGTTGAGGAGCTGGGAGCCAGCTCCAGAGTAGCTCCTGACCCAGTGCCTGTCATGTTCCCAGGGCATCTATGCTGCCTCCTGGGACATGGAGGAAAAGCTCCGGCAGCTCACTTGGCATCATGATCCTAAGCTTTTAGGCATTCCCATGAGACAGGAAGGAGAGGAAAGGCAAGAGCAGGGCATCTGCAGGCAAGCTTCTCGGCTGGTGCTGGGGAGCTTCTCCTCTCCCAGGCTGATATCAATCCCATCAATTATCCTAGGGGCATTTTACTGTGGCAGTCACTTACAGAAGTGCAACATGCACATTAAATAGCACCATGGTGGAGCCACAGATCTGCCCTCTTCGAGGTTGGGTGCTGTCAGACAGGGCCACAGGTGTCACCGGTGGGACATGGAGGGCAGAAGAGGGGTCTGTGCTCTCCCCATGCCTGAAGCCTCAGGTCCACTAATCTGGGAAAGGACCAGCTCGAAAAGCTGTAAGAGCAAACCCACCCTGCAGCCGTAGTGATTCTGCAGCTTGGATTGCACACATATCCATGTACTGCATAGCTCTGGAAACCTTAAAAATGGGTGAAAACATGTTTCTTTCCTAATGGGAAGACCCAGAGGGATGCTCCAGTGCCCTGGCACCTCCAGCCTCACTGCCCTGGGCTGTGGAGGGGAGGAGGCAGCTCCAGCAGTAGGAACCTGGGGTGGTTAAAATCAGCCCTGGCTGAACAGCTCCTGGGACCCAGGAAGACTCTGCCTCAGACAATGGATTATTTTGAACTAGCTGGAATCTTCAAACACTGTAGCTTAAAAAAAAGGGGGAAAGAAAATAGCCGATTTGTGCAAGCTCCCCTGCTCCCATTAAGTTGGTAGAGGTGGTGCTATGCATTTCAATGGGGGCAGGACTGTGCTTCTCATGAGATAAATTGCACCCTGTCCCTTTGCATGCTCTGTGCAGCTAGTCCTGGCTTGCTCAGCTTTGCTCTTTTCTGGCTCCCCTACGAACACTCCTCCCTCCCTGATACACTCCGCCACAGATTTTTTTGTTGTTGTTGTCATTGAGCTATTCATTTTCCATAGGCTGTCTTTATTCCCCTGGCCTTTTGCAGCTAGGAGACAAGATGTTGCCTTGGAAACAAAGCCCCTTAGATATTTGGAGTCTCTGGGATTGCTCTGTCTGCTCCCTTAGTACTTTTAGGTTATTTTTATTAACCACACAAAGATGCAGCTAGCTCGTAGTCAAGACAGAAAGTAGCCCTGGGAGGTGGAGGGAAGGTGAGGGTCTTACTAGCATTGCTCACTCCACTGGGGATATGTCTTTTGCAATACACCACAGGCTGAATGCCTGCAAGAGAAACAGCATCTACAGAGAGTGCTGCGCACGCATGGCTGGGGCTGGGGCTGGCTGCAGGCAGAGCTGTAGGAGCACCAGGAGAGAAAAACCAAAAGGAAGAGAGACGGGAAAGAAAAGAGGAACTAAGAATGGCAGACATGGGGTTGTTGGGGTTTCTGACAATCCAACCAACCGACTGTGCCATGGAGGGACCACCACACACGCTGCTGCTGAGGTGTACATGGTGGCTATAGGTCTGCTCTGCTTATTTAAAGGAAATTAGATTTCCAGACCCATTAGACAACTGTAAAAGTTTCTGCTCCAAGGTTTTACTGACCTGGACAATTCTGCTCTGTGCCACAGGGCAAGTCAGGGGCAGCAGAAACAGAGCCCAGCCTGAGCTTTGCTCCCAGCCAGGCGGGTGGAGCATGCTGGCTCCTCCTGACCCAAATCCATCTGTGTGAGAGGTCTGACCCCTTCCTTGTACAAGGGAGCTTTGGGAGGTGGTGAGAGGCTGCACTGTTGCTAATTCCCCTTATCCAGAGGCATCACTGCCAGAATGACACTGCCAAATCCCGATCCCTCCATAGAGAACATTTTGGAGTAGGTTTCTACTCCTGCAAAGATGTAAAAAAAGAAACTTTAGTCTGAGAACAATGCTGATAACACACCCATGTTTTAGTTCTTGCTAAGTAATGCTTACCTCGATCAAGTACTTTCCAGTCTCACATGCTCTGCCAGTGAGGAGGGGCACAAGAAGCCAGGAGGAAGCAGAGACAGGACACCTGACCCAAACTAGCCAAAGGGGTATTCCATACCACAGCACGTCATGCCCAGTATAGAAACTGGGAGGGGTTACCCGGAAGGCCCAGATCGCTGCTTGGGTTGGGCTGGGTATCAGTCAGCAGGTGGTGAGCAATTGTATTGGGCATCAATTGGGTTTATTGGGGTTTTTTTTCCCTTTCCCCTTTTAGTTTTATATTCTCTCCCCTTGTTATTTCCCTTATCATTATTATTATTTGTTGTAGCAGTAGTGGTTTTGTATTATACTTTAGTTATTGGACTGTTCTTATCTCAACCTGTGGGATTTACATTCTTTCGATTCTCCTCCCCATACCCCTGGGAGTGGGGGGGGGGGGGGGAAGAAGGAGGGGAGTAAGCAAGCAGCTGCGTGGTTCTGAGTTACTGGCTGGGCTTAAACCATGACACCTTCCACTAGACCAGGTTGCTCCAAGCCCCATCCAACCTGGCCTTGGACAGTGCTAGGGATGGGGCAGCCACAGCTTCTCTGGGCAATCTGTGCCAGTGCCTCACCACCCTCATAGTAAAGAATTTCTTCCTAATACCTAACCTAAATCTCCCTTATTTCAGCTTGAAGCCATTCCCCCTTGTCCTGTCCCTCTCCAGCTTTCTTCTCGGCCCCTTTAGGCACTGGAAGCTGCTCTAAGGTCTCCCTCGATTCTTCTCTTCTCCAGGCTGAGAAGGAGATGAAGGGCTCCTGATAAGAAAGTTCCTGTATTTATTACTACACCTGGGCAGAAATGAATTTGCTAAAAAACAGAGTCTAAAAGAAACCAAAACCATTTGTAAAATCTGGTCAAATGTACAGGTAGTCATGGCCAAGAGGAAATTATATGAAAATTTGGAGAATTTTTCAAAAGGATTTTGCATTCCTGAAAGGCCAAAGTGATTTGGTTTTGTTCGTTTTTCCAATTTTTCATTTGGAAACCAAATTTTTGCTTGAAAATTGACCTACATGTAAAATAATAATTCTTGAGCCTACCAAAATACAAAATATTTTGGTAGGGCTCAAGGCCAGTGCTTTGGCTGGATATGAAATGAAATTTTGTGGAAGATGTGAGGTCCACAGAAGAATGCAGGGGAACAGGTTGAATCCAAGATGATTTTTCACACCATCTAATTTTTTGGCTCTGCCACCAAGGGAAAAATCCAGGATTATTTGGCTGCTGTGATACCTGCTCTCACACCAGCAATGAAAGAATGAGGAGAGACGACAATGGACCCTACACAATTCAATGTGAACCAAGCAGAAGCCACTTTATTGTTCCCACGATCCCTTTATATACAGAGTTTTCTATCTCTACACGCGGTCACGCACCTTTTGATTGGTAAAAGCCCTCTTGCACGAGGCAATCATGCGGCTCAGTAAGTGTCCTTATTGGTTCATCTAATTCCTGGTGTTCTTCCCATGTATCTGACTGCAGATATTTTCTTCCTCTTATCTTCTTCTTGGTATGTGGCTACGTGTTTAGAAGAAGCTCTCTGATGGCTGGTTCACATCCTCTTATCTTCTTCTTGGTATGCGGCTGCATGCTTAGAAGAGGCCCTCATATGGCTGGCTCATCACATGTCCACTGTCCTCCAAATATGACCCCACAATTCCCCCTTTTTCTCTTTGAACCAGCCAAACTTTCTTCAAGGAATTAGTAATCATGTTAGACACTCCCTTTAAGATACAGGGAACGATTAACAATACAATCACAATTATACTTAAAATTACAATGCCTTGTTTACGAAGATCTAAAAGCCATCCCGTTATGCCCCAACCCCTTAACCACTTATCTAAACCAGAATTGACCACTGTTAGTTTGTTCATGTTGTCTTTTATCTCCTTGAGACTTTTATGAATTGACTCCGAATGGTCAGACAAATTCATACAACACATCCCTTCAAAATCCTCACACCCGTGACCCTGTGCTAAAAGCAAAAATCAATTGCAGCTCTATTTTGCAAAACAGCGCGTCTTATGCTATCTATCTACATCATTAAGCATTTGCGTAAGTTCTTCTGACGTTAAATTTATCTGCTTTGTGGCCCAACACCCTAACTCAGTCACGTCTCCTAATGCTTTTGCTGCAGCTACTTCAGGTGCAAACAAGGAGGCGATAACTCGAGACGGCACATCCCAAAATTGTACCTGATCATTACAATCAGGCCTCAGTTGTATCCTTGCTGACAAGTAATATTGAGCTCTAACTTAAACAATATGTCATTTGACACATATCCCTTGAACCATTGTGACTGATAACCTTCTACCCCATGCGTGCCCTAGAACTTCAATAATACCATCTGACCCCACAATACTCGCAAACACACAAACTCCAAGGCTCCCAAGTTCCACAGTTATGGCACGGAGTCCTTAGGTGCTGGGGTGTTTTCGGGTGGGTCATGCAACTTTTCTTGCCATGGCTTTACCCACTTGGCTGGTATCCATCTGGTTCCTGTATCCGTAACAACACATGCATATCCTCTTCCCCATGTGATTAACTTATCTGGTCCTTCCCAGGCCCCTATTATCCCGTTTTTAATCATTACCTTACATTGTCTGCTCTTAACTTCTTCCAACCCTCCTTGTAGACCAGCCCCGTGTTTTACCATTGGTGGCACCAAGCTATCTTGCGGCAATCGTAAGAAATTTAACACATATAGGACTTTGTTTAATCTATCTGTTGGTGACATAGTACTTTCTCCCCCTTTTTGTTTTTGAAGCAAATGCTTCAATGTCTGATTCATACGTTTGACCATAGTCTGACCGGTAGGTGAATGGGGTGTACCCGTCACGTGAGTAATGCCCCAGAGCTGGAAAAACGCTTGCGTGGAATGAGCTACATAGCCAAGGCCATTGTCAGTTTTGATTTCTCGTGGCATGCCAAGGGCCACTATAGCCGAATGCATGTGACGCTGCACATGTTTGCTAGATTCGCCAGTCTGAGCTGTAGCCCAAACTGCAAGAGAAAAACAATCCAGGCAGACATGCACATATTTTTGTTTACCGAATTCTGGGACATGCGTAACATCCATTTGCCAAA
Source organism: Strigops habroptila (assembly GCF_004027225.2). Lineage (NCBI taxonomy): Eukaryota > Metazoa > Chordata > Aves > Psittaciformes > Psittacidae > Strigops > Strigops habroptila. The sequence continues at coordinate 26,576,900 of NC_044301.2, forward strand.
TTTCTAAAGGTCCAGTACCATGAGGATTGACTCCAGGAGCCAAGCCTCCGGTATACTGTTGACAATCAGGGCATGACTGGACAATGCCCGGGGCATCTGATTCAGACAGCCCGAATTGGTGGCGCAGTACTTTGACTGACTGGTGGAAAAAATCATGAGACTGTCTGGCTTGTGCGAACCGGTCCGTTGAGGGAGCCGCCCATAGCGGCACTACCAGCTTGTCGGCTCTCCGGTTGCCTTCCGCTGAGCCTTCGATTATTCCTGTGTGACTCCGAATATGGGTGATAAAATATTCACATTGTCTTTCTGACAGCAATAGCCACAACCTCTGAAATAGTTTGTACAATACCTCATTGTTTCTCTCTTTCAGCAATGCTCATTCTATACGTGATACAACTCCTACTACATACAGTGAATCACAAACAACACTGACTGGTGTTGTCTTCCATCGAGCAAGCACTTCTACCACGGCTCGCAACTCCAAATGTTGTGTGGAGCCTTGACAGTCTGTTAAAACTACATCATGCCATTGCCCGTTGGCCTGCCACGTGATGGCAGCCTTTTGAGATCTTCCTCCTGCATCTGTAAAGACTGTAGCACTGTCTACCGGACGTGCAGAGCATCTAGGTTGCTCTTCTATTTGACAGGAATGTAGTACACTAAAAAACTTGTGTGGTGGATAGTGCACCTTTACTTCACCCGAAAAATCCAGCAACGCCACTTGCAATAAAATACACTGGCGCAAAGCCCAAGCTAAATATTCTGCCACTAAAGGTATTATGATAAAAGATGGTTCTTTCCCTGCTATTTCAACAATTCGATTTCGCCCCCTCATGATTAATTGTGCTAGTGCCTCCATTCGTGTTGTAACTGTCCACTTTGACTGTGCCGATAAACACACCCACTCTAATAACCGCAAAGGATCTCTTCCAGGAATCCATTGCAGTATTACAGCAAAAGGGTGCTGCTCACTACTGATTATTGCTAAACCTATCCCATAATCAGGGTTCCAGCGATGGGTGTGGGCCTTACTAACTTTTATGCTAATCTGTTGCAAAGCCTCTTTGGCCTCATTTGTCAATGTCCGGGGTGCGTTTGCACCACCTCCTCCCCTGAGTAACCTCATCAGAGGTGCCAACTCCTCATTGGTAATACCGCATAGGGTCCTCACCCAGTTTAAATCTCCTAACAATTTTTGTACATCATTCAAGGTGTGGATCTCCGTCCGGAGTTCTACCTTTTGAGGTCGAACAATTGCTTTGTCGATTTCCCAGCCAAGATACTTCCATACTTCTGCTTTTTGTATTTTTTCAGGGGCCAATTGTAGCCCATTTGACTGCAACACATTTTGTAATTCAACAATCAATTGGTCTCCATTCAGCTGTTTTCCAGCTATCAAAATGTCATCCATGTAATGATAAATAAGCAAGTCTGGATGCGCTTCATGTACCGGAGTAAGTGCCCAGGCCATGTAAACCTGGCACATGGTTGGTGAATTTTTCATGCCCTGTGGTAACACTACCCAGTGGTACCTTTTCATAGGTTCACTTTTGTTTACGCTCGGTACAGAAAAAGCGAATTTCTGATAATCTTCTGGATGCAGGGTAATGGTAAAAAAGCAATCTCTTAAATCGATAATTAAAATGTCCCAATTTTTCGGAATCATATTTGGGGAGGGTAATCCAGGCTGTAACGCCCCCATATCCTCCATGACCTCATTAATTTTCCTCAGATCATGCGATAGGTGCCATTTGCCACTTCTCTTTGGAATTGTAAAAATTGGGGTATTCCAAGGGCTTGTGGTCGGTTTAATGTGACCTTTCTCTAATTGCTCCTGTCCCTTTCCAAAGCTAAAATTAAGGGATCTGGCAGAGCTCTCTTAATTCCACATTCCTTCTGCCACTCCTGCTGGTTTCTTAACGTGAAAAACATATCTGCATACGTTACTTCCCTCTGTTGATATCCCATTATTAATTTTACACACACACACACAAGGGATCCCACAAACACACTCCACACAACTACAATACCTAAAACACAAACAAAATCCAATTAGACAAACAACTATTAATGACACAATCACAACATACAGTGCAGCCTTAACCATATTATATCGTCAACACCAAAATCGTTACCGTGATAATCCACAATACTAGGTCAAATACCAGCAAGTCACAAACAGAAACAAATCCAAATGTATACCAATCGAGCGCTAGCAGCTGGGTATGTGCCTTTACCTACGAGATTTCCATATCTCGATTTACAGAAGGCTCCAAACAAAAGGTTAACCCACCAAAATCCAAACTTCAAACAGACTCCTGTGCAGGACGTCTCCTACGACTTACGGAATGTTAACCAAAACAAAACAATATTTACAAAAGAATACCTTCTTAAAGATGGTACTTGTCTGCTCCTGCAGTGATCCGAGTGAGTCGAGGGGTCCCTCCGGGAAAATTCCCCGGTGGCCCTAGGGAGCCCTGTTCTCAGCGGGTCCTGCAGCCGAGCAGAGAGGGTCCCATCTGGGGTGCCAAAGTGATTCGTAGAATTCATTAAGAACTTGCCAACTTAATTAGTTCGGTAACACTGCTGGCATAAATGAGTGATTTCTCCTCGTCCTTCTACTTATCAGTTAACTTCGCTACATCACCTCCTGAACATCTGCTTAGTTTCAGCTACTCCTTAGCTACAATCCTGTTTTGGCTACAATAAATTTTGTGTGAAGGTCATAAGGTTCCAAAACTATGTCAGCTACAACGATTCATCTTAGACAAGGACCCTTATTGGAAAGTTTTGCTGTTATATACAAAGCCACCAAGCTTAAAGTTACTTAGAACTAAATTTTCTTATTTACAAAAGATTATATTGCATTTTGTACTTCCTTGTCTCAAATCCCCCTTTTTTCTATCCTTTTGCAAATTCTTTTGCAATTATTTTTTTTTTTCACTAACGCATTCTGAATAATCCCTCTCCATCGTCGTGTTGGGTCCCCGTCAGTTTTAGCAGTTTCGCCTCTTGCCTCCCCCCACCCCCTGGAGCTTCCCGCAGCTTCACCTCTTGCCTCCCCCCACCCCCTGGAGCTTCCTGCAGCTTGCTATCGCACCCTCCTCCTCCCCCCTGTGTTCTTCTCGAGCAATCTTATCAATTTCCAAGTCCTCCAACTTTCGAAGTAGTTTCTGCACCCAGTCCGGTTCCCTGTGGGGCTCGAGCGTGGATGATTTTCGCGGAGACATTGGTGGGGGAGGCATGGACGGAGGGGGAGGTGGAAAAAGCGATGGCTGGCTCTTGGAGTGAGATGGGTTGGGTGGGATGGGCGGCAGCTCTCCCCTGGGTGGCTTTTCTACGCAGGGGTCGGGAGGCAGTGGTACGGACCAGGATTCATTCACTTCCATCCCCTCCTCTTTCCGGGGATCCACCTCGTCCTCTATTGGAGGTGCCGATGGGGCAGCGGGGGAAGGGACAGGGAGCCGATTGAAAACTTTGATCTTACACGATGGGGGCTGTAAAGCTATAAAAGCTCCGGCAGCAGCTGATTGCTCCGCCCTCATTGCTTGAAGGGTCATTAGAATCAGCTTCCAAGTTGTTGCTAGTCCCTTAGCTTCTTTGTTGCCATAGCTTACGGCATCCCATAACCATTCCCCAAACTTTTCCCAAGTTTCGACCTTAAAAGCAGCCTGTGGATCTGGGGGAAACCCATTCTCTTGGCACCATATTAATAAGTTTCGGAGCACAAGCTCATCATGTTTAATTCCTCTCTTGGAGAGTATATGTAGGAGCAGTTTCACAATCGCACTTTCTTCCTTTGTTACACTCTGCCCCATCTCTTATTACCGGCTGCTCACCTCTAAGGGTGTCCCGTTGCAACGTACATTCTTTTTCTTCACGGGCCGTCCTCCGATCCGTCCTGACTCCAGTCCCGCTGGCTCGGCTCTCCAGCCGGTCCTCTCCTTCAGGGTTGCTCCCGGTACTATCGTATGACGATCACGTCAGGGTCACCAGCTGAGGAGAGACGACAATGGACCCTACACAATTCAATGTGAACCAAGCAGAAGCCACTTTATTGTTCCCACGATCCCTTTATATACAGAGTTTTCTATCTCTACACACGGTCACGCACCTTTTGATTGGTAAAAGCCCTCTTGCATGAGGCAATCATGCGGCTCAGTAAGTGTCCTTATTGGTTCATCTAATTCCTGGTGTTCTTCCCATGTATCCGACTGCAGATATTTTCTTCCTCTTATCTTCTTCTTGGTATGCGGCTACGTGTTTAGAAGAAGCTCTCTGATGGCTGGTTCACATCCTCTTATCTTCTTCTTGGTATGCGGCTGCATGCTTAGAAGAGGCCCTCATATGGCTGGCTCATCACATGTCCACTGTCCTCCAAATACGACCCCACACAAGAAATAGTTTGGAGACACTGGTCAGGCAGAAGGCTTGGTTACAGACACCAAACCCACCAACTGCTGTAGCTGTTTCAGTGGAGAGCAGTAAGAAATCCCTACCCAGATATCCCAGTTATGGGTTACAAAGAAGAGAAGAGGCAATGAGGAACTGAAATGTAGCAGGATTGGGGTGGGCTGGGGGGGATTTTCCCTCTTCACCTTGTCATTTAAGTATATATCTTCAACACAGATCATCAATAAAATAGAAGCATAAAATGAAACGAGGCTCTTTCTGATTGAAACACTGTCTCTTCCTTCAGGGACAGATGACTGTAACCCACAGACTTAGTCCTTCATTGTAGGAGTCACTGATAAATCTGCTAGATTAGTTCTAGAGTGGAGATTAGCACCCAATGTTCAGCATCAAGCTCTGAGCATTAAACTAATTACTGGGTTCCAGCACTGCACAGCTTCCCAGTGTGGAATCATCATACATGAGCGGCATTGATCCAGAGATGTAAAATAATACAGCTTTGTCCTGGGAATGCTCCCACCATAGGGGCTGCTTTCCCTTTCTGTTCCAAAGACAAAGCTTGTTTCCTGCTTTGTGGTGGGAAAGCTTGGCACAAAACCATGTCCCCTCTGCCCTGCCACCCTTACGTACTCGCTCGGAGGGGTGTTGGTGTGGAAAATCTTAAAGACATTTGAAGAGTGGAAGATGTGCAGGCTAGAGCTGTCAGGAATTCCCAAATCCAGAGCAGATTCACAGAGAATCACCATCACTCCCACTCAGCTCATCCTCAGCCATCGCTTTGCGATGAATAAAAGTCATTTATTTTAGAGGCCTGGAGTTGATGCAGCTTCCCCACCTGCACTCCCACTGTGGGATATCAGGCAATTCCCTGCTGTTTACTGCCACACAAACACTCCAGTGCCACTACATTTTATGGACTTTTACCCAGTGGAGAGGATCATACAGAGAAAAGAAGGGCAGTAAGCTGCAAGGATTTTGTTCTCTCATCTTTACGTGTTCCCAGCTCCTCCTCAGCAGTGTGGCAGAGCACTTCCCTGCAGAGCATGAAGCCATGCAGCTAATGTCCCCCATCTGTCACTCTCTCCCTCATCCTGTCCCTGGTGGGCAGCACTTTCTGTGCCTGCATGGCCAGAAAGTCACCATCAAGGGATGACATCTGGGCGTTCGGGTCCCATACCTAGTTATAATCACCTCTTACTTGGTGCTTGTAGGACAGAGGACCCATCAAAGCATCCTGCCCTCGGAAGGACACTGGTGGAGTTTGCTCTGAGGGATGCTATCTTCTTAAATTAGACATGACTGGGACAGACAGAGTGCTCTTTTCTCACCTACCATTGCAGCTAGGGGGTCAGGACCAATTTTGAGACCATTTAACTCATGCTTTCTGGTTTTAGAATCATAGAATCATAGAATCGTAAGGGTTGGAAAGGACCTTAAGATCATCTAGTTCCAACCCCCCTGCCATGGGCAGGGACACCTTGCCCTAAACCACGTGGTTCAAGGCTCTGTCCAACCTGGCCTTGAACACCGCCAGGGATGGAGCATCCACAACCTCCCTGGGCAACCCATTCCAGTGCTTCACCACCCTCACTGTAAAGAACTTCTTCCTTATATCCAATCTAAACTTCCTCTGTTTAAGTTTGAACCCATTACCCCTTGTCCTACCACTACAGTCCCTAAGGAAGAGTCCCTCTCCTGCATCCTTGTAGACCCCCTTCAGATACTGGAAGGCTGCTATGAGGTCTCCACGCAGCCTTCTCTTCTCCAGGCTGAACAGCCCCAACTTTCTCAGCCTGTCTTCATATGGGAGGTGCTCCAGCCCTCTTATCATCCTCGTGGCCCTCCTCTGGACTCGCTCCAACAGCTCCATGTCCTTTTTATGTTGAGGACACCAGAACTGTATGCAGTACTCCAAGTGGGGTCTCACAAGACCAGAGTAGAGGGGCAGGATCACCTCCTTCGACCTGCTGGTCACACTTCTTTTGATGCAGCCCAGGATACGGTTGGCTTTCTGGTCTGCAAGCGCACACTGCCGGCTCATGTTAAGCTTCTCGTCAACCAACACCCCCAAGTCCTTTTCTGCAGGGCTGCTCTGAATCTCTTCTCTGCCCAGCCTGTAGCAGTGCCTGGGGTTGCCCCGACCCAGGTGTAGGACCTTGCACTTGGCTTGGTTAAACTTCATAAGGTTGGCATTGGCCCACCTCACAAGCGTGTCAAGGTCCCTCTGGATGGCATCCCTTCCCTCCAGCGTATCAACCGAACCACACAGCTTGGTGTCGTCGGCAAACTTGCTGAGGGTGCACTCAATCCCACTGTCCATGTCACCGACAAAGATGTTGAACAGGACCGGTCCCAACACCGATCCCTGAGGGACACCACTCGTTACAGGTTTCCAACTGGACATCGAGCCATTTACCACAACTCTTTGCGTGCGGCCATCGAGCCAGTTTTTTATCCACCGAGTGGTCCATCTATCAAATTGATGTCTCTCCAATTTAGAGACAAGGATGTCATGTGGGACAGTGTCGAATGCTTTGCACAAGTCCAGGTAGATGACATCAACTGCTCTGCCGCTGTCCATCAGTTCCGTGGCTCCATCATAGAAGGCCACCAAATTGGTCAGGCAGGATTTCCCCTTAGTGAAGCCATGTTGGCTGTCACCAACCACCTCATTGTTTTTCATGTGCCTTGGCATGTTTTCCAGGAGAAACTGTTCCAAGATTTTGCCAGGCACAGAGGTGAGACTGACTGGTCTGTAGTTCCCCGGGTCTTCCACCTTCCCCTTCTTGAAAATGGGGGCCACACTACCCTTCTTCCAGTCATCGGGAACTTCACCTGACTGCCAGGATTACAGCCACACTTCAGCTGAGAAGCAGGGCCCACATTTCTGAGATGCTCTGTAAGGAGGAGGAGGTTTTTGGTTAATGAGCCATGTTCTGTCTCCAAGTTATGGGACCTCGTTTCTCACTGAAGTAGCAGAGGCCATACCGCTGTGCCCTGAGGTCAGGATCTGGGCCTGTCCCCCCTCCAGGGACATCCTTTGTGGATGCTGGATGCTTTCAAGACATGAGTTTGATTTCCCCCAGGTTTCTGACTGGTAATGGCCACTACTTTTTTCACAAGATTGCTTACTGATAACTAGTACCGTGCCTCTGATTTGTCCTGCACCATCAGCAAAATACAATGCTCATCTCTCCCCCCCATGCATGGGTTTTCTGAAATGTTCTGAGATGCAGCTTTCAAGTACAACCAGCCACCAGAGGAAATTGCCCCAGTGTTAACCTTCGAGATAGGCTGAGCGACAAGTATGATTAATGAGAGTAAATAACAGCAAAAAATGATATTTACTGGGATTTAGTTCACCAAAAGGAAAGGACGGTACAATATGACACAGGTCAGTGCTCCTGTGGGCGTCAGTGCAGCTCTACAGGGCTTAGCAGATTTGTAGCACGTAGCTTCACATAAGGCTTTGCCTTTCCCTTAAATTCTCCCCTTCCAGAAAACCATTCCTTTTTGAAAAAAGAAAAAAAAAACAAAAAAGCCCTCTAGTTAGTGTCCAGGCAACTTCAAAGGATCAGAGCAGGATTTACCTTGGGATGTACGAGAGATGGGGACCTGAGTCCCACTCCAGTGCAACTCTACATCAGCCAGGGCAGGAGCAGCTCTGTGGGTATCTTTGCAGGCACAGATCATGGCTAGTGGTGAGGAGCAAATAATTAGGGGCATTCTGTATTGGCATGAGGAAAAAAAACTTGCTTGCAGAGAAAAACATGACTGCTGGCAATATCAGGCTGCTAGGAAGAGCCTCTCTCCCTTCCAGCAAGGCAACAAATTAATTGGGCTGTGTGGCTGCTGCAAGAGAAGTCACAAGTTTACTTACTGAGCACAGCCTGTGTGCTTGGTGACAGTGACATATGGGAGACAATTAAATAACTGTGGTTATGCCCAGGTTAGTGAGGAAACAGATCTCCTTATGAACTGGATTTACACCGTGTGTCTGGTGAAAAGGTAGACACAGCCCTGGGTTAGAAAGGAGCCACGCTGACTTCCTGCTAAGTTTACAAGCTTCTTGTTCACATCTGCTTTTGGATTTCACTGCCTTACAAACCCCTACCCTGCCCTGGCCCTGCAGAGCCCTCTCCATTCCCCTCCTGGCATGGAGGTTGTTCTTTAACATGGGGTTGTTTGGTCTTTAGCTTGATGGCTAAAGCCTGGATGTATAATTTACCATCCCAGGGCTTCCAAGCTCAGCTGTTTCCCCAAGCCAAGCCCAGCCCAGCCAGCTCCAATTCTCCCGGTGTATGTGGACACATTCTGCATTCAGGAGTGACACTGAGCTGAACAAATCCCACTCCTGGTAACAAACAACCCAAAGGCAATCAATTCTGGGCTTCATCAAAAGAAGCGTGACCAGCAGGTCGAAGGAGGTGATCCTGCCCCTCTACTCTGCTCTCGTGAGACCTCACTTGGAGTACTGCATACAGTTCTGGTGTCCCCAACATAAGAAGGACATGGAGCTGTTGGAGCAAGTCCAGAGGAGGCCACGAGGATGATAAGGGGGCTGGAGCACCTCCCATACGAAGACAGGCTGAGAAAGTTGGGGCTGTTCAGCCTGGAGAAGAGAAGGCTGCGTGGAGATCTCATAGCAGCCTTCCACTATCTGAAGGGGGCCTACAAGGATGCAGGAGAGGGACTCTTCATTAGGGACTGTAGTGGTAGGACAAGGGGTAATGGGTTCAAACTAGAGCTGGGGAAGTTCAGGTTAGATATAAGGAAGAAATTCTTTACTGTGACAGTGGTGAGGCACTGGCACAGGCTGCCCAGAGAAGCTGTGGCTGCTCCATCCCTGGCAGTGTTCAAGGCCAGGTTGGACAGGGCTTGGAGAAACCTGGTCTAGTGGAAGGTGTCCCTGCCCATGGCAGGGGCTTCGAACTAGATGATCTTAAGGTCCTTTCCAGTCCAAATCATTCTATGATTCTATGAATCAGCTCGAGGTTAGGGTTTGTCCTGCTATGGAAAATGCAAGCCATTGGGAAGTGTCAACAGGACACATAGGAAAGCTGTGGGGATGGGCTGGGATGCTCCTACCAGATAAGAACCAGCCTGAAGAGGACCAGCCCAACTCCCAGCCAGCTTGTACTGAGGGGACAGGAGACAGAGAAGCTGGGGAAAGGCAGAGGCAGCAATGGAGGAAGCAGCTCTGCACCATTCCATGGCTCCTTCCAGCAATCCCAGGGGCAGAACGCTGCCAATTTTTACCTCCCGTGGTAGCTGAAATACCACTGTGATATTCATTAACAACAACCCTGCCAGATGGGAGCTGCAAGGCAGGTTTGGGGGGCTGCTTGGTCTGGTTTGTTTTGCATTAATTGCTGGCTTGAGTACAGAGGCAGAGTGTGGCAGGAGGCTTGGCTCCTCTCACCTAGGAAAAGCAGGAGCACCAGACTTGGGGGAGGTGGGAAGGGAAAAGTCAATCAGGCAGTATTTTAAAATCTACCTGCTGAGCCCACAGGGGCTGGAGATTTTAATGTCATTCCCAGCTTGAGATGCATCCTGGAGAGTGAGAAAAGAAAGGAGGATCTTCTCTTCTTGGATCTTTAATTGCTCGTTAAATCATCTAACAAATGCCTGAACTCCTGGATGCTCCTTGACAGAGGGGCTTTATGCTTGGCAGGGGGGAGGAGTGTTTTTAAAAATGCTCACCTCACCTACTTTTTCTGGGTCTATAAAACTGAGAGTTCAATGGTTCACTCTGCAAAATGAAACTTAAGTCTGGAATATTTCTATTGCCATTCAGCAGGAGCAATAAATTCCCTGTGAGCCATTCCCTTGCTCCAGCCTGACTCCCAGCCTGCCCTGCAGACAGCTGCCTGCACTGCAGGAGGGCAACTCTCCCATCCCAAGAAGGGACCTCCAGTGACTGCAGAGGAGCATGTACCAAAATAATCCCCTGCTCTATGAGCTCAGCCCCACTTCTGGCCCAAGCAGACCTGGTAACCACAGCCAGAGGTGACTGTCCCTGGTCACTCCCATTCTGCCCTGTCATTGCTGTTTATCTGTCTTCTGCTCAAACCCTCTCACGTTAGGTCTTAAATCATGGCACTGCCACAAGTCTCAGTAGTGGAAAAGGTGAGGCAGCTATTTCCCAGCACAGAAATGAGATGACCATGCTGTTCCCTCTAATGCTTTGCAGAAAGCAACCTGCAGTTAAATCTGCAAAGATCAGAAGCAGCCCACACCCTGCCCATAGCAGCTGGAGAGCTTCAAATGTGCTTTTCTATCAATCACAGACGGATGGACAGATCTGAGACTTACGCATATAATCCCCCTGAGTAGTCAAGATAGATAACATAAGAAAGACCTCCTTCCTACCTGACTGAAGGCATGGATGCTTTTTGTGCACCACCCATGCACAAATAACGGGCCATGCCAGAGCGCAGTCCCAAGCAGACTGGCCAATAGCAGGTTGTGTGTTATGTAGAGTCTGTGAAAAGAGCAGAATATCAGCTCCAGAAGAGCAGGCAAACTGTACTGCTGATTTATGAATATTCACTGAGCTCATGAAGCACTCTGGGGTAGAAAACAAGCTTTTGAAATTAACCGAACTCCTCAAGGTTCTTCATTTGTCTTGACTTTGAGGTGCAAGTCATCAATACTATTTCTCCAAAATGAGCAGAGTCTGTACAGAGGGCTGGGAGGATTCCTGGACACCAAAAGTTAAGTATTCTGCAAGAAAGACTCTATGTTCATAAAGTCTTCAAAGCATAGAGACTCCACCCCACTAAGTTTTATAGGATGGTGTCTCCATACAGTAGTACTGAGACTTCTTCAGCTCATAAAGATGTTCAGGGGACTTCAGGCTCTTTCTCTGAGTGCTGAAATCTCCACCAGCTTCAGTCTCCAGTGCTAGCAATTTGGTACCCTGCAACTTTTCAACAATTCCAATGTTCAATAAAGAGAGGCTGCAGAGGAGTTTTGCTCCTGGCCATGCAGGCCATGCCATACACCTCATTGTTCCCACCCATGCAATTAGGTTATTGTGGTGCTCTTCAACACTGGTGTTCCTCCACTTCTAATTGTACCCATGACCTAAGAAATAATCTGCTTGCTTTGCCCCAAAAACCTGTAACACCTTGTCCCTAGTATTCGGGCAGTACCCAGGGAGAGCAATTCATTCAGCAGTTGGGCTGTTCCCATCATAGCTGCTAAATCTGAGCATCAGCTAGGAGCATCAGCAGCACCTGGCAGGGCAGAGGAACAGGACAGAGCCTGTTTTAGTCAGGAAGGATGTAGGAGCTGCTCCCACAGGCAATGCACGGGCTTCCCAGGAGTTGTACGTCCAGCTGCAAGTGCCTTTGTGCTCATGAGACAGGTTGCTATGATGGAGAGGGGTTGTTTGTCCATGGGACAGTGACAGCAAAGCATGGGTACTGCCTGCTCTCCCCTTTGCAAGGCTCATGCTTCTGGTCACCATTTGCTAATTTAGACCAAACACCTTGGAATGAGAAGACTCACACCTGTATTTGTCCAAGAATGGGTTTGATCTCAGACAAGAGAAAAGGTAATAAAGCAAGGAGGTTGGCTTCACTGGTTTGCTGTAAGCACACATAAGGAATCATAGAATGGTTTGAGTTAGAAGAGACCTTAAAGCTCATCTAGTTCCAAGCCCCTGCCATGGGCAGGGACATCTTCCACTAGACCGGGTTGCTCCAGTCCCCGTCTGACCTGGCCTTGAACACTGCCAGGGATGGGGCAGCCACAGCTTCTCTGGGGAGCCTGTGCCAGTGCTTCACCACCCTCACAGTAAAGAACTTCTTCCTTATATCTAAACTAAATCTCCCCTCTGTCAGTTTAAAGTCATTCCCCCTTGTCCTGTCCCTACAGGCCCTTGTCAAAAGCCCCTCTTCAGGTTTCTTGTCAGCCCCTTTAGGCACTGGAAGCTGCTCTAAGGTCTCCCTAGAGCCTTCTCTTCTCCAGGCTGAACATATCAGAACAAATAAGAGCTCCTCTTTTCCCATTATTTACAGCAGAATAATCGGGCTTTTTTCAGCTGGTAGAAATATGAGACTACTCCAAATTTTTCAAAGCCATGAAAGAAAAATTCTGCAGATTAGCCAACACCCCTGGGGCTCCTGGAGTCTGGGGAGGATGAGAGATCCACTTACTGCAAAGCAAGCAGAGGGGGGCATGAATTTGGGTGTCCTGCTTCACAAACAAGTGAAGCATCAGTAGGGCTGAACTCAGCTGTTCTGAGGCTGTCTAGACATTCCCATCCTAAATCTGAGACATCTTCCGGACCTGAGTTGTGTCAGGAAAAGGCTGTTCTAGCGAATCACATTTTTCTACCCAAAACGATTCCATCTGCAAATGGCCAGCTGGCCTGACCCTCACTGCCATGCTCCTTAACCATGGGAGATTCCTCTCCCTCTGAGTCACAAAGCATGACAGCCAGCCAAGGTGTTCAGTGTTAACATGAACTAGCCCCTGTGGCAGGGGCTCAGAGCAAAGAACAAGAATTCAGGAAAAGCAATAAACCAGCATCGGAAAAAAATTGTTTCTGGAGCCTTTCTGCTGTCCTTTCTGATACAAACAGCCCTTACTTCAGCAAGGTTAAACCAGGCATCACTGCACAATATGCATCCCTTTGCTAACAATTTAAAATATCCTTGTACATGGATGAATTTCTTTCTGTTCCCAAGAAGCTCCACACATCTGCAGTGCCAACTGGTTTGGCTGCTGAATAGAAGTATTTGTTGATGTGAGGTGTATTGCACAAATAACCTCTTTCCTTGTAGCTTCCTTGCTCCATCTTCCTTTTGTCCCTTCTGCTGGATCATACAGTGTGGATCCTAAAGCCCCATCCTGCAAAATGCAGCCCCTTTACCCCTGATGGTTTTGTGCACTGTTTCTGAAATTTCTGGGTCCCAATTCTGCCTTAAGCATCTATGCGACCTCTCTTTTCCTTCCTCTGCAGGCTGATGCCAAGATGGTCTGCGATGTTGTAAGTCGGATGGAGGACACAGAGCCCTTCTCTCCAGAGCTGCTGTCAGCTATGATGAGACTCTGGGCAGACTCTGGGATCCAAGAATGCTTCAACCGATCCCGAGAATATCAACTTAACGACTCGGCCCAATAGTGAGTATCCCTGTCCATAGTCTTTGGTGTTAAGAAGCTGCATTTGGGCTTGTTAAAGTTGTAAATAAAGTTAATGATCTCATAGCAGTGGATCTGAACATGGTTCTGCTTACAGACTGGGATGCGTGCTGTGTCACAGGCTGCTGCAAGGCAGAAAGGATCAGGCAGGGCATTCATGTCCTCTCTGGACAGTCTGGGGTCAGGTCCATGACACCAAGGCCAGGTTCCCAAACTACTCCCAAACAGCTCAAGTTGGATCTAGTGAGCAAAGGCAGACCAACTTGTGGACGTGGCTGGTGGCTTCTTCATTTGTCTGATAGATAACAGAAGGGTGTGATCACCTGCTGTGTATAGCAGTACATCTCTTGGGTTTGCTTTTCTAATAGTCATACGCTGTACTGGTAGGCAGCTGGACTACCACTAGGGGTAAGGAACATCTTTGCTTTTACAGTGGCATCATGTTATTCTCATAATACAGTCAGTGGCATCTCTGCCATTAGGGACCACATCCAGATTCTAATGGTGATTGTCTGAATCCATGGCTTTGGTTCATCCTGTCATAAGGACAGGACATCTACCCATAAAGAGCTGTTCTGGCTCTGAAGAAACATTGAGTGCCTCCCCGGTTTCATTTTAATTGGATGAATTATCATTTCTAATGGTAATTCATCCAATCTGTTTGCCTCTACCTAGGCAAGGAGGCTAAAGCTTTTCATCCCATAATTTCAATTTCATCACCCTGTACTGTGTCTTGGGCAGTAGTCAGTAAAACGTGGTTAAGTATAAGCATAAGGAACAAGCAAGCACAGAGGGATCTTTTTGCCAGTTATATCCTTGGACCTTTTGGTAGTCAGGGAAATAGAGGCTTCCCCAACGGTGACAGGGGAGTGCTATGTCCATGCTTTTGGCTTTCACATTACCCCATGTCAACAAGTTCACTAGCTGACTCATGTACTTTGGGAGTTGTGTGTTTTGATTGTCTGGCATCACTGTGTAGGGTTTTCCTGGAAATCTATCAAAAAATGAACCCAAGCACTGGCGTGGCTGATGGTTTTGATCTGTGTGATGGGCCCGATCATCCCCAGTCTGCACCAGCTTCTCCCATCCAAGCTGGCAGGACAGTTGGGGAGTGCAGGATTGTTTCTGCTCTTGCAGTGCTACAGCAGAAGGCAAGTGATGACACTTGGCACTGACCAAAAACCAAATGGGAAACCATTGTTTGGTTGGTGTCACAGCATCCCACCCAACCATTTCTCACCACAAGCGACTACATCTCAGTGCTGATCCTGACATTACACTGCCTTTTAATCACTACTAGGTGGACATTCATGTTTCATCTATATTTCATTGTAATAGCAAAATCAGCCTTCTCTTGCCAGCAATTTTTTTCCCCCCACAAAAGAAAGGTTTGATGGCATAAACATACCTTTAAACATATAAATTATATAAAATGCCAGTCCTAATTGCATTACAACCTTGTGGAAAATTCTTCAATTGTTTTAGAGCCAATTACATTGAGGAAAGTATTTTGATTTTCCTTCCATGTGAGACAGCAGTTGAAAATAATAAGCAGAGCCCTCCCAGTGTGACCAGCTGCTGGCAATTCATCAGCAAGAGCTCTGAAACCACAAGCAGTTTCTAGACATCAACTGAGGAGGCTCTGTGCTGTAATATTCACAACAATATCAATGTGTGGTTGCAGCCCAGGTAAAGGAATTTTGGTGTCTTTAACAAAATCTCCTGCATCTGGAGGAGGATGCAGGATCCTCCTTGTCAGGGGAGGGCTGTTCTGCCTCTCCTTCGCCACGCTGTGAGTTGTGCTGTGGCTGAACGCTTCTTTTCTCTGGGCTAGGTCAGATGGTGAAGCTGAAGATAACAAATTCCTTCACATTTGGGGACCTGCTGCCATTTAGGAGCCTCTGGTGGTTTGGTGACCAGGAGCAGAGATGCTGTCACAGGGCAGAGCAGTGTAATGTGTCCTGCTGCACCTCAAGGCCCTGGTGCCATCACACCAGATGGTGATGCAAGTGAGAGCTCAGTTGGCACTTATTCACACCCAGTGGACTCCAGTGAAGAGGCATATTTTTCATTTAATCCTTCAGTGCTTTGGGGTTGTTTTTCTTCTGCATGAGTGAAAGATTTGGGACATTTTTCTATGTCGTGTCCCCCCTGGGAAAGGGCTTATCTTTATTGACACTGCTGTGTGATTTAAAACACTAGCAACTACAAAATGTGTCTTCAGTTTGGTCTGAGAAAAATAAATTCCAGGCAAGAACTGAATCTGGAGTTACCAAAAGTTTGAAAACCTGGACTAGCATCACTCTTATTTCAGGCTTCTCTTGGTGTTAAGCCATAGGGACTGGTGTTTTGCTGGCAGGAGGGAAGTTTGCTGCAGGAGTCAGAGATCACATTCAGCACATGTCACAAAGCCCAGAGGCACCAAGTGACCAAGTCCTGTCATGGCCAGCATAGGTGGGACCTTCAGAAGTGGTCCAGGCACTTCCCTTCACCCCAGAAACCACCCGCTGACTGCTTTTCAGAACCCCCCTCCACTGCCTGGCTATTTCTAAGGAACCACCACTTGGGCTTCTCCAAATCAGTGATGCTGTTGTCCCACATTGCTCTTCCAGTGCTTTACCTTGAGGTTTTATTAATGGCTCAAACAACAGGCCTTCTGTTACAGACCCTGGGAGACCAAGTCACAGGCTAATCAACAGCCTGCCAGAGCTAGCAGCATGGTTCATACTAGTCTAGCACTAATTCCACTGAAAATAGATTTAATAGTTTGTATTAGCCTAAACAAGAAGTGAGTACTGGCTTTCTTATCAAAGATGGGCAGAAGTGCATTGCTTTCTACTGTCCCATGCATGCCTGCCTAACGGTGTGGACTTCCCTGCAAAGCTTTGCTTCTTTTAGGCTCTAAAGTCAGCCTGGCCTTAGCAAGGATTTCATAGCTACTGCGAAGGAACAGTAGAAAACAGCACTTTTGCAAAGAAAAAACATGGCTGAGGGGAGGTTCTGTAATGGGCCTCCTGTGTCTTGGACAGCAAAAAGTAAAACCATAAGGACAGCAAGAGAAGGGACAGAAGAGAGTAGGATAGAGCAGTTGGTTTCATCTTTTTTATTACTGCATTTTTTCAGCATTCCCTAAGGCAAATTTATGGGTGGGTCGAGTTCCACATTCCTAATCTCTTGATTATGTTTTTATTCCTACTTCATTTCCTCTTCCTTTCTTGTCTCCATGCCTAGGAGCTTGTCATGGTTTAAGCCAGCCGGTAACTCAGAACCACGCAGCCACTCACTCACTCCCCCCCTTCTTCCCCCCCCCCCCCAGAGGGATGGGGAGGAGAATTGAAAGAATGTAAATCCCACAGGTTGAGATAAGAACAGTCCAGTAACTAAGGTACCATACAAAACTACTACTCCTACTACCACCAATAATAATAATGATAAGGGAAATAACAAGGGGAGAGAATATAAAACTAAAAGGGGAAAAGGAAAAGAAAACAATAAACCCAAGTGATGCACAATACAATTGCTCACCACCCACCGACCGATACCCAGCCCGACCCGAGCAGCGATCTGGGTCTTCGAGGTAACTCCCCCCAGTTTCTATACTGGGCATGATGTGCTGTGGTATGGAATACCCCTTTGGCCAGTTTGGGTCAGGTGTCCTGTCTCTGCTTCCTCCCGGCTTCTTGTGCCCGTCCTCACTGGCAGAGCATGAGACTGAAAAGTCTTTGATCAGAGTAAACATTACTGAGCAACAACTAAAAACATCAGTGTGTTATCAGCACTGTTCTCAGACTAAAGTAAAAAACACAGCACTGCACCAGCTACTAAGAAGGAGAAAAATAACTGCTACAGCTGAACCCAGGACAGAGCTAAATCTACCTCTGATCATCAAAGAATCTGGTCACTGCTGATGTCTTTTTCTTCTCTAGCCAGTTTCTGTCAATGGAAGCACATCTGTGACCCACATTTTGCTTTCAAAATGAGCAAAATAGAGGTTTCCAGCTGGTTTCCTTATTCTCCTACTTTTGTTCAGATTTTAAAATTGTCTTGTGCTTCTTAGCCTCAAGTTCCTAACTAGCCTGGTCAGTGGAGCACAGTGCATAGGGCAAGTTTGAGGTTAATCACACGGGGATGGGGACCTGCTTTGAGCAGCCTCTAATCTTCAGGAAGGGGAGGAATGGAGCAGACACAGCATCCACACAAGCACTGGTTTTCCATGTGCATATCCAAACAGGCACAGGCCCTGCAAGATGTGTAGGCAGAGACAGTTTGCAAGTACACAGACACAAAAAAGCCAGAATCCATCTCAAGTTATTCTCCTGCTTCCAAGTACACTGAAAGATCATTTGATAATGCTGGGGCTGTGAAACTACCATGAAAATGTAAAATATTTTAGGCCTGCATTCAACCCATCCATCTTCACACATATCAGAGGTGCCAGGGCTGGGAAGCTTGTTGCCTTTGGCTCTCTCCGTAGAGAGTGAAGAGAGGGAGAGATGCCTCTAAAGAGGGATACAAACCTCACTGCTGAAGAAAGAGAGATGCAATTACATCTGCTGCTTTATTATAGCTAACTGCAGCCCTGACGTCTCAAGTCTGTGCCAAATACCAAGCCCAAACTGGACAACGCCAAATACCAAGCCCAAACTGGACAACACTTTGGTTGCTTCATCTTCCAGAACTCCTCTGGCAGTGCCTTATAGAAAAGCAGCACCAAACTCAGAATAAAATACCACAGTGCCTTCCTTCTCACCCTGTCTTGTGTGGGACTTTTCAGATCTCTTTTCCTTGCAAAAGAATTGTCTTTGCATGATGGTCTCACCTTCCCTACTGATACTTATTGCATCCCACATGCCAACGCACACTTTGCATTGAGAAAACAGTTAAGGAAGTAGAGCCAGATGATGTTGTGATGTGGTGAGCAACTTCCAGAGTGAGCTCTGACAAGGCAGCATTGGAACAGGGTGCCCAGAGAGGCTGTAAAATCTCCATCCTTGGAAATACTCCATACTGAGCCACCTGAGCTAACTTACAAACTGAATTTAACTTTGAAGTTGGCCCTGCTTTGAACAGGGAGATGGTCCAGATGAACTCCAGAGGTCCAATCCAAATGGTCACTTTTGAGTTTGTCCTTGTTTTTTTCACCCTCACTCTTTCTCTCATGACACTGGGTTTAAAAGAGAGAAAAGGTCTTCAGGGTTGGCTGCAGTCCCTGTTCCTAGCCATGCAGGACCATGAAGGTCTATGATAATAGACCACAAGACTTGCAGGACGTGGGCATTATGAATGACTGGCAGGACATGATCTGTTTTAATGAGCTGCAATTGTTGCCGGCTCTCTCAGACTAAAGAAAGAAAAATGTTAGGTCAAGGTTTTGCATTAATATTCCTGACAGGTACATAGATTCCATTTTCTTATCGTACCTTCTGCATTAGAATATGGTTTTCTGCGTGCCTGTCTTATTCATGCCTGTCACTTGCACTCCCTTGCATTTAATTGGAGGGAGTAGCAGCATACATGGAACAATCCAATTAATCGGGATGACTTGCGTTGTGCTGTTTATTGAACAACCCACCTTTGTGTTTTGGAGCCCAAATGCCAATAAAGCAGAAAGGGAAAATGCATTAATAGATACATTTGTAGATACATTTGTCTGAAATTTTGGTTTGATTTACCCCTGTAAGTAAGGGCAGAGTCCACTTCACAGTATCTTGAAGGTGGGTGTTAAGCAATGCTCACCTTCCCATCCCACCAAATACTGCCAGGAGAGCTTGAGGACTGAGCTTCCTCACCAGAAAGCTCACAAGCTGCATAACACAGGTCCATCATAAGACATTGCCACTTGTTATAATGCCCACTCCACTTGGTCCCTCTCAGACACCAGCACAGAAGAGAGCTCCACCAGACCCACTCTCTCCTGGGCCACACAGAAGCTTAGTCTCAGAGCCAGGCTATTCCCTTTACCCTTCCAAGCCACACATGCAAGTTATCGGGGAAAGAGGGAACCGTCTCAAAAACACATTTCCTGGCTGGAGCTCATGTAAACTCTAAAGAAAATGAAGGAGAAGGAAACACAGGAGGTCCTGTCCCTTGTGAACACCTGGTTTCTGAAGGACTATATCCCCTCTCAGTCAGTGTGAAGTTATCTGAGATGTCATCACTCCCCCACCTAACTTCTGCCATGAAGAGAAGCTACAGAGCTGGGCTTTAAAGCAGAGCTTGTGGCAGCACCCAGCAACGTGGGAACATCCAGGAAAGCATTCACCAGCTGAACCAGAGTTCTGACTGCTCACTGCCTTTCCATCTGAAATTCTGCAGCCAGTTCCACTAAAAACTCAGCACCATTAGATATGGATCTTGCAGGCAAAAACTGGTGGTATGGTGTTGTCACTTTCCCCCTCCTAATCCTCTTGTATCCCCAAAAAAATCTAAGATCAGTCGGAAGAGACCCAGGAGATACAGACTGCACTGCAAGGAGGAGCAGAGAAGTTATGTAGGAAGTTCATTCCTCAGGGACAAAGGTGTAGCAGTACCTGCTACTTTTCTGCCATTCTTCATTGCCATGTCAGATCGTAATGTTGTCTTTGGCCTGGGGATTACTAAAATATTGACATCTTGACTAAATAAATTGCTATTTAATGACCCATGATACCAATCAGGGCTGTCCTATTTTGGGCAAAGCTCCCACCCAAAAGGGCAGGAGCCAGGCAGTAGTTCACACTGCCTGGAGGAGGGGACACTGCCAGAATTTGGGAACAATCTCTTTTCCCATGTTGTTTAGAGGTGAGGAGCAGCCAGCACCACCGATAAATGCAGCACAGGGCATTCACCCCCAAGGAAACCTGCTGAACCACAGTCTTGAACCCTGGATAATCTGTTCTCATTGCCGACTGACAGGTCCAATGGGAATTTCTTCCTGCCTTGCAAAGGCCTGTGGATGACAGATTCAGTGCAGAAAGATTTGACTTTTTTGGGCTATTTGTGTAATTTTAAGCTGAAATGTCCTTATGAAACCAGATGGAGCTGGCAAGCTGCCACCAAGGCTTGGGGCTGGGGTTGTTTTGTTCCATTCAGTTTGTTTTTTCACTGCTTACCCCTACTGCTACTCACAGCCCCCCTCTCCCATCAGCTCTGCCCTTCAGCAGGCAGCACTCATGCCCTGCAGCTCACCCATCACTGTGGTCTCCCACCTTTCATCCCAACCTCCTTTCTACGCTGGGGGATGGCAGTGCAGGGATGCAGCTCTACAGCTGGCGAGTCCAGGCTCTCCTGGGAAGCTGCAGCTCCTGCTCCTCCTCTCCTGCAGAGCCAGGGAGCCCAAGCTTCCCTCTCCCTTTGTGCACCTTGCAGTCTGACATAGCAGGTGTCTCCAGCTCCACTGTCACAGCCTGCCCTGCAAGGGCATCACTCATACAGGGAAAGGGCAGGAGATGGGCTATCTCCTACCAGTGAGGCTCTCAGGGCATCTTATTGCTGTTTCAAGCTCCTTAGGGAATCAGGTAGCTCTAGCAAGGCAGATGTCCCTCTGCATGGGTAATTCCTGCTTTATGCCAGCTAGCTGCCATCCAGCTCATCGTTCACCAGAGGCTGTGAGCCCTGTCCTCCTGCAGCACATGTGGCCAGGTGGGGACAATCTCACTGCTCTCAGCCTTATGATTCCACAGTGTGTCTGCAGGCAAAGCTGTCAGGAGACACCTAGCATCAGGTCTGGCACCGTCTGTGACTGTGGGAGGTGAGTGTGGTAGTGGCACATGGTTTCCTGATGTATTTGATGTCTGTCTGAAATCCTTACATGGCAAAGAACAGCAGGAACATGGGAATTTCTTGGTATCCAGGCTCCAGGATGAAGTAAGCCAACTTCCACATGGATCTGCAGGCACTAGTGGCCATGGTATGACGGGCCTGCCACCAGCCATGGGATGCACAGCTCAGGAGGAGCCACTCCAGCTCAGGACAAGCACTGTCAGGCTTGGTACAGTTCCATCGGCCACCCTGTCTCCTATCCTGCCCCTGCTCAGTGGATGCTCTGTGCCGGGCCCCAGGGCACAAGAGAGCCCAAAAAGCATGTGAGCAACTGCTGGAGGTGTGGAGCTGCTGCCGTCCCCCCCTGCCCTCTCTTGGGGTCTGTGCTGAAGAGGAGGAACAGTGCAGCATCCCCACGCTCAAATGTTTAAGGTTAGGAGTTAAATCTAAAACCAATCATAAGCTTAGTTAAAAAGCCCCTGGTTTTCAATATATATTAAGACAACCACCAGAAAATTGTTTTTATCTATTTGCTGCTTCCTAAGCCCTCCAGCTTATATTTTAAAGCCATTTGTTTGTGAACAGGAGAGCTGGTAAGTCCTTTTTTATTTCCTTAAGCAAATAGTCTATTATCCAGCCTTAAGAGGTTGAGGCTTTAAGAAAAAAAATAGAGCAAACATTGTGACACTTGCCATAAAATCACAGGACGTGGCAATGATGGGGATGAAGCACCCAAAGCTGTGCCCACAAATGGAGCTTGTGGTGCCCGCTGGTCAACAGGTTGAAGCTCCTTGTCTTGGTTCCCAGTGGGGACAATAAACACGCTCCTATTTATGAGACACTGATGTCCACGGTGGCAAGAGCAGCAAAGGCAGCAGTGGAGTGAGGCAGGAGCCTTCAGGGTTGGGCAGATGGGAAGAGCATGGTGAGGGGGGTCCAGGTGAGCCCCAAAGGAGCAGAGTCCCAGCACTTATCGAAGACAGTCCTGCCAAAATCGGGACTCAACTGGTGGAGCCCTGGGCACAGATCATTTCACACACTAATTGACAGAATAGCTCTAATTAGCCCTGTAGCAAACACTACTTTGTTTCTCACTGTTGTGGTTTAAGCCCAGCCGGTAACTCAGAACCATGCAGCTGCTCGATCACTCCCACCGCTTCTTCCCCCCACACTCCTGGGGGGATGGGGAGGAGAATTGAAAGAATATAAATCCCATGGGTTGAGATAAGAACAGTCCAATAACTAAAGTACAATATAAAACTACTACTTCTACTAATAATAATAATGATAAGGGAAATAACAAGGGTAAAGAATATAAAAATAAAAATGGAAGGGAAAAAAAACAAACAATAAACACAAGTGATACACAATAGAATTGCTCACCACACACCAACCGATACCCAGCCCGACCCAAGCAGTGACCTGGGCCTTCCGGGTAACTTCCTGTTGTGGTTTAAGCCCAGCCGGTAACTCGGACCCATGCAGCCGCTTGCTCACTCCCCCCCTTCTTCCTCCCCCCGCTCCTGGAGGGATGGGGAGGAGAATCGGAAGAATGTAACTCCCACGCGCTGAGATAAGAGCAGTCCAGTAACTAAGGTATAATACAAAACCACTACTGCTACCACCAATGATAATAATGATAAGGGAAATAACAAGGGGAGAGGATACAATTGCTCACCACCCCCCGAACTGATACCCAGCCCGACTCGAGCAGCGATCTGGGCCTTCCGGGTAACTCCCCCCAGTTTATATACTGGGCATGACGTGCCATGGTATGGAATACCCCTTTGGCCAGTTTGGATCAGGTGTCCTGCCTCTGCTTCCTCCCAGCTTCCCCTCCTCCCTGGCAGAGCATGAGACTGAGAAAGTCCTTGATCGGAGTAAACATTACTTAGCAACAACTAAAACCATCGGTGTTATCAGCATTGTTCCCAGGCTGAAAGTCAAAAACACAGCACTGCACAAGCTACTAAGAAGGAGAAAAATGACTGCTATAGCTGAACCCAGGACACTCCCCCCAGTTTATATACTGGGCTTGATGTGCTGTGGTATGGAATACCCCTTTGGCCAGTTTGGGTCAGGTGTCCTGTCTCTGCTTCCTCCCGGCTTCCCATGCCCCTCCTCACTGGCAGAGCATGAGACTGAGAAAGTCCTTGATCAGAGTAAGCATTACTTAGCAACAACTAAAAGCATCGGTGTGTTATCAGCACTGTTTTCAGCCTAAAGTCAAAAACACAGCACTGCACCAGCTACTAAGAAGGAGAAAAATAACTGTTACAGCTGAACCCAGGACTGCATCCACCCTTTATTCCATACCACATACGTGATGCTCAGATCCCACATTTTTCAATATACCATCGCTTTTTGTCTCTTGAGATATAAAGAGATATATATACACACACACACAGAGACAGATATCATTCCTTAGTCCATGGACCATCCCTATAAAGTTCACTGACTTCATTCAGTCCATGATGTCGGGCTTCATCTGTCATAACAGTCTTTCAGGGCAGGAGAGATGGTGTATGGTGTTGGATGTTGCCTGCTGATGACACCACCAATCTTGTCTAGTCGCTGCTGAGCTCGTCTGGTTTCATCAAAGTTCATTCTTTGTTGGGGTGATGATCGGAGAGAAGTCAGAATCAGTCGATGGTGACCTGAGGACAGTATTGGGAGACTCCCTCTGCTGCTGACAGCTTTTCCCACAACTTTATTCTCTGATGACAATCATGACAGCACATATTTTCTTTTCAAAGCCCAGAGTGGCGGAGATGAGCATTTAGCTGCTATAGAAGTGCTGTACAGAAGGCAAGAGCATATTAACTGAGTTCATTGGCTGGTTTTCCCCAAAATTAAATCCCCTTGAGGTACACGCCAGACTTCCCCATCTTCCCACATTACCCACAAAGTACACCCTGAGCAAAAGCAATCCTGTGAGTGGATGTGCCTTTACCTGAAGAAAGAATAACCTAGAATGTCTTCCCCAACAAATTCTTTATGTGCACCACAGGAACTTTATCCCCCTCTACAGTACGTAAAAGTTCTGATTGGGCTGGGCCAGCCCTGTTGGCAGATACCCTAGTATTGACTAACCAGGTGGCTTTTGCTAAATGTGTATCCCAATGTTTGAAAGTCCCACCACCCATTGCTCTCAGTGGAGTTTTTAACAGCCCATTGTACCACTTGATTTTCCCAGAGGCTGGTGCATGGTAGAGGATGTGATATATCCACTCAATGCCATGCTCTTTGGCCCAAGTGTCTATAAGGTTGTTCCGGAAATGAGTCCCATTGTCTGACTCAATTCTTTCTGGGATGACGTGTCACCACAAGACTTGTTTCTCAAGGCCCAGGATAGTGTTCCGGGCAGTGGCGTGGGGCACAGCATATGTTTCCAGCCATCGAGTGGTTGCTTCCACCATGGTAAGCATGTGGCACTTACCTTGGCGGGTCGGTGGGAGTGTGATATAGTCAGACTGCCAGACCTCCCCATACTTGGACTTCAGCCATCGTCCTCCATACCAGAGAGGCTTTAACTGTTTGGCTTGTTTAATTGCAGCACGTTTCACATTCGTGAATAATCTGGGCAATAGTGTCCATTGTTAAGTCCACCCCTCGATCACAAGCCCATCTATATGTTGCGTCTCTGCCTCCCTGATAACCTGAGGTGTCATGCAGTAGCCCAGATGGGTTTACTTCTGCATTGCCAGTTGCTCCGCTTCCATTGCTGCAACCACCCCCACAGGGGATTTGCCACCAACCATGAGTCAGTATAAAGTACAGGCCATTTTTCTTGTTCTGCAAATGTCCAAGGTCAGCTGGATGGCTTTCACCTCTGCAAACTGATTCAATTCACCCTCTCCTTTAGCAGTTTCTCCAACTTGTCGTAGGGGACTCCATACAGCTGCCTTCCATCTCCGACACGTTCCTACAACACGGCAGGACCCATCAGTAAACAAGGAATATTGCTTCTCACTTTCTGACAGTTGATTATATGATGGGGCTTCTTCAGCACGCATCACCTCCTCTTCTGGTGACATTCCAAAATCTTTGCCCTCTGGCCAGTCCATGATTACTTCTAGAATTCCTGGACGACTGGGATTTCCTACTTGAGCTCGTTGTGTAATTAGTGTGGCCCACTTATTCCATATAGCATCAGTTCCATGATATGTAGAGGAGACCCTGCCCAGGTAGAGAACATCCAGCCCAGCACAGGCAACCGGGGTGCCAGGAGGAGCTGTGTTTCAGTGCCAATCACTTCCAACGCAGCTTGAACCCCTTCATAGGCTGCCAGTATGTCTTTTTAGAATCATAGAATAGTTAGGGTTGGAAAGGACCTTAAGATCATCTAGTTCCAACCCCCCTGCCATGGGCAGGGACTCCTTGCACTAAACCATGTCACCCAAGACTCCATCCAATCTGTCCTCGAACACTGCCAGGGATGGAGCATTTACAACTTCCTTGGGCAACCCATTCCAGTCCCTCGCCACCCTCACTGTAAAGAACTTCTCCCTTATATCTAACCTAAACTTCCCCTGTTTAAGTTTGAAGCCATTACACCTTGTCCTACCACTACAGTCCCTAAGGAAGAGTCCCTCTCCTACATTCCTGTAGGCCCCCTTCAGATACTGGAAGGCTGCTATGAGATCTCCACGCAGCCTTCTCTTCTCCAGGCTGAACAGCCCCAACTTTCTCAGCCTGTCTTCGTATGGGAGGTGCTCCAGCCCCCTTATCATCCTCGTGGCCCTCCTCTGGACTTGTTCCAACAGCTCCATGTCCTTCTTATGTTGAGGACACCAGAACTGTACACAGTACTCCAAGTGAGGTCTCACGAGAGCAGAGTAGAGGGGCAGGATCACCTCCTTCGACCTGCTGGTCACGCTTCTTTTGATGGAACCCAGGATATGGTTGGCTTTATGGGCTGCGAGCGCACACTGAAGCCAGCTCATGTTAAGTTTCTCATCAACCAACACCCCCAAGTCCTTCTCTGCAGGGCTGCTCTGAATCTCTTCTCCACCCAACCTGTAGCTGTGCCTGGGATTGCCCCCACCCAGGTGCAGGACCTTGCACTTGGCTTGGTTGAACTTCACGAGGTTGGCATCGGCCCACCTGTCAAGCATGTCAAGGTCCCTCTGGATGGCATCCCTTCCCTCCAGCTTATCAACTGAACCACACAGCTTGGTGTCGTCTCAAACTTGCTGCGGGCGCACTCAATCCCACTGTCCATGTCGCCAACAAAGATGTTGAACAAGACAGGTCCCAACACCGATCCCTGAGGGACACCACTCGTTACTGGTCTCCAACTGGACACTGAGCCATTGACCACAACTCTCTGCGTGCGGCCATCCAGCCAATTCTTTATCCACCAAGTAGTCCATTCATCAAATCAATGTCTTTCCAGTTTAGAGACAAGGATGTCGTGTGGGACAGTGTCAAACGCTTTGCACGGGTCCAGGTAGATGACTTCAACTGCTTTGCCCCTGTCCATCAGTTCTGTAGCCCCATCATAGAACGCCACCAAATTGGTCAGGCAGGATTTCCCCTTAGTGAAACCATGTTGGCTGTCACCAACCACCTCATTGTTTTTCATGTGCCTTAGCATGCTTTCCAGGAGAATCTGCTCCAAGATTTTGCCAGGCACAGAGGTGAGACTGACTGGTCTGTAGTTCCCTGGGTCTTCCACCTTCCCCTTCTTGATAATGGGGGTTATATTACCCTTCTTCCAGTCATCAGGAACTTCACCTGACTGCCATGATTTTTCAAATATGATGGACAGTGGCTTAGCAACTTCATTCGCCAGCTCCTTCAGGACCCACAGATGGATTTCATCAGGTCCCATGGACTTGTGCACGTTCAGGTTCTTAAGATGGTCTCAAACCTCATCCTCCCCCACAGTGGGCCTAAGGTCTTCATTCTCACAGTCCCCGCATCTGCCTTCCAAGACTTGGGTGGTGTGGTCAGAGCATTTGCTAGTGAAGACTGAGGCAAAGAAGTCATTGAGAACCTCGGCCTTCTCCAAATCCAGGGTAGCCAGTTCTCCTGATAGCTTCCAGAGAGGGCCCATGTTGTCCCTAGTCTGTCTTTTGTTAGTTACACACCTATAGAAGCCCTTCCTGTTATCTTTCACATCCCTTGCCAGATTTAATTCTAGCTGGGCCTTAGCTTTCCTGACCTGGTCCCTTGCTTCTCAGACGATGTTCCTGGATTCTTCCCAGGCTGCCTGTCCTCGCTTCTACCTTTTATAAGCTTCTTTTTTCACTCTAAGTTTCCTCAGCAGCTCCTTATCCATCCATGGAGGCCTCTTGGCCCTCCTGCCGCATTTCCTTCTAGTCAGGATGCAACGCTCCTGAGCTTGTAGCAGGTGATCCTTGAATATCAACCAACAGTCTTGGGCCCCCCTGTCTTCTAGGACTATATCCCATGGAACCTTACTGAGCAGGTTCCTGAAGAGGCCAAAATCTGCTCTCCTGAAGTCCAGGGCAGTGAGCTTGCCGCATGCTCTTCTCACTGTCCTGAGGATCTCGAACTCCACTATCTCATGATTGCTACAGCCAAGGCTTCCCTGGAGCATCATATCCCCAACCAGTCCCTCCCTGTTGGTGAGCACAAGGTCAAGCATGGCACCTGTCCTTGTCAGCCCCTCTATTACTTGCAAGAGGAAGATGTCTTCCACACAATTGAGGAACCTCCTGGATTGCTTGTGCCAGGCCGTACCGTCCCTCCAACAGATATCAGGATGTTTGAAGTCCCCCATGAGGACAAGGGCCTGCGAGTGTGAGGCTGCTCCTATCTGTCTATAGAGCGCTTCGTCTACAGAGTCCTCCTGATCAGGCGGTCTGTAACAGATCCCCACAGTAATGTCCCCTATTGCTGTTCTCCCTTTGACCCTGACCCACAAACTCTCTGTTGACTGATCACCTGTCCCCAGACAGAGTTCCATACTTTCCAGCCCGTCACTGACGTAAATAGCAACTCCCTCTCCCTGTCTGCCTGGCCTGTCTTTTCTAAAGAGCCTATAACCTTCCATTCCAACACTCCAATCATAGGAGCCATCCCACCATGTTTCTGTGATGCTAATTATATCATATCCCTGTAGCCATGCACACATCTCTAATTCCTCTTGTTTATTCCCCATACCAATAGCGTTTGTATAGGGGCATCTGAGCAGAGTTCCAGATGAAGCCGACTCATTGTCTGGAGCAGCTGAAGTATCTCTGCATCGCTCGGAGCATTTATTACAGGTGTTGGCAACTGACTGGGAGTGTTGGGATGGATCCATGCCCCCCTCCCCCAACACATCTAGTTTAAAGCTGCCTTGACCAGCCTGGCAAGTCTCCTAGCAGTGCAGCTCTTCCCCTTCTTTGTCAGACCAGCTCCACCAGCCTCCAGTAGACCTGGACTCCCAAATTGAGTCCTGTGTTCTAAATAGCCAAACCCCTGACTATGGCACCACCATCTTAACCATTTATTAACCTGCCAAATCTGCCTCACCTTTTCAAGGTCCTCCCCTTTGACCTGGAGAATTGATGAAAAAACTATATCTGAGCTCCAGAGCCCCTAACCACCTCTCCCAGGGCTCTGTAGTCCTTCTTAACATTCTCCAGGCTACTGCTATCTTTATCTCTAGCACCCATATGGACCACAAGAAGTGGGTAATAGTCAGCGGGACTTACTAGAGCAGGCAGCCTCTCAGCAACATCCCTGATCCAAGCCCCTGGTAGGCAACACACCTCCTTCGAGACTGGGTCAGGCTGACAGATGGGTGCCTCTGTGCCTTTCAAAGTAGAGTCCCCTACTACTATGACCCACCGCTTTTTCCTGGAGGCACTAGTAGTGATCCTCTTTACAGGTGCATTAGCTGGTTGTTCATTTAGAGAGGTGTGAGTTTCCTCATTAGCCCCCTGCAGAACTGTGAAGCGGTTCTGGGTGGGGACATTGGATTTTGGAGGAAGCCCCTTGCTTTTAATTGTCCTCTTCCTCCTTTTTTTGTTGTGGTGTGGGTTTTTTTTTTGGGTGTGTTTTTTTTTTTTTGTTACTAGTTCCCAGCTTCCTTGATTAATGCCCTCCTTCTTTTCTGTATGTGCTATGATGGACGCTTGTGGCCCCTTCACAGTTTAGGCTGGGGCAAGCAGTCCAGCTCCCTCTCAGCTTCCCTGTCATCTTTTAGCTTACCGACAGTCTCCTGCAGCTCAGCCACCTGCTGCAGGAGCACCTCCACCAGGGCACGCTGAGTGCAGCCCTGCCCATTTTGTACCCTTGCCTCAAGAGACAAGTGGAAGCACCTACTACACTTCGAGGTCTGCATTGCAGCCTCCCCTCTCATCAGCTCTGGCTGCCAACGCTGGCCACCGCTGGCCACCGCTGGGGCAGCCAGAGCTCCCAGACCGGGCCCTGGCCCTGAGACGAGTGCTCACCATTCCACTCACCTGCCTGGTCGCTCTACCTGTGCGAACTGCCACACCGCACCCTGACTGCCCACCCTGTTCACTCGTGCTCCCTGGGGCGTGCTTTTACCCACTCAGGGCTGGTGCCATCACTCTTGGCACTGCCCCCTGTGAGTCAGCTGCTTGCGTCAGCTGAGCTGCCAGCTCCTGGGCAACTCCTGTCAAGGACTTGAGGCTCCCTCGGTGGCTCTCGCCGCTCAGAATTGAGGCTCCTGGATGCTGTGTTTCCCCTTGCTCTGGTGTTGAAGGAGTCCTCTCTGGAGCTACTTACCTCGGTAAATGACAATTTTCATTTAGAGTATAGCCAGCCTTGGATCCTCTGTATCCCCGACTCCAAAAGCCGAGGGGTCGACCTCGAGATTGCCCCTGGAGCTTTCTGCCAGAGGCTCCAGGTAGGACCATTCTCCCCAGCTGCAGTATAGAGCACATTTTTCACATCTGGCCCGGTCTGGACTGGTCCAAGGGCTACTGCATGAATTATCTCTCATTTAATTTGCTCAAAGGCTTGTTGTTGCTCAGGGCCCCATTTGAAATCATTCTTCTTCCAGGTCACATGGTAGAGAGGGCTTACAATCAGACTGTAATTTGGGATGTGCATTCTCCAGAACCCCACAACACCTAAGAAAGCTTGTGTTTCTTGCTTATTAGTTGGTGGAGACATCATTGCTGTTATCTTGTTGATCACATCTGTGGGGATCTGGCGACGTCCATCTTGCCATTTTATTCCCAAAAATTGAATCTCCTGTGCAGGTCCCTTGACCTTACTCCGTTTTATGGCAAAACCGGCCTTCAGAAGGATTTGGATTATTTTCTTCCCTTTCTCAAAAACTTCTTCTGCTGTATCACCCCACACGATAATGTCATCAATGTATTGCAGGTGTTCTGGAGCTTGCCCCTGTTCCAGTGCAGTCTGGATCAGTCCATGGCAGATGGCAGGGCTGTGTTTCCACCCCTGGGGCAGTCGGTTCCAAGTGTACTGGATGCCCCTCCAAGTGAAAGCAAACTGTGGCCTGCATTCTGCTGCCAAAGGAATTGAGGAAAATGCATTGGCAATATCAATTGTGGCATCCCACTTGGCTGCCTTTGACTCCAGTTCACACTGAAGTTCTAGCATGTCCGGTACAGCAGCACTCAATGGTGGTGTGACTTCATTCAGGCCACGATAGTCTACTGTTAGTCTCCACTCTCCATGAGACCTTTGCACTGGCCATATGGGGCTATTAAAGGGTGAGCAGGTCCTGCTGATCACTCCTTGGCTCTCCAGTCTACAGATCAGCTTATGGATGGGAATCAAGAAGTCTCGATTGGTGTGATATTGCTGCCGGTGCACTGTTGTGGTCGCGACTGGCACTTGTTGTTCTTTGACCTTCAGCAACCCCACAATAGAAGGATCCTCTGAGAGACCGGGCTAGGTGGACAGCTGCTTAATTTCCTCTGTCTCCAAGGCAGCGATACCAAAAGCCCATCTATACCCTTTTGGGTCTTTGAAGTACCCTCTCCTGCTAAACATTACTTAGCAACAACTAAAACATTGGTGTGTTATCAGCATTGTTCTCAGACTAAAGCTGAAACACAGCACTGCACCAGCTACTAAGAAAGAGAAAAATAAGTATTGCAGCTGAACCCAGGACACTCATGCAGGCCAAGTGCTGAGCCAATATTCAACCCCCAGCCCTTGATTTCCTACTGATTTTTAGGTGGGAAAGGGGGAATATGGGGTTTCTTTCTCAATGTAGAAGATGTGGCCCGGGCTCAGCAGCACCGGCATGTGTTTGGGCATGGCTGGTGCAGATTCTGCAGGGCATCTTGGAGGAGGTTGTGGCTGCCCCATCCCTGGCAGTGTTCAAGGCCAGGTTGGATGG
The DNA here is from genome assembly GCF_004027225.2 of Strigops habroptila. Lineage (NCBI taxonomy): Eukaryota > Metazoa > Chordata > Aves > Psittaciformes > Psittacidae > Strigops > Strigops habroptila. The sequence goes on from NC_044301.2 coordinate 26,608,509, forward strand.
GGCTTGGAGCAACCTGGTCTAGTGGAAGGTGTCCCTGCCTATGGCAGGGTTTTAGAACTGGATGAGTTGTAAGGTCCCTTCCAACTCAAACCATTCTAGGGTCCTATGAAACCTGGCACTAGGGGTGTCTGGCCACAGGCAGTGCTCCAGGCAGGCAGGAAGGGCTGTGCTTTCCCTTGGGGTTCCATCAGCCCTGTAGAGAGTGGCAGGCACGGCTGCTTCCTAGCCCAATACCTCTGGCTCTGCAGTCAGCAGGATGAGGGGGGGAATATGTTGCCTGACTGTTTCCCAGTCCAGCACTGGGTCAGTGCCAGGGATGCCCTTCCTGCCTCCTCCTTCTCTCGGAGACCTGACAAGGGGTTTTTACCTGGTTTTTCAAAGCACATGCTGATCAGGCAATCATTAATTTGGGCAGGAGAACCGAAGGCAGCTGAACGTGACACTGCCACTTTCCCGTACAATCCAGGCATGAACCCAGCCAGCAGAGTGGGCCTGATATTGATACAGTTTTGGCAGATTTTTGACCTTCTCCTATTATCTTTTTTTCTTTCTCTTCTTTTTTCTCCCCTGCAACACACACACCTAGTGCTAAGTCCATATCAGTCCACTCACCCATACCTTTTCACTATCTGTCAGAGTAAAAACAACACTGATACTGTCTACAAACTATTATTTCACCTTCTCCAGTTATGTATGTTCCTTGCCTTCAGGCCACTGACATAACACACAGATCCAAACCCTCAACTCCTATTTTGCCAGCCCCCATCAGAAAACCCTGTAAATTCCCACATGCCTCTGAGCCCCAACAGCCCCTGCTCAGGCTCTCAGGGTAATTCTGCATGGGCTGTTGTGGATGGGCACACACTCACTCCACTCTGCAGGCACAGGCTCCATGCAGGGCTGCTTAGTTTGGTCACAACAGCACAGTTCAGAGCAGAAGGAGGCTGGAGTACAGCAGAGCAAACATCTATCCTTGAGCCAAAATCCTTGTGCTTACACCTTTCCCACTTCCAATATGTTTAATGCATTTAAATGCTTGAGTGCCTGGAGAAGGCACCGCCTCAGGGGTTCCTGGGGGTCTCTTCCGGGAATGAATTTATTGGGAAAAAAGAGGAGAAATGGTGCTGAGCCTAGATTTTAGGCAGCACCTTCTCCATGCTGCTGGGAGAGGAAGGAAGAGATACAGGGGAGAAAGAAACCAGGCACACACCATGCCATGGAGCCACGCCAAGGAAGTGTCAGCTCGGGTTTTGGCAGTTAGTTAGTCCAAGCCTTGTTGGGGATTTACGATGCACTTTGCCTCACTGTAACCCATTCCCTGCTGGGCTACATCGTCACCCTAGTGCTGAGCAGCAGGTTTGCTGGGAGCACCAGCACTGAAAAGAAATTCAGTGCTCTAAAATCACAATCTGAGGCCATGAAACACCCCGCGAGCAGTCACTGTATCTATCTCTGAGGCTCTGGCAGCACTTGTAATGGCATAAATCAGCATTTCCCAGTCCCTCAGTATTGCTCTTAGTACATAAGATTTGATGATAGCATAAGAACCATTTCCAAATCCTCATTCAGGAAAATACCAACCAGTTCATCCTACCAAGCAGCATTAATGTCAGTTTAAGCATTTTCAGTTAAACAGCTCCACAGTCTTGCAATCCCCAACATGAGAAATACTGCACCAGGGAGTTTGCTGAACAGTGAGGCCAAACCTGCAATGGTCAAGAATTGGAGGAAAAAAAAAAAGAGGAGGCTGATAGTAGCTAGAAGCTGTTGAGAGCTGGGAATTGGGAACAGAGTCCAGGCAAAAATCTCTGCAAATGAAACTAATGTTGGAAGCAGCAACTTCGCATGAAGGAATCCTCGGAGGAGTATCTCATTGCACAGAAATACATAAACAGAGAAATGGCACAAGTACAGAAGTTAGTTTACAAATAAATTCAGGAGAAAAGGCTACATATTTCTACCCAGGAGCTCAACTACCTGTATCCTGCCCAGGGGACCACCCTTAAGGATGGAAGAGCCTCTTCCCCACCCAGGATAAAGAGCTGCATCTCGTGATCCAGAGTCTCAACCAGGTCCCACCTACATGCAGCCCTGAAGGTGACAGAGGGGAGCTTTCAGCGCAGGACACCCAGGGCACACCTGAGCAACCTCTTCCTACCTACAGCTGTTCTCTGGGCAGGCCTGGAAGGGTTTCCCACTTGCCTGTGCTTCCCAGCATGAGTGGAGCCTCCTTTGAAGTGGAGCACACAGGCTGTGTTTTTTCAGACATCTGCAATCACTAGGGGAGACTTAAGAGCATCACCTTAAAAAAGTTGGTAGTAAATAGAAAATGTGTTAAAAGCAGAGAGGTCACCCACACTACCTGCTTGTCTTACAAAGGTTTCTCTAACTTCTCTGCAGGCACCCACGTGAGTGTCTGAAGGAGCTTCCCAGACCCCTGATCCGCCTGAGTCGGTCCATTCATCCCACTCCTTATCTTCCCTTGCCCCAGAACACAATACCATGGGAGAGCTGTAGATTTGGCTTTGACTTGATACATTGCTGCTTTCCACTAGCTTGATGAGAAATCTAGGTCTAGGATTAGCACTGGTGCATTGTCTGAAGTCCCAGCAAAGAGCATCCCAGAGTGGTACTCCCTGACTCCTCAGGGTATCTTGTGGTGACAGTAGGAAGCAAGCAGCTTTGCTCCAAAGGAGGGGAGAGCTCCCATATGGACATACAGGCCACATCAACAGGGAAAACCCAAAGAAAAATTGGACAAAATCCAGAATCAGCCTTTAAACATGCTACCTTGAATCCCCTGCCACGTGTCCCCATAACAACAGAGCCAGATTCTGCACCTCTGTGTTTTGGATGCTCCCTCCGCACTGCAGCATGGCACGCCATGCTGGTGCCTGCCCATGAAGGTCTGGGTGCCTGGGGAATGCCAGCTGCCTGCTCCCTGGCTCTTTCCTCCACACTGCCATCCTCCTCCTCTTTCCTCACTTATGCCTCAAATGTCATCAGTCCAACCTTCAGCCCCAGGGACCAGTGGATCATGCAGTGAGTGCGTGAAGAAGACCCCATATGAAGGACAGATATGGGTGTGCAAAGGCAAATCCTGGCGTGAGCACCAGCGCAGCTATAGAATCATAGAATCATACAATAGTTAGGGTTGGAAAGGACCTTAATATCATTTAGTTCCGACCCCCCTGCCATGGGCAGGGACGCCTCACACTAGACCATGTCGCCCAAGACTCTGTCCAACCTGGCCTTGAACACTGCCAGGGATGGAGCATTTACCACTTCTTTGGGCAACCTGTTCCAGTGCCTCGCCACCCTCACAGTAAAGAACTTCTTATATCTAACCTGAACTTCCCTTGTTTAAGTTTGAACCCATTACCTCTTGTCCTATCACTGCAATCCCTGATGAAGAGTCCCTCTCTGGCATCCTTGTAGGCCCCCTTCAGATATTGGAAGGCTGCTATGAGGTCACTATGACCCAGTCCCATCCTTCAGCCTTCCCTGTATGTACATAAGGGGGCACTCCTGGGATTCAGGGGGTTATTTTTGTTTTCACTTTGCAGTGGGAGCCAAAAAGCTTTCTTTTGAGAAGCTTCAAACATCGATTGGATATGGCTGATCCTTCCATCAGCTGGTACAGTGCCACCAGATGAATAAATCTTGCATGCATCCATAATTACTGCTTAGCTTGTAGCTAAGCAATGCAGTGCCATTGATCTGCAGAACTCATCAAAATCCATATAGGAATGCATGAAATCATATTGGATGGAGCAGAAAAGTACATAACATCATCCATTTTCAGCCTTCTTTGTTCACAAGGGAAAAAAAGGAAAGCATTTCTTGATATCTATTAAAATTTTTGGGTTAACTTATGATTTAATCATCAATTGTAACACTATTTTAAAGGCTGCTCTTTATGTAGGGAATAGATTTCTTTCTTATAATAGGCCAGCAAATTTCTACCACCCTTACTTGATCTGCCCCTACTAAAATAAAATCCCTATTAAAAGCATGGAAGAATATTGCTTAAGGACTCAGTATGGAAAGGTCTGGTGGTTAAAGCTCCTGACTGCGATTTAGGGAACCCAAAGTGACTTCCAAGTGCCACCATAGACTTCCCATCATGTCCTCAGGCAAGTCATCTATCCCCTTAATACTTCTATTCCTCCTAAAGCAAGTGTGATTAGTAGCATTTCCCCACTCCGGTGGGAGGTTGGGAGGACACATCAATCATGCTCAGCAAGAGTCGAGGTGCTCAGCAAGAGTCGAGGTGCTCCAGCAGCAGAGAGAGCAGAAAAATGGGCTGCGCAAGGGCGATGCTCGTCTAACCAGCCATCTGCTCGAGATGCTCTCCTCCCCTTCTGCAGCCAAGAGGAAGCTCAGCAAAAGCAGTTATTGGCAATAAAGTCCACACTGTTTGGAAGAAATCCTGATGTTTTTCAGACCTAACGCTGCTCTGGGCCAGCTCCATGCTCCCACTGGAAGTGAAGTGCTCCTGGGTCTGTCCATACTTCTCCCACCAAGCAGTCTGGGACTCCTGGTTTGCCCACCAGACTTACTGCAGCACCTTGGCCTGCAGATTGCTTCCAGTCACTGGCAGGTCCATGGGCAGACAGCAGAGGCTGCTTCTGGCAGTGACGTGTCCCCAGGACACAGGGGAAGGTCTCTGCACAACCTCAAGTACATGGACAGTAGCTGTCCCCAGCCCTTCTGGAGGAACACGCCTTGGGGGTGGTATCCTCAGCTCATCTCCTGCAAAGCCACATGACGTGGTTTAAGCCCAGCCAGTAACTCAGAACCATGCAGCTGCTCACTCACTCCTCACCCCCCTTCTTCCCCCTGCTCCCGGAGGGATGGGGAGCAGAATTGAAAGAATGTAAATCCCATGGGTTGAGATAAGAGCAGTCCAGTAACTAAGGTACCATACAAAACTACTATTACTACCACCAGTAATAATAATGATAAGGGAAATAACAAGGGGAGAGAATATAAAACTAAAAGGGGAAAAGGAAAAGAAAACAGTAAACAAGTGATGCACAATACAATTGCTCACCACCCGCCGACCGATACCCAGCCCAACCCAAGCAGTGATCTGGGCCTTCCGGGTGACTCCCCCCAGTTTATATACTGGGCATGACATGTTGTGGTATGGAATACCCCTTTGGCTACTTTGGGTCAGGTGTCCTGTCTCTGCTTCCTCCCGGCTTCCTGTGCCCCTCTTCGCTGGCAGAGCATGAGACTGAATAGTCCTTGATCAGAGTAAGCATTACTTAGCAACAACTAAAAACATCAGTGTGTTATCAGCACTGTTCTCAGACTAAAGTCAAAAACACAGCACTGCACCAGCTACTAAAAAGGAGAAAACCAACTGTTACTTCTGAACCCAGGACACCACACCAGCTCTGCAGCCAGGCTGTCCTGTATAGAGTATCCCAAACTGATTTTATCATGCGCACATCCCTGATGCATCTTCACCCGAACACAGGGATCGGCCCACTTCTGCAGAGACCTGGGAGCAAGCCACGCTGCTGTCTGGTGGGCTGCAGGAGCATAACCCTCCAGGCGTGGTTGTGTGGTGACAGGGACTACAATTACAGACCTCTCTGAGGTTGCTCATGCCCGTAGAAAAGGGAGAAAGGAAAAGTGGGTGGTCAGCAGTATGTCTCACCAGCACAGCCTGGCCCAGGTGACAGCATTCCCTGGGGGGAACAATCCAGTTAATTTGATATATGACAAACAGATCTCCTCCTAACAACGATTTGGCTGAATGTTTTCTAAAGGGATGAGAAACTCTATGAATTTTCCTTTACACATCTTCTGCTTCTGAATCCGGCCTGGACTGAAACCAAAATGCTGCAATACCACAAGGAAAGCTGTTCTCGGAGGAGCCTCAGCCTGACAGCTGCTGAGAAGGACCAGAAAGCCCATTTGCATAGCACAGGTTTTACATGCCCAAGAGATCCATGTCTGGAATAACTAAGACATTTCTAGCATGCAGCCACAGGTAAAACTTCTAGGTTTTGCTTTTGCTAGCTGTGGGTCTGTCATGGTTTAAGCCCAGCTGGTAACTCAGAACCACGCAGCCGCTCGCTCACTCCCCCCCTTCTTCCTCCCCCTGCTCCCGGAGGGATGGGGAGGAGAATCAGAAGAATGTAACTCCCACGGGTTGAGATAAGAGCAGTCCAGTAACTAAGGTATAATACAAAACCACTACTGCTACCACCAATGATAATAATGATAAGGGAAATAACAAGGGGAGAGGATACAATTGCTCACCACCCGCCGACCGATACCCATCCCAACCCGAGCAGCGATCTGGGCCTTCCGGGTAACTCCCCTCAGTTTATATGCTGGGCATGACGTGCTGTGGTATGGAATACCCCTGTGGCTAGTTTGGATCAGGTGTCCTGTCTCTGCTTCCTCCCGGCTTCCTCTCCTCCCTGGCAGAGCATGAGACTGAGAAAGTCCTTGGTCAGGGTAAACATTACTTAGCAACAACTAAAAACATTGGTGTTATCAGCATTGTTCCCAGACTAAAGTCAAAACCACAGCACTGCACCAGCTACTAAGAAGGAGAAAAATGACTGCTATAGCTGAACCCAGGACAGGGTCACATCTGTCCATGACAGAGCACTGGCTGAATTTGGTACCCATGGTTTCTGGCAGGGATGCTTAAAAGAGATTTGAAAGCTTGCTAATAGGTCAGGAAAATGGACAGATGGGAAGATCCAGAAACGATTGTCACTCCATTACCAGCAACCCGTCTTCCTCAGCATAGTGAGAGGATAAATAGGGCCCATGATTGAAGTCAGCTCCCATCCCATTCTTCATAATTGTGCTGTCATCCAGCTATGGGCATCCTCTAGCAAATTGATATGAGAATACAGATCTAATTAACTAATGCTTTCCTTTGTAGCATGAGATCTGAATCCCTCCCCAGTGCTATCCCTGCTGCAGACAGACGCCTAGCACTACAAAAACACTGCAGCTCTCTTTTTTTTCCTTCCAGCTTAGAAATGGAGATGTTAAGATGTTAATGCTACTTCCCTTACTGCCACAAGCGTGTAAATAGATGTCCTGGCCCTTCGTGCACACCCTTATGAATCTCTCTGGCCAGTGGCTGATCAAAAGGTTAAAGTCTGGGGCTGGTTTCACCTGTGGTGTCTACTTTCCAGGGTTGGAGTAATTCTGAGTAATTAGCTCATGAGATGTCCTTGGGGCCAAATCGAGCTGGCTGCCATGGGATGTGAGGATCACTGGGGCAGGCCAGCCTTGGGGTGAGCCCAGTGTGCTCACTGTGAGGCCATGATGAGCTGGGGCTGTTGACATCTCTCCCATTTGGGTTGAATGGAGGCTGAGTCCTCTGATCAGGGCTCCTTCCCAGAACAAGCCCTTCATTATCCCAAACTCCCCACAGCTTATTTTTAGCCCCTCCTTTTCTTTCCTGTTTTCTTTTTTTCTTTTACAGTATAGAAAGACATCAGCTCCACTGTCAGCAGGTTTCTAACAGCAGTCCTGGAGAAAAAAAAAACCAACACATCAAACCCACTTACTCTGTTGCATAAAGGTTTAGGCATAGATCCTGCTTGCTTCCAGGGTGCTGAGTCCCACCACGCCTCACCCCTGCTCCAGCTCACCTACTGTCCTTCAGGGCTGGTCATCAGAAGGAATCAGAGGCTTACATAAAGCAAGAGTTAGACTGGAGCTGTTGAGATTTCCTCTGCTTCAGCCCCTGTGCCTGCCCTGGCGTGCAGAGGACACCTGCATGCAGGGCCACCAGGAGAGAAGATCTTGCACAGCCTGATCCATGTGTCACCCTGGTGGGCATACAGTGATTAACAAAGTTAAACTCTGATGTGGCAGTTTAAAAGCCACAAAGAGGCAGTTTTTCACAGACAGGATAGCTGAGCTGGGAAATTCCTTGCTGCAGATGTGGCTGTTTGTTTGTTAGAAGTTTACATTGCTTCAAAAAGCAACTAGGCAGATTTCTGGAAGAAAAATCATTGAGGGGTAATAAATATAAAGATATCAACATTCTCTTTGAAACTCTGTTATCCATCTGAAGTACTGGAGGCTGGGAAAACTGAGTACTTCATATTTGCCTTGTATTTGTACTCCTTTCAACATCTGCTCTTGGACACTAGTTAAGCTAGGCGGGTCATCGATCTGATCCAGACACATTGTTTTTCTCTTCTGCAAGGGCTCCAATATGTTAAAAAAAAAAAAAAAATTCTTCATCATCCCCTCTTACATCCCATCCAGTTTTCAAATTTCACTGCAGAAAGATGAGCCCACATCTGCTTTCCCAGGAAAACTGTAAGTCTAACTAGGGCAGCTAAACTCCAACCTGCTTTTGTTCATTCCTCCTGCCTATCATTAGTATTAATATCAACTTGTCAAGTTGATCTTGATGTACAAGCCCTGCACAGCTCTGCTTCAGTGCAGGGAAAAAAAACCAACAACAAAACCTTAACACAATGTAGCATCCCTTCTGTCAAGATTTGGCACTTTAATTAAGATTTTAATTAATTAAGATTTGGTCCTTTAATAGGAGGGACATTCCTCCTCATTTCCCAAGGAAGAGTAATGAAAACCCAGGGCATCCAGCAGAGTTCATTCAGGAAAATAAACCCAGTAACCTCTCAGCCTGGTGGCCATCATTCTGGCTGTTAGCAGCCTGCAAGAAGCAAGCACCAGAAGTGGTTTGTTGCTGGTTGGATTTATGGGAGGGAAACTGGGGAGGGAAACCAGGGAGTGGCCATGCTAGTATCTCATCTGGTTGGACACGAGATGAGATTTATCATCAGGAGCAGCAGCAGGACAGCAGAGACTGCTGCATAATTCATGTGATTCCCATTGAGGCAGGACTGGCTGAGAGGGATATGCAGCCAGAAACACAAAACATGTTGCCCAAAGTCCAGGAGTGAATTCCCAAGACCTTCCTATTCTCTGGGCTGGGCTCAGAAAACACCAGATGATGCTCTTGCCCTCTTAGCTGAATTCCTTATCCCCTAAGGTCCTCCTGCCTGCCATAACCCACCTGGAAGCGCCCAAGGAGCAGCATGCAATGCCTTCTGGCTTTGGTGAGGAGGATGGGAGGGCCTTGCACTGCGAGCACTCCATGCTCCTCATCCTTAGGGAGGACTGATTTCTGAAGGGACATGATGCCTCTGCTTGGCTGTGTTTCAAGCCTTTCATAACTGGTGATTATTTAAAACGTGTTGCATCACCACTGTGTGTGCTGGATGAGTGATGGGTTCTGAGAGTGGGCTGTGTTTTATTTCTCCCTTTCCCCTAAAATAATACAGCAGATAGATAGAGCTGGGCATGGCGTCTGTAGGAAAAACACTGTGGTGCCACGTCCTCATGGTGTTTGCCCAGCATGGGGTGCCCTGGGTAGCCATATCAAGCTGTAGCACACCTTTGGGAAGCAGCATCCACATGGGTTTTCTCTTCTGATAGAAGATACTACAAGAGTTTAGTATGCTGTTTTAGAGTCACTATTGACATTCCCTAAAGCCCAGTGATTATCCTCTGAATCCTTACTTGACAGTCACTAAATATTAAATGGTTTTAATGCTAAATATACATTGAGCTGTGTGTTCACTGGTGAAAGGAAGAAAGAAGCTAAGGTACAAGCTAAATTCAGATGCAGATAGCCTTCCATCCATGAACTAGGAAGGAGATATCTTTACATAAGCATCTAGAGTTAGATGAGGTGGATCCTGCTCATGACAACCTTGATTAAAAACTCATCATTTGCCAGGACACAATGTTGGAGCTGACCTTTGAGCACCTCTTACATGGAGTAAAAAATAACCCAGATGCAATGCAAGCCAATAGAACAAGGCTGGGGTATCCCCATGGCCTTTCCTTCACAGAGGGGATGTGGACAGAGGCCAGGACCAGCAGGATAGAGGAGCAGCTGGGAAGATGCTGCTGTCTCCTGGCTTGCTCTCCTGAAGTTCCCACTCCACTGCCTGCCTCAGACCAAGACCCAGGCTGTGGCCACTGCTGCACCGTGGCTTGTGGAGCGCTAAGGATGTGAGCACCTTGGGTGTGCACAGTGCAAGCTGGATGCTGCCTGCAAAAACACTGCCAAGGTGTCACCTCTGAGGCAAGAAAAGCCCAACTGTTGTTTAACCATTTGATTGCCATTAACCTCAACAGATGTGAATGTGCATCTGTGTGAGCTTTGCCACAGGTATCCAGCTTTGACCACAGCCTGCAGCCTCAGCTACACTTCATCCAAGAAAGCAGCCAGCAGAGCCTTTGTCATAGGCAGTGCAATCCTGGGAGAAGGTTCCTGTGGTAGCAGAGTGCCTGGGGAGAGGTCCTCCTCCACACACTGCATGTAGGCTGCTGCTGCCAGTCTGTTCCCATGGGATAACTCAGACAGCAGCCCTTTCTCCACACAGTGTCTCTGGCATCAACAGTGCTGCTACCACATGCAAATGAAGGCACAAGAAACAACATTTACTCCCTATTATTTTCAATATTACTGTGTGAAGATACTCAGTACCAGCTAGTCCTTACAGAGCATCTGCCTTCCATGGCCTCAGTTTGATGGGCTCCTCTCCCTGGTTTTGGGAAATGCCATTTCTTGTGCATTTTTGCTTTAGCAGTGTAATATAGTTTGGCTTCACCTCCCTGAGCCTGATAAACTGAGTGATTCAGAAACCTGCAATCTGCTTCAAAACAAAGCATTTAAGATAAAAAAGACATAAGCAGTAATGGAGCTGCTTGGCTCAGGAGTATAAATGCTAGAGAGTTACTCATGTACTCAAAAACCTCTTCTAGCCTTTCTTCAGCTTCTTTTAACCCCTGCAAGCCCTGGGCAAGGCAGGCTGCAAATAAGAGCTGATGTGTCATTTCAGATATGCCTCCACTCCAGTGGACAAACCCCAGAGCTGGGAAGTGGAAGGAGCTCTGATGCCAGCACTGTGCAATGAAGATGACACATCAGGAGGAGAGCTGAGTGCTCACTCCATGGCCTCCGAAGTGCTCTTATTTCTGCTGGTTAAACAGATGCCACTTTCTGAGGGGATTATGTATCATGGAGCCTGTTGACTGTGACAACTAATTATCTCCAGCAACAGTTTGGCTGTGAGATTTGTCGTTCAAAGGGAATGCTGTCATTCAGCACCACATGTAGCAATTTGTCCACACTTGGGTTTCCCTGTTCCCAAAGAGGTGGTACCCCCAACACATCCCGTCCTCCACTGGCTCAAGCTTACACCCAGCAGACCAGCAGGTCCTTCCAAGCAGCATGGGCAGGAAGCAACAGCACTCTGATGAGGCCTCAGAGATACCTCCAGCAGGAACCAAGGAGAACAAGCAGCAGCTAAAATCAGCCCAGCATCCAAACAGCAGCCTACCAGAGCTTCCCATTCCCTCAGCTGGATGTTAGCATGGCAGCCGTGCCATGGCACACTCCTCCATCTGAGCTTCATAGGGAGCATGCACTGATGGGGTCCAGCTCAGCTGCGGGAGGAAAAAATATCTGCTGCAGCCCGAGATGTTAGAAATTCCAGGGAGAGCAGCCAGAGGAGTAAACAATTTTGAAATGCAGCCTCAAAACCAGCACCGAAAATGTTGTATACCTTCATAGAAATGGATGGTTGACCCTCATCTATACTACCATGAACAGACAAAAAGCAGACCCAGGCAACTGAAAGAATATAAGTCATTGAGAAATACATGGAGAATGGGGGAGAAGACTAGACATGAGGAAAAGACTAGACATGAGGAAAGAGATAAAGAGGGGAGTTAACAGAAAAGGTGTTGGAGCTGGGGTGTCCAGCAGCTCGGCCGGAGGCATTGGCATGGGAGTGACTCCGAGGCACTGGACTCGCATAGCTTATCTCACCTGAAGCCCGAACAGGCTGCATATTGGGGATACTGAGTATTCCTCTGTCGCAGCACCAGTTAAGCACTGGGAAGCAGTGCCCTTACCCAGATAGATGTTAGAGGCTCCCCAGCCAAGGTTCCTATGGAGATATCCCATCTGAGATTGGAAGCTGGGTGCTGTCAGGGAGGAGAGGGTGGATGGGATGGATCCTGCTCAGCTGTCCTCCCTCTATCGCTGTCATCCTGCCCCGTTGAGAGGCTGGCAAGCTGCATTAGTTCCCCCAAACCTCTAATCTCCCAGAGTAACTCAGGTGGAGCCAGGCATCACCTCCATGGACAAGGACACAAAGGGAGGTGAGGCTTTCCAAGCCTCAGGGCCAGGTTGTATGCAGCTAATTTGTTGTTAGGCAGCCAAGGGGAATGCCACGTGGAAGAGCTGTAGGCTGTGCATGTCATAAGAGTGAGAACCCCCTGACATCCCAGCGCATGGCCGGGGGTTCAAAGGATGCTGCTGTTCACAAGCACATCATTGCAGGTTGAAGGCAGCAATTCCAATAACAAACTTCTCTATCACTGTGCTGTTGTGGTGCTGGATCCTTTGACCAGTTTGCAGTTGATTTCTTCATTTGCTGCACTCCCAGCATTAAAGAAGGATCTCAAAGGCAAGAACAATTAATAGGGAATGTTAAATTGAAGAGAGCTGAATGATAGGAAAATACAGAAAATGAAGATGGAGAAAATGAGGACAGAGGAGAGCCTGGGTCTCTGAATAACAGCACTGCAGAGCTGCCTTTGTCTGCAGGGACATGTGAAGAAATGCAGCTGCCTCTTAAATAAAAGGAGTTGACACCAGTTATGAATAGATGAGTGATCGTGGCTTCAGCATCACAGCAGAGGATCTGATTTCAAATGAAGCCACATTCATCCATCTAGAGCCCATCATAAGGCTATTAAGGGAGCATCTGTCACAAAACCACAATGGCTTTAAATGCTTGAAACAAAAATAAGCCTGTTTAGCTTAAATACTTTTCTCTGGGTGATGTGATTCTTGCAATTCTTTAGCAAAAATTAATGATAAATGTGATGGGTAGCCAAAATATGTGATGGGAGCAGGGTGAGGTTTGATTTTCACCTTAGCATAGAGTTTGGTTGTCTGTTTTTCCAGGCTAGCAGGGCAGGCATGAAAGCTGGTGGCAATGAGTTTTCTTGAGTAGCAGATTGCATGGTCCCAGCACAACAGGCATCCAGTTCCAGAGCCCTGGCTCAGAGCACTCCCTCCAGGACACAAATGGGAAGTTTTTTCCTGCTTTCTGATGCACCAGGGAAAGCATCTCCAGCGGCAGGACAGGTCATCACCTTCAGGCCAAGCTTTGGCAAGGAACAGGGGGAAGTGTGCTTGCTACCATGTCGGCGTGATTGGGTAACTAACTCATCAGGACTAGAGCCACACTGTGTTAAAAACACCCCTCAGCATGTTACCTCCCGTCCTGCTGTCCCTTTGGGTGATGTACACACTGACAAGAGCACAGAGATCGAAGGGCAAGACTACTGCTCATGCACAGACCTGCTTTATTATGTTCACAGTATGTTGAAAGCCTCTCGTGCATTATATTGATGCTCCTGGGGCTAGAGGTAGGCATTTAGGCCCTGTAATGCACATCAAACCCCCTCTAAGAGGAACTGGAGTGTCTGTGCACAGCTCAATGGTGATGAGAAAGGCTTTACTGTGTGATGCAGCTTTGTGTTTATAATTCATATTAAATTGTAATCCAAATTCCTCTTTTCTTTGTAAATTATATTTGTCTGGGCTGAGTTGTTTTGAAAAATTGTCTTGAATGGGGATAAAAAATTGGATTGTGGTCATATGTGCACAGCTGTTGGGTTCCTCTACAAAAGCATTTCATGCTGAAAGACAGGACTTCCTACCCAAAATTTCAGCCTATGGAGGCATTGCCGATGTTCATAGATTTTAAACCTAGAGCAGAATAAGGGTAAATGTTTTAAAAATATCCAAGTGTTTTAGAAAGCTAAATCTCCCCTCTAGCCCCCTCAGAAAAAATTATTTATACTCCCAGATTACTACCATCTAATCAGGCTCCTGGGTTTTGTCCAAGTGCTGCATCCCCTGCAGTCCCAGCCCTATGCTGGGTTTCAAACTGAAGCAGTGACTCACTCAGGAAGATTCATCTTCCTTCATCTGAGCTGACTGAAAGCAAGGCATCTCCTCGGAGCAAGCCACTAAGTCTCCCTCCCTTCCTAGCAGAGAGACAGGCATCTCCCAAAGGTGACTCAACCTGTCTGCTCTGGGAGAGAGACCTATATGCTCCAACCTCTTATCTGAATAAACCCTTGCAGAAAAGCGTATGTGTACAGAATCCAGCACAATGGGCAGATTGGGACCTTCATCCTTCAGGGAATAAAAATAGCAAGTAATATTACAGCTGTGTATTTTCACAGATTGCAATCAGGGCTCACAACACGCACACAATTTCCTGCTTTCAGTTCACTATTGGATTTTATGCGTAGGTTAGTGGGGTTTGTTTTTTGTAAGAATAGGATTTACTACAATACATTCAGCCATGAAAAATGAGATTGAAAAAGATTAATAAGAAGCAGAAGGATTCATCTGAGATTAACAAAGATTAATGTGTGTCTTATTCTTATCTGTTTTCTTTTCACTTTTTCTCTTAGTTACCTAGACAGCTTAGATCGAATCGGAGCTGCAGACTACCAGCCCACAGAGCAGGATATACTCCGAACCAGGGTCAAAACAACTGGCATTGTAGAAACCCACTTCACATTTAAAAACCTCCACTTCAGGTTAGTCTAAAACTGCACAGCAAATTTTCAGTGCATCTATTTGTCACAGAGTTTCCCCATAGTTCCCAAAGGAGAAGTTGTTAAATTGCTGGTTAATGCATGGATGGCTCCCACTGCAGAAGGCACAGTGTTTTGGAGGGTCAACAATATGATCCTGTCTTGAAAATCACTGCCTTTAAGATGGGAGCTCATGGTAGTTTCTTCTAACCCAAATGGCACCTCTTTGTTGGGAGGTAAAATATAAGATTGACCCCCCCCCAAAGTCTGATCAAGCCTTGCAAAAATATTTGACCAAATCTTTTCTCTAAAGTGGGTCAGTCACATGTGGTTAATGCTGTGTATTGACCTTCATGATGCCAGCCAGTAGAGAGAAGAGGGCATGAAGGCAGAAAGCCACTCACAAACAGTATATAAAGCTCAAGAGCATGCAGTATCCACCTCTGCAGACCATTTGGGACACAGCACACTGCTGAGGTTCTCCCACAGATCCTCACATCCTTTGCTGTAACTGCTCCTCCTGGTCCTCCTTGGACACCAAGCCAGCGGTGAAAGACCTGTTGCTTTGTGTTTGGAGCCTTCCAGGGACAGTATGCTCCATCCCTGGCAGTGTTCAAGGCCAGGTTGGACAGGGCTTGGAGCAACCTGGTCTAGTGGAAGGTGTCCCTGCCCGTGGCAGGGGTTTGGAACTAGATAATCTTAAGGTCCATTCTATGATTCTATGAAATTCCAAGAATGCTAAAGTTTCCTTGTAACTAAGAAAGAGCAGGCACTGATGGTCCTCTCCTGTGCCATAGGCTCTTTGATGTCGGGGGCCAGCGGTCAGAACGCAAGAAGTGGATTCACTGCTTTGAGGACGTCACAGCGATCATTTTCTGTGTCGCGCTGAGTGGCTACGACCAGGTGCTCCATGAAGATGAAACCACGGTGAGTCTAACCAGGTCTTGGAGGCCCAAACACTTCTTTATGGAATACTGCATAGCCAGCAACTACTCAGAGATCACTGAATGCTCACCGGGGTGCTACAGTAATGTGCTTTTGTCAGTCACTCCCCCTTGAAACTGAAATCCTGGGGAGATGTGTCCTCCTCCACACTCTTCAAAACCAAGTCTGCATGCCCAGGTAATGCTTCCTTGCACTGGTAAAGTTGAGTGTTTTATCTCTCCTTTCTAGCTGACCTGTGTGTTTTCAAAAGGTGTTAACAGGACCCTGTATCCAGAAAAAGGAGATACAGGTGGGCTCTTAAAACAAATGTTCAGGAAGCAGTTGCACCATGGTACAGAGGTGCAGGACGGCCATGCACACCTGAGGCAGGCTCGGGCTAGGAATATAACCTATTTCTTCAGGCTACAGAAATTAATTTTCCTGAGTGAGACTGGAGCTGTTTGATTCCTCAGGTAATTTGATCTAGGAGAGCTTTTATGACTTCCCACTGTGACATTAGGCTCAAAATACCATCTGGAAATAAAGCTAGCGAGGACCTGCGTGCTCCCTGGTATTAGAGTGCAATTAATACAAGTGAATTAAATACACAGAAAGGATGTAAGAAGACTCATTAGTGTATTTTGGCCATTCACTTAGTGTTGCATGCTTTTGGGACTAATGATGACTGTGGCAAGCACCTAGTTGCCTTTATCTAACTAAAAAGGAATTGGAGGCCATACTCAGACTTGGTAATGATTTTATCTGTGCCTGGTCTGTGGCAGCATGGAGGGCTTGCTCCTGCCTGTCTCTCTGGGACTCTTTATTCTCCTGCTGCTGAAGATGTCAGGCTTGCAGAAAGCTGTTGACGAGGAAGGAATCAAGGGAAAGATTGCTGTTAGGTATATCAGTTGTCTTGTCCCAAAAAGGCTGGGGGAGGGGGGGCTGTGGTTTCTAGGCTCTTTGAGCCAGGTTTATGAGATCTAGTAAACTGATGAAGTCACCTGGTTGTTTGGGTTGTATTGATGCCAGAATTCATGCTGATATTAACATCATGACTCCAGACTGACTGAGAGACCCTACACCCTCTTATGTCCATTTATTTATAATCCTCAGTTGTCACCTCCCTCTGACCCTGATATGCTCAAGGATGCTCAGTCCTGTAGGATTTACTGAGAAGGAACCAAAATCTCCTGATGTGATTTGGAAAACCCAGCCATTAGCTCAATGCCATAGAGCTCTGCAGCTGAGCAGGAGAAACACATCCAGGAGATAAAGAAGAATACACAGGGAGAGGGCAGACCCAGGAGGCAGGGAGCTAAGCTGTGATCTGAGCAGGGAGCAAGGTGATTGGTAGGTATAACTTGGGCTGTGACACCCAAATGGTGAAGCCAAAGGTAGCCTTTAATATCAGTCACCTTTGGGTGCTAGAGCTGTGATTCAAAGCCACAGAACACAAGGTGGAAGGGCCTGAATGCCAATGCCATTTTTAAATGTCAACCTGAACTCAGCTCCTCTGAGGTAGAGGTTACAGCATCTCTCCTGGGGAAGCTGAGCTCTGCCAGTGACTGTTTGTTACCCAGCACCACCCCGATGACAGGCAGGGTGCCAGCTTGGCCTCCCCCCTGAAGTGCCCTGCTGCGGAAAACTGGGATTTATACATCTCCAACTTTCCTTTTGCACCAGGAAAGCAGGCTTGCACTGCTTTGGCACAGCACTGACATTTGCTTGCTATTTCAATCCCTTTTCACAAAGCTTTTCTGGGGATGCTGAGCAACAGGAGGGCAGAGGCAGCTGCTGTTCACTTACATACTCGGCGCAAACAGGGAAAAGATTCAGCATCGGCACCACTGCGCCTGCAGGACACCCCTACCTAACCCAGATAAACAACCCTAAGCAAGGCCAATCCAAACAGGAAAAATGATGGGGTTGGATCTTATCTGCCCTATTATACCCCCAGCACAGGTGGAAAACCCACAGGCTCTGGCCCTCTCCCAGCTGAACCCCCAAGCATTCCGTTTCCTCCCTGCTAACACGGTTCCTCTCCAAAAAGCCAGCAGTAAAAGCAGTATCTCTTCAGTCAGCTGATTTGCCATCTGTCTGCATCCATCATATCTGCTGGCTTTCATGATGTAAATCAGCTTTTATTGCTTCTCACTTAGAAAACACAAAGAGGAGGCAGCTGAGACAGCGAGCTGGATGCTGCTCCTCCGTCTTCATTTTCTAGAGATGCTTACTACGATCCAGGCACTTCCAGCTGTATTAAGCCACTGAAGGGTTGGGGCTGCACAGATATCTCTGTGAGTATGATAAGACTTGTAGAGCTTTCATTGCTGGCATGGAGCCATGAAGAGGGAAAGAGCCCTACTGCATCTCAGGTGCCCAAAAAACCGCTTGCAAAGCATAGGGAGAACAGCTTTTCCTTGTTGACAATAACCACAGGATTTCACAGGGGCTTTTTGTGCTTTTCTAAGTCAAACCACACTTTGGGTGGGTGAAACTGCAGCTCAGATCAAGTCAGCCTAACACGGGGCTGAGGCTCACCTTGGGAAGCTCAGTCAGCACAAGGGCGTTGGGAACAGCCTAGTTGTAGTGTCAGCTTGTCTCACTGAAAGAAACTCATGAGGAACAGGTTCACTGTGAACCCTTTCAAACAAGACTGAGCAAAGAGTTGGTTAAACAAGGCTGGGTGAAACACCCCCTGACCTGTCCCTGCCCTTAAAATTAAAGCGCAGCTCAACACTTGTAGTTTTTTTGTGGTTTATTGTGCTCTTTGTTTTAAAAGGCTGAGCACCCATCCTCCTGCAGCAGCTAAAAAAGGGCTATTGTGCACAAAGCCATCACCCCTAAGACCAAGTAGTCTTTTATAAGGGATGTATTTTCTCTCCAATTCCCTGTCACAAAGAGCAACACAGTGGGAGTTGAGGAGAGCAAGTACTTCTCCATGTCCAGATCAGAAAGACATAAAGAGAACTTTCTGCATCTGTGATTTCTAGGCCCATACACCCATAAAGACCACGCTTTGCACAGAAACCCCCAGTGCTGTTGAATCCAGCCTCTCCCATTGCCCCAAACACCTTCTTACACCACTGTTGGCAGATCAAAACTGCTTCCCTGCATGCCTGTCTCCCAGGGCAGAGGAGCAAGCCTACAGGGAAATTCAAGCAGTGCCTTCATCAGTCCCATTGCTGCGAGCCACAGCCGACAACTAGAGCTCACAAGGCAAAATTACACCCTCTGCCCAGCCCATCCAACGCACAAGACACTGTCTTCAAGGTTTTACACTTGCCTCTTCATCTGGCTTTACCAAGTCCTTCACAAGGAGCTGCAGGACTCTGCTGTATTTGTACACAGTGGGAACATGCTTTAACTGACTGAATGACTCCATGGACTAATGTCTTTGCATAACAAAGCTATTTTGTCTCATTTGTGATTTATCTTCATGTTTTGTAAGCTGAGGTTACAGGAGGAAAAGCTTCAGACCTGTAATCTGGGAGGAGAGAGGGACAGCAGTCATAATCAGTAAAACTGGAGAAGACAAATAACAAAGGTAGATTTGCATTGTTCCTTCTAACTGGAATTCCTAATGGAATTTTAAAAAAGACAGCAATGGCATGGGTCCCATCGCAGGAACTGGGACTATCCTCTTTGGTTTTTTCCTCACAAATTCAAAGGAGTCATGGCAAGAGAGGGAGATGTTCATGCTGCGCATTTATGCCTCTGAAACTGAGCTATTTATTTAGGTCATCCACATCTAGCCAAGACATGCAAGTATTGTTTGTGTCCCCATTGCTGAGCATGGGATAGGTTGAAGGCGCTGCGCTAGTGACCCTTGGTCTGTTGGTTCGTATTTCATTGCATGACCTGGTTAGCATGCTCTCTCCACTGTCATTGGGCAAGGAAAATTGAATTACAGCACTTAGAAATTGCCTTAGGAGTGACAAAGCCAGTGAAAGTGGCTTGGGCATCTTAGGCAATATAAGCAGGAGGGGGGATATGGAGTTTCTGTGCTTAGGATAACCATCAATGTCCTTCTAATTTACGTGCCAGTTAGCACTTAATCACCAAGGAGAACAAAAAAGATTGAATCAACTGTGTGTGGCACAAATAACCAAGTCTCCTCCAATGCTCTGGTAAAAAAAAGATGGGTTTTATGAGTGTGTTTCTGCCTGGGCAGAGTCTTGACTGCAGCATCCTTTCTCCCTCATGCTCAGCAGAAAGATGTCTGACCTTCACATCAGTGATGGGAACACAATTGTGCAGTGACATCTGAAGTCAGTGATAAGCAATTCTTGTTCTGCACAGGAAAAGTTAACTGGGCTTTTAATTTGTATGGGCGAGTGGTTAGTCCTCTGTAACGTGGCTGGTGGGGCTGCTTTCCTTTGGGGATATAAAGTATTTGTAGGCGTAAGGATTTAAAATACCGATTTTGAAATAGGAAATGACATTAAGAAGACAGTGTTTCAAGAGCCCTTCCCTTAATGATAGACCCAACATAAAGTAGGGAAAAGCAGCATAATGGGCCCAAAAGCAGGTGAAGTAATTTATATCACTTCATATAAAACTATGAGAAGTGTAATTTTTAATGCCTCCTAGCAGAGCAGGCACGTCTGCCCCATCACAGCAGCATGGGTGCTCCTGAGAGGGGCCCTGGGGAAGCTTTATGTGACTAAAAGGGTCTTTCACTCTGGATTTATTAGTAGGAGGGGGATTATTTGAGGGCTTCTCACTCCTCCTTTAGCAGCAGCCTGTCCTTTTACATGTGGTACCCAGAGACTGTTTCCCTATCCTTGCTCTCAGCCAGGGTCTGCTTGAGCTGTTGGAGGTCTCCTATAAACACCTATAGAAGGAATCAAATGTCACCCATGGTGCTTCCCAGCAGTTGGGAAGTGGGCTGTGCAGCCTGGCACAGGGCTGGTGGGGTGCAGCGTGGTAAATATGGTGACCTCCAGGCTGATGGCTGCTGCACATGAGCTATGGTTTAACCCATGAGCAGTGTTCATGTGTTTCTCCATGCTTCTATTTTAAATGAGAAAGCGTGATAAAAATGTGATTTAAAATGTTCTGTGAGGGACCCTGCTTAAAAAACAGTTAATTGCATTTGCTGTCTGTTCCCCTGATTGCCCTTCACTTTCTTCTCTCCTCCCAAAGGCTTTGAGTAGCCAATGATCTCCTGTACAAAACTTTTGCAGGTTCCTACATGGTTACAATTCTGACACCACAAGTAGAAAAGAGCAGCATTGCTCTGGGGCTCCCACACCAGCCAGTACAAAATGGGTTAGCAAAAACCAACACACAGACATGGGATGATCCAGATAAGCAACATCTTGCAACTGAGACCAAATAAGTAACTGCATTTTTCCATTTGTACATGATCACATCTTCCCTGTGAGTCAGTGGGGAGATGCTTGGTCATTTCAAGCCTGGTAGCAAAGCGTGTGATGTACGGTACAGCAAATTGCACGTGTCCTGTTTCACTCTGGGTCAGATCAGATGTTTCCTTCAACCACAGAGCCACATTTACCTAACACATTCAGCAGCAGCTAAAGTATATCAATGAAAAGGAAAGTGATAATCAATACAGTGCTGGGCTCAATCATGCTACCAGTGCAGGCATGAAACAGAGTGGGAGAGGGATGAAAGCCACTGTCTGTCTCCTGCAGCACCCCGAATTTCCAAATCCAGAGAGGGGAAACATGCTCCACCCGCCCCAAAAAACCCTCCAGCAACAAGGCCGTGCCACCCTGTCCTCTCCAGCATCTCTCTGGTGGTTGCCGTAACCAGTCTCCTATGTGCACTAGCGGGTTTGGGGAGTGCTGTCCCAAGGAGATGCCACTGGGAAAAGCCGAGGAGCCGGTTTGGTCTGTACCATGCTTTGCCTTTGATAATCCCCTGACTCTTGGGTGTGCTTCATCCTCACCATGCCTGCTCTCTCCACTCCCTGGCTCCCGGCTGAGAGACGGCCACGTGACCAGCGTGCGTGCTCCGGTGTCGTCCTTGCGCGCCCAACATCGCCAGCCTCAGCACCTTCACAGTCTTTCCTCAGCCGTCTGACCTTATCTAGCCAAACAAAGGCCAAAAAATGAGCATTTGAGAGACCAACCAAATTGGCAGGTATGAAGCTTGTCTTGAACTGAGAAAAAACAGCAAAAATAAAAGAAAAACAGAGAGTTGAAAGCAACAGGGAACATGACACTTGGTTGACTTTGCCGTGAGCTCTTTCCACCACCATAAAACCATGTGGCAGACTTTGCAACTCTCTAACTGGTCTGTTTTTTCCGTTCCTCTTCTCTCTCTCATTTCCTGTGTCTTTTTTTGCATGACCTATAACTAAAAAGCTGACTTCTCACTGTGCATGCAATTGAATGTGTGGCTCTTCTGCTGGTGAGTAGCTGATGTTCTTGTAGAGGCATGAGCTAACATCAGTGGTAGCTGCCTGACTTCTAATCTGGTTGTTCTTAGATGCCCTATGTTATGTTTTTCCCTTTTATACTATTTCCTCTTCCTTTTTCACTTTTTTTGCTCTCATTGAGACACTTTCTGTTGAGCCATCTTCCAAGAGAACTAAAAAAGATGGAAAAAATAAAAAGCACAAAAACACTAAGCAAAATAACAAAACCTGGCAAAGATCACGGCAAGGTCATTTCCAAAATTATGTCACCTTGATGTCTGCTTCCAACTCTAAATTAATTCAAGGATCTACCAGTCCTTGATTAATGTATCCAACCAGTTGTATGCCACACACACTCAAGACAGTGAAAAACCAAGTTTAAGAAGTTAATGAAAATGTTGTAGAAAATCTGCATGAACTATACCAACACGTAAATCTGATTGAAGGGCAAAAATAACTCCCCATCCATGCATGGTGCATAATGATTTCTATGAGCTGGGATCCTGTAAATTATATGCTATGTAAAATCAGAACAGCTCTATATAGTTAAATGCCCTTAAGTTACTAACTGTAAGTCAAATGTTATAGGGATTGCATCTGTGTATGTATATGTTGAGCCATATGTATGCATCATGAATTATTATGTATATTGTAGCTTTTCTTTTTTTCCCCCCCCTCCTTAATTTAGTTGTTTCAGATTTCCCTACATGTTGAACGTCTCCAAGTCACTATCTTTGGCCTGATGTGATCTCTCCTTTCTATTGCAGAACCGCATGCACGAATCACTGAAGCTTTTTGACAGCATCTGCAACAACAAATGGTTCACAGACATATCTATCATCCTCTTTCTAAACAAGAAGGACATATTTGAGGAGAAAATTAAGAAATCTCCACTGACTATCTGCTTTCCTGAGTATACAGGTAATGAGAAAGGTGGCAGTACAGGAGTGCATAGCAAAGGGATCGTGGAGCGTTTCCCATCCAGACTGATACTGTTGTGTATCACAGCCTAAAGATGCATAGCTAGAGCTCTGATTTGCTTCACTGCAAGTTTTATTTCAATAAATGCCATAGGATCACTCCTACCATGTTTAGCAGTCTACTGAAAGCATGAGGATGACTCAAACCCATGTTCTTTGCTGCCAAAAGGCCACTGTCACTAAGCAGGGTGTTTGATCTCTGGATCCCTCTGTGGTTCCTGGCCACTGGAACCCACTGCCAGGCACCAAAGGGCTGCAGGATCAGCCCTCCCAACATGCAGACAGTGGGTTTCACAGCTTGGCCGCTTCAGCTAAAGCTGTACATTTTTATCATGTTAGTTTAGGAGGTCCCCAGTTTCACTCTCAGGCTTGCTGACATCAAGCATCTCGACACAGAAACACAGTTAAATGCAGATAGAAAACAAGATGCTTTATTCTCTTGTGCACTGGCCACCAATGCCTCTGCCCACAGGGCGGTCAGTGAAGAGCCACAGCAGGCCATGCCCTGAGCTTGGCTGGGGAGAAGGAGGCCTCAGTGATACTTGGAGATCAGAACAGATGCTCTGCAACACAGGAGTGTGTGAGAAGCCCTTGCTTCTGCTGGCTGTCTGGCATCTGACCTGCTAATGATGAGAATACATCATCCATGCAAAGGCTGCAGCTGCATCTTGCCAGCTTCAACAAACCCTCATTATGATTCTGAGACAGCATAAAAATAAACTTTTATTGTCATGAATTATTTAAGCTCACCAGAGACATCCAGATGAATCAAGCTGACAGAAAAGCAGATCTCTGTCAGGAAATGGAGTTGTGAACTGGGAGTACCGAGTGTCACACTTCTGGGCAGGCCAACAAATTATTAACCAGAGCTTCCTACCTCTGTGCATTTGATTTTTCATTGTGAATAGGCAAAAGCGATCCATCACTGCTGCTTTGGGCTGAATGGTCTATGGCCGTGGAGCTGGATGACTCCATCTGAATTCAGAAGAACACCTGCAGGCTTCCTCTCCGGGGAAAGTTTGGGTGTTTGTCACTACCACCACATTTCAGCCATCTACTCACCTGCTTGGTCCAGACAGAACCAACATGGTCCTGACATGTTTGTCTAAAAAGATCTAATAATTGAAATTTCACAGTCTTTACAGTCGAAAGCTCACAATAATGCCAAGCCCAAATTTTTCTGGTTGCAAATTAGATTAGATCTTTTTGGATGGCTTGTAGAGAAGCTCATCACCATCCTCTTTCTAGCAGCGCTTCTGTATACCAGAAGATTATTATCATGCCGTCTTCCTTTTTCCCTTTTCTTCATGAAGCAAACCTGCACCTTTCACTCCTTCCTGATGGCATTTTGTGGACCTGGTTTTGTGGATCTTCAACTGAATTCTCCCAGTAACCCCACTCTGAAATAATATTCTTACATATCCCTGATGGCAGAGACTAGAACAAGAAGGAATGTTGTTTTAGATATAACTTTTCCTTCCCAAGCTATCCTAGCCCAAGAGAGCTGTTCAGTGCGGCAGGCAGACCCTCATACGCATGTAGCTAAGCTCTCAGCTGACTATGCAAAGGAAAACAAATATAGCTTGTTTCTGGAACACTTCAGCTCCAAGTGAACCAAACCAGTCCTCCCAAATCTCAGAGTACCCCAAAGATGCTTGAATTCCTTTGAGGTGCTGTTCTGGAAGCTGGGAGTTATCACAGTGCCAGGGACCCTCCACAGATCTCTTGTCTCGTGCCATCAGAGAGGGCTGGAAGTCTGAAGGCTGAAAGTCCTTCCACTGATCCAACAGGGATCTAAATCAGAGGTGAAGAATATCTCACCCCCAGGCATTCAGCAATGCCGTTAAGCCCAGACTTTAGACCCAAGCACGCACTTAAGCTTACTCATCCCTGCTTTGCTGACCACAGCTCAAGGGTGAAACGCTTGTGGCCTTGTGAAAAAGCAGCATTATTAGAAAGTTGCCCTGGAGTTAAAAAGAATTATTTGATGAAAGCCTATAAATCAAATGAGCGGACCTTCTACATCACAAGTAGGTTCCACAAAATGCTTTTAATAAAATGAGGTTTCTGATGTCTGTTAGTTCTGCTGACAGAGAATTATTAAAGACTGCATCCACAAATTTACTTGCTGTATGCTGGAGCACTACTTCCATCCCCTTAATTCACTCATGCGTTTAACTAATCCACAATACTTTAGGAAGCAGCAGCAAAATCCAGGGCATGTTTTACACCAAGATGGCATTAGTGATTCCCTGCTCTCACAAAAGGAATCCAGCATCTAAATCCTCATACCTTTTGAACAATCAACTCACCTTTCATCAAATACCCTCCTGGCTGTGCACAGCATGTGGAACAGTTCCCAAATTTTTTACGCAGGTCTTCATGCAAGAACCTCCTCCCAGAAAACACTTTGCTTCTCTTACTTCAAGGATATTCTTAAGTCTCATGGTCTTCATAAGCTTGTATCTTCAACTAGTAGCACATGTACATGTAAGTACAAGTGATTTCCCACTTGCTGCCTTCAACCACAGCAAATCTCAAGCCCAAGAGTCATGGTTTAAGCCCAGCTGGTAACTCAGAACCACACAGCCGCTCACTCGCTCCCCTACTTCTTCCTCCCCCACGCTCCTGCCGCCGCTCCTGCAGGAATGGTGAGGAGAATCGAAAGAATGTAAATCCCACGGGTTGAGATAAGAACAGTCTTGTAACTAAGGTATAATACAAAACTACTACTACCACCACCAATAATAATAAGGGAAATAACAAGGGGAGAGAATATAAAACTAAAAAGGGAAAAGGAAAAGAAAACAAAAACAAGTGATGCACAATACAATTGCTCACCACCTGCCAAACGATACCGAGCCTGACCTGAGCAGCAATCTCCCCCTTCCGGGTGGCTCCCCCCAGTTTATATACTGGGCATGACATGTTGTGGTACGGAATACCCTTTTGGCTAGTTTGGGTCAGGTGTCCTGTCTCTGCTTCCTCCTGGCTTCCCGTGCCCCTCTTCGCTGGCAGAGCATGAGACTGAAAAGTCCTTGATCAGAGTAAGCATTACTTAGCAACAACTGAAAACATCGGTGTGTTATCAGCACTGTTGTCAGACTGAAGTCGAAAACACAGCACTGCACCAGCTACTAAGAAGGAGAAAAATAACTGCTACAGCTGAACCCAGAACAATATCCACACCTTATTCCATACCATTCACGTCATGCTCAGATCCCACATTTTTCAACATACCATTGCTTTTTATCTTGTGTGTATATATATATACACACACAGGCACACATAAAGAGACAGATATCATTCTTTAGTCTGTGGACCATCCCTATAAAGTTTGCTGAATTCATTCAGTCCATGATGTCAGGCTCCATCTGTTGTAACAGCCTTTCAGGGGAGGTGAGACGGTGTGTAGGGTTGGATTGTTGTCTGCTGATGACACCACCGATCTCATCTGGTCACTGCTGAGCTCGTCTGGTTTCATCAAAGTTCATTCTTTGTTGGGGTGATGATCAGAGGGAAGTCAGGGTCAGTCGATGGTGATCCGAGGACAGTTCTGCTGCTGCTGGCTTCTCTCATGACTTTATTCTCTACTGATGAAACTTAGAGGGAAAAAAGAACCTTACAGAAGGTGGAAGCGAGGACAGGCAGCCTGGGAAGAATACAGGAATGTTGTCTGGGAAGCTAGGGACCAGGTCAGGAAAGCTAAGGCCCAGTTAGAATTAAATCTGGCAAGGGATGTGAAAGAAAACAGGAAAGGATTCTATAGGAACGCAGCAAATAGAAGACAGACTAGGGACAATGTGGGACCTCTCCGGAAGCTATCAGGAGAACTGGCTACCCTGGATTTGGAGAAGGCCGAGGTTCTCAATGACTTCTTTGCCTCAGTCTTCACTAGCAAATGCTCTGACCACACCACCCAAGTCTTGGAAGGCAGATGCGGGGACTGTGAGAATGAAGACCTTAGGCCCACTGTAGGAGAGGATCAGGTTCGAGACCATCTTAAGAACCTGAACGTGCACAAGTCCATGGGACCTGATGAAATCCATCTGTGGGTCCTGAAGGAGCTGGCGAATGAAGTTGCTAAGCCACTGTCCATCATATTTGAAAAATCATGCCAGTCAGGTGAAGTTCCTGATGACTGGAAGAAGGGTAATATAACCCCCATTATCAAGAAGGGGAAGGTGGAAGACCTGGGGAACTACAGACCAGTCAGCCTCACCTCTGTGCCTGGCAAAATCTTAGAGCGGATTCTCCTGGAAAGCATGCTAAGGCACATGAAAAACAACAAGGTGGTTGGTGACAGCCAACATGGTTTCACTAAGGGGAAATCCTGCCTGACCAATTTGGTGGCCTTCTATGATGGGGTCATGAAACTCATGGAAAGTGGCATAGAAGTTGATGTCATTTACCTGGACTTGTGCAAAGCGTTCGACACTGTCCCACATGACATCCTTGTCTCTAAATTGGAGAGACATCAATTTGATAGATGGACCACTTGGTGGATAAAGAACTGGCTCGATGGCCACACGCAGAGAGTTGTGGTAAATGGCTCGATGTCCAGTTGGAAAAGAGTAACAAGTGGTGTCCCTCAGGGATCGGTGTTGGGACCTGTCTTGTTCAACATCTTTGTCGGCAACATGGACAGTGGGATTGAGTGTGCCCTCAGCAAGTTTCCTCATGACACCAAGCTGTGTGGTTCGGTTGATAAGCTGGAGGGAAGGGATGCCATTCAGAGGGACCTTGACATGCTTGACAGGTGGGCCGATGCCAACCTTATGAAGTTTAACCAAGCCAAGTGCAAGGTCCTACCCCTGGGTCAGGGCAATCCCAGGCACAGCTACAGGTTGGGTGGAGAAGAGATTCAGGGCAGCCCTGCAGAGAAGGACTTGGAGGTGTTGGTTGATGTGAAGCTTAACACGAGCCAGCAGTGTGCGCTTGGAGCCCATAAAGCCAACCATATCCTGGGCTGCATCAAAAGAAGCGTGACCAGCAGGTCAAAGGAGGTGATCCTGCCCCTCTACTCTGCTCTCGTGAGACCTCACTTGGAGTACTGCGTACAGTTCTGGTCTCCTCAACATAAAAAGGACATGGAGCTGTTGGAGTGAGTCCAGAGGAGGGCCACGAGGATGATAAGAGGGCTGGAGCACCTCCCGTATGAAGACAGGCTGAGAAAGTTGGGGCTGTTCAGACTGGAGATGAGAAGGCTGCGTGGAGACCTCCTAGCAGCCTTCCAGTATCTGAAGGGGGCCTATAAGGATGCTGGGGAGGGACTCTTCCTTAGGGACTGTAGTGGTAGGACAAGGGGTAATGAGTTCAAACTTAAACAGGGAAAGTTTAGATTGGATATAAGGATGAAGTTCTTTACAGTGAGGGTGGTGAGGCACTGGAATGGGTTGCCCAAGGAAGTTGTGAATGCTCCATCCCTGGCAGTGTTCAAGGCCAGGTTGGACAGAGCCTTGGGCAACATGGTTTCATGCGAGGTGTCCCTGTCCATGGCAGGGGGGTTGGAACTAGATGATCTTAAGGTCCTTTCCAACCCTAACTCTTCTATGATTCTATGATTATGACAGCACATATCTTCTTTTGAAAGCCCAGAGTGGTGGAGATGGGCATCTAGCTGATGGGCTATAGAAGTGTTATATAGCAGGCAACAACATACAATTGAGGTCATTGGCTGCTTTCCCCCAAAATTAAATCCCCTTGAGGTACACATCGGACTTCCCCATCTTCCCGCATAACCCACCAAGTATATCCAGGTCCCTGAGCAAA
Source organism: Strigops habroptila (assembly GCF_004027225.2). Taxonomy (NCBI): domain Eukaryota; kingdom Metazoa; phylum Chordata; class Aves; order Psittaciformes; family Psittacidae; genus Strigops; species Strigops habroptila. Next base: position 26,637,243 of record NC_044301.2, read on the forward strand.
AGCAATCCCATGAGAGAGTTTACCTTTACCTGAAGCAGGAATAACCCAGAATGTCTTCCCCAGCAAATTCTTTATGTGCACCACAAGAACTTTATCCCCCTCTACAGTACGTAAAAGTTCTGATTGGGCTGGGCCAGCCCTGTTGGCAGATCCCCTACTGTTGACCAACCAGGTGGCTTTTGGTAAATGTGTATCCCAGTGTTTGAAAGTCCCACCACCCATTGCTCTCAGGGTAGTTTTTCACAGCCCATTGTACCATTTGATTTTCCCAGAGGCTGGTGCATGATAGAGGATGTGATATACCCACTCAATGCCATGCTCTTTGGCCCAAGTGTCTATAAGGTTGTTCCGGAAATGAGTCCCACTGTCTGACTCAATTCTCTCTGGGGTGCCATGTCACCACAAGACTTGTTTCTCAAGGCCCAGGATAGTGTTCCAGGCAGTGGTGTGGGGCACAGCATATATTTCCAGCCATTTCGTGGTTGCTTCCACCATGGTAAGCATATTGTGCTTGCCTTGGCGGGTCGGTGGGAGTGTGATATAGTCAATCTGCCAGGCCTCCCCATACTTGTACTTCAGCCATCATCCTCCATACCAGAGAGGCTTTAACCGCTTGGCTTACTTAATTGTAGCACGTTTCACATTCGTGAATAACCTGGGCAATAGTGTCCATCGTTAAGTCCACCCCTTGATCACGAGCCCATCTGTGTGTTGCATCTCTGCCTTGATGGCCTGAGGTGTCATGGGCCCACCGGGCTGAAAATAATTCACCCTTATGTTGCCAATCTAAGTCCATCTGAGCCATTTCAATCTTAGCAGCTTTATCCACCTGTTATTTTTCCTGATGTTCCTCAGTGGCCCGACTCTTGGGTACATGAGCATCTACGTGGCGTACCTTCACCACCAGGTTCTGCACCCGAGCAGCGATATCTTGCCACAGTGCAGCAGCCCAGATAGGTTTACTTCTGCATTGCCAGTTGCTCTGCTTCCATTACTGCAACCACCCCCACAGGGCATTTGCCGTCACTATAAAATAGTGCCGTCATTATAAAATACTAGCCATATGGGGTTATTACAGGGTGAGCGGGTCCTGCTGGTCACTCCTTGGCTCTCCAGTCTACGGATCAGCTTATGGACGGGAATCAGGGAGTCTCGATTGGTGCAATATTGCCACTGGTGCACTTTTGTGGTCTCAATTGGCACTTCTTGTTCTTCAACCTTCAGCAACCCCACAACAGAAGGATCCTCTGAGAAACCAGGCAAGGTGGACAGCTGCTTCATTTCCTCTGTCTCCAAGGCAGCGATACCAAAAGCCCATCAGTACCCTTTTGTGTCTTTGAAGTACCCTCTCCTGAGAGAGTCTATGCCAAGGATGCATGGAGCGTCTGGACCAGTCACAATAGGGTGCTTTTGTCACTTCCTCACAGTTAGGCTGATTTCAGCCTCCAGTACAGTCAACTCTTGAGATCCTCCTGTCACTCCAGAAATACAAGTGGGTTCTACCCCTTGATAGCTTGATGGCATCAGGGTACACTGTGCACCAGTAGCGGAGTGAGTGAGTGGCTGTGTGGTTCGGAGTTACTGGCTGGGCTTAAACCACAACACCAAGTAAGCTTCTCTCTGGCAGATAACATTTCCCATCAGTAAAGCATCACAGAGGGCAAAGGATCCAAGAGCATTAGCAGTGTTACCACTGTGGAGCCTTCCAGGGCTGCTGGAGGGCTGCACTCCAGGCCAGATAGAATGTCTGAGTCTATCAGACCAAAGCAGGTGCCTGAGTGGAGCACTTTGTTTGAGCAATGTCAAGTCTGGCCAGATGAGAAAGGATCTGCTCTTTTGCATGACTGCTCTTCAGCTTTTTTAACACAAAACCTGATGGTTAATAAGGTTTGGCACAGACATCACTATACATCAAAACAAGAAACTCCTCATGGTGTGATTTTAGTCACATCTCTAGCAGACCACACTGTGATCCTAATTCTTCAAAAAGGCACATTTTACATTAGTTTGTGTGTCATTTCTTTTGAGAAAACTGCACTTTGCCCTGTAATAGAGGCTGGATCTTTTCATTTCCTTTTCTCTTAATGCTTCAGGGAAAGGAGGGCACAGTTACCAACACTGCTCTCAATTCATGGACATTTTAGCTCTTCTTTTCCATCAAAAGCTGAAACTTTAATAACAAAGTCTAAAAAAGAAAAAGAGCTAAGTCTTTTCACGAGGTCAAGCACTTGCTGCATTCCTGGCGGGTTTCTTCTCTTTTTTGTCACCATGATGTGGAATTTCTGCTGGTTTTCCCATCACAGCCTGTTTAAAACTCACTTCCCTCATCTGTTTCGTCTCTATAGACTATAAACAGCAATCCAGAATAAAAATACAGCTGATCTGGCAGTTGGAGAGCATCTTCTCTCTTGCAGCAATCCTGGCTGAATCCCCGAGATGAAGATGGGGTGGCTGAGTTGCAGCAGCCCCGTATGAGCTCCCCATATCCTTACAATGGGGTGCTTGCAAGCACCCTACAGATTTAGGGTTATGGGATTGCTTTAACTAGCTCTTTTTCCTTGGCTCTCTTATAGGCCCAAACTCTTTCACGGAGGCAGTGGCTTACATCCAGGCTCAGTACGAGAGCAAGAACAAGTCCCCCAACAAGGAGATCTACACACACATCACCTGTGCCACCAACACCAACAACATCCAGTTTGTCTTCGACGCCGTCACGGATGTCATCATCGCCAGCAACCTGCGGGGCTGTGGACTCTACTAAAGCACCCTCCTCCTTCCCTCTTCCCCTTGCACCCACCAGGAGCAGCCTCTGGTCCTGTGGACAGATCCTCTCTCTTTCTTCTTTTTCCTCCTCAGAGGATGATGAGGAAGAAATCCATAAATCCCTCCTTCCATCCCAGAAAACTTTGCAGCAAGTTCAACTTTCCCCAGCCCTGTTTTACTTTAATTTGGTTTATTTTTGATTCATTCCCTTATTGCCTTGCTCTACTCCTCCGTCCCAATTCACAGTGCTGTACAGGGAGCTAACGCATTGCCCATGAAGTACATTTCAACTGCCAAAAGCCAAAAATACTTCAGTTCTTAAAAAAAAAGAAAAAAATCAAAGCCTTAAAATACTGGTCAGCAACAGTGTAGTTTGAAACTTAAACTTTTTTTTTTTTTTCCCCTTGAAATTAAGGGATATTTTTGATTCTGGTTATTTAGATACTTTTTTTTTTTTTTTTTTGAAACACTATTCCTTTGGGAAGTGCTAGACACAATATGATCATTCCAGGGGTACCTTATGGTTCCAATTCCTACCCCAAAGCTGGAGGGATCGGTATTGAATGCAGCCACCACAGCTTGGATTTGTATATTCTCTTTTTATCCAGACAGCTGTTTGAACAAGTGAAACAGCCACATCGAGTTCTGCTGGTGTCTGAGTAAGAGGGACACAGTAACAAAACCTACTAAGCCTTGTCTAAAAGCATTTGTTACCAGTAACAGTTTTACCTCAAATGTTTCTAAATTAATGCTAAAATATGTCTAGTGGTTTCAGTAACCCATTTCTGAGAAGCTTCAGTGGATGCCACAGAGCTGCTGGGCTGAGCAGGGCAGTGGCAGCTGGGCTTGGACTCCTGGAGTATAGGCAGCAAGGATGCTCCAGGGATGGCATCCTGATGGGGACCCCGTGCACAGAGTGCCAGCTGGGGACCCAGGGACCTTTCCCAGAGCACCTCCCAGCCTAAGTGATTCCAGCACAACCAATGTTCCTGCAGACATGCAGCATCTCTTTCCGAAATCCAGCCCTGAAATGCTGGGGTGCACCAAAAATATTTAGCCCTGGCTTCTTGTAGGCAGAGTGTGACCTTCAAGTAGCTGAAATAGAGAGAAGTGCTTTGGGAAACCTCACCATGCTTGAGTGACAGCAAGGTGTGCAGGAGCCTCATGGCTCTTTATCGCATCTAAATACCCTTGAGAAGCCTGACCTTGCACTCTGAGCCTCTCTGGCTGAGCAGAAGCAGGTAGCTTGCCTGTGTCATCTCTTGCCTGGGCATCCAAGAGAGACAGCTCCAGGTTTGGTGTTTCCAGTCAGGGCATCTCTTCACCAGTATCTAAAGTGAGAGGGATGGTTTATACTGGCCATGTAGTGGCAAGGGAAGACTCAGGGAGCTGATTTGAGCCAAGTGATGGAGTAGGAAGGAAAAGTGCAAGGAAGAGAGGGAAGGGAGGAAGGAAGGGCTGGGGGAGAGGTGTGGAAAGGGCAACAGCCAAATGTGGGGGCACAGAGGGGAGGACAAGCACGGCTGGGCTGGGGTATGTGTGGCCACCCACTTGCCATCACCAAGAGCTTTGGGTGCTGTTGGGGTGAAGGCAGAGGGGAGTGTGAGAGGTGGGGTGTCACCTCCAGGAGCATGGAGGGACCTTTAGAAGTCCACCCTGAAAGCTTGTTTGGTGTCTGGGTAAGACAGCCACCTCCGAGGTCCCACTCGGGGCCTACCTGCACCTGGGGGCAGGTAGGCAATGCTGATCCCTGCCTCTTCTCTGCCTCTCTTACAACTCCATGATCCTGGAAAACATGAGTCTTTCCAGGCCAGCCACAAGTTCAGCTGTCCTCTCTTGGGAGCCCAAGCTAGGGGTGTCCCTTCAGGTCTTGGGAGGTCTGAGTTTTCTCCAGTGCCTAAGAGGGACAATATCTCTTTTCTCACTGTGCCCATCTAGGAGAGATGGTGTGAGAGCAGCCCAAAGCAGCACAGCCCAAAGGCAAGAAGCCAGGTGAGCAGTGGTGTGCAGGAGGCAGGGAAAGGAGAAGGTATGGTGGCACCAGATGGAGAGGACCGGTGGGAGAAGTTGTGGTGGGGGATGGTTTTGGAGAGAAGTTGCAGAAGGGAGATGAGGCAGGTTGAGGCAACAGGGAGAGCAGGAAGAGAAGGGAGCCAGAGGAGAGTCTCTGTCAGATTGGACTCTGCCAGGACACTGCTCGTGGGACATCTGTGACAAAACCCCAGCCAGGGAGGTGAGCAGGAGCACCCTGGGGCTCAGGGGTGGCCTGCAGAGGAAAACGAAGTGGCTCTTACCCTGTAACCAGCTCACAGCCAGCACGGTTGGCAGCTGTGTCAGTAACCCCCTAAATAGCATTAAGTGATAAAACTATCTTTAGTGTTGTACAGTGAGGGCCTGCTGCTGCTCTGCTGGACACTAACAGCAATAACACCAGGTCTCTGCCTCCCCTTCTCAGCACAACTGAGTTCAGCCTTTCTCTTCACCATCTCAGCCTTAAAATACCTCCGGTGGCATCAGCTCCAACAGAGAGCTGGCCAGCCAGCAAAGTCAGGAGCCGCTCTGTTCCTGAGGCCACATCCCACCTGCACAACTTGTTTTTCCAGGTCCCAGCTCCATTTAGTGCCAGCACACTGCTGTACCACCATAAACCAAAGGAACACTGAACACAAAGCCTGTGCGTGTTCTCACAGAAATACCGCCAACTAAATCTCTCTCACAAGTTTTGTATGAGAATTAGCTTCTTGCCTTCAGCTTTCCTGGATGGCCGGACAGCCTGTCCCTCCACAGAGGGGAGAGCCTCCTTGGTAGGTGTGATTTTGTTTTACAGGATGCTACAAGTATTAATGAGAACAGTCTATACTGTAACATACATTGAAATGTATCTGGTGGTTTTAGTCTATTGTGGCATGGGCCCAGTGCTTGCCTGCAAGGGAACAGGCTTTGTTCTCAGGCCAGGAATGCAACTCCAGGAGGTCAGGATGGGACACAGGTGGTCTCCTTTTGCCAAAACATCCCCTTGCACCCAGTTGCTGCTTGACAAGGCACAGGGTTCAGCTGCGGGTGACAGACATCACCCACAGGGCATTTTGCAGTTGATGCTGTAAAAGGGACCAACCCTGCACTGTTAGCCTGTGCAGTGTGTCTGAGCATTTTGTGGCCAAAAAAGCTCCTGGAGCCAGGGAGAGTTGTTGAGTTCCTGGGAACAAGGCTGACTGTTTGTCAAGTCGATTAGAGAAGCTTAGTACTAGTGTGTTTGTGTCTTTGTCATGGGCCAGGTTTGTCTTCAGGCTTACAACCAAAAACTACACCATCATTGCCAAGGAGACTAAAACACTCATTACAATCTGATGCCAGAGGCATCAAGGTCAATGGAGATGGTGCTACTAAGCATCATCCTGAACCACCCACACCAATCACACACTTGCATCCCCAACATACACACAAGAAAGTAGAGATGTGGTCCGGGTGGCACAAAAGAGCAGACCAGGGTCTTGCTTCCACCACTGTGGAGGAGAAAGCAGACAGAAACACTCCCCAAGCACCCCAAGACTTGAGTGTCCATTATAATTTCTGAGCTCCTGCAATGACACAAGATAACTGATGCTGGCAGATAAAGGTACGTGACCTATATAAGATGTTACACTGAGAAGGTGATTATGGAAAGGGACTTCTCACAGGACCACTCATGTCCAAACCAGCAGCCTGTGAGATCCTTATTTGTGCTGCAAAAGCTAGCTAGCAAACACGAACAAGTGTGAGCTTTAAACACTGATGTGTTAATAAGAGGAGGAGGACCAAAGCCTCTCAGCTGGCACCGTGCAAGGAGAGGGAAGGGAGCTGGACTGGAGATTGGGCAAAACCATCTCCATCTCCCAGAAAGGGCAGCCTGGTTCTCCATAGGCAGGCATGGGAATGAGAGACACCTGGGGAAGAGGGCTGGGAGCCAGCCCAACACTCACTGCCCCAGCCCCTCTCCCACCCAGTGTCTTAGAAACTAATGTTGAGACCAAATCCTGACTGTTCTGTAGCGCAGGCAAGCGGCTCCAGGACTTAACCCCCATTCCAGGTGGGGAGAAGAGATCATAGCAAGTAACAACGTAATTTTCAACATTGCCTGAGTCTCACTAGCTTTGCCGATGCTGAAGCAACCTGGTGGCACTCAAATAGGGTTGTTTAAAGACCAGCCATTGCCCCATTAAATAGCCCAGTCCCTAATTTAACATCTTCAGCCCTACTTCCCCACCTCCCTTTCCCCCCTTCAGCTCAACAAGGGAGAAGTGACTATCGCCCTGCCTCTGGGCTCCCCGCTCACCACCATATTTCTTACCAAAGGATCACCGGAGGCTGCCACTGTTTTCCTTTTGCTGGTTTCTCGCTGAACCATTTCTCCTGCATGTTTGATGGCCCAAACTGTATTAACTGTAATTTTGTATGAAGAGTGACTGTCCATGGGTTTAATAGAGCATTAGTTACTGTAATAATTTATTGGCTGTCTGTAATGTATTTCTTAGTTACAAAACCCTAATAAAGTGCCAGCTCTTTTCTAGTGTGAGTGGTTTTATTGTGTCTCCCTTCAGTGTGTTCAGTGTCTCAAGCCCGTTATTTACCCTACATCTGCTCCGTGCACACACACACACCAGTTGTCTGCCACAGCCTCATTCGCCTGGAAATTAAGAATTCGAAAAGGATATGACCAAAAGATATTTAATTTTATGTATTTGGTTGATTTCTTTTCCCCTTTGTTTTTAAGAAGTAGAACAACTTTACCATGGTTTCTCTTTGTTCCTTGGCTTCTTGAAATTACCCTTCCCCTCCTGCAGTCCCTTGCCCCATGTATCTGCATCAGACCATCCATGATCTCCCATTATTTGGGGCATGAAGTAGAAACAAAGAACTTGAAGAAATCAAGAGAAAAATGTCAATAAACCTCAGCAAAGGAAAATTAACTATGATTCCTGTTGGCTTCACCAATTTCCAGTGATGTAACTTCAGCTGGACACATCCTGCAGATCAGAATTAAAGGCCAGCCCTGAGAAAAAATGATGGCTAAGAGGAAAAGGATTTCCTCTTTGTATATTCATATAGAGGATTTTTATAAATTGCCTCCAGGATGCTATCCTGCCCTGACCTTCTACACTGGAAACCTCCTTTTCAAGTCATCAGGGTTATTTTCCCTGTACTGGGGATTTTCATTTCCCTGGGCACATGCTGCTCCTCCAACACCATCAGTCCCTTATTTAAATATAATACATATATGGGACAACATGGGATGAACAAGAAAAAAACCCAAAACAAAACAAAACAAAAAAAACCCCAAAAAACAACACACAGAGAAAAAACTCCACCAGGATACCTCCCATGAAAAATCTCAAGACCCGGCATTTTTGCAACAGCCACGGGTCAAGAAGAGCCACATTGTTCTGTGGCAGTTTGTTTTCTCCCTGATCAAGGCTTTTTATTTCTTTATTTTTAAAAGATAGAGATAAAACAAAGTCCTTAAGCTTTGGGAAGTGGCTGCTTGTCATCCCTCGCTGCTCTTTGTCAAGGAACCACCAGTGTAATCTCAAAGCTTTTCAAGATGAAATCAGACATCTGCTAAATTTTGCATGCAAAAGCTACAGTTGAAGTGTAGCTAATAAAATGACTCGCTAATAAAACATTCATGGAAAACTCAAAAATGTGTAACTGGGTCATCATTTCATTAGGAAACATGCATGTTCTCCCAAATCTTTGACAAATCCAAAGCCACCACCCCCACCCCCCTTTGGTGCACCTCCAAAAAGGGGCTCAGGGGGGTGGAGGGGGGTGTTTGCTGCAGGCAGGTTTCCCACTGGCTGCTGGGCACCCTTGTTGCCCTCTGCTCCATGCAAGGGACCCCAAGAGGGGGTTGTGGAGAGGGGCACAGTGGGTCCAGCACCTTCAGACTTCACTAAACCCTGGTTCTGCACCAGAAGCTTTGCATGTTCGAGTAGTGAAATAGGTGGATATGTGCAATGGAGGTGGTACACAGACTGCCTGAAATGGCTCTTGATGTTCTCCCTGGAGCAGCAGGGAATGGCTTCCTGTTTATTCTAAGAACAAGTTAATGATGGAGAAAATGTGAGAGCTCCTAGAGAGCTGTACCTGTCCTGTCCAGCAGCACCTCCACACTGGCAATGGGTGCACATGTCTGCAGAGAGCCCTCACAGCAGCTTGAGTGAAGCATGAAAATACTTGATGGGGCCCTGCAACAGCTGATTCAGCACGGGACAACCTCTCCTTCTCCTCTTGTCCTTCTGTCCATTCTCCATTTCTTTCCAGTAACAACTTCTGTAGCATGGGGGGAAAAGGCCTTACGTGGCTTTTGTCCACATGTGAAATGACAATTTCTTAAAAATACAATTTTTAGAGATTTGCCTCTATGCTCCTACTAAAACTCTTCCATGCTGAACATCCCCCTGGAGCAGCTTGCAGCCTGGTTTCTTAGCAGCCACCTTGGCCACCACTGTGGTACTTTGAAAGAGGGGCTGAAGATGTTTCCAGGGGCAGAAGGGGCCAGCTGGGACAGGACCTGCCCCATCCTCTGGGCAACCCCTCAGCACCAGTCTCACCACCATGGCACCACTTGGCACAAGTTCCCTTCCAGGCAGGTCCATAGGACCACCCCAAGGTGGCCAGAACTCCCTCCCATCCCAGTCCCCATCCTGGCTGCTGGCTGTCCAGCCTTACTTTAGACTCTGCAAGTGATGCTTCAGGGGTGCCCAGCCCCTGCAGAGACACAGGCCTCTTCCACATTCCAGCAAGGCAGCTGATGAGCAAGTGACTTTTTTCTGCTCTTCCTTGAAACTTCAGGTGTCAGCTCTGCTTGAGCAGCCCCACAGGGATCAGCCCCAACCTCCACACCTGCCTTGTCCTCCAGCCCAAGAGGACAGTAGTACCCTGTTTCCTCCACCTTTATAACCATCTCACTTATCACTGTCTTATTTCACAGATTTTTTTGCTTTCTAACCATTTCAATTCAGAAAGATGTTCTCCTCTCCTCTAACTCTCTCTTTCTCTTTGCCTTTCTCTCTCCCCTCTCTTCCCTCTGTGCTCCCCATTGCAGAACCGCATGCATGAATCTCTCATGCTCTTCGACTCCATCTGTAACAACAAATTCTTCATTGATACCTCCATCATTCTCTTCCTCAACAAGAAAGACCTATTTTCTGAGAAGATCAAGAAATCACCTCTGACCATCTGCTTCCCTGAATACACAGGTATGTGCCGGGGCTGGCACAGCCCAGTGTGACCCCACCACCGTGCCACTGGGGGTGGGGGCTACAACTCAACCCAGAGGTAGGTACAGGGGCAGAGGGGACAGGGCACCATTATGGGGGGCAAAAGCACTGCCCACCTTCAAGAGCTGCAGTGGGGCTCCAGCACCCTACTCATGGGGTGGGGTTGTGTCCTGCATTTGGTCAGTTCTTGTAGCAAAGGTGCACAACCAGCTGATGGGACAGAGAGGGTCAAGATGAGCTCCTTAAAGAGCCTGGCCACAGGGAGCCGTGGAAAGGTGAAGCCTTGGCAAGAGCTGACTGCCCACCACTTGAGCCATCCTGTCTGCTGATGGTTCCTGAGGAGTTCCTGCTAGAGGAGCCAAGACACATGGTCCTCCAAGCTGCATCCTCCCAGGAGTGCCTTTGTACAGGGCACAGCTGGTGAAGGAAAGAGCCTCGTTACAGCAGAAGTCTGAAACTACAAGAGAATCACACATTTTGAAGCAAAACTAATGTGGCTTGGGGAAAAGAACAAAACCCAAGAAAATGGGGTAAGAACAGATATTGCTTCCAAATTCTCCAAGGGGAAGGAAAAATCAGCTCAGAGGCTCCAGCACCCCCGACAGATACTGAGATGTCTCTGAACTACTTCACCCAGAGCACACCCTCTGCCTGGATGCCAGACCTTGGGGACAAGGGGGTCCGCAGCAGGACAGCCCCCATTCCCCTACAGCAGAAGTGCACCAGCATTTCCACCAGAGGTTTTGAGGCTTCTCCATCATGGAAGCAGCAGCACTTTTTCCCCAGCCACCTGGCAGGACACCCCAAACTACCCCACGCAAAATTGTACAGCACATCCCAGCTACCCTGGTGGCACTGGGCCACCTCCCCCGTCTTTTGGCCACCTCCCACATCGGTAAGAAGGGGAAGTGGCAAGACGGGAAAGAAAAATAAGTCTCCAGATAACAGCAGCCCTTCCAAAGGTGATTCCAGGGGTGTCATTCAGGCTTTGTGGCTTCCCGCAAGGGGCCAGGCACAGCTGCTCTCACTGCCCTAAGCAGCTTAATACAACAATGCACATCTTCCAGCTCCAACATCTGGCCCCTCTCCAGCCTTACAGGAACAGGCAACAGCAGCACATCCCCATGTAGCTTCTGCCCCACCCCACCCCCATTCCAATACCCAGGTGAGACCCCCCCCCAACAGACCCAACAGCACCCAGAGGGGCTCAGCCCCACTAAGGGGGCCCAGCCACCAACCACGGGCAATGTTGGAGTGGCCACCAAACCTCCCCCTGCCTGACATGCTGGGGGGGCCACCAGGACCCCCAGCCTTTCTCCCACACACACTCCATTAAGATGCACCACGGGGCCTTGCTAGCTATGCCAGGGCAGCAGTGATGCCAAAGGAGCATCCCTAGGGAACAACCCAGCCAGGCACCACTAGAGCTGCTGCCCTTCCCCAGGGAGAAAATGGGGAGCGGACAGAGAGGGCAAAGCAGCCACAGCTGGGGAGGGAGGAGTCCCAATGGAGCCCAGGTGCTCTGTGATTTGGGGAAAAAGAGGGGGAAATGGGGCTGGATGGGGTGGAAAAGGGTAGTTGGTGGGGGGGAAAGGAGAGAGATGTGGCAGGAAAAGGGGTAAATGGACCCTGCTAGGGGATAAAAAATGAAAATAAATAGGGTTTGCCTGTTTTTGTTAGAAATAAAGCACTTTGCAAGCAGCAAGGGGCTGGATGTGTGGCCAGAGGGTGGTGATCCACAGCCCTGACCCCCCCTGCTCTGTCCCCCCACCTCTGCCCGCAGGTCCCAACACCTATGAGGATGCGGCTGCCTACATCCAAGCACAATTCGAAAGCAAAAACCGCTCCCCCAACAAGGAGATTTACTGTCACATGACATGTGCCACAGACACGAACAACATCCAGGTGGTATTTGATGCTGTCACCGACATCATCATTGCTAACAACCTGCGGGGCTGCGGCTTGTACTGACCCCCCCCCCCACTGCAAAGCGACTTCTGGGGTGGCGGCAGCCCCAGTGCCAGGAGAGAAAAGAAACACAAAAAGATTAATAATAATAATAATAACAACAACAACAACAACAATAACAAAAAACCCAATGCAACCACACACATGCACGTGCGGGGAAAAATAAGTGAAACAAAATGAAAACAAAACAGATTGAATGAGAGAAAAACAAATTGTGATTGTGCAAGTTGGTAAATAAAAAGGCATAAGGAAAAATTATATATATACGTATATAGAGATATAAAATCCACACCCACCTTGTTAGTTGGTCTAAGAGCCCCTCGCTGCATCCTGGGGGCAGCCCTGGGGATGGGGGGGCTCTGCCTGGTCCCACTCCTGGAGCTGCGGGGCAGAGGGACAGTGCTGGGATCACCCCCATGGCAAAAACAGGGCCGTGCTGATGCTCGTGTGCAGGGGAGAGGCTTCTTCTCCCAGCACCTATTTGACCATGGGGGTTTATTTTTTGTTGCTATTATTATTATAATTAATCATTGTGGGTTGGCTTTTTTATTTCATTATTGTGATTAATTATTTCTCTTCCCAGCGCAGGGCTGCTCCCGCCTGCCCCTGAGCCCCGCTGGCACCCCCCAGCCTCCAGAACCTAAAATATACATTTTTGTCTTTAAAAATGAGGGGAAAAACCTGAAAACTCCCCCCTGGCCAAACGTCAAAGGGAAACAACAACAGCAATGAGACCTGTTCCCAATCTTCCCATCCCAGCTCCCTTCCTGGGGTTTGGGGTTTTTTAGCATAGACTTTCTGGACTCCTCACCCCACTTTAGGGCAAAGCCCTCACTAGCCAGGGGCCAGTGGGTTTTTCCCCCCATTTTCCCTCCCTCCTGGTTTAACAACTCCCCCCTGGCTCTGAAGGTTGGTACCCAAAAGCACAGCTCAGCCAGATCAACCCCAGCAGGGCATTGGGGAGGGTCACACAGACATTGAATTTATTTTAGCTTTTATTTTGTTGGTTTTTTTTTTTATTTAGGGTATATATACAAATTTTTTTGTTGGTTTTTATTAATTTCTAACTCTTTCCAGTGGATGCTCTTTTGTGCTGCCTTTTTCTCCCCCCCCCTCCCCATCACCCCCATCCTCTCTCCCTTTTAGTGGATGGTATTTTTTCTCTCTCATGTGGGGATGTTTGTGCTCCAAAAAAAGTAAAAAAAAAAGAAAAAAGTAAAAAAAACCCTTAAAAAACAAACTTAAAAAAAAAAAGAAAATTATTTAAAAATTAAAAAAACACACACAAAACCACAAAAAAAAAAACCCCTCAAAAACCAAATGTAGTGTTTACATTGAAGCCACCGTTTTCATAACCAACCCTTCGTCATTTCTACTTTGATTAGTAACCAGATGTCATCACGGCTCCACTTTTACGAGTTACCTTTGCTGAAGGAGAGCAGCCTCAGCTGTTCAGAAGAAAATGAATCCATAAAGAGGAAACTAAAAATAAAAGAATATGCTATATATATAAAGTGCTAGGTCTTTCTAAGCCTTTCTATTACCAATCAGTGAGGTTTCTGTGATATATTACACACTGCCAATCTCTTTCTCTGACTAATGGAAAACTTCATGTGTAGCTCAATAAAGAGAATGTTTGTCTGTACCCTGGGCTCTCCCCGTGCACCTCTGCCTGCTTCTTTCCTCCCCCTTCCCAAGGAAAAAAAAAAGACTAAAACTCACAGTTTTGGGGATATTTGTGGCTGGTAGCGCAGGCAGGAGGGGCTGAGTTGGGTGGAAGGGGGAGCGTAGAAGCCCTTCCAGATGGCTCAAGTTGCTTCAGAGCAGCATCAGGAGCAAAAATCCTCCCAAAAAACCTCCCCATGCAAGAAAATACTTTTATTCCTTTGGGAGCGCAGGGGTATCCACCAGGGCAAGGCCTTTGGTTTGTGGCAACATCAGAAACCCCTCCCAGCATGTGAGTTTTTCCCCTTAAGATATAGAGAAAGGTTACCCAAGAAAGTTGAGATTTTTAGTCCCTGCTGCAGGAGCAATTTGGGGTTGGTTTGGGGGATTTTTTTTCCCCACAATTTGGGGTCTTCTTGCAGTTTGGGTTTGGTTTTCTGTCGTGAATACCTTTCCTTCACAGCTGCCAAAAGCTGCCTCCAAAGGCTGAGGGCTTGTTTCTCTTTTGCAATCGCTTTGTCAGTTCCCCCTTCCCCAGCAAGTGATCCCAGCTGCTAGGCTTCCCTACCTTCTAGTTCATGACCATCGGCACCATTGTCCCAGCATTGGAGCAACCAGGTGATGATGTGCTCCCTAGAAGATGGCTGAAATCTTTTTGCATATTCTGCAGCTCGGTCAAGGTCCGGGATTGAGAAGTTACTTCTTCTTCTTCCTCTTCCTCTGATTCCTGTATTAATAACTCTTGTTCAGATGTTGTCCCCTGTAGTACGCATGTTGGGTCTTCATCTTCCTTCACTGCATGAGTTGCTCTTTGTGGCTCTTGTTTGCTTTTCCCCTTGCTTACAGGGGCAACTGATATTGGCACGGATTGGTCCTTTGGTTTATCTGCAGCGTCTATCGCCGTGGTTGGAGTGGCTGCAGTGTCTATCACTGGGGTTGGAGTGGCTGCAGTGTCTGTTGTCAGGGTTGGTGTAGCTGATGTGCTTGGGGGTTGAGTAGCTGTGTTGTCTGTTGCTTTGCCATCAGATTGAGAGACATCTTTTTCTTGCTCCTTACAGAGCAGGGCTCTGTAGGTGTAGGCCAAGCCCCAGCATGTTGCAGCAAGTTGTCCCTCTCTGGTATTGCCAGGATGACAGCACACCTCATTTAAGTGTTTTACTAGTTTTTCCGGATTTCGCACTTGTTTAGGGTTGAAGTTCCAAAGCACTGGAGGGGCCCACTGGCCTAGGTGCTTGCCCATACTATCCCACACACCCTGCCACTCAGGACTGTCCAGCCTCAGAGAAGATCTCATGGTGGTCCTCTTAGATCATCATTTAACCTTAGACAAGACCGGAGCCCAACCCTGCTTGACTTTTGAAATCAGACGAAATAGGGCGTTCTCAAGGTGGTATGGCCATGGGTAAAACACATACAGTATTTGTGGCAACATGCTGATTCCAAGCAAAAGCAGCAGGCAGGTTTCAAGGGTATCCAAAGGACATCCAAAACCTTTAGAATTCTGAAATGCTACTGTAAATAGCCTGGTAGGGGAGTGGAGGGTATGAGGGAATGCCTCCTTCGTAGGTTGACCCCCCGAGGAGGAAAAAAAAAGGTGTAATTGCTAAAAAATTCCATTATATGCCTCCCAAAGTATAGAGGTGATGACCACACTGAGAATGCATGCCAGACTAGTTTCATGATCAGAGTCTATTGTATTACAAGTCATTACGATAAAGTACAGTGAAACAAGAACCTTAGCCCAGGCCCTACAGCTGATAAGCATTAAAACAGCAAATACTGGCTGCAAGTAAGGTATGACATGCTGAAACTCTGAGACCAAGCACAACTACTCTGAGAGCAAATAAATCAACTTTGTAACAACTGACTATTAATCCGAAACAATGAATGCTTATCACAAATACGATTAGACACACTCTGGTCAGATCTGTCGTTATCTCAACTGTTTGAGCCCCATGTTGGGTGCCAAAAAGGACTGTCGTGGTTCAGGCCCAGCCAGTAACTCAGAACCACACAGGTGCTCGCTCACTCCCTCCCCTTCTTCCCCCCCTCCCCCCTGCTCCCGGCTCCTGGAGGAATGGGGAGGAGATATGAAAGAATGTAATCCCAGGGGTTGAGATAAGAACAGTCCAATAACTAAGGTATAATACAAAAGCACTACTACCACCACCAATAATAATAATAAGGGACATAACAAGGGGAGAGAATATAAAACTAAAAGGGGAAAGGGAAAAAAAACCAATAAACACAAGTGACGCACAATACAATTGCTCACCACCCGCCGACCGATACCCAGCCCAACCCAAGCAGCGATCTGCCCTTCCAGGCAGCTCCCCCCAATTTATATATTGGGCATGAGGTGCTGTGGTATGGAATACCCCTTTGGCTAGTTTGGGTCAGGTGTCATAGAATCATAGAATCATAGAATAGGGATGGAAAGGACCTTAAGATCATCTAGTTCCAATACCCCTTCCATGGGCAGGGACACCACGCACTAAACCATGTCACCAAAGACTCCATCCAACCTGGCCTTGAACACTGCTAGGGATGGAGCATTCACAACTTCCTTGGGCAACCCATGCCAGTCCCTCACCACCCTCATGTGGGAGGTGAAGGCAACGGGATGTGCATGATGAGCTTGAGTAACACTCTGAATACAAGCTGTGAGGCCCTGATACCAAATAAGCCTTGGGAAACAGATAAGCCAGGATGTTGAAAAACAGGGAGTGTAACAAAGAATTTTAATTGAAGGCCAGATGTGAACAAAGAAGACTGAACTGTTGCCGCATGAACAGCGCGTGATCAGCATTGTGATTGGACTATTGTATGCATGTTTAACCTACGGGATTTTCACAGAATCCAATGAGATTAAGCATGGCATGCCCAGGCATGTTAGGAAAGTACCGAATGAGAGTATAAAAGGGGTTTGATTGTAATAAAGTTTGTCTCAGCATCCTCACCGACCTGAGTCCGTGCCTTTTGATAAGCCACACCCCCACAGTAAAGACCTTCTTCCTTATATCTAACCTGAACTTCCCCTGTTTAAGTTTGAAGCCGTTACCCCTTGTCCTACCACTACAGTCCCTAAGGAAGAGTCCCTCCCCAGCATCCCTATAGACCCCCTTCAGATCCTGGAAGGCTGCTAGGAGGCCTCCACGCAGCCTTCTCTTCTCCAGGCTGAACAGCCCCAACTTTCTCAGCCTGTCTTCATACGGGAGGTGCTGCAGCCCCCTTATCATCCTCGTGGCCCTCCTCTGGACTTGCTCCAACAGCTCCATGTCCTTTTTATGTTGGGGACACCAGAACTGTACACAATACTCCAAATGAGTTCTCACGAGAGCAGAGTAGAGGGGCAGGATCACCTCCTTTGACCTGCTGGTTACGCTTCTTTTGATGCAGCCCAGGATACGGTTGGCTTTCTGGGCTCCAAGCGCACATTGAAGCCAGCTCATGTTAAGCTTCTCATCAACCAACACCCCCAAGTCCTTCTCCTCAGGGCTGCTCTAAATCTCTTCTCCACCCAACCTGTAGCTGTGCCTGGGATTGCCCCAACCCAGATGCAGGACCTTGCACTTAGCTTGGTTGAACTTCATGAGGTTGGCATTGGCCCACCTCACAAGCATGTCAAGGTCCCTCTGTTAGCCGAGAGAAGAACACATAACCACTCTAAGGAGGTTATATGTGGTGCTTTATTTCGAGGCCCCGGGAACCAGGGGTATGCACCCAAATCTGGTTCCAAGATCATCACAACGCGCTCGCAATTTATCCTATTGAGATTTCACAATCTAATGTATATTCAACAGGTTACAACATCTTCTCATGCATATGTATTTACAAATTGCTTCATCTCCTGATTACATCATCAGTCGTTTCTGTGCTTGCGCAGCCCCCTTCTGGTGGTTGTCAGGATGAAGTAAGTAGTCTTCCTCAGATGAAGTAAGACGTCTTCCTCGCTGTGTCCTTTTCACCTTTTAGAGTCCTGGACAAGTCCCAATGATTGTGCTTATGCCAATATTCTTCTATCTCTCCTTGACTGGTTCTGGTATGCAACTTCATTTCTTATCTTAATTAAAAGTTCTACTTGAATAATCTTCAGGGTACTGTTTCTACCAAACCATCACCTTATAAGGATATCGTTTGAATAGTCTCATACATCTATGTCCACATCCTAGTTACCAGACTTCTCTGACTTAGTAACAAACTTAACAAAACACAAATCAACCAAATCAACAAGTCTAAATACTCTCTATATATATATATAGATTGAAACCTGATTAAACTTCTGTTAATCGAACGTTATGATTTCTAACACCTCTGGATGGCATCCCTTCCCTCCAGCATATCAACCAAACCACACAGCTTGGTGTCATCTCAAGCTTGCTGATGGCACGCTCAATCCCACTGTCCATGTCGCCGACAAAGATGTTGAACAAGACAGGTCCCAACACCGATCCCTGAGGGACACCACTCGTTACTGGTCTCCAACTGGACACTGAGCCATTGACCACAACTCTCTGCGTGTGGCCATCCAGCCAATTCTTTATCCACCAAGTAGTCCATCCATCAAATCAATGTCTTTCCAGTTTAGAGACAAGGATGTCATGTGGGACAGTGTCAAACGCTTTGCACAAGTCCAGTTAGATGACGTCAACTGCTTTGCCCCTATCCATCAGTTCTGTAGCCCCATCATAGAACGCCACCAAATTGGTCAGGCAGGATTTCCCCTTAGTGAAGCCATGTTGGCTGTCACCAACCACCTCGTTATTTTTCATGTGCCTTTGCATGCTTTCCAGGAGAATCTGCTCTAAGATTTTGCCAGGCACAGAGGTGAGACTGACTGGTCTGTAGTTGGGTATGCAGCAAGCTCACTGCCATGAACTTCAAGAGAGCAGACTTTGGCCTCTTCAGGAACCTGCTTAGTAAGGTTCCATGGGATATAGTCCTAGAGGGCAGGGGGGCTCAAAACTGCTGGTTGATATTCAAGGATCACCTGCTACAAGCTCAGGAGTGTTGCGTCCCGACTAGAAGGAAGTGCGGCAGGAGGGCCAGGAGACCTCCATGGATGGATAAGGAGCTGCCGAGGAAACTTAGAGTGAAAAAAGAAGCTTACAAAAGGTGGAAGTGAGGACAGGAGGCCTGGGAAGAATACAGGGATATCGTCTGGGAAGCTAGGGACCAGGTTAGGAAAGCTAAGGCCCAGTTAGAATTAAATCTGGCAAGGGATGTGAAAGATAACAGGAAAGGCTTCTATAGGTACGTAGCAAATAGAAGACAGACCAGTGTCCTGTCTCTGCTTCCTCCCGGCTTCCCCTCCTCCCTGGCAGAGCATGAGACTGAAAAGTCCTTGATTGGAGTAAGCATTACTTAGCAACTAGAATAGCGGTGTGTTATCAGCATTGTTCTCAGACTAAAGTCAAAAACACAGCACTGCACCAGCTACTAGGAAGGAGAAAAATGACTGTTACAGCTGAACCCAGGACATTTTCTTTCTGCATTTCCCTCCATTGTGGGTCCCCCAGCTCCTGTGCACACCAGCATCAATCCCATGACTCGAGACCCAGCTTCCCCATGGCCCAGCCTGGCACTTGCCATCCCCTCCCAACACTTCCAAATCCCATGGTGAAGGAGCCATAGGGAAGGCTATCCAGCAGCCAGGACCTTCCAGCCCAGCTTTGCACTGGGTCCCCCATCAAACGTCACCCACTGCCCACAGAAAGGGATGCTGGTTAGAAAAGATGCTCCAACATGCAGCAGCATCTCCTGCCCAGCCAGGTTTCTCCAAGGTTCTTGAAAAGGGGGGTTATATTACCCTTTTTCCAGTCATCGGGAACTTCACCTGACTGCCATGATTTTTCAGATATGATGGACAGTGGCTTAGCAACTTCATTCACCAGCTCCTTCAGGACCCGGGGATGGATTTCATCAGGTCCCATGGACTTGTGAACATTCGAGTTCCTAAGATGATCTCGAACCTGATCCTCTCCTACAGTGGGCCTAATGTCTTCATTCTCCCAGTCCCCTGCATCTGTCTTCCAAGACTTGAGCAGGGCACTTGCCGGTGAAGACTGAGGCAAAGAAGTCATTGAGAACCTCAGCCTTCTCCAAATCCAGGGTAGCCAGCTCTCCTCCTTCCTTCTGGAGAAGGCCTGCATTATCCCTAGTCTGTCGTTTGTTAGAAACATACCTATAGAAGCCTTTCCTGTTGTCTTTGACATCCCTGGCCAGACTCCATTCTATCTGGGTGTTAGCTTTTCTGACCTGGTCCCTAGCTACCCAGACGATATCCCTGTATTCTTCCCAGGCCGCCTGTCCTCACTTCCACCTTCTCTAAGCTTCTTTTTTCCCCTCTAAGTTTTCTCAGCAGTTCCTTATCCATCCATGGAGGCCTCCTGGCCTTCTTGCCCCATTTCCTTCTTGTTGGGATACAACACTCCTGAGCTTGTAGCAGGTGATCCTTGAATATCAACCAACAGTCTTGAGCCCCTCTGCCCTCTAGGGGTTTATCCCATGGAACCTTACTGAGCAGGTTCCTGAAGAGGCCAAAATCTGCTCTCTTGAAGTCCATGGCAGAGAGCTTGCTGCATGCCTTTCTCACTGTCCTGAGGATCTCGAACTCTACCATCTCATGATTGCTGCCTTGAAGCATCACATTCCCTACCAGCCCCTCCCTGTTGGTGAGCGTGAGGTCAAGCATGGCACCTCTCCTTGTCAGCTCCTTTATTACTTGCAAGAGGAAGTTGTCTTCCACACAATCAAGGAACCTCCTGGATTGCTTGTGCCAGGCCATACCATCCCTCCAACAGATATCAGGATGGTTGAAGTCCCCCATGAGGACAAGGGCCTGCGAGTGTGAGGCTGCTCCTATCTGTCTGTAGAGAGCTTCATCCACACAGTTCTCCTGATCAGGTGGCCTGTAGCAGACCCCCACAGTAATGTCCCACAATGCAGTTTTCCCTTTGACCCTGACCCACAAGCTCTCTGTTGGCTCATCACCCGTCCCCAGGCAGAGTTCCATACGCTCCAGCCTATCATTGACATAAATAGCTACACACCCTCCCCATCTGCCCAGCCTGTCTTTCTTAAAGAGCTTATAACATTCCATTCCAACGCTCCAGCCATAGGAGCCATCCCACTGTGTTTCTGTGATTGCAATGATATCATATCCCCATAGACATGTACACATTTCTAATTCCTCTTGCTTGTTCCCCATACTACAGGTGTTTGTATAGAGGCATCTGAGCTGAGCTCGGAATAAAGCTGACTCAGTGGCTGGAACGGCTGAAGTAGCTTTGCATCACTCTGAGAATTCATTACAGGTGCTGGCATCTGACTAGGAGTGTTGGGATGGATTGGTGCCCACCTCCCCCAACAGATCTAGTTTAAAGCTGCCTTGACCAGCCTGGCAAGTTTCCTACCAATGCAGCTCTTCCCCTTCTTTGTCAGACTGGCCCCATCAGCATCCAGTAGACCCAGCTTCCCAAAGGGGGAAGCAAAGGGACCAAAACGCAGGCACTGTGTTTACAACCCAAACACATGACAGGAACAGAACACATCACACTCCAGAAATTTCCAAACAGTTTACAACACTGACCAAGATTTTATTTGTGTGGGGTTTTTTATTAACAATAAAACCAAAACAGCAGTGCTCTGAGCAAAACCAAAGATCTCCAAAAATCTAATAGCATTCCAAGGTAAGGCTTCCCAAAGAGTTTTATTGAAATAAATTAGTCACCTAAACACCGATGCAACTCCTTGCATTAAATTCAACTGCAAATGTCCTAAAAATCCAACAGTAAAAATAGCTAACAACACTTCTAGATAATACTGGGCTCCTTCTAAAGGATGGTGATACCACAAGTCACTCTTCAGAAACTGAAAACTCAGCTGTGCAAAGCTAGCGTCAGCAGTTCCATGTGGATCGCGGGGCACAGTCCTTAAGGACAACCAGAGGTTGGCAGTTCAGCTGCAGCCAGCCCCAGTCCCTCCAGTCCTGAATAAACTCACCGAGTCGTGGGGTTAAAACTGAAATAAAAAGCAAGATACCAGACCTGTCTCCAGACAGGCCCATCTGTGTGGCTCTGGAGTGCAGAGCAGGCAGGTTGTTCTATTATACCCCCTTGGTGGATGGTAACACTGAACCGCAAGGGCTGTAACATCACCTCATACCCTCTCTTCTTCACTCCCCTCAGTGTCTCGGTTGCTTTGGCCATGGGCAAAGGAGAACGGCTCAGCCCTGGGCAGTGACAGCACCAGACGCTGCTGGTGGGAAAGAGCCTGGCAACACTCAACAATTTAATGCTGGTGAATCGCTGCTCTGCTGCACAACTCATGAATCCATGTTTTCCTATGTTCTGTAGCTAGACAACATCCACCCGGTCTAAGAACTGACTTTCCAGCAACGCTACCTTCAAACTGGACTACCTAACACCCCTCATGGACTGCAGAGTGGGTGCCTGCTTACCTAACACAGGGTTTGCTCCAGGTTTCTAAAGCTTTCTTCCCTCTTGGAGTAACTCTCCCTTATCTCAACCTGTGCCTGCAGCTGCTAATTCAGAACACTCTTTCCCCAGCCTCTGCTGTGCAACCAGCATAATGCCTCGTGCCAGCTGTAGAAATCCCACCCATGGTTTAGAAACTGCCTTTTGTTCATGGAGGGGATTAATGTCACATATCAGACCACATGCTTTACACAGCAGAGAGGCAGCTCAGCCGGCTGAACTCTGAAGAGACTGTCCTGCTGGTACAGAAAGCGCAGGGAGGTTGGGAGGTGTGTTTAATTCTTTATTCAACATTGCTGACAAGGCAGAGGGAGGAGGGTGACAGTGCTATGAGTTGTGCTGCATCTGAAGCCTCCGCTCGGCAGCGGCAGCCAGTGTCCTGCGGCGCAGGGTGACGGCGTTGGCTGAAGCTCCCTGGGGAAGAGGACAGGGCTTTCCTGTGGTCAGCTCCTCCTCCAAGGTCTTGTTGAAATAACGCCTGCAAGAGGAGAAAGATGGATGAGCAGAGCCCACCTCTGGCTCTGAACAATACTTCGCTGGTACATCCACCAAGGGAGTGTTGCAAAGCATGCTGAAAGCAGGAAAATACCTGGATAAAAGTGCACACACACTTATGTACCCCAAAAAAAAAAAAAAAAAAAAATCCTGTATAACCTATGGTAGACTTTGCAGAGTTGGCAGAAGCTTTTAGTTTTTGTGCAAGATTCTCGTGCCTGTGGAAAGGAGCCAGTTCTAAAGGTCAGGGCAGTGGGCTGCATCCAAAGGAGCGTGGCCAGCAGGTCAAGGGAGGTAATCCTGCCCTTCTGCTCTGGTGAGACCCTACTCAGAGTACTATGTCCAGC
This sequence comes from Strigops habroptila, assembly GCF_004027225.2. NCBI lineage: Eukaryota > Metazoa > Chordata > Aves > Psittaciformes > Psittacidae > Strigops > Strigops habroptila. The sequence goes on from NC_044301.2 coordinate 26,660,238, forward strand.
TCTGGAGTCCTCAGTACAGGAAAGACATGTACCTGTTGGAGAGGGTCCAGAGAAGAGCCACAAAAATTATCAGAGGGATGGAGCACCTCTCCTATGAGGAAAGGCTGAGAGAGTTGGGGTTGTTCAGCCTGGAGAAGACTCTGGGGAGACCTTATTGAGACCTTTTAGTTCTTAAAAGGGGCCTGTAAGAAAGATGGGGAGAGACATTTTAGCAGGGCCTGTTACGACAGGACGAGGGGGGATGGTTTCAAACTAAAAGAGATTCAGGCTGGACGTGACGAAGAAATTTTTTACAATGAGGGTGGTAAAACACTGGCCCAGGCTGCCCAGAGAGGTGGTGGATGCACCATCCCTGGAGACATTCAAGGCCAGGCTGGATGTGGTTCTGGGCAGCCTGATCTAGTTGAAGATGTCCCTACTCATTGCAGGGGGTTGGACTAGATGACCTTTGAAGGTTTCTTCCAACCCAAACTATTCTATGATTCTACCACAAGTCACTCCCTGATGACGATGAGTAAGCCTTTGACAGAAGGGGCACTAGGACTGCAATGTGTAAGGTAAGGCAAAAATACAAGGAAGCAGCTGCCAGAGTTACCATCCCAAGGAATTATTACACTTGGTGACATAACACAGCAGTTCACAGTTCCACAGCTCTTCAGTGCAGGAAGGGAACCAGTAAACCAGGAAATCAAAACCACTTTACCTCCCTAAATGACATTTTTCAAAGATCAAGGAAAACTTATTCTAAGAGCAAGCCTATTTACAGACAAACTGTAAAAGGTGTCATACCCCCAGTTTATCTGTAGGCATTTCAGCGTGGAAAAAAACCAACAAGCAGAGGTAGCCTGCTAACACAAAGGACACATCATGTAGTTTTTGTAGCCCCTTTCAGGAGTCTCCCTGCAATGCAAAGGAAGGGACAACACTGATTACAAATGCTAAGTTTTCTCTACATGACTGAAGTGCTTTTCCTACTCTTTTTAATCAGCAACTGGATGCTAGTAAAGTTCACCAACATGAATGGAACACATGTAAAGAAAGTTTCGTTCTACCTATAACACCTATTAGTAGTTGGGCTAAAAGAAACTGTTCAGGTTGGTCAGTCTCACTTCAGCAGTGTTGACTTGCTGGTCATGAGCTCCTCTGGTGTGCTTTAGGAAGTAGCCACTCTCAGCTGCTTTGTGCTTAAGATACTTGCTCTATATTTGGAAAGTGGTGCCTGACAGTCATTTCAGCTGGAACAGCACAGGCAGCAAGGGCTGACACCTATGCCAGGAGACAAGCTAAAGATTACTAGAGGACACAGCACAAGTAATTCATTCTCTCTTACTACAGACTCAGACTAAAGCCCATCCAAGCTGGAGAAATCATCCTCTGATTTGAAAGAGCTTTCGATCAGCCACTAAGGAAGCTGTGTACATGTTGGGACACGACACTGCTTCAGAGTTGGGTTTATCAGCAATGGTCATCTTAAACAGCACCCTGAGCCTGCTGTAGCAGATATATTCACTCCTCTTACTACTTTCTGCATCAACCCAGGCTCTCAGTGGTCATAATCCATTTGAACCCCATTCTGGGGGGCTATAACTGAGTAGCCAGGCTGGAGTTTTAGGAAGGAACATACTTTCGAGCTTGCTGCAACAAGTCCTCCTTCCGCTGAACCAGCATACGCTGCCTTTCATTGGCTGACTTTGAGAAGCGACTTCCTCTGGCCTCAAAATCTTCTGCTTCACTAGACTCTGCTTCCATTTCACTGAATTCCACCATTTCTTCCAGTCTGGAGTTGAGTTCCAGTGGCACTCTCTCAGTCTAAGAGAAAAGGAAAAAAAGTCTTGGCAAAATTTGCTAACAGGGCTTCTTTGCATTAAATCAACGAGCTACACAGAACTGTCATTTTCTGAGGCACTAGAAAGAACTAGACTCTCACCTTCTGTACCCAATTCCCTTGGGCTTCTTTGAAAACCCCAGCCAAAATACAGAACAAAGCTATTTCAAAATATGTTCAAAGAGCCTGCATTCTATAATGCTGTATCTTTTATGCCATGTTTGAAAGTAATCTCAAAGACAAACATTAATTACTCATAATTAATGCTCTCTGAAAATGGGGCATTTAAAATAGGTTCTGCAGCTGACTTGAGGAGCAATGCAATAGTAAAGAGTTGAAAAGGCGGAAATCCATATACTAAGGGAAGAATAACAAATGTATTTGCAAAGAGGATGTGTGCTTGAGAAGGGAATTTATGAGGCTTTGGTTCACCAAGTTCTGCAGCACCCAACTTATCAGGTATTCGGACTGCTGGAGCAAGGCTGGCCACTGTCCCAGGCATGGTGTCAATACAAGGAGCTGGCAGACCTGCACACAGCAGCACCTCTTCACCCCTGACAGCTGAC